>NW_028270145.1:86384139-86984139 GCF_037043375.1 Chiloscyllium plagiosum | reverse complement strand
TTTCAAACATGGTACACACTTCTTCCATTGTCCACCAGAGGTGGAGAGGGTGAATGGTGAGGTGCCAATCAAGTATGTTGCTTTAGTCTTGGATGGTGTTGATGTGCTCAAGTGAATTTGCGCTGCAGTTTCTCAAGTGACTTGGAGTTGACCACATTCACACAAACCGAAAGCATTCCACCACACCCCTGACATGTGCCTTGTAGATGGTGAACCAGCTTTGAGTTACTAACCACAGAATTCCTAGCTTCTGACCTTCCTTTGTATAACATGACTTCTAAAGCTGATCCAATTCAGTTTCTAGTCAATGGTAACCTGTAGGATGTTGATAGTGGAGTATTCAGTATTGGCAACGCTATTGAATGGCATATCTTGTTAACTGCATTCTTTCTTGTTGCAGATGGTAATTGCCTGATACTTTTATAGTAGAAATGTTACTTGCCAATTGTCAGCCTCATTCCTGATGAAGGGCTTTTGCTCGAAATGTCTATTCTCCTCGGATGCTGCCTGACCTACTGTGCTTTTCCAGCACCACACTCTCGACACTTATCAGCCCAAGTCCGAATGTTGTCTAGGTTTTGCTGCATTTGGATATGGACTGCTTCAATAACTGAGGAATCATGAAAGGTGACAAACATTGTGTAATCATCAGTCACCATCCCCATATCTGACCTTATAATGGAGGAAAGGCAATTGATGAAGCAGCTGGACATATTTAGGCCTATGAGAATGATGGTTGGTGATCTTCATTTGTATAAGGTATGACCACAACCAACAGAGAGCTTTCCTCCTGAAATGTGAGGTGCTACATTTTAGAAAGGCAAATTGAGGCAGGACTTATATATTTAATGGTAAGATCCTGGGGAGTGTTGCCGAACAACGATACCTTGAACTACAGGCTCAAAGTTCTTTGAAAGTGGAGTTGCAGATAGATAGGATAGTGAAGAAGGCGTTTTGCCCGCTTTTCTTCATTGGTTACAGCAATGAGAGTAAGAGTTAGGAGCATCAGAGTTGTGGCTGTACTGGACTTTGTTAGGCCACTTTTGAAATATTGTGTGCAATTCTGATCTCCTTCCTGTCGGAAGGATGTTGTGAAACTTGAAAGGATTCAGAAAAAATTTACAATGATGTTGCCAGAGTTGGAGGATTTGAGCTAAAGGGTAAGGCTGAATAGTCTGGGGCTGTTTTCCCTGGAGCATTGAGGCTGAGGGGGCGACCTTATAGAGGTTTATAAAATCATGAGGGGTATGGATAGGGTAAATAGACAAGATCTTTTTCCTGGGGTGGGGGAATCCAGAACAAGAGGGCATAGGTTTAGGGTGAGAGGGGTAAGAGTTACAAGGGTCCTAAGGGGTAACGTTTTCATGCAGGGAATGGTGCGAGTATTGAATGAGCTGCCAAAGGAAGTGGTGGAAGTTGTTACAATTGCAACATTTAAAAGGCGTCTGGGTGGGTATATGAATAGAAGGATTTAGAGGGAAATGGGCTACGTACTGGCAAATGGGACTACAATTATTTAGGATATGTGGTTGGCAGTTTTGCTGTGGCTGCTTCATTCCACATGTTTGGACCAGGGTATAATAAAGTCAGGAGCTGAGTAGGCCAGGCTGAACATAAACTGAACATCAATGGCAGCCTTTTGCTGAATAAGTGCTGCTTGATAGGATAGTTGAGCACACCATACAGCACTTTTGCTGACAGCAACTGTTGCCAGGATAGCAGGCATTCACCAGC
This sequence comes from Chiloscyllium plagiosum, assembly GCF_037043375.1. Lineage (NCBI taxonomy): Eukaryota > Metazoa > Chordata > Chondrichthyes > Orectolobiformes > Hemiscylliidae > Chiloscyllium > Chiloscyllium plagiosum. Next base: position 86,982,405 of record NW_028270145.1, on the reverse strand, counting down.
ACAATGTATTCTGTGCAGCCAAACATCAACTACACATCAAATGAGTGGTTCCTTGACAATTTCTGGACATCACACCATTGAGCTGACTGCCACAAGCTATTTATGCAGTCAGTGGTTCACTGCACCACTCGAAGTCTGTTATGCTGACAAAGTCAAATATCTGCTTTTTTTTTGCTTCTTTACATATTGAGAGAGGACAATGTCATCCCCCTCCTGAATTAAATACATTCTGTCACCTCTGAACAAAGTGGCAGAGGGCAATATGCAAGTTGTTTCCCATGCTACCCTGTTCCAGTCTGAAACCATTGGCTGATGAAAAATTCAAGGCACAGTCACATTGCTGACCACTGACAATACCATTCTCACCGTTTTCTGAGGCTGTGGCTATGGTTCCAGGAGGCTACACAATTTCTTCTAGTTTTTTGGTGAAATTCTGCCATCAAAGATACGGTTCCTATCTTAAGTACAGGCTCCCTGAAGAGCTTGATCTTCTGGTTAGTTGGAGTTTTCATCTTCCCTCTGCGAACAACTTATATTCTTGTTGCCTCTACTCCATCTCTCTTTGAAACTGCTGTCCATGGGAGACAGGTAACAGCCACATGATTTAGAGCAAATAATTGAAAGACCTTGCAGTAGAAACCAATATTTCCCTATTGTCCATCACCACTCTGTTCAGACTTTACTAACTTTTATAAACTAATCCAAATACCAGTACTTGCATGACCTATGACCTCGGCAAAAGCCAGCAGTAAGCAATCAGTAACTGGTCTACAAGTTTGTTGATGATTTGTGTGCGTGCCTGTGTGTGTGTGTGTGTGCACATATCTGTTGAGGCCTCCCTTCTGCTGAACATATTTGCAGCTGTGTACATTTAAAGATGGCATTAACTACAATGGTAAAGTTGAAAATGGCATGGCAAAAATCAAATCAGCATTGAATGCTAACTGACTTCACAATCTTCGGATTTTGCAAACTTGCAATGCAAGTATGTAACACTGGTGATAATGCCCTCAACAAAATGGCACTCACCTTGTGCTATGTTTAAAGTAGGTGGGTGCAGCCTGGACTAAGTTTAATGTCAAAACAGTAACCATCGCAGCAAAACTACAGATGCTAGAGATGCCAAATTTACTGATCCTTCCTCCCCATTTGAAACAGAAAATGTATTCTCTGAATGTTTTAACACTTAGAATATCACAATACTTTAATAACAAATATAATCTCTGTGTAAAACATATTCCAGAATGACAATTTTAGTACAACTCAATGGAAATCATCACAATAGTATGTCTATTCTAAAAATTCTGAATATTAGTCTGTAATCTCATATTAATCTGAAGTTTGTACATTTGTTTGACAGAATTTCAAACAAAAATACAACTGTTATAAAAATGAAGTACCCAATAATCAGAAGAAAAGGTTTAATGAATGATTTCCTATCAAAAATGAAAGATGCTTACCTTGTCATATTTAGCAGCTGGATGCAGAAATGCTCATTAGTTTTAAGAGGATTAATATATTTAGCTGTTGCATATTGATATCCCAATTATGTCTAATTGTATAAAAGCCATCACTCAAGGTAATAGTGCATAAACATATGAAAGTTATTAAGTATATCCCAACATGTAATAAAGTAGGTGTTAATTGGTAGCTGAGTTCTTCAGGGTATTGAGGTGGATAATCTGGCGGGAGATGGATCACTAGAAATTTTTTGCACATAATTCCATTTGCAGGCACATGCTGTGCAGCTTTCATGCTTGTCAAAACCATCTACAGTCTAATACCTTTTGCCATATGCATTGCATAAAGGCATAAAAACATCATTAGAAAACAAAGTTAAATTTTATTCCACTCTATTCCCAATTAAAAGTTACAAAGAGACATGAATCTGTTAGAAATCAGCATACTATAATATGACAACTGATGAAAATTGCTGTAAGAAGGTACCTGGTTTTGCCTTTCATTTTTTGATACTCAAGGTCAAATTAAGCAAAATGGATACCAATATATTGCTAACTTTAATTTGCTGGCACCTCAGATGAGATATGCCAATGCTGTAGACATCAATTTCATCTAAAATTTCATTTTGTTCTTACATCTTATATAATAAGTGACAAAGTCTATTAAATTAGCTTTATTCAAGGAAGCAAACACAATGTTGTTGAATCCATCACAATTTGTTTCAACTGAAGCTAGTCTGGAATTGGTTTCACTTTAACCCAAATATGGCTGGAAGCTTGTTGAGATGGTGGGGGGTGCGGTTTGTCACTCGGCTGGAGAGCTACAGGGAGACCTGCACTGCCTCGAGCAGGGAAGGTCCATCCAGTCAGTCCAGTAGTGGTGAGTACATTGGCGGACGTTTCACCTTCATTTAAGTCCACAGAGTTAGATCTCCTACCCAGTGGCAATGGCCAGTAAATCAGAGGCCAGCAGCTCTTGCACTCAGCAGCTTCACAGAGGAGGTAGTGGCTGCTGTTGGAAGAGAACCCCAGGAATCCCAGTCTAACAGACCATGGATCAAGGTGTAAGTAACGACTTGTGTAAGTTATGAGACTTTGGGGACTGCAGGGAGATGGTGGCAAGCAGATCATGGCCAAGGGAAGGTTGATAGCTTTCAGCAGATACCCCCTCACCTTATGTACAGTTCCATGATCACTGATTCCCTTTTATCGAAGAAGCTGCCCAGACGGAGCATGTTGGACATGCTCTTCGGTTCATCCCTGCAGCGGGGGCAGCTGAGGTGCTTAAGTGGCTCTTAATTGGGCACTTAGAGCTTTGAATGGCAGCAGGGAGGAAGGTGATTCATAGATCCTACAGGCCTTCTCTTATTTCCAGTGATGTGTTTTAGTCATACCTAATGAAATTCCCTTCCTGTATTCAAGCTCACCACCTCCAGGAGAAGAAGATTGCACCTAAAGTCCCCCACATGAATCATAGTTGCATGAAGTTTCATTTTAAATAAATCTGGAATAATCTCAGAATAAAACTCCTCACCTTGGAAACTGGACTGAATATAGAACACCTCAGGAAGAGGTCCTTCAGCCCACCAGGGGAGCAATTATAATGCCATTGTAAATGCTATCTGTCTGCCCTTGGTTGGAATCCCTCTATTTCCTGCCTGCTTCCAATATTTGTCTAAATGCCTCTTAAATAGTGTTGTTCTGGCTCTAACAAAAACAATCCAAGTTTTTTCCCACCTCTTCTTATAGCTAATACACTCCAATCCAGGCGACATCCTGGTAAACCATTTTTGTATCCTCTCCAAAGTTTCTACACCCTTCTTATAGTGTGGTGAACAGAACTGTACATAATACTCCAAACCTGACCTAACTAAATTCTTAAGTAGCTGCAACATGACTTGCCAGCTTTTATGCTCAATGCCTCTGTTCATTAAGAGACATATCTTTGCCATCTTATCCACTTGTGTTGCTACTTTCAGGCAGCTATAGACTTGCAGCCCAAGATCTCTCTGTATATCAATGATCTGCTATTTACTGTATACTTTGTTCTTACACTTGACCTCCAAAATGCATCACCTCACAGTTGGCTGGATTAAACCCCATCTGCCATTTCTTTGCCCAAATTTCCAACTGGTTCACATTTTGTTGTAGTCTTTGGTAACCTTCCTCACTAATCCACAACACTAGCAATTTTCATGTCATTTGAAAACTTCCTAATCAGACTACTTACATTTACATCTGCATTATGTGTTACAAACAACAGAGGCCCACAGCACTGATTCTTGAAGAACACAACTGGTCACAGAATTCTGGTTAGAATAAAACCTCTCCACAATTACCCTCTGTCATCTATTACCAAGCCAATTTTGTAACCAACTTACCAACTCTCTATGGATCCCATGTGACTTAATCTCCTGGACCAGTCTACCATTAGGGACCTTGTCAATTGCTTTAGTAAAGTTCATGTAAACAACATCCACTGCCCTAACGTGATCAATCATCTTTGTTCCTTCCTCTAAAAATGCAATCATGTTTGTGAGACAAATCATGCTGCCAATCCCTAATAAGTCAATTATTTCCAAATGTGAGTAAATCCTGTCTCTAGAAATCTTCTTGAATAATATCCCTATCGCTGATGTGAGGCTTACCAGCCTATAATTTCCTGGGTTGAAGACCTAAATGAGTGTTGGAGGTCTCGGGGGAGAATACTTGGAATCCTGAGAGTGTGTCAGATATCTTAGTTGCTTAAATGAGGTATTGCTGGTGTGGATTGAGGGTCTGTGGCTTTGTTGAGTAACTAAGAGATTGGATGCCTCCTGGGTAAGATTAGTGATTTCAGATGGTGAAAGGATCAAAGTTAACAATCCCTTTAAAGGTCATATGTTCAGCTGAGTGAGGTTAGGAGAGAGCATTGAGGGGAAAATTGAATTTTGAAGAGTCACTACTGGCATCCAATTAACAAACTGATGATTTGTCTGCTCTGCTGGACATTCACTTCATGCAGTAACAGTTACCCATATGCGTTCCAAGAAAATGCATCTCATAAGCATGCACATCTGCTAGAGAATGCTAGATGTGATTCTGGGATTGGGTAGCGATTGCTGATCAGTCTTGAGGGTGCTAATAGCTACACTAACAACCAGCTTAAGATAATGTTGAATTGTTGTGGTCATATTAAATTTTAAATTTTTGCATTTGTGCTTATGAGGGCAAAATTAATATCTTTAGCAACATGTCTGTGTTTTCAGAGATATTTGGGTTGTGTACTATCAAGTGACAGTTTTTAAATCTTGCACTAATATGAAGCAAACTCTAATACATTTTGATTGATTTGCTTTGGAAAAGTGAATGATGCTGACAAGGTCACTTTTACTTCCTCTGTGAAGGTGGTCCTGGATTTTTTTCAGAACCAATTCAATACCTATGGTCCATGGAGCTCCAGACATAATAATGTAAAGGGCCACTGTCAACATATACCCTTCATACCAGCAAATAGCTCTCATCATGTTCATGCCACCATATTTCCCTACTGCTTTAACCTCATCTTCATTCATTCACAGATACAATTTAATCTTAAATACTGGCATAGGTTCTATGTCAAACAAGAACTCTCAAAGTAAATCTTACTGCCTCATCGTACACTTTGTTAAATAAGTTCATTTGCCCTCTGTTCTAAAACATTTACATTTAATCTTGTACTTCCAGCCCTGTGTTCAGGAAATCTCAACTATCATCAGTCTGCTCCTGTTCACTCAGTCCCAGCCTTTCATACAGTTAAATAATTCAATCGTGTTACTGTATAATTTGTGATGTTCTGAAAGGAAAAGTTTTAACCTTTTGGATCTTTTGTGGGGATGATGCTCAAATGAACTAACTATATATAAAAGCCCTGTAAAGAGATGCATATTGTTTGCCAGTGTACGTCTTTCAAGGTTTTCTTTCACTGAAGAAAATTGTGTATATAGCATATCCTCATACAGATTGATCAGTGAACAGCTAATCATGTAAGTTGTATGTGGTTGAGTTAAGATTGTGCATACTTTGAATTTTCACTTCTGATTAGAAACTTAAAAACAGATCAAATTTTTTTCAACGTGTTTTCAAATGTAGTTCTAGATAACTGCTGCTTTTAATTCAACCAGACATTGAAAAATGCCTGCAACTTATCTTTTTAAGTGCCTGCATTATTGTGCATGAGATTGGAAGGAATAAATCTGTTTCTGGAAACAACACTATAGATTGACTAATCCACATGTGGCATGCCCATCACATTTAATGTCAGGATTGAATCTTAAATATACGCTTTGCCAAATCTGTTGTTCCACAAAAGACTAATCCTATAATCTTTCCAACTAAACTTAATGCAATGCAATGGGCCTGATTTACATGAAGTCAACTCCTTTACCTTGAGATTTTTCTGTTTCAATAACCCATAATAGGAATGGGAATAGGAATCTGAAAACTACTTACTAAAATGTTCATTCAAAACAACGTTAAATTAATCAAAATTTGTCTTTACGCATCTATTTGCTTGTATCTGCAAAAATGTAATTTTATGATATTTTTTCTATGCCACCGGCATGTAATATAGGTCTGTCTATAGAAACAATCTACAATTTTGAGATTTACTCCAGTTGCAGAAATTTAGTCAACTTTCCCAAGTAAGCATGAGCCACAGTTTCCATTAGCAAGCTTTTACATCCCTAAAGTCATGAAATATCCTGTTCAAAATAGTACCCGAAGACAAATATATAAAATATCTAAATCATAATGTCTCATCATTAAATTTTATGGGTCTTTTCTACAGCTTAAATAATTTATTTTGTCTCTAACTTTCAGAAATATTCTGCTGAAAATTCAACATTTTAATTAGATTAAATTCAGAAAAAAAAGCCTGACGAATGCAGAATGGGGCAACAGTAGTAACCAGAAGAGGTTTGTAGAAAAGGAACAGAAAAGTAGGAGCAAAAACATGAAATAAAATTCATTTCATTTCACGTCAAATTAAGTTGAGACAATAAAGAAAACAAAACGCATTTTTCAGGAACATTAGTCATGTCATGACCAAATTCTTGTCGAGGTCCCCAATGGTCTCAAAGAGAATACTCCAAACTGTTGAGATCTTTACAGAGAAGAGATAAATGGATTATTGTCTCTGTCGCAGTCCTCTTTCAAAAATAAAACACATTTTTGACTTTAGGGCTAAAGATATCTGTAGTATTTCAGGGTTCTGACCCATAACATCTGAGTAACAAATACTGTACTTTAATCTACATCTGAGTTATAACCTTTCTATGGAGGAGATTTTACGGATTTTGCAAAATCAGGAAACAGGATGTGCAAGGTGACTAAATTAGGTTGGAGTGAAACTTTTAATTTCCAAACAATGAATTCAGATGTGAAAGCATCTTGCAATATGGGACGTGCAACTATAGATTTTATGCAGTTGTTTCTCAGGTCAATATTTTTCCTGTTGATGTCTGCTGTACAAGGGAGTGGAGCATGAGAATGGCATCTTGCATGGAAGCTCAGGGCCGGCAAGGTTGAGTTAATGGTGAGATGAAGGTTTTGGAGTGGGGCTCTGATGAAGTGAACTAGGAAGGGCTTGGTGTCCTGAATGTGATGGATTTTGTGGGAATAGTTAACCAATGAAAAGGGAATAGTATCAGGATTTATTTTACATATGCATCTACTGCTGAGAGTATGTCTTTTAAAATGCACAGCAAAGAAGTGATATCTGAGGCTGCAAATTCAGCTCTGTCCTCCAGACTGACAAGTAGAATACCAGCTACTAAAATTAACATTCAATAAAGAGTCACAGCAAAAACATCTCATTGTTTCTTCTGCCAACTCCACTGTAACAATCAACATGTGTCAGCCATGAGGTGTGCCAATGTATCTAACTCTTTGTGCTAATCTAAGAGCATAATTATCATGCCCATAAGGATTACGTTAAATCAATGTAATATTGAATATTTACAAGTGAACTTCAAATTTGAAAAACATCCATGCTACCTTTATGTCTTTAAAAAGCCTAATGTTAAGGTGAATAGAGTTGACTGCAAAAGTTGTGGCTATAATCTAGAGCCTCATAGTTTATCATAGAGTCTCTTTCAATGTCCACCCATTATTGATGGTGGGCTACAAAAGAACCTCCTGGGCAAATAGGGAGACACTTTGAAAAGCTTCCCCCATCATGTTCTTGATTCCTGATTACGAAGGTGAAGAAAGATTATCACAGGTATGTAAGAATGTAGAGTTGTGGTTATAATAAAATCAGCCATGATCTTATTGACAGGTGGAAAAAGCTCAAAGAGGCAATTAGCCTACTCTTGTTCCTGGTTCATTCACTCGTACATGATCACACAAGTCCCCCGTGAATGTTGATGTCTTTTAAACTTTAATTGTTATCGTAAGGCAACCAGCAAAAAGCACAAGAGCTGAAATGGCATTATTTCCTGTTCTGCCATCAGAACGACCATGGAACAGTTAAAATTCTGCCCTTAACTGAGTAAGTTTTATATGATAGCATTTATTGTTAACACTATTGCAACATAGTAAGGAAACAAATCTACACAAAACTCTAACAGTAAACTTTTTCTAACAATTCAAACTCCAATTTACTTTGGATTAGAATCCAAGACATAGGGTGCAGCATTTCTTCCCATCTACGGCCTAATCACATCCCCCACTGTTACTCAATATGTTGTAAGCTACCTAACTAATGATGCTTCTCAACCAAAGATGTTATATTCCATGACTGAAAAGTTATTCCTACTCAAAATTCTAAAGATTTTGCATTTAATCTGTTTAAATCTCCACAACATTAGCAAAGGACTGTTAAGATCAGTTGCACAAGGCTGCTACAAAGCTTTTGAATGTGAGGGTAGATTTTAAGCCAGTCATATCTTAATTTTTTTATGTATTTCTAATGACCACAAATAGCAATTTTAAAAAAATCATTCACATGATATCTGGGGTAGTTGGCTAGACCAGCATTTATTGCCTGTTCCTAATTGCCCAGAGAGTAGTTGAGCGTCAACTGTATTACGATGGATCTGGAGTTACATGTAGGGCAGACAAGGCAAGGATGGAAGTTTGCTCCCTGAAAGGACCTTAATGAACCAAATAGGATTTTCCTGACAATCGGCAACAGTTTAATGGTCACCATTAGCCTCCTAATTGTAGATTTTTATTAAATTCAAATTCCACCATCTGCATGGTGGTATTTGAAACGAGGTCCCTAGAACCTATTAAGTAAACTAGTAATACCGCAACACATTTGATACTATCACAATTACAGCACTTCTTAAAAATACACCTTTCGAATCAACAGACAAAATATAAAATACATCTGAGATAGCACACTTGATAACCATATTGTAAGCAGACTTAAACCTTACTACACAAACTATGGATTATTGATATTTCTAATCAAGCTGTTCAGACATGTTATGATACACTTCTGGAGTAGGTGGGACTTGAACCCAGGTCTTCTGAACAACCCCCATAAGTGTTCCTACAAGAACCATCCTTAAGTATTATAGAGTTATAATTGATGGAGATCAAATAATGTTATTTTTAATCATTTTAAACTCACTATAATATATCCTATTGTTGGAGACATTGACTATAATGTTTCAGTTATTTGCACTTTATACTACCAACTTTACATTAAAATGATTGTAGGTTTTGCAATAAGTTTTGTACTGTAATATTGTGAAAAGGTATGAGCCATGTATAATATTAACTTGTTTGGACTGTAAACAGTACTGCTTTCACAGTTAATGCAAACTAATTAATGTCAAGCTTGACACTTTGAGATCATTAATATTTAAGCAGGATTTAGGCACGACCAAATGGAACTCAAAACAATGCTGGTTCCTGTCGAAAGAACAGCACAGAGCTTTTAGATATTGTTACTATGTCATTGCACTACATTGACTGCATCGTTTTAGCAAGTGACTGTTTCCAGGCAGTACTGTCATTGTGGTCATGAGTATCACTTTAAATCAGCATTTTATCGAAGATTTTACAGGTATTCTTATATGAAACATCTGTATTTTAGGCATATGTAACCTGTTTGCTGTTTGTAGGCAGATAATATTTTCCAATTCCAATACCAATCAAAGATTTTTTTTAACATAAGCTTTCAAGCACAATTTTAGTATGCTCCTAATATTAATTAGGACAGCTTATATGTTTTTACATTTCGTTGCAGTAATCTGGGAGGATTGGCAGAAGGCTCAACAATGTGACAACTGAAGAAGAAAAAATTATGGCATTCTGAAAACTACGAGACTTCCATCTCACTCATTGTTTCTTTGCTTTGGCTGAACAATATTCATAGAGGATTAGTAAGACATTTAACTTTCATAAAGTTGATCAAAATAAATTTCAATTCTCTTTGCCTTCATAAAATGGGAGTTTCTTCCATGTAAACTAATATTTCCTGTAAAGAGTACGAGTGCTCAAGAGTTTATATGGTGGGCCTCAAATCTGTTTGTCATGATTTACTGAGCTTCATTATGACAGTGAGACTGAAATATATTAATTGCACACTTTATATCATACTGAGCTGCATCTGGGGCTCTGAATTTTAAATTATAAATGGTAGAAATGTATTACAGCAGAGTTATTTTCAGAGCTACAATTATGTGACTCTGCTGTAAACCTCCACTGTTTATGGTGGAATGATCCAATTGAGATAGTGGGCCAGATTGTCATGGTCACTGTGGGAAACAAATGTATGCAGGATCTAAAAAAAAATCATACAGCAAGTTATCCCCATTCATTCACTCAACTATTTTCCCCAAGGGTAGCGGCTGGAATAGGCCCATTGTGATCCCTCCTGAGGTAGGGTTATTGTCAATTTTCACAGAAGTGTTTGAGCTTTAGCAGCTTTCTCATTTTACACTAGCTGTATGGGGTTGTGAAGCATGAATTGGAAGTGGGAAGAATTTAAACGTCAAGTGAGATATTTTTCTCACTTTCACCATTCATCATTAAATGCCGTATCATGAATTATATCTGTGTTCTGTAAGGTGAGTTATGATAGTGCTGTGAGTGGAAGGTAAAACTATCACCTAAAAATGCATTTGCCAGATTGTCACTTCTACCAAATTTTATAGAATCCCTATAGAGTGGAAGCAGGCCATGCAGCCCATTGAGTCCACACTGACCCTCCAAAGAGCATCCCACCCAGACCTACCCTCCCTCCGTTATTCCTGTATCTAACAAAAATAACCTACATGTCCCTGGACAGTATGGGCAATTTAGCATGGCCAATCCAGCTAACCTGTACATCTTTGGACCATGTTAGGAAACTGGAGCACCTGATGTAAATCAATACAGACACACGGAGAATGTGCAAACTCCACACATACAATCACCTGAGGCTGGAAGTGAACCAAAGTCCCTGATGCTGTACTAACCATTAAGCCACCATGTCATCCCCTTGACTAGCACTGTCAAGTAAAAGAGCAACATCATGAATGTGGAAAAGTCTTCAGGTTAATTTTTTTTAAATTTCATCTTATGACTATGATATTTCATACTATTAAAAGGATAGCTAAATATTACAATCATGTGTAAATATTTAAGCATTTATCATTTAACCCCAAAAATTTATCTTTGGTGTTCTCCTAAAAGAATTATGCAAGTTCGAAACACTTATTGTAGGCCTTTAGCATCTGCAAGGGCTTAATTCTGGAAAACTATTGCAGCCATCAGCAGCTCCATTGGAATACCACAAGTTTGTATAATTCGTGACTTGACTCACCCACCAAGACAGTGTCGAGCATTTTGTGGCATATATAAACTATGTTCTGCAAAAGGAGATTAGGATAAACTATTCACAAATCCCATTGTCTGGAAAAATTCAAAGTATGACACAATACTAAACAGTGTATGTGAAGAAGAACTAACTGAGAAACAATGCCTACAAACTTTCCAGAGTTTAATTGAGGTCTATATGCCTGTCATAGAGTCATAGAGGTGTACAGTCCGAAAACAGACCCTTGGATCCAACATGTCCATACCGACCAGATATCTCAACCCAATCTAGTCCCATCTGCCAGCACTTGGCCCATATCCCACCAAACTCTTCCTATTCATAAACCCATCCAGATGCTTTTTAAATGTTGCAATTTTACTAGCCTCCACCACTTCCTCTGGCAGCTCATTCCACACACGTACCACCCTCTGTGTGAAAACGTTGCCCTTTTATATTTTTCTCCTCTCACCCTAAACCTATACCTTCGAGTTCTGGACTCCCCAATCCCAGGGACAAGACTTTGTCTATTTATCCTATCCATGCCCCTCATGATTTTATAAACTTCTATAAGGTTATCCCTCAGCCTCCGAGACTCCAGGGAAATCCTCCAACCCTGGCAACACACTTGTAAATCTTTTCTGAACCCTTTCAAATTTCACAACATCTTTCCGATAGGAAGGAGACCAGAATTGCATGCAATATTCCAACAGTGGCCGAACCAATGTCCTTTACAGCCGCAACATGACCTCCCAACTCCTTTACTCAATTCTCTTACCAATAAAAACAAGCATACTAAACGCCTTCTTCACTATCCTTTCTACCTGCGACTCCACTTACAGAAGCTATGAACCTGCACTCCAAGATGTCTTTGTTCAGCAACACTCCCTCGGACCTTAACACTAAGTGTATAAGTCCTGCTATGATTCCCAAAATGCAGCACTTCACATTTACCTAAATTAAACTCCATTTGCCTCTTCTCAGCCCATTGGCCCATCTGATCAAGATCCCATTGTAATCTGAGGTAACCTTCTTCACTGTCCACTACACCTCCAATTTTGGTGTCATCTGCAAATTTACTAGCTATACCTCTTATGCTCACATCCAAATAATTTATATAAATGACGAAAAGTAGTAGACCCAGCACCGTTCCTTGTGGCACTCCACTGATCACAGGCTTCCAGTCTGAAAAACAACTCTCCACCACCACCCTCTGTCTTCTACCTTTGAGCCAGTTCTGTATCCAAATGGCTAGTTCTCCCTGTATCCCATGAGATCTAACCTTGCTAACCATTCTCCATGGGGAACCTTGTTGAACACCTTACTGAAGTCAATATAGATCACATCTAGCACTCTGTCCTCATCAATCCTCTTTGTTACTTCTTCACAAAAACTCAGTCAAGTTTGTGAAACATGATTTCCCATGCACAAAGCCATACTGACTATCCCTAATCAGTCCTGACCTTTCAAAATATATGTACATCCTGTCCCTCAGGATTCCCTCCAATAACTTGCCCATCACCAATGTCAAGCTCACTGGTCTATAGTACCCTGGCTTGTCCTTACCACCTTTCTTAAACAGTAGCACCACATTAGCCAACCACATCTGTGATTATCGATGTAACAAGTATCTCAGCAAGAGGCCCAGCAATTACTTCCCTAGCTTCCCACAGAGTTCTAGGGTACACCTGATCAGGTCCTGGGGATTTATCCACTTTTATGCATTTTAAGACATCCAGCACTTCCTCCTCTGTAATATGGACAGTTTTAAGATGTCACCATCTATTTCCCTAGATTCTATAACTTCAATGTCCTTTTCCACAGTAAATACTGATGCAAAATACTCAACCAAGCAAACAAGGTAACTGTAATGTTACAACTTAGAGACTACAGATTGTCAGAACATATGGTAAAGTTGATGCCCCATATGAATAGGATCAGAAAAGTTGAGCCATTAGTTCAGTTGAAGCCCTCAGTTCCAGTTGATATAACTCAAAAGGAATGGACAACATGAACTATATGCCAAACACTGATCTTTGTGCAAATGAAAATATAATCCCTATTTGCATCTTATACAAGGTGTACTCAGGAAACTGGAACAGCAAGGTGCAATCCACACAAGCTATGCTAACTGCTTACAATAGGTCTGGGATTACATGCACCATCATTATCTGCCTTAAATGCTAATAAGGATCATTGGGTTGGACACCCAAAGCACTCTACATCGTTGAAATAGGTGGACCTTTTATTATTGGTTTACCTGTATGCACAGATCTACATATTCTTATGGTCTACAAGATAATGAAGCAGAGCTGAAAATGTGTTGCTGGAAAAGCGCAGCAGGTCAGGCAGCATCTAAGGAGCAGGAGAATTGATGTTTCAGGAATGAGCCCTCATTCCTGAAGAAGGACTCATGCCCGAAACGTCGATTCTCCTGCTCCTTGGATGCTGCCTGACTTGCTGCGCTTTTCCAGCAACACATTTTCAGCTCTGATCTCCAGCATCTGCAGTCCTCACTTTCTCCAAGATAATGAACCAGTCAGTTGCAAAGCTAGGTTCACATGAATCACATATATTCTGACCACAGCTGAGCAAAGCAGAAAGACCTGATGATGATTAGCTCCGAACTCAAAAACAGCATCATTGGAAAGTGACAATGCATCCAACAGGTCCTCAAACTGATAAATTTATTCTGGTTACTCAGAGATGAACAAGGACACTCCAAGAATGTAATATTCAAAGGTAAATACATTGTATTTCTGCAAGCTCTACATCAAGATGTGCTAGATATATACATGTAGGTTACGTGGTGCAGAAAAAACTCAAGAAATTGATGGTATAAATTTATTTAAAGGCCTGGCATTACTAAGAGCATCAATTAATGATTCAAGTCATGTGAATCATGCCAATTTTAAGATTCTGAACTATTGAGAGGACTTTTCTTTCTACACAGGATTCCTTCTAAGCCACGGGGTGGCACGGTGGCTCAGTGGTTAGTACTGCTGCCTCACAGCACCAAGGTCCCAGGTTCAATCCCAGCCTCGGGCAACTGGAGTTTGCATATTCTCCCCGTGTCTGCGGGGGTTTCTTCCGGGTGCTCCGGTTTCCTACCAGAGTCCAAAGAGGTGCAGGTCAGGTGAATTGGCCACGCTAAATTGCCCATAGTGTTAGGTGCAATAGTCAGAGGAAATGGGACTGGGTTGGTTACTCTTCGGAGGGTCAGTGTAGACTTGTTGGGCCAAAGGACCTGTTTCCACACTGTAGGAAATCTAATCTAATCTATGATGCAAGACTGCAACTGATACTTATCATGGCTATGGTCACAATTACATTCTAGTGACTGAATATTTCACTAACTTCCCTCTTGAGTGATAAATGAAAGGTAGTACTAGTACAACCGTTGCTGATGTTTTCTGCCAGATTTAGTAGGTTCGGTGTGCCTCATTAAATTATATCCATCAACACCCTTTCAAAACATGCAAGAAATACAGTGCTCAACATATTATCTCCTCTCATCACTACCCTCAGTTGAATTGTCTCACAGATTGCATTGTTAGTAGTAGAAAAAACAAGTCTTTTGGATAACTGTGTTAAATCTGCGTGCTACTCCTGTTGGCAAAAGTTTACACTCACCAACAGCTCTCAGATTTGCAAGGCAAATTCATTTAGTCATTTCTTTTCACACCCTCACTACCCAATGAATTGTGCATGTCATACGTTGGAAAGAAGGGACAAAATGGTACAAGAGTTTGGCCAACCAGCATGCAGGCAGTTATCCAAACATGAACCAGGACAAAACATAAAATAAAAGTTTAAAATTTTTGCATGAGTTTATGGAAATGTTATATTTTGGCTTTTTCCAGCTTATGTCATATAATGCTGTAATAAGCAATAATCAAGTCTCCCAAAGATAAAGATGAAATATCTGCACAGCATGACATCAACCACCCATCACATAGGAGAGTCAATTGAATACTGAAGGTATGATGCCAAGCAACAACTGCACATCTACAACAAATAATACATACGCTTCTGTGATGACATCGCAGAGTGAAGCTACCCCGCAAAGCCAAGATAACTGTATAAGAACTAGATATAGTCATATTATATGTCTATTAAGGTGTTATCTGAAAGTATAGAGACAATACATCTCTATGGATAATTGTATATATTTATATGAAAGACACCTCCCATTCTTTAAAGAGAAAAAATTAGAAGTTGCATTGTGGCATTGATTCCAGAACAAGCAGATCTGTACATTTAAGACAATTACATGGTACATGTGGCATTTTGGTACAAAGGTACTAGCCTGGCCTTCAGTCATTCTCTATTATCTTTGCACTAATATACTGCGCTCAGTCAGCATGTGTGTATAATGCAGAGTAACATCAGTAAAACAGAACTCAGATTGTGTATACAAGTCTGTGATATTATAGCTTTGTAAGTATTTATTGTTCTAAATATACTTCAAGATATCTGACTCAACACAAACCTGACTATCTGTGGTATACATCACATGGGCTAACATATAAAAACCACAAATTGCCTCAGAATAGTTACAATAATAACAGATTTGTAGAAATAGGAAAGGCAATAATAACTTCTGCAATTTACAATTACAATTTAACATATTTTAAAACTATTATCACATGCAACTATAATATGAGATGCAGAGAGAGGGGGAGGGAAGAAATTCTAAGGACAGGAAGCATAGCGTACTGGATGACTTAATGAAGTAGGATGTGAAATCTTGATTTTTCTCACGGTGGTTTGAGATGCAGCGATAAAGTCAGTGGTGTGTTTGTGGTGTGTTGCACATTATACCGACCTGTGGCAGCTTCATGCTTGTAATGCACTAGCATGAAATGAATACCCAAGATTGTGAAATAGTTTTCAATAAAGTCCGACCTTCAATAAAAGGTGAGTAATGCACAAGAACCTCATGGCACCCAGTTCACAGGCATTAAAATGTAGTGTTCAGCAGTTCACTTTGTGTGGTTTTGTATACTATCAGCAATTTTTCCTGTTTCGCTCTGCATTACCAGGGAGAGAAGTAGGCAAATGAATTCTTGAAGCTTGGGACTGACAAGAATAAGTCAACAATAGATGGAAGTGGGATTGAGGCAGATTCAAACAGGGATACATAGGAATTCAGCAGAGGACAATGTGGGTGCAGAGGAATGGAGAAGGTGGAGGATAGAAATGGGTTGGACCTGGATAATTGGGTGTGTTTGCAGTGACAGTTGTGGGGTGGGGTTGGGAAAGGGTGGTTGGTGCTGAAGGTGTTGTTGAGAACAATCAGTCTGGGTAAGTTTGTCTATGGGCAGTGCTGTCCAAACATGCATGGATCTCAGGGAGTTAGTTGCCAGCGTCCTTGCAGGGCTTTGACATCAACTTCAATATTTCAATTACTAATGCTGAGATTGCTCTGGCATAATGTCCTTTACAGCGCATTGGTTGGAGGATCCGCTAAGTCTGTAAGTTCGGGTATGCCACATGGATGGTTAAGTGCTACAATGGACACCAGTATAAACATTCAATAAAGACTGGGCAAAGAAACAAAGTTCAGTAAAATTTGCTGCTTTTTCTTCGACGTACACTGGTAAGTGCAAAAGTGCAGGGGGAACACTTTTTCCCCTCACACAGTGAGCAGTAAAGCCCATATCATCATGAGCCTATCAGATTTTCAAGTGGGTTACTGATGTTTGCTCTTTGGAAGCTACTAGCCAATTAGAAACCAGCAGCCACTGTGATTCAGCTATACATCTCTGGAGTAACAAGCCACTCGATTAACTTCCACTCTCATTCTGTCCTCACCACTTTGCATGAGAGGAAGAGATAATAAAGAAAGTGTCTCTAATTCCCATGTAATCATCAATGCATGCCAATCATGAGGCCTATCAGTACACTTAGCTCTGTGACTAAGCTATTCTTAACAATTAATGACAATGCATACTTGAATAAAGTTAAATCAATGTAATGTGAAATATTTACAACTGAAATTTAATTTTGCAAAATGCTCATGTCAATTTAGTGTTTCCAATTCGTATGTTATTTGTTATTGAGCTGGTCAAGAAATTTGTGATCATGATGCAGTCTTTTTTGTTTGGCCAATGTCTCTTTAAAAGGTTGTGCATAGATGCAGTATTGTCAGCTGATGATTGGTTTTCCTTATACAAAGCATCCCCAGTCACTAATTTGAATGTAATTTCTGCTGGAAATTAGATTTCATTTCTAAGCACATGGGAAAAGGCAACAAGAGAGAGAAAAAAAAAGTGGTATACAGTCCCAGTTAAGACACTGAGCATGGTACACTGTGACTCTAGACTAGAGCGGTGCTGGAAAACCACAGCAGGTCAGGCAGCATCCGAGAAGCAGGAAAATCGACGTTTTGGGAAAAGATATAGAGATGAAGGATTTTTGCCCGAAACGTCGATTTTCCTGCTCCTCGGATGCTGCCTGACCTGCTGTGCTTTTCCAGCACTGCTCTAGTCTACACTCTGGTTTCCAGCATCTGCAGTTCTTGTTTTAACCATGGTTCACTGTGAACAAATCTAGCCCATGTTTCTGGTCAAGTGCAGGAGCCACCTCTGTTTTATCATTTTACAAAGTGATTTTCCAATTCATGTGCTCAATGTGATCTCCTTTTCTCACCATTCACTAACTTCAACATATATGCAACAGGGAAATATAAATTATATTGTCATTTATAACAATTTGTAAATCTGAATCTGTATACAGTCTGCCAGGCCCATTAAAAAACGTTCTCCATTTCTCCATTTTAAGCTATCATTTATGGAAAATATTAAGAAACTAAAAAAGAAAAGGTGACCAGTTGTCAGAACTCAGTTCTACAGTTTTTCTCGACAGTATTATCACTTATGAAACAGCTTAAAAGTATTCCATTGAAAATGATTTAATCAGCAGACTGTGTCCAGCTAACAGACCTCTGCTTTGCCTGCCTTAGGGTCCATGTCAGACTTGATTGTGAGCCAGTTTGTCTTGTGAATGTTAAATGCATGCCTGCTTGAGATTATTGTTGCTTCATGTTACAAATGGGTTCCGTCATAGATTAACACGTTAAATCTGGCGTTTATTTTTAATAAAGGGAGCTGTATCCTCTAATGTTCTGCCAATGCCTTGACAATTACTGTCATTTTTCATACAAAGCTAGTGGTAGCCCTTTATCAAGGGCCAGATAATGTGCTCAAAATAACAGTGAGGCTAAAGGTGTCCACCGTTACTAAAGTGTAAATTGAACGGCAGCTTCCAGCAACTTGCAATAAAGTTCCACTTAGGCCATAGTTACAGTATTACATTCAGTTATCTTAATTAGAATCCTTCAGGAAGGATATAAGGGTTCTTGAGAGGATGCAGAGGAGATTATTCCATAAAGTTCTAGAGATGAAGGATTTTAGCAAGAAGGTTTTTTTTGTTCACAGGAGTTTTGACGTCATAGAACATAGAACATAGAACATAGAAAAATACAGCGCAGTACAGGCCCTTTGGCCCTCGATGTTGCGCCGATCCAAGCCCACCTAACCTACACTAGCCCACTATCCTTCATATGCCTAGCCAATGCCCGTTTAAATGCCCATAAAGAGGGAGAGTCCACCACTGCTACTGGCAGGGCATTCCATGAACTCATGACTCGCTGAGTAAAGAATCTACCCCTAACATCTGTCCTATACCTACCACCCCTTAATTTAAAGCTATGCCCCCTCGTAATAGCTGACTCCATACATCACTGGCTAGGACTGAACCATTGCTTCCAGTACTATAAGAATAGTGCACTAAAATCACTCACTGCTCTGTCACTTACATTACTGTCGAAAGAGAATTCTAAGATTTTGAGCCAGTGACCCAGGAATGGTGCAATAGTTTCAAGTCAGGTTTGTGTGTGGCTAGGGTGGGGAACCTGCACATGATAGTGTTTCATACATAAATTGCATTAGTCCTTCTGGGTGGCAGAGATTGTGTGTTTGGAACATATTGTTTTGTGCTCACTTCGGCTGCACATATACTAAAAAAGTGGAATGTGTTGTTGAAGAATCCTTGGTGAGTTGCTACAGCATAGTGATACATAATGCTGCCACAGTGCATCAATAGTGGAGAAAGTGAATGTTTAAAGAGTGGATGGGTGCCAATCAAATGGAGCGCTTTAGTTTGGATGGTGTCAAGCTTGAGCTATACATATTCAGGTGAGTGAAGAACACCATATTCTTCACCTAGGCCTTGTAGATGTTGTTAAGGCTTTAGGGAATCAGCAATTACACTACTTGCAACAGGATTTGCCATGCTCTTGTTTCAACAGTTTTTATCGGGTTGGTCCATTTTAGTTTCTGGTCAATGGTCAACCCCAGGATATTGATTTGTGGTAACTAAGTGCCCGAAATGTCTGGTAAATTTTAGTTATCACTAAGAAAACCTCATAGCATTAAGAAGTAACTTTAACAAAAGTGTAGTGTCAATCCTTTATTGCTTAATGGTTGTTGGCAATTTAAAGTAACAACTAATAATTTTTCATTATGTAATTTCATTTCTTCCTTTTTCAATTTTTTGTTTTAATTTCACTCTTTAATGTCTCTCTTTAACAACTGACATTGACTTTACTGAACATTTCGAATTCAGACTTAGTGCTGTTTATTAACATTTCTTCAGGAGATATACTTTCTTGCCCTGTCTGAAGGTACCAGATTCTCTCTGGAGGTCATTGGGCATTTTCAATAGTTAGGTAACAGCAAACGCCAGTACAAATCCCTATTGAAGTCTAAGTTCAAGTTTAATGAATGACTGACACAAAAGCGTAACCATTAAAGTATTTGTGACAATTCCACAAGGAACCATTTTTGACTTGAAATTCAGTTATGCCAGGTTCCAAGGTTCTGGAAAGTGCACAAAATAATGCTTTAAGTCTAAAACCTTCTTGGGAATAAGTCCCAAACCACCTCAGAAAATTATTCTTCAGACTTCATACTGTTCTTAGTAATTCCTGTGTTCACCACTTCCATAAGCCTCCACTTTTGTGTATTTAAAAATGTTTCCTCTGCAATAAATTTGATTGAATATTGGCTATAGCAGCCTTTCAGTTTTGGCAATTTTAGGTACAACAACACTTTCTCTATCTTTGGTCTGGATGATCAGTTACTTGGCCCATCAGATCAGAATGAGACCATACGAAATAGAAATAGGAGCAGGAATTCTATTCTGCTAATCAATAGAAGCATGGATGACCCAACACTCCTCACATCCACTTTCCTACCTTTTCCCCACAATCTTTGATTCCCCCACTGATCAAAAATCTATCTCAGTCTTAAATTTCTACAAGTACTTTGCCCCCTCAGCTGTTTGTGGCAAGGAGCTCCAAAGATTCAGAACCCTCTGAGAGAACCAGAACCTCCTTCTCTCAGTCTTAAATTGGGAACCCTTTATTCTGAGATTATGCCCTCTGGTCCTAGATGTTTCCATGAGGTGAAACATCCTCTCAGCATTTACTCTGTCAAGCTCATTCAGATTCCTATATGTTTCAATGCCAGTATCTCTCATTCTTCTCAAGTTCAATGAATAGAGCCCCAGCCTTTGCTCATAAATCAAGTCCCTTCATATCACGGATCATTCTAGTGAACCTTCTCTGAATTGCCTCCAATGGAATGATATCTTTCCTCAGATAAGGGAACTAAAACTGCTCACAGTACTCCAGATGTGGTCTCACCAGCACCTTGTATATTTGTATTAAGCAGCAGAGGGGATAAAGTACAGGAAACACTAAAAATCAGGATGCCACCCATATCGTGGAGATTTAACCATCCATGACAAAAATTCAAAAAGCTGAATAGCAATATGATTGACAATCCTATTGTCATGGTTAAGGTGTCAACTCACTTAGAGTAGCTCTTTTATCGACCAGACCACTTCATCTCTATGCTTCAGTTAAAATTGTGAGTGACCAGATGCAAATTCTGGATTTATACATCCACTGAACCAGATCTACAAATATCCTAAGGTGTACATTCAGGTCTATTCATTAGCCATGTCAGACTTATTTGAAACTGTTCTATTTTGTTAGTCTTTTTCAGCCGGTATGCATGGACACAGTGCAGAAACCAATTATAAATAGCAATTCCTGAATGAATGTGATCAATGTGATCAGTGTATAGTTGAATACATCAGCAGGAGCCAGATTTAACCCTGTGGAGCTCTGCATCTCTAAAAACAATCAATTCATCATAACAATGTATGTGACAAGCATGACTTAAAAAAGCTCATGAAAAACCAACACAACTTTCTTGATAAATCCCACATTTCAGTCAGAATGTGAAAAATCATGAAAGCAGCAATTTCTGCTGCTGTCCATATCTACAGGTCATTCGATATTGCCAGACAACATCATCGTTTTGATTCTTATTTGTGAATGCCGTTTATTTGGATAAAATTTAGAAAACATTTTGAAATATAGTTCACCCACCATTCAACAAAATGAAAACCTGAAATTGCTTGCCAGCAACCATTTCCCACATTTTTACCAAATGTGGTATTGTCTACTCACCGGTAATTTGAGTGGGCTGGAGTCAGTGAGAACCATTGACTTTGTCTGGCTGAGACGATCACAGTTAGCGGCTGCACTTTTCACTCTCCGCTGTACTGCAGAAGGACTAGCTTGGGATGAGGAAATATGCTCGGTGGTGGATGTTGGCTGGGCATTTGGTTTTGGTTGTGGTGTTGGTCCAACCTTTGGAAAGAAATAAGGAATTCATGCTTAGAAGCTGAAATTAATTCACACAAAATGTTTATTATCTGAATATCTATATTGCCTCAGTATGCTTACTGCCAATCATACTTTGCAACCTTATTTACTGTCTGTTAATAATTTCCTTTTACCTTCATTCAGTATGATCACTGTGTCAGAATTTAATCATTATAATGAGTTTGTTAACTGGGGTGTGTTGAATGAAGTGACCTTGGGTCCAGTTTCAAAGTTTCTTGAAAGTGGAGTTGCAGGTAGTCAGGTAGTGAAGAAGGCATTTGGTATGCTTGCCTTGGTCAGTGCCTTAAGAATAGGAATTGGGACATCATGTTGCAGCTGTACGGGACATCAGTTAGGCCACTTTTGGAATATTGCATTCAATTCTGATCTCTCTGCTACAGAAAAACTTGAAAGGATTCAGAAAAGATTTACAAGGATGCAGGGGGGTTGGAGAGTTTGAGTTATAGGGAGAGGCTGAATAGGCTGAGCATATTTTCCCTGGAGTGTCAGAGGCTGAAAGGTGACCTTATAGGTTTATTAAATCATAAGGAGTATGGATAGGGTGACTAGCCAAGGTCTTTTTTTCCCCAGGGCAGGAGAGTCCAAAACCAGAGGGCACAGGTTTACGGTGAGAGGGCAAAGATTTAAGAGGAACCTAGGGGCACCTCTTTCATGCAGATTGTGGTGTGTGTATGGAATGAGCTACCAGAGGAGGTGATAGAGGTTATACAACTACAACATTTAAAAGGCATCTGAATGAATATATGAATAGGAAGAGTTTAGAGAAATATGGGCTAAATGATGGCAAATAGGGCTGGATTAATTTAGTATATCTGGTCAGTGTGGATGAGTTGGACTGAAGGATCTGTTTCCATGCTGTACATCTCTATGACTCTAATGTGCTGAATATTAGAAGGGGGAACGTTTGAATGCTTCAGATCAAAAGCAATCAGAACCTTTCCCTGAACCTGGAGTGATTGCATCACCAGCAAATGCTGAGTGTAGGAATTTCTGAAAAGGCAGGAACACAAACCCCTCAATGATTAGGTAAAACCTGAAAGTGCCGGGAAAACTCAGCATGCCCGGCAGCATCTGTGGATTAAAAAAAAGTTAATGTTTCAACTATAATGTTCGTCTTCTTTACCCAGTAGTGACCAGAC
Source organism: Chiloscyllium plagiosum (assembly GCF_037043375.1). Lineage (NCBI taxonomy): Eukaryota > Metazoa > Chordata > Chondrichthyes > Orectolobiformes > Hemiscylliidae > Chiloscyllium > Chiloscyllium plagiosum. Next base: position 86,959,269 of record NW_028270145.1, on the reverse strand, counting down.
ACTAAACTGAAACCTCCATATTCTCTCAAGTTCAGTTCCAAATCAAACCAAATGTTGGGACCACAACTGTTGACTTTATACATTAGTGAAGTAACTGAGGGCAGATGACACAAAGATAGAAAATGTTATTTAGACTCAAACCATTTACTCTCTTTCTCTTGTCACAGATGCTGCCAGTAGCTGCTGAGTTTTCCCTGCACTTTTTGTTTTTATTTCAGGTTTTCTGCAGCTGTGATTCTTTGCTCCTGTTTTAACTAATAACTAAATAATTTATTTGCTTTTCATCTGTTAGACATAAAACTAAAGTTTTGAAAATTTGGCTGATATTAATTTACAGATAAGTGGTCCTCCCAATTTACTGCACTAGTAACAGCTTACCATCTCAAACATTTTCCTGCTATTTCTAATCCTGATTTACTGATTCTCAATCCACACCCGTACTGTAGATATTGGCATATATATGCAACTTATACCAGACGAACAAAATAATGGCAGTGCAGTAAGCCCCAACGTAAGTTTTCTAATTTAGCCTTCTTCTGCTTTAACATCACAGACATAATAGGACATGTATGCACACTGGTGCAGGGATTTGAGCTTTTTCATTCTTTTATGCCAGGGGCAATGTAGCAACTGAAACAACTTTGGATAAGGGAGAGCTGTTTGATTAAACTTAAAGCAACAATGATTTACCTTCAAATTCTGCAGCACACTTTTGTGAAATCTATCGCATGAGCAATTTTTTTCTGTGGTCCCCACTTAACCTTTCACATTGGCTGAGCCCCATCCATTAATTTTCTCTCCCCTGTTCACCAATGCTCCGAGTCATCATTATCCTCGATGACTTTCCCACTTGCTAGTCATTCCCCTCACTTGCCACTTCTCCTGGTAGCTTCTTTCTTCCCTGACACTCCGTTCACAATTACTCTTACTCCTTCACTTCCTCCCCCTCATTGCTTCTCTCCTAAGCCCTTGCTCACGCGTGTACTTCGGAAACAAGTGGCAAGTGGAAAGGAAAGGGAAGCAGCAAAAAGGAGGTGCTGAGTCTAATGGTCAGAGATTGAAATGCATTGAGAGGCAGTGAATGGGAGGGTCGGCAAATGATAGGGTTCGTGAGAGAAGCTTTGAGTGTAAGGGTCAGAGACTGGGAGAACCAGCAAGCGAGAAGGTCGGTAAATAGAAAGGTCAGGGCAGTGGGTGGAAAGTGCGAGAGGTTACGATTGAGAAGGCAGAGGAGCAGGAGGCAAGGAAAGGGGACGGGAGGGAGAGACAGGTGGGAGGACAGCATAATTCTTTTATATCTTAAACTTATGTTATTTGGAAAGTTACTTCAGTGACCAATGCAGAAATATAAAATGTAATTTAGGAACTACAGTATACTATTTCAACTTATGTGGCATAATGTTTCAATTGGCTTTCTGATGAGAGAAGTCTGGCAGATTCAAATGACAACTTTTATATTAGTTATAGTGTGCAAGTCTCATTTGCTTAACTTTGTTTTACATAAAGTCACACTTTTCAGGAACGCAATAACAATGTTAAGTTAGGAATTATGGTGGACCATCGCATGTGCTCCATTATTCTGTTATGTCATGATTGGTTTGTAACTGAGTACCATTTACCCACCTCTGTTTCATTACTCTTGATATTAGCTCGCAAAAATCTATTGCTATCTGTCAATATTTATAGTTTGCATTGACAGTATTAATAACATTTTGGCAAAGCTCATTTCTGATTTTGATTTAGAGGATGCTGTGTAAAGTTATGTTATAGACTGACTCCACACCACTTCCTAGCTAAAAAAGGCAGGGCTCCGGGAATGCATGATGGTTACATTTTGAAAATAACAAAGAGTTGACAACAGAAATTAAGAATGAAGATTAGATGTTACCATTTTAAATCCTGTTTTGCTTTCATTTCTATTGCATGGCAATTATATAATGTCACATTTGGGCAATTTCAGTCAAATTACAGTTTGCACCATTAAGAAACAGAAACTACTTTGCATTCATTCAAAATGAGAGTATGACTCTCAGAGATATTTAAAACTAAATTGCTTGACATTTCTATTCCGCATCATCAAATCTGAAAGGACAGCAGCTTGACATCATGAGCACAAACAGGATTCATCAAGTCAACAAATGTAACATTTTACCTCATCTTTAATTCAAATGAAGATAATAATATAAAAGCTGCATTGAGAAAATTTACATTAATGCTGCTGTAATATCTGCTGCTGTATAAACTTGCTGCAGCACATCCTGCCAAAACGTCATGGCATTTTTTCATCAAGATAATCAGCTGATATCAACATCTTTAGATTAGATTACTTACTTACAGTGTGGAAACAGGCCTTTCGGCCCAACAAGTCCACACCAACCCGCCGAAGCGCAACCCACCCAGACCCATTCCCCTACACCTAACACTACGAGGAACTTAGCATGGCCAATTCACCTAACCTGCACATTTTTGGATTGTGGGAGGAAACTGGAGCAAACCCACGCAGACACGGGGAGAACATACAGAGAGTCGCCTGAGGCGGGAATTGAACCCGGGTCTCTGGCGCTGTGAGGCAGCAGTGCTAACCACTGTGCCACTGTGCCACCATGCCACCCATATCTTGCACAATGTTTCTAAAAATTATCAACTTTTACAACTTTTAAATTGCATTTTACTATGAGAGTAAATAATGGACATCCTATCCGACACCAAAAAGCTAATTAATATCATTTTTGTTTTCAGTGAAACAACTTGATTATTGCACAGAAGTGTAGTTATTGACATGCAAATAGTTGGTTAGTACAAATGCAGCAAAGAATAAAATCAATGCATTTCAAACCACAGATTTCATACTGTAGTTCCAATAAGAGGTCAAAAGTTGAATCTTTGTGCTAGTAACAATTGCAAATACCTATGTATTTTGACAGGACTCAAATTTAATAATTTTCAGGAGCAGTGTATTTTGCTACTGGCTTTAAGTGTCACTAAAACAAAATGTTCTTTTTACCACCAACAAAACTAATCAGAATTAAAGACTAACAACCTGGATGACAATAAAGACTTTGTGAGACACAGGATTTTTGCTCAAAACATTTTGCCAGTGGCTGAATTAATAACTAGCAGAACTGTAAATTCCACCTGCATATTGCTAGTGGGTTAGCATCATATTTGATCTCCACAATCATTGAGTCAGTTTAGTGAGCCTAATAACCAGTGATCATTCTATATAGGTTTTATGGGAATCCAAATTTGGAGGGGAAAGGGTCAAGCTATGTATATTTATACAAATATATACAGTCAGTATATACAGTTGGTTCTGTTATAATCATATTTCTTCAACGCAAATTGGCTTTAATGTGAAAGAAGAATTTCATCCGTTATTTATAGAATGTGAACTTTCCTTACCTGTTTTGGCTATAACACAATTCCAGCCACATTAGTTTAACTGATGTAGCCACTGCACGATTTTCTTATAACGCAAGATTACACGAGAATGAAACTATCACATTATATCAGAACCGACTGTGGTTACGTTCTCAAAAACGAAGTTGTAACATTTATGAAAACATCCAGCAAGAATCGTCTTTCCTCCAATGTCAAAGAAATTAAGATGGAAAAGTGGAAATTGCCATAAACATCTCTGCTAATTATGTATCTCGATTGATCATGTCACAAAGCCCCCGAGAAATGAACATAGACTTGTACATGAACAAAAAAAAGCAAATTAACGGCAAGTACCGTTATTATTTCTCAAATCATTCAGCAATTTGGGGTAAAGAGATATGCCATGACTTCCTTATGTACAACTTAATAGATGATTACCGTATTAGCCATGACTTATCAGCAAAAACTACAATTTAATCATGAGCCTTATTATTTTGCAGAAATCTCGATGGTCAAGAATAAACAAGTTTCTGTCCTGACAACTTTTATTAGTATTTAATGTTCTCCAAGTTTTATTTGCCTTTAAAACATTCCCAAATTTTGAGTGCTTCATCAAGTGTGAATAAAGCCATACTTTTGGTCTAGTGTGAGTATACAACCTGACCAAAGAAGTTCTGGATTTCTTCTTTGGAAATAACATAAATTTGTGAGAGATGGACATCAAAAATGAATGCTAGAGTCTGTGAATTCACAGATGACCCTGTGATATTAAATAGCTATGATATGACCTCCATTTATAGAATGTGTCTGTGTATGCATGGATGATATTATCAGCTTGGTATCTGAATCCCTCCATGTTATTCCCTCAAGGTGGCTGTGGTGGGGAAGAGATTGCTGTCAACCTTGTTGTGGATTGCCCCTTCATAAAGAAGATCAGGAGGGATATGCAGTGACTTTTAGTTGAGGTTCATATCACGCAACTCCATGCTGCAGGACTCTGTGCTCCACTGGGATGCACAGAGAGACAAACATCAGCTGTGGCCAGAGAACCATCAAGATAGGAAAATGTGCTTTTGCTTATCCAAAATCTGCTGATATTCAAGTGCCAGGAATTGTCTTCAAATGAATGTTGCAGACTGATATATTCCATGTCCTGAGGCATGCATTAAAGAGGCAGCAGAGGTATAATGGGGTAAGTTCACTGCCTAGAAACTTTCAGCAGTGGAAAAGCTGGAAACAGTACTGTCACTCATGCTGTGTACCTTATGAATAACTGCACGTTTTGACTCAAGTGTTGGGAATGTATTGAGCCACCTCAGATTGGTGTATAGAGGGAAATAGTAAATCTACTGAACATTTTGTAATTTCTGAATTGAAATGTCTTAGCTCATTCTACATACCTGGAATAAAAGGTATTTTTTAAATATAAACACAATTACAATTGTGTACGGTAATTATACGGTAATCATCTACAAATGGTACATGCTGTATTGGGACAAAGAGAATTTTCTTGCCAATTCTGTAATATTCAATTCAAATGTTTTGCAATATTTTAGGAACCAAATTTTATGAATGAAGTACATTTTTTGGAAAAAAAGTGACTGAAAAGTTGCAAAAGCTTTATTGGAGTGAATTGTGATGGGTTACACTCATTCCAGCCTTCTAACTGGTTTGGAAAAAGTCCTTTTCCTAATTAAAGACTCTTTGGGAAAACTTTACCAGTTGACAAGAAACAGATATTCCTTCACCCACTTCTTTTTTTTCTCTCTGCATCACCAGCAGGTGAAAATGCTGATGTAGAAATTCAACGTATTTTCAGGCTTCAAAATGCAGGCATGTTTATCTGAATGGGCTTTTGGACCTAAAATCATTTTACTGGAATGGTTGTACCTCCAGAGGTAGCTCACACATTGAAGTTGGTGTAAAATACATAGCCTGGAACTAAACCCTAAGGCACGTTATTTTGAGTAGGGAGTTATTGGAATATTCTTACTCTACTTGACTGAACAGGAATGTTTGGTGAAAATATGTGTATCTTTGAATTCTCTTTTATTGCTGGCCCAACCTTTTCAACTCAACTGTAAGTTTGTCTGAGGAATCTTAAACAAGTATTAAGCCCTAATTAGTATGTTCAAGCAGCCTGATGTCTTTAAGGAACTGTCCATGATGTATAAAAACTGGGCTGAACAATTTTAATTGTGGTCTGTTTGCCTACGCAACTTGAAGATGTGTTTATCAGTATTGTGCTGGTTTTATTTCAAAAAACCAATGCAAGTCGATTTCAATCACAAAATATCTCTTCTGCTTGCTATACTAATCATAACCAGGAGGTGGCTCTGTACGACCACAACTGCAACCTAAAGGTTTGACTCTGAGTAGCCAGAAGAGGGAGTGGTAGGCTACAAAAAGAGAGTATTTTCCTCACTTAAAACTCAAAACTTGCATTCACAGCATTTTTAATTAATGCTTTTAATAAAAATCTTGAACAGTTGTTAAATGAATTCATAAACAGTAAAAATGATTTATGTAACCTTTAATCAACACAAATTCTGTTATGCAAGTAGGCTTAAAAATGCCCACATTGAATATTAACTATTAGTAAATCAAAATAATCATACCCTCATCTGGCTGCAAGAGCATGTTCTCACATTGACCAATGTCTCCTTTGACATCATTCATTTCTTCCAAATAAGAAGTGTTGCTATGGGAACTGTATTGAGTTGCCTGACATAGTGAAATATTTCTTACTTGATTGCCACTCAGGTTCCCCTCTTTATGGCTTTTCCTGGTGCATTTATGACGTTATCAGTGCTGTCACCCAGAAGTGGAAAATTTCATCAATTTTATTTGCATTTTCCAAGTTCAACTTTCCTCAAGTTCACATGATCCTTTTCTGAGTCTTTCCTTCCTTTCCTTCACTTGTCTGTCTGAATTTCTGGAAATCGGCTATTGCCTAATGTCCCATAGATAATCACAGCTACCCCTGCTATACGTCCTAACACTTCACTTCCTGTAACACATTCTCATTGTTTCTGTGGCTGAATTATATCTCTTCTGACCATGCCATCTTGCACACCAAACCATTTGACCAGTTTCTTCAACCAAGCATTCCACATACCCATGTGACCATTTCTGTTCCATTTCCTGCAGTTCTCCTCACAATCCATTCCATACCACTCAGAACCACAATATGGTCCTCCTTATTTTTCACATTCAACCTATCAGTCTCTACATTAAACAAACCATCCTCCATCCATTTCTGCCTCCTCCAACATATTGCCACCATCAAACACACCTTTTCCTTCCTTTCAAGCGTTCTCTCCTTGACACGCCGACTGACTGTTCAATCCCTCGTGATAGCTCCTCCAATTCCCACAGCACATTGCCACACTACAGCTGGAGAGGTAATATGTGTCAATTAACTTCCTCCTGTCCCACTACCTAGGATGGCAAATATTTCTTCCAGACTTATCTATACTTCTTCCAATTTAGCAAATTCTGTTTGCTGTTTGTGATGCAGTGCCTGCTACATTGGAGACACCACATACAGATTGAGTGGCTGTCTCTATTCAGCTTGCAAGCATTCCCCTGAGCTTCCACCTCGTCATTTTAATCCTCCACCTCTTTCTGTCTCTGAGGCTCCCTGCTCTTTGTTGCCCACACTTATCCAACATAAGCAAGAAAGTAGCACCTCATGTTTCAACTTGATACTTGACAGCCTCCCACATTCTTTCAATAAAGAAAAATGTCATTTATAGAACATTGAGGTGGGTGGATAGATGGCAGATGAATGCTAATGCAGAGAAGGGTGAGTTGATGAACTTTAATAGGAGGAACATTGAAATACAATACAAAATAGAGGTAAATTCTATAGGGGTGCAGAGCAGAGGGACCTGAGTGCATATGTGTGCAGATCATCGAAGATGGCAGAACAGGTGGGGAGAGTAGTTAATAAAGTTTACAATGTCCTCAGCTTTACTGATAGGGACTAAGAATACAAGAGCAAGGAGGTGATGATGAACTTGTATGAGCCATCTGTCAGATGTCAGTTAGAAGATTGTCTAAAATAGTAGTTACCACATTATAGGAATGGTGTGACTGCGTTGGAGAGAGTGAGGCAGCAGTTTCCAATGGTTCCAGGAATGAGAAACTTCAGTCATGTGAAAAGAAGGAGGAGGGGAGTATTGAAGCAGGTTTTCAATCATGAATGGGCTGGATAGAGCAGATGGGAAGAAGCTGTTCCTCCTTGTAGAAGGACAAGAACAAAAAGGCATCAATATAAAATGATGAGTAAAAGAAGTAAAAGCGAAACTTTTACATACCGTCATTGGGGTATGCAATGCTTTCCTGGAAATGTGCTAGAGGCTGGTTCAATTGTGAAATTTGAGAGGGCATTGAAGGTTATAGGGAGAAAAATAATTTCCAAGGATTTGAGGGAAAAACAGGAGATTGGCACACATAATGCTTTGAAGAGCCAGTGTAGGCACAATGGACCGAATGCCTTCCTGTGCCATAACGATTGTGTGATTCTCTGAATTTCTGAACATAACTTCTGATCTCCGTTTTTAAGGATGACAGCATTTGGTGATGATTCTGTTTACCCATTTTTATTTCAACGTTACCTCCTAATGCAGTGCAGAAATATCGCATTGTCATTGAATCCTTCCTGCATATCACCGTATCACCCTCTTTCCTTATCTCCCTTCCCCTACTTTGGTGTTTTATTAAACAGGGGGTGTTTAGCTCAGTTGGCTGGACAGCTGATTTATAAGGCCAAAGTAATGGTAACAACAGAGGTTCAATTCCTGCACTAGTTGAGATTACCATGAAAGTTACACCTTTCAACCTCATCACTTGCCTGAGGCATGGTGACCCTCAGGTCAAACCACCACCAGGCATCTCACTCTCTCTGTAATGGGAGAGAAAGACTATGGTGACTTTACTATTTCACTTTCTTAACAGATCAGCACTTCTAACTTTTTCCAGTCTGAGGAAAGACCATTGATCTGTGAAGTATGATATTAATTTGGTTTATGTCTCCGGACTGACCCACTGAGTTTTTCTGGCATTTCCATTATTATTTCAGTTCTAGCAACTACAATATATTGCTTCTGTCTTTGTGTCAGACTTCTCAATAGAAACACAATGTATTTCTTAATTAGAAATGTCTGACACAGCAACAGTGACAAGTGAATCTTCACACAGTTTCCTGATCTCTGCTGGTAGCAATACTCACAAAAAAACTGAGTTGGTGGAATGTGACAACATATGTCAAAATTGCTCACTCTACATTATAAGGTAGCCATCAATAAATGCAACTGTGAATTCGGAAGAAATTTCTATACTCTAGGAGTAGTGAGAATGGGGAATTATTTTCCATAAAGACTACCACAAAGTACAATATTCTGCCCCAGTAGTGGCATGTTTGGAGGTAGGGAAAGCATTGAATCAGGCCAAATTATTTTGCATCATCAACTCCCTGCACACTGAAAAGGACCGTCATACCACCCATTAAGACCTTTGATACCTACACGTTTCAGCCTGTTGTCACTACCATTAGCCCAGCAGTGTGGCCCCAGACAGCCCCAGTAAAAGCTAGGCAAGCTACTCCTGGGAGGAAAGTGGGGTGGGTGGGGGGACTGGTGAGGGTTGGGAGGTGTGGGGTTGTGGGAGGGTGGCTTGGGTTGGGGGTAGGTTGTGTTCCTCCTTCAAAGGCACTCAGTGTTTAATTGAGGGCTATGGTATCAGTACGTTGGGGGGTAGGAGAGGGGGGTTTTGTGGGGGTGAGGGCAGAGAGCTGTCAGAGAACCACTCTTTGCTTTTGCTACCAATACCCCATATACCCACTCCCTTCTACCTCTTGCAGCCACACCGGGAAACCATGACAACAATGATCAGTGTCACCCCTTACTCCTAGCCCTTTAGTTGATGACATTTTGGAGAAGACACTGCCTCCTTGATAACACTGCTGAACAAAAGAGCTACTAACTTTTGATTGGCAACAGCTTTTGATAGCTGGGACCTCCACCTCCTGTTGCCAGGGCAAGGCTAGCCATCAGGTTCTCAAATTCCTGGTTGGCTTATATTTAAATGGACCTTCTGCAAAGGAGAAAATATGTGTCTCGCAATGGCTCCTCTGCCAAATTAGCACCCCACCCTGTTGCCATCATAAGATTTCAAGCCATAGTTTAAATTGAGTTAAAACCAGTGAGCATTAAGAACAAAGGAACTGAGTGTTAAGCAGTATGGTTTGATGTAAAAAGTGTAGACAAAGGCTTATGTGGAACATAAAGAGCAGCATTGGATTGAATATCTTGATTCAGTGTTGCAGGCTCAATGTAATTTGTTTATGTAAATACAAAACCTCAAGTGAGGACTAGCTAATTGACAAAACAGATAGCAACTACAACATAATCATAAAGTGACATGTGGATTTCCATAACACAATCTAAACTAATTCAGATTTATTCAGGCGACAGAAAACAATCGAGATTAAATTACTGATCTCCATCCCGTTTTATAATTTGACCTCCTTTCTTTCTGTTCCCTGAGCTGTACTAAGTAAAATGCAATTCAATTATTTTAGTGGCATTCTTTCCATAATGTGCTGAATCAGAGCTCTTAAAGTAATTAATCATGAAACACCACATATTTTTTAAAGAGATGATTATTGTAAGTGGAAGGAATTTGTTCATTGCTGTAGGGACACCATGTCTGATACTTGCTCTGACCAGCATTTAAATGCGAGAAGCTTTGGCATTAGACAGTTTGCTTGATGCATTTCAGATAGATCCCTGCACTTACTAAACTGTAAATGAAAAGCTTTTATGAATGCTGACAAATCTCAAATGAGCAAATTTTAAAAATACATACACAAAAGAAATAACTTCTTATTTTGTCTTCAACCTCTGAGATAGTTGAGATTCTCTCAAAAAAGATGTATCAACAAATCTGAAGAAATTACCAATAGTGGTCAGCTTCACAACAACATTAGTGTTGATTTCAAGCACAGGGAAAGCATGTTATATTTATAACTTCAAACACTGCCTGTGCTCCTGTAGAAGCTTCTGGACTTGTCCTTTTTTTAAAATGGAAGCTTATTGGATGACTAAGATGGCTGCTGAAAATGTGTTGCTGGAAAAGCGCAGCAGGTCAGGCAGCATCCAGGGAACAGGAGAATCGACGTTTCGGGCATAAGCCCTTCTTTAGCCTGACTAAGATGGCTGCCAAGGAAATATAGAATATAGTAGCAGGAGTAGGTCTCTTTGGCCCTTCAAGTTTGCTCTTCCTTTTAATATGATCATGGCTGATCATCCAATTCAGTATCCTGCTCCTGCTTTCTCCCCATATCATCTGTCTGGATCTGGAGAACTTTGCAACACTAACACAGACAATCTTAAGCCTCCAAAATACTCCCAACTGAAATTGTCCTGAGTGGGGGACAGCCCCCTTGATTGGACCATGCCAGACAGAACACATTTGTGGAAATCACACTGTGTCAGAACAATAATGAGACTTATTTCAGTTTAAGAATTATTGTGAAACCATCCTAAACTGCATTCCAGGCTTGATTATTTTTTCAATATCATGAATAGTAATGGTCTTAATCCACCTGGGTTTGGGGGTTACAGGTGGAATGGCTGAAAGTGATACAACAGGATGTGGCTAATGAAGAAAGACCAACACCATATTTGGAAGGGAACGGCCAAATGGTGAGATAACTGTGGTTTCAGCTGTCCTTTTTATTCAAACTTGCGGTTTTCAAAAAAAAAACACCAAAAAGACAACAGCTGCAACTTAAGGCTGTTCCATCTTTGCCATTTAAGAACCAGGAAGCTGTAAATATTTTATCATCCTTTCAGACTGACTCCTAAGTCCAAGTTCACCCCTAGAGGAATTGGAGCTTCTGATACAAAAGCCATTAGTGCCTAGCTTTGCAAACTGCTGAATACTCATCTCATTAGGGCACTTCTGCACTAACCCTGATAGTCAAACCAAAATAATGCTCCAGTTTTAAAGACGTCATTTCAGATTCGAAATGTCAACTGTTTTTCTCTTTCCACAGAAGTAGCCAGACCTGCTGAGTCTCTGCAGCACTGCCTGTATTTATTTCATTTTCCGTCATCCTTGAAGATTTCAATACTAAAACTGTTAGTTAGTCCAGTATTATCCAGTCCAGCGATGAAGCCAATGCCCAATCCCAGTCACAGGCAGGGACATCTCTACAATGCTTATAGCAGCAAGGCATTGAGCATGTTCTCAATGCTGTTTGAGTGTGAGAATGTGGGCCCATAATTTCAATAATTTGAACCCTTGTTCCAGCAAGACAATAGGTGAAAAAAGCTGAAAAATGTGTTGCTGGAAAAGCACAGCAGGTCAGGCAGCATCCAAGGAGCAGGAGAATCGACGTTTCGGGCATAAGCCCTTCTTCAGGAATGAGGAAAGTGTGCCAAGCAGGCTAAGATAAAAGGTAGGGAGGGGGTACTTGGGAGAGTGGCGTTGGGAATGCGATAGGTGGAAGGAGGTTAAGGTGAGAGTGATAGGCCGGAGAGGGGGTGGGGGCGGAGAGGTCGGGAAGAAGATTACAGGTCAAGAAGGCGGTGCTGAGTCCGAGGGTTGGGACTGAGATAAGGTGGGGGGGAGGGGAATTGAGGAAGCTGGAGAAATCTGAGTTCATCCCTTGTGGTTGGAGGGTTCCTAGGTAGAAGATGAGGTGCTCTTCCTCCAGGCATCGTGTTGCCATGATCTGGCGATGGAGGAGTCCAAGGACCTGCATGTCCTTAGTAGTGTGGGAGGGGGAGTTAAAGTGTTCAGCCACTGGGCAGTTGGGTTGGTTGGTGCGGGTGTCCCAGAGGTGTTCTCTGAAATGTTCCGCAAGTAGTCGGCCTGTCTCCCCAATGTAGAGGAGGCCACATCGGGTGCAGCGGATGCAGTAAATGATGTGTGTGGAGGTGCAGGTGAATTTGTGACAGATATGGAAGGATCCCTTGGGGTCTAGGAGGGAAGTGAAGGGGGAGGTGTGGGCACAAGTTTTGCATTTCTTGCGGTTGCAGGGGAAGGTGCCAGGAGTGGAGGTTGGGTTGGTGGGGGGTGTGGCCCTGACGAGGGAGTCGCGGAGGGAGTGGTCTTTCCGGAACGCTGATAGGGGAGGGGAGGGAAATATATCCTTAGTGGTGGGGTCTGTTTGGAGGTGGTGGAAATGACGACGGATGATACGATGTAGCTGGAGGTTGGTGGGGTGATAGGTGAGGACCAGTGAGGTTCTGTCCTGGTGCCGATTGGAGGGGCGGGGTTCAAGGGCGGAGGAGCGGGAAGTGGAGGAGATGCGGTGGAGAGCATCATCAACCACGTCTGAGGGGAAATTGCGGTCTTTGAAGAAGGAGGCCATCTGGATTGTTCGGTATTGGAATTGGTCCTCCTGGGAGCAGATGCGGTGGAGGCGAAGGAATTGGGAATATGGGATGGCGTTTTTACAGGGGGCAGGGTGGGAGGAGGTGTAGTTTAGGTAGCTGCAGGAGTCGGTCAGTTTGTAGTAAATGACTGTGTTGAGTCGGTCGCCCGAGATAGAAATGGAGAGGGTCTAGGAAGTGGAGGGAGGAGTCTGAGATGGTCCAGGTAAATTTGAGGATGGGGTGGAAGGTGTTAGTAAAATGGATGAACTGTTCAACCTCCTCGTGGGAGCACAAGGTAGCGCTGATACAGTCAAAAAATGTAGCGGAGGAAAAGGTGGAGGGTGGTGCCAGTGTGGCTGCGGAAGATGGACTATTCCACACATCCAGCATCTTTGGCTGAACACTTTAACTCCCTCTCCCACTCCGCCAAGGACATGCAGGAACCCTCCAACCACAAGGGATGAATGCAGATTTCTCCAGCTTCCTCAATTCCCCTCCCCCCACCTTATCTCAGTCCCAATTCTCAGACTCAGCACCGCCTTCTTGACCTGCAATCTTCTTCCCGACCTCTCCGCCCCCACCCCCTCTCCGGCATATCACCCTCACCATAACCTCCTTCCACCTATCGCATTCCCAATGCCACTCCCCCAAGTTCCCTCCTCCCTATTTTTTATCTTAGCCTGCTTGGCACACCTTCCTCATTCCTGAAGAAGGGCTTATGCCCGAAACATCGATTCTCCTGCTCCCTGGATGCTGCCTGACCTGCTGTGCTTTTCCAGCGACACATTTTTCAGTTCTGATCTCCCGCATCTGCAGTCCTCACTTTCTCCTAATAGGTGAAACAAGGTCTAATTTCACTGTCTGTTCCTTTTATACAGCCACTTTGTTTCAATTATATGAGAGCTTTCTTCAGACACAAAATATCACAAACAGTGAATCATAAAACGTTATAAAATTATGCCAAAGTATGAAACCATTCAGCCCATCGTTCTTGTGCCAGTTCTAGTTATTTATTTCAACCCAATTTCCTTGTATTAGTATGCATTTGTTATACTTTCTGTCTTTAAGTATTAATAATCCCATTTCACATTATGTTACAGATTCTGCACAACAGCTTCAATGGTAAAGAATGTCACATTCAAATACTCCTCCATGAGAAAAAAAAAGTATTTTTGAACTTTGTACTTCATATGTCCAGTGATAATTCTTAATTATTGTCCTCTATTACTTAGTTATCAGTCTTTTATGACTCATTCTCTGAATATACATTGTAAGAAGTACTTTGGGGAGTGACGTTTTACAGCTGGTTCAAGCGAAAGCCTTGGTAGAGTATTCTTTTAACATAATCCTCCTAATTTTATTAGTCAAGCTTGATAGGATTCGCTGGAATTGTTAAACTGGTCCTGTTGATCTGGGAATGGAACACCCAAGCATGCTCATTATAGTTTCAAATAAACCTGTGCATTAAGTAAGAAATTAGCTTGAAGACTTGCCTCATTTTACCTAAGACAAAGTGAAATAAAAGCACTGATTTAAGTAATTTAAGTTGCTTCTAAAGCAATTAAGAACAGATTTCAAACTCATGCAATTAGACCGTATTAAGACTGTGAGCCAAAGCAAGGATTGTTGTTTACAGAATTTATCATTTTCATGTATAAGGAAACAGAATAGTGCCTGTTTGCATTATAATTACATCAACAGTATATTTTCTGAAATCATACATTTCTATGCCAGATTTCCTAACAAATAAGGAGACAGAAAACAACAAATGTTTTTAGTTGCAAGGAAAGTTCTGGACTTAGTTGTTTACTTAAGGCCTTTATACCCCCAAAAAAATCAACACAACTGGAGATGAAAAAGGATAGGGACAGGAAAAAAAAATTAATATAAGTTCTCCCAAGACGTTTCACTGCAGATTATCAGTAATTCAGTTCATTTGTTTTCCTAAATCATGAATAAAAATACAAGATTTCATTATCAATATGGATGTCTCTGATATCAAAAATGTATTGCTAAATTTATATTTAAAGTAATTTCTGATCAACTATCAATAATACTCATGTTATAAGCAGGAAGACAAAACTGCTTTTGATGATTACAGAACATTCCAGAGCACTTTACAATTGATGATGTACATATCAAGTGTTGTTATGTTGGAAATGAAGCAACAAATTTGCACATAGTAAAATTTCACAAACAGCCTGAAAATAACCTGATAAGCTACTTTTAATAATGTCCATTGAAGGATAAATATTAGCCAAAATACTGGAAAGAAGTCCCCAGGTCTTTTTCAGAATACTGTGATGCATTCTTGGAAGTCTACCTGGGAGCCCAGATAGCTCAGATTTACATTTCATCCAAAAGATGGCATCTCTGATACTGCAGTACACATTCAGTGCTGACATGAGATTGCCAGCTTTTATTGCATACCCAAATCTCTGCAGAGGGAAATGATTTAAATGATTTGATCTGCAGCATATTGGCAATAAATTTGTTTTGATGATATTCTGAATTTTCAGAAGAACTGTTTATATCATAAATCATTGTAAGTTTCACTCATATTTTTAAAATCCTAAGTAATGCATTGGAAAGCTACCTTTGAAGTAAAATATACGTTTTATCAATTTATATTTTAAAATATTACATACCAGATCCTAAGTAATTTGGTAGTGTAACTGGAATTCAGAGATTGATTTACAGTATTAAACAGAGGACTTAAGTTTATGTTACATAATATTATTCAATGGCTTCTCTTACTTTTGAGCTATCAGATGAGGTTTTGATTTTTTAAATAAATATATACAGAGGAATATACCTTACATTACTATGTAGGATTGTAATCAAGAGACAGTATGTTTAGGTAAGGGTGTATTAAAAATTTATTGTGAAACTTGATCTGAAGGGATTAAACACCAGGTACTTGAAATAACTGCACAGAAGCTGGTATCTCATCACCAAGTCTCTATTTATTTACATGTCCACTTTGGCCAGCCAGCTCAGAGTCAGTCCCTGATCTGATCAAAGTCTAAATCTACTGTGTTTTTTTTTAAACGTGTGCACTTTGGCCAGTCAGCTTGGAGTAAGTGACCCGAACTGAGGAGATTCTATATCCCCTCTTCATATTTTTTCTTTTTTTTCTTCTTTTTTTTAATAGAACTTCTGACACTCCTTTTTTTTCTTACCCCCACAATCCCGCCTAACTGCAGTAGTGCTTATTATTTTTTCCCCAGCACCCATGTGTATGTGTACAGGTGTGAGACACAGTGAGAGACACAAGGTGCACAAATCTTTATTCGGTTTCCACCACCAGGAAGAAAGGAAACACCCGAGTGGCCAGTGACAAGCAGTGCCCTTCACAAAAGGGCAATGCTGTGTGATCAAACAGTGAAAGGGAGGGCAGGGACTAAACCAAAATAGAGTTGGAGGGGGAAATAATGCACTCCACTCCCTGCGGCGCCCACCTCTCCCTGAACAACTCCAGGGTGTTGGTGGAGACCGCGTACTCCTTCTCCAAGTACACCCGGGCTCTAACGTAACCGCGGAAGAGGGACAGGCAGTCGGCCCTAACAATGCCCTCCACGGCCCGCTGCCTGGACCTGTTTATGGCCAGTTTGGCCAGGCCTAGGAGCAGACCCATGAGGAGGTCTTCAGACCTGCCCTCCCTCCACCGTACCGGGTGCCCGAAGATCAGGAGCGTGGGACTGAAGTGCAACCAAAAGCAGAGGAGGAGGTTTTTAAGAAAATCAAAAAGGGAGTGCAAATGCCCACACCCAATATAATCCCCTGTTTAGTTTTTTCTTTCTTTTCTTTTTCGGTAGTGCTTATTTTTTCCCCAGCACCCATGGTGTGTGTGAATCCCCTGTTTATATTGGTCAGCCAGGCCTTCCTGATTGGCCCAGGTTAGCAACCTGGGCCAATCAGGCCTTCATTCCTGATGAAGGGCTTTTGTCTGAAACATCGATTTTCCTGCTCCTTGGATGCAGCCTGACCTGCTGTGCTTTTCCGGCACCTCTCTAATTTAGACTCTGATTTCAAGCATCTGCAGTACCCACTTTGCCAGGTTAACAACACCAATCCAGAATCTCATGATCATTGAGATCTGCCTGGTTCCAATCACTACAATGCTATATTGCAACAGTAACACTTCAGCTGTATTTTATATAAATATAAATGTCATGTTTTTTCACATTTTTCTGTTAAAATGGATTATTGACATTGAACTTCCATTGCCTGATTTGGATACCTGAGACCGTAATGGATAAAAGTGATTTTTAGAAGGACAAATATTGACATGAAATGATGTGTGGTGATCATTTGATTACAGACGGAAACAAATCTATGTAGAATATCCAAAACCAGCTATGCTGAAATGACCACTTCACCAAAGGCAGTGAAGACAGTTAACTAAGTCAACATTCAGAAATTTGCATTATTTATTTAATTCACTCTTGAAAAATAACATACATAATGAGAAATAAACAGCTGCCTATGGAATATTTTGCTTGGAAAGACCATGGATCTACTCTTGAGAATATAGAAACAGACCATATTTCAGTGGCTTGCTTTGCAGAGAGGAATCTGAATTCAAAAAAAAAGCAAAACCATTCAATGAGAAGACCAGAATTCTGAAAATTTCACTCCTGCTGAGATAGACAACAGCTAAGTAGTTGGGACTCAGGTTTCATTCTCACACTACAAGACATTAAGGACTTTTACTCTGCCTGTCTTTATTCTGTACCACTTTTTTCCCTTCGCAATTTATTATCATTAAGTGTGTTTATGTGTATGTGTGCTTGATTTCTTTTTTTTTCTTGAAGGGGTTAGTGGGTAACTAGAGGACTCAAAATTGAAATGGAGGAGATAAGGATAGGCTGTTCTTGAAGTAAGTGAGGCACCTGAGGCCAGATAAGAGGCATCCAAGGGTTCTGAAAGAAATAAGAGTGAAAGTTATTGGGGGACTCACCACATGTTTTCAGTCCTCTTTATACTCAGGGGTGGTGACCAAAGGCTGGAGCATTGCAAATCTTGTTCAAATTAAGATAAGGATAAGTCGAAAAGTGTGGCGCTGGAAAAGGCTGCATCTGAGGAATAGGAGAGTCAAAGTTTTGGGCATAAGTCCTTCATCAGGAATGTGGAGGGGGAAGGGGACTGAGAGATAAATAGGAATGTGAGAGTGGGGGTTGGGGGTAAGTAGCTGGGAAGATGATAGGTGGATGCAGGTGGGGGATGATGGTGATAGGTATGTGGGGAGGGTGGAGCGGATAAGTGGGAAGGAAGATGGACAGGTGGGACAGGTCAAAAGGGTGGTGCTGAGTTGGAGGATTGGATCTGGGATGAGATGGGAGAAGGGGAAATTTAGAACCTAGTGAAGTCGATATTGATACCATGTGTTTGAAGGGTCCCAAGGCAGAAGATGTGGCGTCCTTCCTCCAGTTGAAGGGTGGATTTAATCAAGTGGTGGAGAAGGCCCAGGACTTGCATGTCCTTGAGGGAGTGGGAGGGGGAGGGGGAGAGGTCGGAGGCAGGGCAGTGGGATTGTTTGGTTCATGCTTATCAGTTTAAATTTAGTAGTGAGGAAATTTCTATCAACAATAAACATAGGATTGAATTAATGGTCACATAAACGAAATGTGGGGTTAATTGAGGAGAGCTCACATGGATTTCCCAAGAAAATATCATATTTACTTAACTAACTACAATTTTCTGAAGAGGCAACAAGAGATTTTCTGAAAATGATGTTGTTGATGTGAACATATGGATTCCAAATGGTTTTTGATATTATGCTGCACAACAAACATTCAAGCAAAGTTACAGCTCTTGGAATAAACAGGACAGTAGCAAATGAAAAAAAAAATGGCTTAGTGATAGGGAACAGAAAGCAATAGTTAATGGGTGCTAGAGATAATGCAGGAAGGCTTGCAGCAAGGCATTTCTTGACAAGTATAAATTATTTAGACCTTAACGTAAGGAGACAAATTCAAAGCTTGCTGATAATACAAAACTTGAAAGTATTGGGGATGGAAATGTGTTGCTGGAAAAGCGCAGCAGGTCAGGCAGCATCTAGGGAACAGGAAAATCGACGTTTTGGGCATTAGCCCTTCTTCAGGAATTCGGCTAATGCCCGAAACGTCGATTCTCCTGTAGCCTAGATGCTGCCTGACCTGCTGCGCTTTTCCAGCAACACATTTCCATCTCTGATCTCCAGCATCTGCAGACCTCACTTTCTCCTTGAAAGTATTGGAACTTGGAAATCTAAGTACAGTATATCCTCAAGTTTCCCTTTATCCACAACACATGTGACCTCCTCGGTAGATCCAACAGAGTGGTCAAAATGATTCCCCTTTCACAAAACTGCATTGACTCTTCCTTATTAACATCAACTTATCCAAGAGTCTTTCTATTACTTCTTTAATATTCTTTTCCTCGATGATGGATGTTAAGTTAACTGGCCTTTAGTATCCTATTTTGTCTCCCTTTGACTTCGAATGAAAAAATTACATTCACTATCTTCTCATTTAACAGGACTGTCCTTTCATCAAGGAATTTTAAAGTTTCTGAATAATTGACGTTCTATTGTCTTCTGATAAAAAGAGATTCCTCTTAAGAGAGTCAAACATACTGAGTTAATGATGGTGTTTAAAAAGAACTTTTAACATATCCTAATATTCCTCTATAGTTGATTGCTTCTATACAGTGTATAGTGGATGAATGGAAATCAGTGTGCCATACAAGTCGTAAAGCACAAAAACAGATATTCAGTCCAATCAGTCCATGCCGATCATAATCCCAAACTAAACCAGTGCCAACTGCCTGCTCCTGACCCATGTCCCTCTAAACCTTCGCTACTCATGTAATTATTCAAATGTCTTCCTCAGGAAGGTCATTCTACACATGAACCACCCTCTGCATTAAAAAAAAATGACCCTCATGTCTTTTTTTAAATCTCTCTCCTCTAATGAGGAAATATTTTTGAACTTACCTTTCAGAAATTCCTGCAAGGAGACTATGGCTTCTGACAACTCTGAAACGCCATGAACCACAAATTCTTTATGTGCTGAGGTCAACATGAAAATTGTGGCGGCATGGGACTTGCCTGAACTCATAATGAAGCCTGCCAGTTCAGGAATGCCAGGTGTAGACTTGCATTCTTAAACCAACTCCTTTAATGACACTCCTAAACTTTGGAAAACCTGGCACATGGTCAGGATTCCCAGAATAGGGGCACCTTCATCATTTTAAAGAGCTCTTGAATCATCCTAACTTTGCAAAAATCCAGGCCTACCTCTTCTACCATCCACAGAGCACCATCTTTGTACACCTGGCCATTTCCATTTTGAGATTGTACCTACACGATCCCTTCTTTAACAATGGATCATTGTTTATTCATAGTTTTGACATACATCACTTGATAATCTTTGATTCAAGGAAGAATTATGTTCCCATCACATCAAAATGAGCTCTCCTCTGTTTTAAACACTTTAACCCTAGATTTTTCCAGCTATCCCAAAACTTATGATACCATGATTACCATTCCTTAAATATTTCACAATTGGTATTAGATCCATTATTTCAAAAAAATTTAAATTCTTTGCTTGTAATTATACTCTAGATACTAACATTCAACCAATTAAAGTAATTAACTCCCTATAATTCGTATAATTATTCTCAATTTTTTTAACAGAGGCAATTAATTCATTTAAGAAAGCATTAATCTAATATATTTCAGATTAATTTTAGGGCATCTGTTATTAAATAAGGACTATTTGTAACAGGAATTTACATATTGTCTCAAGTTTATATGATCATAATTTATCCTCAAGTTAGTTAATACTGAGTAGGTGTAAGAAACACACAGAAACTCTGTTACCGTGTGAATAATTGCCACAAATATTTTGACACTGCATGGGATGCCATTCCTTCTAGCATCAAACCAAGTTAGCCTGAAAGTGACACAGAATGAGCCTTAGAAATATTTCGAATTGCAACTTCTTGCTGCAAGTCAGGATGTGATGGAATACTCTCCACTAGCCTTAATGAGTGCAACTCCAACACTTAGAAAGTGTGAAACCATCCAGCCTGCTTGTTTGGTACCCCATTGACCACTGTAAACATTCAGTGAGTCCTACATCAATGACAATAGTAGCAACATTTACTAGATGCACTGCAACAACTTGCAAAAGATCTCTTGATAGCATCTTCCAAACCCATAATCTCTATTGCTTAGATACTATTCGCAAGTTTGTTTCCAAGTCATGCAACATTCTGGCATAGAATGATATTGCAGTTCCTGGATCATCTCTGGATGAAAATCCTGAAACTTTCTCACAAATAGTTACATGGAAACATAAAGAATGGGTAGGCACAGGCTATCCTGCAAATTGAGCCTGCTCTATCATTCAATGTGATGATGACTGATCCCCTACTTCACCTCCATACTCCAGCTCTCTCTCCATACTTCTTGACACCTTTGGTGTTCAGAAATCCATATATTTCTAGAGACATAAGGTGATGGATTCATGGAGTCTTACAGCACCGAAATGGACCCTTCAGTCTAACTCATTCATCCTGACCACATTTCATAAACCGAACGAGTCCCATCTGTGTGTGTTTGGCCCATAGTTCTCTAAACGTTTCTTATTCATGCACCTGTCCAAATGTTTTCGAAAACAGACACAGGTACATTTTTTTCCTGTAGATGTCTACATTATGTGGGTTGCATTAGTTCAAAACAGCAGTGGAATCATGACATCATAAGATCTGGGAGCATAATTAGGTCATTCTCCTATCGAGTCTGCTTCATCATTTGATCATGACTGTTATGTTTCTCAACCCTGATTGCTCAATGCCTTTTTAAAGAAAATTAAGTAATGTTCACAACCAAGAATGAGCAAAAATATGTTAGCTCTAGTTGCAATGCAAATATACCTCAAATGTAACTTTAAATGGACAACTTAGTTTATGTAATTTGCGCACAATGAAAAAGTGCAAGGTCACCTTAGATGATTTGCGTGTACTGTGTTCATATCAAAGCAGTAGTTGTAATTAAAATGGTCTTCCATTAGGAATTTAAATTAAGATACTTCAAACAGATTTATTCCTAGCAGATTTGAACCTAAATAGAGTAGCCTGTACAAATGTAATTGGATTTCAAAAAAAAAATAAAGTTCTTGCATTTCTATAACATCTTATATGACCTCAGGTCATCCTAAAGCATTTGACAACCAATTAAGTATTAAGTTAAAACAGTAGCTAGTCTTGTAATGGGAAAAAAAAAGACATGGCTGTCAATATGAACAGTGCAAGGTCCCAAAAAGAGTAATGTGGCTTGGGGGATCTAAACTGGCAATATCACCATTCCTTGTCTTATCCACGAACAGTGCCTTGAGATATTTTGTCTACCTGGGACGGATGGAAGGCTTTTGGTTTAATGCCTCATCTGAAAGACAACATATGCTATTTGCATAGCTCTGGAATGTCAGTCATGAATCTCTATAATGAAATTTTCCAAGAAATTTCAAACTCAGTTGTGAGTGTGCTACCATGCTGCTAGCATTTACTGAGTCTTAGCAATTTACTACTTATTTTTTATCTTCAGCATTGTATTATCCCTTTTTGGTTAAGGGTTCTCATTGTTTAATTTTTTTTCAACTGCAAATAAAACCGTATGCTTCAGACAACAACTTAAGTTTGTAGCAATAATGTAGCTAACAATATATACCAGCTAGACTATCTTGTTTTAGCACATATCAACTTATAGGATTCGAGGTGCAGTTTCAGTGGAGCTCTATATCTATATACAAGGCCTCCATTCATTTGTAACATTCAAAACTTCTTTTCAAATTTGCCGAAGAATCTCAGCTATCTAGCTAAACCCTGGGCACTTATGAAATGTGTCTGAAAGTATCCGTTAAGCAATATGCATGAAATCCAGTTTTGAAGAGGCTTTCATACTGCTGTAGTTTCCTGTGCTCAGATGTCAGGTCAAGATCATCAAATGACAGTGTCACTGTAATCTAAAATTTCAACTGCAAATATGAATGTAACTGATATTTGAAGCATTTATCCCATGAATCATAGAATTATAGTATCACGCGACACAGAAGGATACTACCTGGTCCATTCTTCTTCATCAGCCTTTTGACAGAGCTACCCAATTAGTCGTACTTCCAAAGCTTTACTTCATTGCCGTACAATTTCTTCCCTCATCCAATTTCCTTTTGAAAGTCACTACAGATTCTGTTACCACTGCCCTTTCAGGAAGTGCATTCCAGATGTAAAGACAAATGCTGCATAAAACTAATTCTCCAGTTTCAACCCTTGATTTTCCTTTTCAATTATTTTAAGATTGCTGTGACACTTGGTAACTGGCCCTTGAGCTAGTGGAATCAGGCTTTACGAAGCCTTTGCATCACAGAACAGGTCAATCAACCCAGCAAGCCGAAGCTGTTGTTTGTGCTTCATTATACACTATCTCACACTTATCTATCTTGAAGTCAAGTCAATTTGCTCAAATCTATTCTGTACATTTATTATTGTCTTCTAGCATTTTGTCACATCCTCCATCTGGAACAATCACACCGCAATTTCACGCAAGTTACTCGAGCAAAATCCAAAATAATGCCTTCTTTTTAATCTTATTGTATGCCTTTTCTTCATTCAAAATAGATTAATTTAAATGTTAAACACCAAATTTTAATGGTCCTCTGAATGGAAGTATTTGGATTTAAAATGTTTTAAATTTTGAACTTGAATTGAGGTTTGCTGACAAAAACCTACATTTACTGATCAATAATGTAATTAATCACATTAATTAAATTGTTGCCATATTTACCCTGAAATTAAAATTGTAAGCATAATATTTAAGTGAAATAGCTGGACAGACATAAAGTGAATTTTTTTGTACAAGAATGAGTGGTAGAGCAACGTGTGTAGAGGATACTGGGTGACTGCAGAGAGATTTGGATAGGTTAAGTGAGTGGGTAAAGGTCTGTCAGGTGGAGTATAATGTTGGTAAATGTGAGGTCATCCATTTTTGCTGGAATAACAGCAAAATGGACTATTATTTAAATAGTGAAAAATTGCAGCATACTGCTATGCAGAGGGACTTGGGTATCCTTGTGCATGAATCATGAAAAGGTTGGTTTGCAGCTGCAGCCGGTAATAAAGAAGGCAAATGGAATTTGTCCTTCATTGTTAAAGGGATAGAGTTTAACAAATAGGGAGGTCATACTATATAGGATGCTGGTAAGGCCACACTAGAGTATTATATACAGTTTTGGTCTCCTTATTTGAGAAAGGATTTACTGACACTGGAGGGAGTGCAGAGGAGGTTCACTAGGTTGATTTCAAAATTGAGAGGGTTGGCTTATGAAGAGAGATTAAGTAGACTGGAGTTATACTCAGGAGAAAGTGAGGATTGCAGATGCTGGAGATCAGAGCTGAAAATGTGTTGCTGGAAAAGCGCAGCAGGTCAGGCAGAAGAAGGTCTCATGCCCGAAACGTCGATTCTCCTGGAATTATACTCATTATAATTTAGAAGAATGATGGTGGATCTTATTGAAACATATACAATTATGAAGGGAATAGATAAGATAGAAACAGTTAGGTTGTTTCCCCTGGCAGGTGAAACTAGAACAAGGGGGCAAAGCCTCAAGATAAGGGTGAAACTAGAACAAGGGGGCAAAGCCTCAAGATAAGGGTGAAACTAGAACAAGGGGGCAAAGCCTCAAGATAAGATTTAGGACTGAGTTGAGGAGGAACTTCTTCACGCAAAGAATTGTGAATGTGTGGAATTCCCTTCTGGTGAAGTAGTGAGGCTATCTTGTTGAACATTTTTAAGGTAGAGATAGATAGATTTTTGAACAGTAAAAGAATTAAGGGTTATGGTGAGCAGGTGGGTAAGTGGAGCTGAGTCCATGATCTTACTGAATGGCAGAGCAGGCTAGATGGGACAGATGGTCTATCCCTGCTCCTATTTCTTATGTTCTTATGAAAGAATATTTTATGGATTCTCAGAAAAATGAGAGAACAAAAATGTTGTCTTATGTCTTGCATCACTGTACCTTCAAGGGATATATTCATGATTTAGTCCCTGAATTGTAACACATGACCTATGAGTATTAAGCTCAGAATTTCCAGCTGACTTATCTCTGTTCTCTTGGAGCACGACAAGCTGAAAGAAGTATGCCAGAGAACATTTCAATGATTTAGTTCAAGCTAAGACATGCTTTGTTATGTTTAGCTGCCAAGTACTCTGTTAATGTGTAATGTTTCAATCCTTAAAGACCATTGTTCAATAGTACAGTAATACAGTGGAAATCTGGATTATTGGAGATATTGCATTTTGGGTGAGATGTAAACTAAGACTTCATCTTTCTATCCAGGCTGACCCATGGCATTCTAATCATCTTAACTAATCTGAGAAGTTGTGTTATGGGAAGGCAGAGGGCAGACAGCTACTTGGAGATAGTGAGGACTGCAGATGCTGGAAAGTCAGAGTTGATAAAACATGAAGCTGGAAAAAGCACAGCAGTTCAACTAGCATCAGAAGAGCAAGAGAGTCAATGTTCCGGGCCCAAAACATTGATTCTCTTGCTCCTCTGATACTACTTGACCTGCTGTGCTTTCTCTAGCTCTACATTTTATCGACAGAGGATAGGCAGTTATGCTTGCAATCCACAGGCAGATCGATGGGGGTAAAGGAACATACATAGCAGAAACAAAGTGTGAGATTTGTGAAGCATACTGACACAGTTTACTGCACATTAAGTGTATAAATGAAAGTTGCTATTTTTGGTCTATCTGGTAATTTCGCTAAAATGTCTAAAATAAAATCAACTGGACCTTCAGTTGCCAAAGGCAAAGGTTCCCGATGACAGGCTTTTGCCCAAAACGTCAATTTTCCTACTCCTCGGATGCTGCCTGGCCTGTTTGCTTTTCCAGCACCACTCTAATCCAGACTCTGGTTTCCTCACTTTTGACTTCAGTTGGCAAAATTTAGTGCTTAAATGGGACCCTGAATCTGCTTGTTTGATGCTGCTAAACTGTTTGACTTTGCCTTAACCATACTTGGAATATCCATTTGCTTCTGAATTACTTCAGTTTCTATAAAGCTGTCTGTGACACCATTATGGTGCAGTATGCCAAACTTAAATTGAAAAGCAATCTTGCTCTTGGAATTTGGGCAGGGTCAAAGGCAGTCCAAATTTCCATTCTGCTACTTTTTTTTTAGATTAGATTAGATTACATTAGATTACATTACAGTGTGGAAACAGGCCCTTCAGCCCAACAAGTCCACACCGACCCGCCGAAGCGCAACCCACCCATACCCCACGTATTACCCCTTACCTAACACTACTGCCAATTTAGCATGGCCAATTCACCTGACCTGCACATCTTTGGACTATGGGAGGAAACCGGAGCACCCGGAGGAAACCCACGCAGACACGAGGAGAACGTGCAAACTCCACACAGTCAGTCGCCTGAGGCGGGAATTGAACCCGGGTCTCTGGCACTGTGAGGCAGCAGTGCTAGCCACTGTGCCACCGTGCCGCCCACCGTGTGGCCATGATATCATCACAATGTTTGTTCCCTAAAATCTTCACATTAGGGACCTTTATAGAAATTTGTACACAGGATTACTGTTTGAGAAGCTTCTGTACAATGTCTTTAAGGGATATTTTAGAAGCTGGTCTAGTTTCTTCTAGAATTCACTTTGCACTTAATTTCCAGGCAATGGGGACAGTTCCAAAAGTCTCATAAGTTATCTGATACAATTCTTGTAATTGGTAATATTTGAACTTTTTGAAATATTTCAGATTGACATCAGGTGGGGGGGGGCAAGTTGTTGGAGGGAATTCTGAGGGACAGGATTTACAATTATTTGGAAAGGCAAAAACTGATCAAGGTTAGTCAACATGTCTTTGTGTGTGGGAAATCATGTCTCTATAGCTTGATTGAGTTTTTTGAGGCAGTAACAAAGAGGATGAGACCAGAGTGGTGGACGTGAGCAATATGGACTTCAGTAAGGTGTTCAGCAAGGTTTCTCAAAGTAGACTGGTTGGGAAGGTTAAATCTAATGGAATACAAGGAGAACTAACCATTTGGATGCAGAACTGACTCAAAAGTAGAAGACAGAGGGTGGTGAAGGGTTGTTTTTCAGACTGGAGGCCTGTGACCAGCAGTGTGCCACAAGGATCAGTATTGTGTCCACTGCCTTTTTGGATGTGAACATAGGAGGTATAGTTAGTACGTTTATAGAAGACACCAAATTTGGAAGTGCAGAGGACAACAAAGAATGTTACCTCAGAGTACAATGGGATCTTGATCAGATAGACCAATGGGCTAAGGCATGGCAGATGGAGTTTAATTTAGATAAAAGTGACGTGCAGCATTTTTGAAAGGCAAATCAGGGCAGGGTGTACACACTTAATGGTGAGGTCCCAAGGAATGTTGCTGATCAAAGAGACCTTGGAGTGCAGATTTAAGTTCCTTGTAAGTGGACTCGCAGGTAGACAGGATACTAAAGAAGGCATTTGGTATGCTTTCTTTTATTGGTCAGTGCATTGAGTATTGGAATGGGGGCGGGGTCAGGTTGAGGTTATACAGGATATTGGTTAGGCCATTTTTGGAATACTGTGTGCAATTCTGGTCTCCCTGCTATAAGAAGGATGTTGTGAAACATGAAAGGGTTAAAAAAAAGATTTACAAGGATGTTTCCAGTGTTGGAAGGTTTGAGCTATAGGAAGAGGCTGAATAGGGTAGGATTATTTTCCCTGGAGCTTTGGAGGCTGAGGGGTGACCTTATAGAGGTTTATAAAATCATGAGGGGCATGGACAGGGTGAACACCAGTCATTTCCCAGGGGTGAGGGAATCCAAAACTAGAGGGCACAGGTTTAGCGCATGAGAGGAATGATTTAAGAAGTACCTTAAGTGGCAACTTTTTCATGCAGAGGGTGGTGCATGTATGGAATGAGCTGCCAGAGGAAGTAGTGGAGGCTAGTACAATTACAACATTTAAAATGCATCTGGATGGGTGTATGAATAGGAAGGGTTTAGAGGAATATGGACCAAGTGCTGGCAAATGGGACTGGATTAGTTTACGATATCTTGTCAGCACGGACAAGTTGGACTGAAGGGTCTGTTTCTGTGCTGTACAGTTCTATGACTGTATGACTTTATGACATCTATAATATCTGAGATGTGACGTGACAACATAATATAAATAAGATTTTCTCTTCTGCTCCTACTTCAACATTCTGAATGGATAGTGGATCCACTATACCCAGGTCCACTCCTTCTTCACCCATAATACTTCCTCCCATTTCAACAGCACTTTCCCATACAAGTTATAGCAGATACAATGCATGCAGTTTTACTGTCTCCTTTCCTATTGTCCAATGTCCCAAACACTACTTCCAGGTGACTCAGCAATTTACTTGTACGCCCTCCTGCCTATTGTAGTTACTGCTCAGAATGCAGTCTTCTCCAAAAGTGGGAAACCAAACTACGACCATGTTGTAGAACATCTTCAAAATGTAATCCTGAGTTTTAGGTCAACTGTGATTTATTTTTCGACACCATTTCCATTCTGATTTGCCTATCCTTGTATTTCCATTTGATACAATGACAAAAGTTAAAGGAACTTCATCTCATGGTTCACTTCGACATCATACAGTCTTCCAACATTTAAGCTCAAGAATTTCATATGACAGCCTCTGCCCCTATTTTTTGTTTGGAAATCAGCTTTTGACACTTTTCTCCTTATATTTCCTTTAGATCTTTCCTTTTAATTATTATCTTATTATTATCTCTTTTTACATTCTGCCATCAATCTTTTTACATTTAATCCTGCCTTTCTTACCCCTTGTCAACTGCTTTCCCTTTGCCATTTTCCCTCATCTTTTTCCCTGCTCTGAATTTGCTTAAAAGCTCAGTATTTCTGATGTTTTCAGTTTAGAGAAAGGTCAGCATCCTGAAACATCTTTTGTTTCTGTTTTTATGAGTATTCCAGAATTTTCAACTTAGTTTAAAATTCCAATATCCAGGATTTTGTTTTTGTATTATCACTTCAGTAGAAACTAACAAATATGGCATAATTCAGATGAGTTAACAATTAATTATTTTTCACTTTAAGGATTGCAGTATTGAGAAAGAAAACATGCTTGTTGTAGAAAATAGCTCAGCAACAGGCCCATCAGCCCACCATGTCTGTACCGACCAGGAATGCTATTTTAAACTGATCTCATCTGCCTGCACAGGCAACATCCTGGTAAACGTCTGCACCTCAATGTCCTTCCTGTAGTGTGGTGAGCAGAACTCCATACAGTACTCCAAATGTGGCCTGACTAAAGTCTCACATAGTTGCAATATGACTTGCCACTTTTACTGAATGCCCAAAAAAAAAGCAAACGAGCAGTATTCTTCCTTTCCCACCTTATCTACTTGTGTTGTCACTGTTAAGGAACTATAGACTTGGAACCCAAGATTCCTCTGTATATCAATATCCTAAAAATCTGACATTTATAGCATTCATTTCTCTCACATTTAACCTCCCAAATGCATCACTTCACAATTGTCCTTCTGCCATTTCTCCACACTGCTATCTAGCCAAACTATAACCTGCTGCATCATTTGACATCCTTCCTCGCTGTTCATTACTCTTTACCTTCCATGGTCAAACTAATTTTTATCCAACTTGCCAAGTCACCACTGATTCCATAAGATTTGATCTTTAGGATTAGTCTACCATGAGAAACCTTGTGAAATGTTTTAGTAAAGTCCATGTGGACAACATCCACTGCCTCACTTTGTCCCTTCCTCAAAATACTTAATCAAGTTTGTGAGAGAAAACTTTCCTGCATAAAGCCATTCCGACTATCCCTATTAAATCAATTTTTCTCCAAATGCAAGTATATCCTGTCTCTGAGAATGTTCTACAATAATTTCCCTACCATTGATATAAGGCTCTCTGGCCTTTACGTTCTTCGATTATCCCTGTTGCCCATCTTGAATAAAGGAACAACATTGACTATTCTCCAGTTTTCTGAGACCTCACCTGTGGCTAAAGAAGATACAAAGACCTCTGTCAAGACCCAGCTATCTCTTCCCTTGCCTCCTTCAATGTCTGAAGATAGATCCCATCAGGCCATTGGACTTATGAACCTTAATGTTTTTGAAGGTACTCAACACCTCCTCCTTCTTAATGTTGATGTGCCTTAGAGTATCAAAAAAGCTCTTCTCTATAACGTTTCAGCATCTATGTCTTTCTCCTTGGTGAATACTGTTGCAAAGTATTCATTAACAACCTCACCCACTTTCTCTAGCTCCATCCACAAATCTCCCCCTTTGTCCTTGAGCTTACCTTTTCTCGAGTTACTCCCTGCTCCAAATATATGTATAAATTGGATTGGAATTCTCCAGACATTCTCGCCCATCTTTGTTTATTTGTTTCCAAAATTCTGTGTGTGGACTTTTTTTTTTGAAAATGCTAATTCATTCACAGTATAATTATGTTAGTCTCAATATAACTTTTGTTCTTCTGCAGAAATCATACACTGCGAGATTATACAACTCCTTATGTATCCTTTGGAAAATTTTCATTTACCTTTATGTCTCGCATGCCCACAAAGAGCCTTGGCGGTTTCCAGGTCTTCTCTTTTGTGACCGTATTAATGTAGAATTTGCGATCTGTACTTTCATCCAAGTGAACCTCCCAAATGTCCATCAGCTGGATGGGAGGTCGATTGGGATTTGGAGGCTCCAGTCTCACTTATTTTATATCTTCCCTTAGAAATAAAATTTGCCTTTTGGCTTGGCAGTAGGCTTCAGCTGACCTACAAGTAAAACAAATGTGCAATATCTTTTAGTTGAGTTGAATAAATACACATGAGCCAAAATTTATAGTTTCCTTCTGGCTCACCAATGTCAATGAACTCAATCACTTCAAATTATTTGTCAGGCAAAGTATTTGATGTATTTCAGTTGCATAAATGAACTAAATTACTTCAGACTCAAACTTTGGCTTAGTACTTTACAAAGCAATTGTTTTTATAAAAAAATCCATAGCACAATATGAATGATATATATTGATTACCTTCAAGATAAAAATGATCAAGCTATTTATTATTAACACCATTTATTTCCTTTCATAATTTGCCCCAGTTTTTACCCCTTCTCGCCTGAAGCCATTAACAATTTTAGGGCATCCATTTTCTTACTGTGACCTGTTCTCTGTACTTTTTCAACACGCAACACAAATTTCAGCAAATACTCAATTGCCTTGCCTGATATGTCATGGAAACAACATAAAGTCACAGAATATTGCCATGAAATTGCAGATATTAGACACACTTTGCAAAGTGTTCAGTAGCAAATGTGTTTTATATAAATTTTAATATAATTTATATTTAAGGTTGGATTTTTGAATACTGAATTCAGAGCATATGGTTTTTGTTGTGTGTCTGAATTGTTAAATGATTAATCTGTAAGCATTTCTGCTGCATTGCTGAGTTATTTTAAAACAGTCAAGAAGAGAAATTATCTCCAGGGCTAATTAACTGTCATTTACATTAGGAGACTTTATAATGAACAAAGTCAACAATTGTGAATCAAGATTGCAGTTGGAAAATTCTGAACTTACTTGTAAGCTTGGAAAATCCATCACTTGTTAAAAATAAAAAAAAGATTTTGGTTTGGGAATTCTGCAGAAGCTTGGGGTGCAGATAGATGTGTAAAGACGTTGCTCCTCAGAAGGAGAGAAGATATTAAGATTTGTTAACAAAACATTACCTCAGAATATTGAGTTTAATAATAATTTCAGACGAGGTGATTTTGCATACAACCACATAGATGTCATTTAAAGTGAAAAATGTTTAAGTTCAGGTGTATGAAAGTCCAGGAAGGGGCTATCAGATTTTCCACACTGGGAGTGGAAGTCACAGCTATATTAAACCTATAGATGGATTAGAGAAGGCATTTTTTTTCTGATGTGAATATTGTACCAGACTGCTTTTGGGTACTGTACATGGCTGTTTGGGGGATCTTTAAGGGAGTGCTTTGCAATAACTGAGATAATGTGTTACCATGTGTTTCAAAATCTTAAAGTTTTTGTTGTAATAAATAGTCTGGTTAATTCTATTTTTACTTTCACCTCTTTTGTTTAATAAACTTCTTTTTTATTGATAAAATCAAAAGATATTGTGTAGTTATGATTGAGTTAAGGATCAACTTGTTAAAAACAAAACAAAACAAGTATCAATCTTGATTTCAGTCTGGGATCTGACTTATCCAGTAATAATTGGTTGTATAGAATTTAAGTTTTGTTGAAGAACAGGGACATGTGGTCGAAGCTTTTAGTCTTGTACTCCTCAGGATAGACACAAGAATGCCACATTTAAAACTGAATAATAACTTATCATTCATAAGAAAGGGTTGCCAATTGGTTAATTGGTCATAACCTTACTACTCAGAATACATAAGAAGCCTTTAACCTGGCACTATTGTTTGATCCTGTTAGGGACCAGGCAAGACTCCCTCAAACCATTTCAAGAAAGTAGCCTGGACCCTAACCTTTTCTTATTTAAATGTAAATGTCATGCTGCGTGCCAGATGCAATTTGATTGGTCAAAACACGTGATGTTAAGCAAAACACAATTTCTTCAAGCACTGGTTAAAACACAACAAAAGACAGAAGGACTTGGAATACCTTAACTCTATTGGAAAACTTAACAGAATAATAGATACAGTAACTATGATTAATTACTGTTCCAACATTGTAACACCCCATAAACAGAGCCTTGGCAAAAAGCAAATCCAGAAAATAGATCTTGTCTCACATGCAATCCAGCAGCCTAGAAAGAGAGCCCCCAGCTTTGGCTGTAACCAAGATAGAGAAAAATTGCTTCCACTTCTTCAAGACCCCAACAGCAATTGCTGAAAGCTAAAGCTAAAATCCCTGGTTCAGTGGGTGGGAGTTTAACCATCATACAAGCTACTTCTGTTGTTCCAGCTTTCAAACAAAAAACACCCAGAGCTTCACAAGTTGTTTATCTTCTCATAGACTGCTAAGCATCTCCACCCCAGTCTCTCTCAAAAAGAAACTATAACAAAACACACCTCTTAATGCGACTGCTTCATCATAATGCAAACAAGGCACAATGGACAATTACCTTGGAAAGGTAAGGCATCTCAAAGAATTGGAGCAACAGGGGAACTAGCTGTTTTATCCTGCCACTATGCAGTGTAAATGAACTAACAGGTTGTTTCACTCAAGTGAAAAAGATGCTCAGTTTGCCACACAAGCGAGTATAGTATTATATTAAATTTAGTGACAGTGTGATCACTGACAAAGGAACAATGCCCCAACAACTCGTGGAAGCATATGGAACAATACACTCCTTCAGTTGTTCACAATAGGCAAACTATTGATCCCACTCAACCAATCCAAAAACGTGAAAACTGTGGCTGAGCTTTCCCCATGCATGACATTCACAGTCGGATTGATTGCCACTCCACTCCTGTTTTTTAACTCTTCAACAGAGCTCTAAATTTCTAGTTGGGAGTGCAGATCATAGTTCCTTCTGAAGTGTGGAGCATTTGTGAAATCAGCACAGTTGCCCCATAGTGCAGGATAATCAGTGAAAGTCAAAACGTGTTCTTCTTTTGCAATAGAGACAAAAGAACTGCAGATGCTGGAATCCAAAGTAGACAGATAGAAGGCTGGAAGAACACAACAAACCATCCAGCATCAAGTCTTCATTTTGGGTGTAACCCTTCTTCAGTCCTGCCTTTCTACTTTGGATTCCAGTATCTGCAGATTTTTTGTCTCTAACCAAGTTTGTTCCCCTGCAAAGTCTCTTCAGAAGTTCTCTGCCTGTCCTGAAGAAGGGTTACACTCAAAACATTCACTTCTCCACCTCCTAATGCTGTGTTCTTCCAGCCTCCTGCCTGTCTTCTTTTGCAATAGTCAGCTACTATGTTGTGAGTTTAAAGATTGGGCAGCGCAGCAAGACACTTTCACAGCTGCTGTGAAAAGGTAAAAATGTCGGGCAAGTGTGGAGTTCATATAGTAATTGGTTAATGAGTTAGGATGTCAGGTGTGTATACAGCACACCTAACTTTGTAAAACTTTTCAAGGCACTTAACAATCATGCTTGACATTTTTATGACACTAAATAAGAAACAGTCAAGGAGGGAATGCCAATAACAGGCATAGAGAAAAGAAAGAGAAATGTAGAAGTTCTGACCATAGAAAGCAAAGGCGTTGTGAAGAATAGCATTCAGATGAGGGAACAGCATATAGGGATTTGCAATGAATTCAAAGGGGCAGCAGCATGATGACAGGAGTATCTGTTGATGGTGTACTGGAAGGAGTGAATGGTGAAAAGTACAAAATTGGAAGAGCAGAAGGCATGACCTGGGATAGAAAATTGCAGGCACACTAGACAATTGCTGTGTGGCAGCATCACAGTGCCCAGCCACATACATAATTTTGACAGCATAGTTTGTGACTACCTGTGCATTCATTAAGAAGACTGCCTTCCTGTTCAGGAAAACTACTAGCTTATATGCACCATTGCAACTGTTGCAGTCTGAATAACCTTGTGGTGCAAACAATGCAGAGCTGTTGTACCAGTAAATATCTGGTCATCTCTCACTTTGTTCTCCATGTCCAGCAGCAACAGGAGCAAGCTCTCAATGGAAGCAACTAGAAATTGAGAGTTTTTCACTT
This sequence comes from Chiloscyllium plagiosum, assembly GCF_037043375.1. Classification (NCBI taxonomy): domain Eukaryota; kingdom Metazoa; phylum Chordata; class Chondrichthyes; order Orectolobiformes; family Hemiscylliidae; genus Chiloscyllium; species Chiloscyllium plagiosum. Next base: position 86,924,765 of record NW_028270145.1, on the reverse strand, counting down.
GCTCAAGCAGACTTTGCTGTTTGTATTTGAAATGACTCAGGCATAGGAGAAAAAATTGTTTCAAATTTCCAGCTCGGCAATGACTCTTGCTTATTTAGTACTGAATTACAGAATGGCATAGCACAGAAAGCAGCCAGTCAGCTTATCAGCCTGCACTGGCAGCAAATTCAGGAAGTGCTTTCTTAAATTACCCAGATTTAGTACCGGCACTACCCAACAAGTGTCTCACTGGGTAGGTGCCCTGAATTTCCCTCTTAAATTACAGCAAGTTCCTACTTGCCTAACTGAATTGCTATTTAAATACTGTTACTGCAACATACTGCTGACAAGTCAGCAGCCAGACCAAGTTTAAGCAACAGCAGCATCACTGAGAACCAGCTTGCACTATTTAAAGTCAAGCTACACCACTTAAAAGGGAAAGGTATTTTGGCTGCAACAGTCTTAGAAATGGTTACAGAGAAACAAAAAAAAACAGGAAAAATTAACAATGAATTATGGCACAGCAGGGTAAGGGATCCAAGAAGCCTTCCAGACAAAACCAATGTTTGATGACCTCTCACAAATGCAAGGGGCCAGTGAGTTCATCTTGCAATATCAAATCCCTTCAACTGTTCCAGTAGCCTCACAGACTGCTCAATTCTGACAGCCTCAACCCTTTCCCCCAGCGCTTTTAAAATCATACACAACCCATCTCGAACAAACAGAGCTTCACCTCACCCTCACAGGTTTAACACAACTGCAAGCTTCATGCCAACACCTCACACACTATTCAATTAAGTTAGCTCCATCACCTAGCAACTCTCACTGACACAGTTCCCTCTCTCTTACAGGATAAGATAGAAAATAACCAGTGATTGCAACATCTGAACAGTGTGACTGCTATGACTGCAAGTTATTAATCCTTGAAGGAGATAGTTGTTCCCGTTACTGGAATAACCATGACTGACATAATTATTATTGGTTGAGTTTGAAATGATTTTAGATTATGGCATATGTAAATCTAAGCCTCCTTGTCTCAACCTACATGCCCCTCATGATACAATCTCTTCGGATTTAGAAACTGCAGATAGTGTAAGAATGCATTTCTTGCTTTCCCCACATCTTCCCTTATTACAGCTTACCTTCGCATGTCTGTCCTTTCAGCTCCACACGAGCTTTTAAAAATATAGGGAGGGATGAATCAGAAAGTGCTGCTACAAGAAGATAGTGATGAATGAAAAACAATATCAAAACCTCTAACGTATGCAACCCCAATCTCAAATTGTGGTAAGGGAAGATGTGGTAAAGCAAGAAATGCATTCTTACACCATCTCCAGTTTCTGATTATTCCAGCAATGGGAACCAGTATCTCCTCCACAGGATTAATAACTTGTAGTCATGCCAATCTCACTGGTTAGATGCTGCTGTCTGCAGAACTTCAGCAGATGGCTTAGAGGTGGATATGCACTTGGTAGTATGCTGAAATATTTGACCTGAGAGGCCTACAAACTGGATAGGGCGGGTGGTGCAGCACAAGTGTCAGATCATCAAAGACAGAGTTCTCACATGGGAACTGCTGCCGTGGACTTAGATGCCATGCCCTACTGAAAGAGGCTGTAAGGGCTAGTCAACGTTAGTAAGTCTGACACAAAATCCTCCATAAATATCAAAGAACATGAAGATGTGGGGCATGGGTTTTGCACCACACTTTATGTAGAACTTGGAGACTATACTTTTCACTATGAAAGTTGTGACCACCTCCATGTACAGAGGAACCTCGATTGTCTGGCATTCAATTATCAGAATATCGGATTGTCCGGCAACATTGCAAGGTCCCGATACTTGGCTGAACTATGTTATCCGGCATTCGATTACCCGGATGAAATACTCCCTGCCCATACCCTTCGGATAATTGAGGTTCCGCTGGACACACTTGGAAACCCATCCTTTATGCAGGGTCCAATGACCAATGTCACACATACCATTGCAATTCAAGAAGAACACACTTAACACCTATGTGCTGGAGTAAAAGCTCAAACTAAAGTCATCCAAGGTCTGCTGATCTTACTGGACCCAGTCAAAACAATTTGCAGGGTAGTGAGCAGCCTTTCTAAATATTTCTCAGAAATTCCTTACAAAGGAGACATTTTGTCAAAACCTTTTATCTTGCACTTATCAAGTCATATCACAAGACATCACCAGAATGAAGGGAAAAACAACATCTGGACTATATGGCAGAGGTGTGCTGTTTAATTGACAAGTGGAGTTTGATTGGTGAATGCATTGCCATGAAGAATTCAGCAGTTAATGATGATTGACAATTAAACATTAAAGCTTTATTGAAATATGAAGCAAGACTGGTTGGGGTGGTAATGTCCAAATAAATGAGCCAGAATATGGCTGGCACTATTTTGTTGAATTGAAAGGGTTTAACACTGCTGCCCCACAGCACCAGGGACACAGGTTCGACTCCAGCCTTGGGCAACTGTCTGTGTGGAGTTTGCACATTCTCCCCGTGTCTGTGTGGGTTTCCTCTGGGTGCTCCAGTTTCCTCCCACATTCTAAAGATGTGCAGTTTAGGTGAATTGGCCATGCTAAATTGCCCACAGTGTCCAAGGATATGTAGGTTAGGTGTATTAGTTAGGGAATGGGTCTCGTTCTTTGGGCAGTCAGTGTGGACCTTTTGGGCCAATTGGCCTGTTTCCACACGTAGGGATTCTATGATTCTATGAAACAAGTTTGTGTACACGTTCTTTCTGTCCACAAAGAACAAAAACAGAGATTCCAGTGTGCAAGGGTCCAAGACCAACTGACAAACCTAAATGTGTTGTTCCAGCAGCAGAAATTGTGGAAGCATTGAGCAGGAGGCTGTCGGGAAGGTGAAGTAAATTGTTCAAAAGCTTACCTCTGGCATCAGAGCCTGCCATTGGTGTTCCAACAGCCGGAAGTGCAGCAGCCTCAAGCAGGAGGCACTCAGAGAGGTCATGAGATGACATATTTGCTTTAACTGAAACACTACTTGGCTAGTGTCTCCCACCCATCCTCCTCCTCTAACAAAAACAAAAGTTCTGTGCATCAGTTGGTAAGGTGGTAAGTGTTTCCTTTCATGTTTCATTTTCTCAGCAGTTTATTTGGGAATTTAGAATAGTGAGAATGAAGGTTAAGGCAGGTAAAGGTTCCTCCTGCAGTATGGGAGATAAGAATCATCTCTGGTGTCCCTGCTGCCTGCTGACTTCATTTGTGGGAAGTGCACCCAACTCCAGCTCCTTGGGAACCATGTTAAGGAATTGGAGCTAAAGCTGGGTGGACTTTGGATCATTCAGGAGGCAGAGGAGGTTATTGAGAGGAATTACAGGGAGGTAGTTATTCCACAGCCACGTGAAGAAAGTCGATGGGTTACCGTCAGGGGTAGGAAAGGGAACCGGCAGGCAGTGCAGAATCTCCTGTGGTGGTTCCCCTCAACAACGTATACCATTTTGGATCCTGTTGGGGGGCTGGGGGAAGCGCACTTACCAGGGGTAAGCATTGGGGTACAGGTTTCTGGTGCAGAGTCTGTCCTTGCTGCTCAGAGGGAAAGGGGGAAGAGGAGCAGAGCATTAGTCATTGGGGACTCCGTAGTTAGGGAGACAGGAGGTTTTGCGGGAACGGTGAGACTCACGAATAATTTGTTACTTCCCAGATGCCAGGCTTCGTGATGCCTCTGATTGTGTTTTTGGGATCCTTGAGAGTGAGGGGGAGCAGCCCCAAGTCTTGGTTTACATAGGCACCAATAACGTAGGAAAGAAGAAAGGTGTGGATCTAAGGCAGAAATTCAGGGAGCTAGGTTGGATGCTTACAGCTAGAACAAACAGAGTTGTCATCTCTGGTTTGCTGCCCGTGCCACGTGCTAGTGAAGCAAGGAACAGGGAGTGAGCAGAGCTGAATACGTGATGGCAGGGATGGTGCAGGAGGGAGGGTTTTGGATTCTTGGAGAATTGGAGCTCTTTCTGGGGAAGGTGGGGCCTCTACAAACAGGATGGTCTTCACCTGAACCAAAGGGGAACCAATATCCTGGGATGGGGGGCGGGTGGGATTTGCCAATGCAATGCTCTATGGGGGCGGGGGGGTAAGTGGGTTAAACTAATGTAGCAGAGGGATGGGAACCTGAATTATAGTTTCAGTGTACATGAGGTTGAGGGTGGTGAGGTCAGGGATAGGTTTACAAGGTTTACAAGAGGGCACGGCAGCCAGGATGTTGGTTTGAAATGTGTGTACTTCAATGCCAGGAGCATCTGGAATGAGGTAGGTGAACTTGCAGCATGAGTTGGTACCTGGGATTTCGATGTTGTGGCTATTTGAGAGACGTGGCTAGAGGAGGGACAGGAACAGCTGTTGCAGATTTCAGGATTTAGATATTTCAGCAAGAACAGAGAAGATGGTAGAATAGGCGGGATGTGTGGCATTGTTAATCAAGAGTAGTATTACAGCAGCTGAGATAACAATTTGAGGACTCATCCACTGAGGTAGTTTGGGCTGAGGTTAGAAACAGGAGAAGAGAGTTCACCCTGTTGGGAGTTTTCTATCAGCCTCCAAGTTGTTCAAGGGATATAGAGGAAAGGAGAGCAAAGATGATTCTCGATAGGAGCGAGAGTAACAGGATAGTTGTTATGGGGGACTTTAACTTCCCCCAATATTGACTGGGATATTATAGTTCAAGTAGTTTAGATGGGTCAGTTTTTGTTCAATGTGTTCTAGGGGGGTTTCGGACACAGTATGTAGACAGGCCAACAAGGGACAATGCCATATTGGATATTGGTACTGGGGAATGAACCCGGCCAGGTATTAGATTTGGAGGTAGGTGAGCACTTTGGCGATAGTGACCATAATTCGGCTACGTCTACAATAGCAATGAGCAGGGATAGATGTATACTCCAGGAAGTAGGTATAACTGGGGGAAAGGCAATTATGATGAAATTAGGCAAGATTTAGGATGCATAAGATGGGGAAGGAAACTGCAGGGATGGACACACTTTAAATGTGGAGCTTATTCAATGAACAGCTATTGCAGGTCCTTGATAAGTATATACCTATCAGGCAGGGAGGTAGTTGTCAAGAAAGGGAGCCATGGTTTACTAAAGGAGTTGTCAAGATGAAGAAGGCTTATGTGAGGATGAGGCATGAAGGCTCAGTTAGAGGGCTGGGGAGTTATAAGTTAACCAGAAAAGATCGAAAGAATGCGCTAGGAAGAGCAAGAAGGGGACATGAGAGTTGTTTGCGAATGGGATCAATGAAAACCCTAAGGTCTTCTATTGATATATCAGGAATAAAAAAATGCTTCAATTAAGATTAGGGCCAATGAAAGATAGTTGTGGAAAGTTGTGTGTGGAATCTGAGGACATAGGGGGAGTGCTTAATGAATACTTTCTGTCAGTATTCATACTGGAAAAGGGCAATGTTAGTGAGAATATGGAGATACAAGCAACAATATTAGCTGGGATTGAGGTTGACAAAGAGGAGGTTTTAGCAATTTTGGAAGATCTGAGAAGAGATAAGACCCCTGGGCTGGATGGGATTTATCTTCGATTATCTGGGAAGCCAGGGAGGAGATTGCAGAGTCCTTTGGCTTTGATCCTTATGTCATCATTGTCAACAGGAGTAGTGCCAAAAAACTGGAGGATAGCAAATGCTTAAGAAGGGAAGTCGGGACAACCCTGGTTACTGTAGGCCAGTGAGCCTTCCTTCAGTTGTGGGTAAGGTCATAGAGTCAGAGAGATGTACAGCATGGAACCAGACCCTTCGGTGCAATCTGTCTATGCCGACCAGATATCCCAACCCAATCTAGTCCCACCTGCCAGCACCCGGCCCATATGCCTCCAAACCCTTCCTATTCATATACCCATCCAAATGTACCAGCCTCCACCACTTCCTCTGGCAGCTCATTCCATACACGTACCACCTCTGCATGAAAACGTTGCTCCGTAGGTCTCTTTTATATCTTTCCCCTCTCACCCTAAATCTATGCCCTCTAGTTCTGAACTCCACGACCCCAGGGAAAAGACTTTTTCTAATTGCCCTATCCATGCCCCTCATAATTTTGTAAACCTCTATAAGGTCACCCCTCAGCCTCCGATGCTCCAGTGAAAACAACCCCAGCCTGTTCAGCCTCTCCCTATAGCTCAAATCCTCCAACCCTGGCAACATCCTTGTAAATCTTTTCTGAACCCTTTCAAGTTTAACACCTCTCTGATAGGAAGAAGACCAGAATTGCATGCAATATTCCAACAATGGCCTAACCAATGTCCTGTACAGCCGCAAAATGATCTCCCTACTCCTGTACTCAATACTCTGACCAATAAAAGAAAGCATACCAAACGCCTTCTTCACTATCCTATCTATCTGCAACTACACTTTCAAGGTCTCTTTGTTCAGCAACACTCCCTAGGACCTCACCATTAAGTATATAAATCCTGCTAAAATTTGCTTTCCCAAAATGCAGCACCTCGCATTTATCTGAATTAAACTCCATCTGCCACTTCTCCGCCCATTGGCTCATCTGGTCAAGATCCTGTTGTAATCTGAGGTAACCTTCTTCACTGTCCACTACACCTCCAATTTTGGAGTCATCTGTGAACTTACTAATTGTACCTCTTATCTTCGCATCCAAATCATTTATGTAAATGACAAAAAGTAGAGGGCCCAGCACTGATCCTTGTGGTACTCCACTGGTCACAGGCCTCCAGTCTGAAAAACAACCCTCCACCACCACCCTCTGTCTTCTACCTTTGAGCTAGTTCTGTATTCAAATGGCTAGTTCTCCCTGTATTCTGTGAGATCTAACCTTGCTAATCAGTCTCCCATGGGACCTTGTTGAACGCCTTACTGAAGTCCATATATATCACATCTACTGCTCTGCCCTCATCAATCTTCTTTGTTACTTCTTCAAAAAATGCAATCAAGTTTTTGAGACATGATTTCCCACGCACAAAGTCATGTTGACTATCCCTAATCAGTCCTTGCCCTCCCAAATACATGTACATCCTGTCCCTCAGGATTCCCTCCAACAACTTGCCTACCATTGACGTCGGGCTCACTGGTCTGTAGTTCTCTGGTTTGTCCTTACCACCCTTCTTAAACAGTGGCACTAAGTTAACCAACCTCCAGTCTTCCGGCACCTCACCTGTGACTATCGATGGTACAAATATCTCAGCAAGAGGCCCATCAATCACTTCTCCAGCTTCCCACAGAGTTCTCGGGTACACCTGATCAGGTCCTGGGATTTATCAACTTTTATGCGTTTCTACACATCCAGCACTTCCTCCTCTGTAATATGGACATTTTGCAAGATGTCACCATCTATTTTCCTACAGTCTATATCTTCCATATCTTTTTCCACAGTAAATACTGATGCAAAATACTCATTTAGTATCTCCCCCATATTCTGTGGCTCCACACAAGGGATACCTTGCTGATCTTTGAGGGGCTCTATTCTCTCCCTAATTACCCTTTTGTCCTTAATATATTTGTAAAAACCCTGAAATAGGATTTATAATCATCTGGAAAGGAATAATCTGATTCGGGATATTCAACAGGATTTTGTGAGGGTAGGTCGTGTCTCACTAACGTTATTTAGTTCTTTAAGAAGGTGACAAAACGAGTGGACGAAAGTAAAGTGGTTGATGTGGTGTAAATGGACTTCAGTAAGGTGTATAATAAGGCTCCACATGGTAGGCTATTGCATACAATACTGAGTTTCAAGTTTGAAGGTGATTTAGCAGTTTGGATCAGAAATTGGCTAGCTGAAAGAAGACAGAGGATGGTTGTTGATGGGAAATGTTCATCCTGGAGCTCAGTTACCAGTTGTGTGCTGCAAGGATCTGTTTTGGGGCCTCTACCATTTGTCATTTTTACAAATGATGTGGATGTGTGCATAGAAGGACGGGTTAGTAAATTTGTGGATGACACTAAGGTAGGCAGAGTTGTGGATTGTGCCGAAGGATGTTGTGGGTAATAAAGAGACATACATAAGATGCAGAGCTGGGCTGAAAAGTAGCAAATTAAGTTTAATGTGGAAAAGTGTGAGGTAATTCACTTCGGAAGAAGTAAAAGGAATGCAGAGTACTGGGCTAATGCTAAAATTCTTGGCATTGTAGATGAATAGAGAGAAAGCGATGTCCATGTGCAAAAATCCCTGGAAGTTGCCACCCAGGTTGATAGGGTTATTAAGAAGGCATATGGTGTGTTGGCTTTTATTGTTGGGGGTTTGAATTTTGAAGGCATGAGGCCATGCTTTAGCTGTACTAGACACTGTTAAAGCCGCACCAGGAGTATTGCATGCATTTCTGATCACCGCATTATAGGAAGGATGTGGAAGCTTTGGAAAGGGTTCAGAGGAGATTTACTAGGATGTTGCCTGGTATAGAAAGAAGGTCTTACAAAGAAAACCTGAGGGAACTGAGGCGGTCTTTGTTGGAGAGAAGAAGGTTGAGAGTTGACTTAATCGAGATGTATAAGATAATCAGAGGGTTAGATAGGGTGGACATACAGAGCCTTTTTCCTCAGAGTGAAGGCTAACATGAGGGGACATGGTATTAAGTTGAGGGGTGATGGATTAGGACAGATATCAGGAGTAGTTTCTTCATTCAGGGGCGTGGAACAATCTACCTGCAATAATAGTAGACTCGCCGACATTAAGGGTATTTAAGTGGGCCTTGGACATAATATGGATAATAATGGAATTGTGTAGGTTAGATAGGCATCAGATTATTTTCACAGATTGGCACAACATTGAGGGCCTAAGGGTGTGTACTGCGCTGTAACAGTCTATGTTCTATGTTCTAAATTTGTTTTTTGCATAATTCTTCGCACATTCAGGATTGTGTGAGAAATGGTGTCTAATTGTGGAATTGCGTGCTCTATTCTTTAGAACATGAAAGAACGTGTGTACACTCTGTATCAGTTCCAGTAAAGCAGAATAGGGGACAGCCATTCTCTAGCTCTGGTTACTCTCATTGCCACTGGTGATGCTATCTTCTCTTTCATTGAAAATTGATGTTGGGGCTGCAGAAAGTGGCAAAATCCAGTGAGTACCTTTCTCATAAAGCGGTATGTCAGATACAGTGTTCACCCCAGACATTCTGGCAGGAAAACCATTCTCTCAGCCAACAGACTATACAGAGTTTTTCTCTAACTTTTACTTGTTCCTCTTTCAGCAGCTTATCCGACATTGTGTGTTGACCCTAGTCATTTCTCGCCCACCACCCCCTCATACACAAACCACCCCAACCCCCACCTCTAGACCGAGGCAAATGCAAATTACAGCCACTGTGTCTATGAAAATGTTGCTTACTCAGAGTTCCTGAAGTCAGAACAATATCTGTCAGCAGTTGTCTTAATCACTTCCTGTAGAGTTCAGCAATTGAACATAGCTCTGGAAACCACCAACCAGTTCTATAATTGTCATGGATAGAAATCAACCAACAACTCAACTGAATGGAGTTGAGGATCCTTTTATATAGCATCCTCGGTCCATAATCAGGACTGCCCTAGCAGACCCAGTATTTCAGTCATGCTATAGGGCTTTTGTGGCACATTGGTAGTGTCTCTACCTCTGAGCCAGAAGGCCCATGTTCAAGTCTCGCTTGTTCCAGAGTGTCATAACATGTCTGAACAGGTTGACAAAAAAGCACATTTGGGTATAATTACGCTGCAGAACATCTCTCCAGCTGTGCGAAGTTCAGTGCTGAGTTTCAAAACAGCAGTAGTGCTATTAAACCTGGAATACATTCCTGACAGATGTCAGAATCTACCTGTGCGAACACTCTCATCAAAATGGCAACTAGCATCCTTACCACTCTATGCACCAGCGACAGCTAATATTGCTTTGGAATATTGTACTGAAACCCAGGTTCTACAAATCTAAATTTCAGGACTAAGTTTTACTATAATTTTTGCTTCACAGTTTTTTTTCTAAATGTGAGTAAGTGCAAAGCAAAGCTGATCAACAAATTATCCTTCATTCTGGATATAAATGGGTCATTTTTTGAGCTTGTGGGAGATTGAGTTCCTAATACCATGTCCAGGTTATAGACCTGTGCCTCAACAAAAATATAACATTGTTGACAGTTCAAGGCTTCAGTCATGTATGTGAAATTGTTAGCTTTGGTTGTGATTTTCATTCTTTTAACCAATTTTAAACAAAATCAGGGCTCACACTTTGTTGGCACAATTTTCTTTGAGCTAATTTGGCTACACTTGATGCAACACAATTGATATAAACCGTATAAATTATCTGTTTATCACATATTTGTTACTTGAAAATCTTTTGTCCTTTTTTTGTCTTTATTTTTAAACTTCATTTCTGTCATCAAACTTATAAGCATTGCTTATTTAAACTTTTGGTGCACATAAAATAAATTTCCAAGGAGCCAGTGCTGTTGTTGCAACTGCTTTTCAGATTCAGTGCATAAGCAACTAAGAAATGCAGAAGTATGAGGCCATTTGGACCATCGAGTCCATGCCAGGTCTTTCTGGAGCAACCCAATCCGTTGCACTCCCCTGTTTAATCCTCATATTGCTGCAGGTTACTTTCATTTCTAATTTCATCCAATTTCCTTTTGAAATCTTCAATTATTTTTGCTTCCATCAACTTCATGGATAACAGGAACCCAGTCATTTGATTTGATTTGCTTCAACTTATTGTTGTCACATGTACCTAGGTCTAGTGAAAAGTTTTGTTTTGTGTGCAGAACAGGCAGATCATATCATGCAAAGTGTGTTAGGGTAATAGAACAGAATGTTTCAGGAATCCTGCTGAGGGGCTTATGCCCAAAATGTTAATTCTCCTGCTCCTTGGATGCTGCCTGACCAGCTGTGCTTTTCCAGCACCACACTCTCGACTCAATGTTTGAATGACAAGATGAGCATTTCCAATATGTGAGAATCTATATGCATACATTAACATCTCATTACTGATTTTCAACTTATTTGCAGTTTACTATTTCTTCCAAAGAGCAGCGAGAGCGGGTATATGGCAACTATTCCTGACATGAAAGTTAGAGTGGTTCCAATTCACCCCCTCTCCTTCAGCCCTCAATGCTGATACCATTGCAATTTGTGATGGATTACACTGTTTCATCTTGTTTTCCCGTGATTAGTTTGAGGCTTTAGTTACCAATATAGCTGGCATTACCAAGCTGCAGGGCACTATAGAATACACACACATTGCATAATGTTGCTGACTTCATCAACAGCACAGGGTTTCATAAATGTATAAGTCACATGCGATCATTGGTACCTAATTGAAGAAGACTGTGCTAGGTGCCCTGGGAGCTGCCATGATGCATATTTCATAGAGAGCCCTCATATTCCAACTTCAAGTGTTAGGTGACTTTCTAGAATGACTACTGGGAGACAAGGACTACTCGCTGCAACCATTCCAAATGACTCCAACCTCACTGAGGTTGAGTGTAGATGCCATGTAGCTCATTCTTCCACTAAGGCCATTATTATAGCAGACAATAGGCCACTTAGTGATAAGGTTCCAATGCCAGGATCAGTCTTGGATTTGGGATAATGTCAAAAGATTATGGAGGTATACAGCATACGAAAAAGGCCATTCAGCCCATTGAGTCTGCACTGGTCTCTCTCTCTATCTCTCTCTCTCTTTCTCTCTCTCACACACACAGACACATGCACACACACACAGACACACACACCTTTTTTTTGCGGACTCACAGCAGGGAGCCAGGCCCTTTGGCCCAGGCTGGTCCATGCCAAACAAAACGTTCACCAATGCTAACCCCATTTCCCTGCACTTGGCCCATGTCCGTCTAAACCTTTCCCATCCATGTGTTTGTTCAAATGCCTTTTAAATATTGTTAATTTACTGGCCTTAACCACTTCTGCTGGCAGCTCATTCCATATGCATAGCACCCTCTGTGTAAAAACGTTGCCCATCAGGTTCCCTTTTATTCCTTCCCTTCTAACTTTAAATGGATGCCCCCTCGTCCTTGATTCCTGAACTCTGGGAAAAAGACTGAATGCATTCATCCTATCCATGCTCTCATGATCTTATACACTTCTGTAAGATCCCCTCTCAGTTTCCTATGCTCTAAACCTAGCTTGTCCAACCTCTTCTCATAACTCAGACCATTGAGTCCTGGCAACTTTCTTGTAAATTTCTTCTGCACTCTTTTCAGTTTAATAACATAGTTCCTAAAGCAAGGTGACCAAAACCGAACACAACACTCCAAATGTGGACCCACCAACATTCTGTACAACTGTAACATAGCTTCCCAACTTATATACTCAGTGCCCTGCCTGATAAAGGCCAGTGTACCAAAAGGGTTCTTCACCTGTGATTCCACTTTCCGAGAACCATGCACCTGAACTCCAAGATCCCTCTGTTCCACTACGCTCCTTAAGGCCCTACCATTCACCATCAAACTCCTATCTTGATTTGACTTTGCAAAATGTGAAATCTCACACTTATCGAGATTAAACTCCATTTGCCATTTCTTGGCCCATTTCCCCAGCTGATCAAGGTCCTGTTGCAATTTCTGATAACCTTCCTCACTGTTCACAGCACTGCCTGTTTTAGTGTCATCTGCAAACTTACTAATCATTCCTTGCACATTCTCATCCAAATCATTGATATGGATAACAAACAGCAAAGGGCCCAGCACCGATCCCTAAAGCACTCCAAGAATCATTGACCTCCAGTCCATCAAACACCCTTCCACTATTACCCTCTGCTTCCTACCATTCCTGAAGAAGGGCTTATGCCCGAAACGTCGATTCTCCTGTTCCCTGGATGCTGCCTGACCTGCTGCGCTTTTCCAGCAACACATTTTCAGCTTCCTACCATTAAGCCAATTGTGCATCCAATTTGTGTATTCTAATCTCTTTTCCAGCATTTGACCCAATGTGAGTGCGGCATCGACATACTACTTAAAATTTATGAGAGTATCAGCCTCTACCATCTTCACAGAACTCTTGCAGTACAGAGCAGACAGTATACGCTGCTTAATCTGCTTATTGAACCAGATCTAGAGGGGATGTAACTGAGGCTGAAGAGCTGGGAGAGTGGCAACAGTCATCTGAGGATGAAGATGAGGACATTACACAGGAGGAATTTTACCTTCACCACGCTGCATCAGACACAACAGGATAGATGGAACTTAATTGATTTCTGGTTCTAGTAATTGTGAGCGAGGTGATGTGATCATTCATTTTCTGTTGATTTGTTGTTACTCAAAAAAACACATAGACCCAGTTTATTCCCCCCAAAAAATTCTTTTTTTGTTTGCTTTTACTGTTGTTGAATAAAAGTTAATATTTTCAACTCTTTGAAAGATTTCCAGTATTTGATACTCTCACATTGAACAATGACAAAATATTATGCTGTGCTAGGACCTTGGGAAAAAGTAGTACACCTGAGAGAGAATTGTAAGGGATAGGATTTATGAACATCTGGATAGGAATAATGTGATCAAGGATAGTCAGCATGGTTTTGTGAAGGGCAGGTCGTGCCTCACAAACCTTATTGAATTCTTTGAGAAGGTGACTAAGGAGGTGGACGAGGGGAAAGTGGTAGATGTGGTGTATATGGATTTTAGTAAGGCGTTTGATATGGTTCCCCATGGTAGGCTACTTCATAAAATACGAAGGTATGGCATTGAGGGTGAGTTGGAGGTTTGGATTAGGAATTGGCTGGCAGAAAGAAGACAAAGGGTAGTAGTTGATGGTAAAGGTTCATCTTGGAGTGCCGTTACTAGCGGTGTTCCGCAAGGATCTGTTTTGGGACCATTGCTGTTTGTCATTTTTATAAATGACCTGGAGGAGGGGCTAGAAGGTTGGGTGAGCAAGTTTGCAGATGATACGAAAGTCGGTGGAGTTGTTGACAGTGAGGAAGGATGTGGCAGGTTACAGCGGGATATAGATAAGCTGCAGAACTGGGCAGAAAGGTGGCAAATGAAGTTCAATGTAGCTAAGTGTGAGGTGATTCACTTTGGTAAGAGTAACAAAAAGATGGGGTACTGGGCTAATGGTCGGATACTTGGTAGTGTGGATGAGCAGAGGGATCTTGGTGTCCATGTACACAGATCTTTAAAAGTTGCCACCCAGGTAAATAGTGCGGTGAAGAAGGCATATGGCGTACTGGCTTTTATTGGTAGAGGAATTGAGTTCCGGAGCCCTGAGATCATGTTGCAGTTGTATAAGACTCTGATGTGGCCGCACCTGGAGTATTGTGTGCAGTTTGTTTGCCATACTATAGGAAGGATGTGGAGGCACTGGAACGGGTGCAGAGGAGGTTTACCAGGATGTTGCCTGGTTTGTTAGGAAGATCGTATGAGGAAAGGCTGAGGCACTTGGGGTTGTTTTCATTGGAGAAAAGAAGGTTTAAGGGTGACTTGATAGAGGTGTACAAGATGATTAGGGGTTTAGATAGGGTTGACCGTGAGAACCTTTTTCCACCTATGGAGTCAGCTATTACGAGGGGGCATAGCTTTAAATTAAGGGATGGTAGGTATAGGATGTTAGGGGTAGGTTCTTTACTCAGCGAGTCGTGAGTTCATGGAATGCACTGCCAGTAGCAGTGGTGGACTCTCCCTCTTTATGGGCATTTAAGCGGGCATTGGATAGGCATATGGAGGATAGTGGGCTAGTGTAGGTTAGGTGAGCTTGGATCGGCGCAACATCGAGGGCCAAAGGGCCTGTACTGCGCTGTATTCTTCTATGTTCTATGTTCATACAGAGTTCTGAGATGATATGTTGCTCAGCCCAGGTATCTTGTGCATAATCTTTGATTCATCTAGCCGCAGTTACAATGACAGTTGAGCATATAGGTGGAGGTGTAATGTAGCAATATATTTATGAATGTGAGCTTCTGTCTCCAATGAAATATCACTCAAGCCATTTATGTAACCTAAGAAGCTGTTCTTCTTGTTTTTCTCCTACTACCTGAATTGTGTTTGGCTAGCCCTGGCTGGCAAAGACTGACCTGGTGCAAAGATGAGCTTGAAATATGGCACCAGCAGCAGAAATCCTGGAAAGCTCCAGCAGTGTCAAGTATATGTGCCAATGTTGAGTGCAAAAGAGTTGGGTGACAGTGCCATAGAGGTGTGATATTTACTTAATGAGTTAAGAAGTGGAGAATTTCATGAGATAACTCACTGGAACTCAAGCTCCTCAAAACTCATTGCAATTGACACCTAGTTGATTGTGGATTCATTTCAGACCAATATTGTACTTGAGCCTTAGTTCTGCTTTGTGAAGTTTGAAAATAAATTGCCTGCTCTTGTACTCCAAGCTTCTGTTCATTAAAGGCAGGGTCCTTTATGCTTTCAATATGTTCTGTGACTTCCACATATTGATGCAGTTGCATCCACAGTTCCATCTGTTTTTGCTCACTCTTTAGAACTGTACAGGATGGCTTATATGCTTTTGAAAGCATGTAATCATCTTTTTGAGTGATATCCCTTTGAGATAGAAATATTCTGTAAGCGAGTTAATTAGTTTCCTGATTGTAACTTTAGTGTCCAAGATATGCCCTTGTAACTTTATGCTGCAATACGAATAAATCACTAAGAAGCAAGGGGTAAGTAGAGTTAATTGTAGTGGTGTTTGACCAGCTTTTGTTTTCTGTTCGGCAGTTCAAAACATACACAGAACTGAAGAGGAAACAAGCAAGGTTGTCTCTGCAATAAATGGTTTTCTATTTGGCAGTCTTCAAGCAGACCTCAATGTCAAAGCAAGCAGACCTCTGCAAATTAAATGGAGTCTGTGTCACTATGTTATAAATTTGGAAAGAGAATGAGGAGTACAAGATTTTGAGAGTTGGACAAGACCCATTGTTGCTGTTTCAGTGTTTCCTGAACCCACCAGAACATTTAAAAGAGGGAAACAAGGGAGTCTGTAGTTCGTGAATTTGGAGAAAAGATTGTGTGTAGTGGTTGTGTGTCATGAGAACTGCAATAACTGAAGTGTAAGAGGAGATGTATGTTCGTCAGTGGTAACCATGTCTGAAGACTTTAGATATATTATGACTATTGGTAAATGTTTTTCGAGATTACGATAATTGGGTGGGAAGTGAAAATCCTACAAAATGGCGCCAACTTGGAATAGTGTAGGATTAAATGTGACCCTGCATTTGCATGGATAGCAATATGTACACTTTTAACTGTATTACATGCATCTTTGTTGATTCATCTATTTAAAATGAAATGTATGATTTTATTAAATATCCTTCACCTGTTAATTCATGTTTGTCTTACATTGATTAAAGTTGATTTGTTAAAGTAAAAGTTACTGTAAAAGGTAAATTCTTCTCCAACGACTGTCATTCCCTTTATTTTACCTAATTGCCCAATATTATATCCCACTGCAAGAAGGCTTGTCAAACTATGTAATTTTGTATTTTCATTTGAGACAATTAAATGAATTGTATATTTCAATTAACCTAACTAATACAAATGCATGTTCCTGACAAAGTTGAGTTGTAATGACAAGTAGCCCTGAACATCACCAGAAGTTTGCAGTGCAATCAAATCTGTAACATGTGAACAAGTTGGACTCCATTTGCAGATTCTTCAATGAACTGCAGAGGCAGTGCTGTAGAGCTTCTGCTTGAAATATGATTGGCAACCCAGATGCAAGTAGTGCTTAAAACTTTACTAGGTTTCCAAAATGAGGTTTTCGTCTTGTGTTCCATTCAAACTTATTTGCATACTTGTAAATATAGAATCCTTCATGAATCAGCACAATCAGGCATGAATTATTTCTTTTCCCTTCCATTAAAATTGTTCACTGATGCATCAAAGAATTCTAAATTGGGGCAGTTTTATGAATTCAGTAAAAATTGGTTGTCACAAAGAAAATAAGGATTTTAATCAAAGTGTCTTAGTAAATTGAATGTTTCTTTAATATTTAAAATTTTTTAGAGGCTTGTTGAAGACATAAAAACGTACACAATTACATGGATGTCACCATAGTGAAGGATGTGTGACCAATTTTAATGGTGAACTCATCTTCCTGGGGGCTAAGTTCATGCTCATTTGGCCATTTTCAGGTGAACTTAGGAGAAACTGTGGACAAGAAGGTATATACTGCAGCTGTATAACATGAAGGTGCTTTTATCTAGAATGTTATATACTTAAAATGCACAATGTAGACAATGTTGCTCTGTTCTATTAATTTATAATTTTAATTATCTTATAGTCATTGTGATGAAATATATTTTCTGACTAGTGCATTTTAGTTTTCGAAAAAGTCATTTCAGCTTTTAATTAAAGAAATTGTAATTTCTAAAATACACACTGGATGTTGAGGCCCAGATTTTAGACCCTGTTGCACTCCATAAATAGCCTTATTCCATACATACTGAAACAGTGACAGTCTGATCTTGGCCAACGTCAGTTTTATCTAAAGCCGTAATGTGTGTTGATTATGTCTTTCAGACTCAAGATAATTTTACCAATCCTTACAGTAGAAATAAGAGCTAACTAATCCTATTAAGAACCTTATTCTTTGATACAGTCAACAACAATAAAAAATTGTGGATGATGGAAATCTGAAACAAAAACAGAATTTGCTGGAGGAACTCAGCAGATAATGCAGAAGGGTCACTGGACCCTAAACATTGACTACCAGCTTTCTCTCCACTGACACTGTCAGACCTGCTGAGGTTCTTCAACAAAATCTGTTTTTGTTACCTTTCGTTAGATTACTTGATTTTTGGGACACTATACAAGAGATTGGGAATGATGGAAACACAAAGCAATCTTGATTTCCTCATTGGTTATTACTCTTCATCAATTGTAAGGCTCACAAAGTATTATGGATTTTTGTGGACTCAACTTAGAAGTGACGGATGCAGACTGCTATTAACCAGGGAAGCTATAACAAAGTCACGTTGCTGGGTTAAAATCCTACTTGTAATTTAATATCATTATGGGAATGTTTTCACCATTGGGAGAGCAGTCAGTTCAAAGTGAGTGCTGGTCATCTTAAAGCCAACTTCAAAGTCAACCTTGCACATGGAAAAAGCAACACCTAAAAAACGTTGTAATCTGACTCAGAATCGAACTTGAAGAATGTGCGATCACTTTCAGTGCTGTAAGTAGGCGTAACAATGGAAAATTCAGAATGAAAGTACAGTGAACCTATAAAGAGGAATAACAGTTAAAGATGCATCCATGACCATTACACCATGTCCTCTGCATTTAAATACTATGGTACTGCTTATACATGGAGAAAGGCAAGCTGACATATTGTTGTTGTTAATAACAGCTATGACTTGGTAGCAGCACCCTTACCTCTGAGCCAGCAGCTTTTGGTTTTAAGTCCCAATCCTGAGACTTGAACACAAAAGAAAGCCAGAGGTAGTGTCGTTTGGATGAGATGTTAAACCGAGGCCAAGTCTATTTCATGAGGTGAATTTAAAAATACCACATGACATGATTTCAAAGAAAAGTAATGAAGTGTATTTATCCATCAACCAACATAAAATCCCTGAAGCATGGAAGCAGGCCATTTTGTCCATACCAACTGTCCAAAGAAGATCCCATCCCCATCCCTGTAATCCTGCATTTCCCATGACTAATTTAGTTAGCCTGCACATGCTTTGACACTATGGTCAATTTAGCACAGCCAATCTACATATCATTGATCTTGAGAGGAAACCAACACAGACATGAAGAGAAAGTACAAACTCCTCGCAGATAGTCATCCAAGGGTGGAATTGAACTCAGGTCCCAGCTGCTGTGAGGCAGCAGTACTAACCACTGAGCCACTTATTGATTGTTTTACAGCATTAGCAGCAAATGATCTAATCATTTACTTATTGTGTTTCTGGCACATTATTATCTGAAGATTGACTGGCACATTTCCTTCATTACAAAAGTAAACTGTTCTGAAATTCAGAAAGGTAACATTAAAATCCATATCTTTATTTGCAATCTCTGGGAAACTCAAGAGTGCCTGATTTTTATTTTAGTTGTCAGATGAATCCTCACCAGAGCTCCTCGTCGTGTAAGATCCCGCTGCTAGATTTTCTACCACCATCCTCCTTCGAGGATGGGAGCTATAGGGCCTGGTGATGGTAGAAGAAAACCACTTGGAAAACAAATGAGAGGACGCTCTTAAACAAGATGTTGTTTCTTGCCTGATAGCAACTAAGTACACATTGTACTGCTATGATAGTTGTTGTTACATGGAATATCAGAGAGGCCATGACATTCTGCCTTGATCCTTTGAGATCCAAAGGTGTTTAAACACTCTTCAACACTAACCCTTTCTGATCCATAAATCCACTGAATATTTTTACTTCATTTCATCTTAATTGATTTTAGCCTCATATAGCCAATTATGGTGCAACTTTACAGAGGATGCCTGACAATGCTGATGATCTCCAACATTTTCTTTATTTCAGGATTCCAACATCTGCAGTATTTTTCTTTTGATTACCTCTTCTTTTGTGTCTTGTCAGCAGGGTTGCATTTCTGGTTTCCCTCGACTCTGACTTAGATTTGAGTGAGGAAGGAGTAAGGGGGACAGCAAGCATCCAGAGGGTAGGAGGAATTGTGTGAATGTGAATATCTTTTTTTAAGCCCTCTCTAAATTCTGAAAATATGTTCACACCACTATGCAATGAGATACAACCAACTCCTGAGGGAATCTGATATCATGCAACTGAGAGTAATGGTCAAAATAAAATGGGGTTCTTATCCCATAACAGGGGAAAATAATAGTACTAACATTTATATTTTCATAACGCCCATTCATGGAAATTAATGTAAATTTAAATTTTGATGGATATTAGACTTGAATTACTTCTTGCATGAAGAGGCGCCTGAGGCAAATGAAGCATGTCTGTTTCTTGAGCTCATTTTACCTATAATAAATCTCTAGGCTGCAGCTATAGCTTGAGTGGTGTAGTTTCACACCACGCAGGAAGCCTCTCCTGCTCTATTTATCTGCCAGATATTTTGGAAGAATTTGCAGACTGATAATAAACCTCTTTACAATGTCATGAATTCATCATCCATGATCATTTATGCCTAGAGTGGAATTTGAACCTGGAATGTGTTCAAAGGCAGGGTATGACGTATTGTGCCTCAAGGCCTCCCTCTGATGGTATTTGCCTGCAGGCACTGCAAAATTTAGCTCAGTTAACAGGTTCTGAGGAACAGGGGGGCATCATATTCCATGGATTACAAGTGAAAGTGAGAGAGGTTGAAAGTGATATAAGAAGTACCGGATTCCAAAGAAATGGAAAAACAGGAACAGACCATTTTTTCTTCTGATCCATTCTTCATTTACCTGATGCTAATATATCTCTCACTGTGACAAAGACAAAAAAACTAAGGCATTTATTGTCACCACAAAATTCTGAGTAGACTTTTCTTCAGTAAAATAACCCTTTGCTGTTAAAGGAAAAGTCTGCATAAATTCTTCAATGGTTTGTAAAACATGATACATCTTTCTGGATTATGAACTGAAACAGATAATGCTAAGGACAGAACTTTTCAGTTCTCCACAGATGGGTTTGCAGTTGGCAGAGAGGAATGGTAAGGTTTTCTGGGATGCCTTTCTTCTACCTTCCGTCTATCTCCCACCAGCTCACATGGGATGTGCAAGGCCAAGTTGCCGTACACTGTCTCACTACAACTGAGACCATTTAAGTGTCGCATCTCAGCTGACATTGATCCTAAGGCTGCTGGTCCCCTTTGCTCTCTGTGATACCTACTCCATAACTCCTCATCCACCTGTCAGCAGTCACCCATGGCCTGGAACTGCTTGATAATAATAGGTATCAGGTGGGTGTAGTACCACCAGGAGACATCACCTTGCTCTGGTAATTTAGCTTTTTAAGGGAGCTCATCTCCCCTGATTGGCTGGTAGCTTTTGATGGGTAAAATTTCTGCCCTAGAGCCATTGGTCCCAGGGACGACTTCCCATTTTACATTTTAATGCTTGTGTGGACCTTCCCTAAAATAGACTCTTTTTGTGCTTGCCACCTCTATAGATATGGTAGGCTAGACAGCCCAGAACGTCCATCAAACACTGTCAATGTATTATCGACTGGTCAGCTCCCTTGGAATCCTTCGTTCAGAACATTGAATTCAAGAACTTCAGAGTTTACCTATAGCCTAATTTCAAACCCATTTTAATTCCACACCCAATCTTCATGCTTTATAGTTCTGATACTTTTCTGTATTTTCCAAAGTCTTAAATTTCCTTCATTCAAGGTCATAAGTTTGCATTGATTTGAGTTTGACTTAGTTATATTTCCCCATTCCCTTTCTCTGATTGTATTGTGGACACCTAACTCTCATTTTCCAATATCTGAAATATTAACTTATCTTTTCTCTTCTCAGATGTTGTGTGCTTCTGGCATTTTCTGTTTTTTTTTAATATATATAGTGCAAGTTAGTTGCAGAGAATTTGCTGCACTCACTGTACCTGAAACATAATTGGTAGTGATCTCTCATTCTGTTCTCCAGGTGCCTATGATACACATGATCAATTTAAGTGTCAGTTTTTGGACAGTTTTGTTCTGTGGACCTGTGCTCTCCAAAAAGAAGGTCAATTGTTCATTCAATTGATTTAGCAATTTGAAGATATCAGAAAGATGAATGTTCAATCCAAACATCCAAATTAGTCCCAGACGTAGAAGTAAAAGAAGAGTGTTCACCTGAGCCATGATTTAAAGTGAATAGATAAGTAAATTACACTCAGGAATTCATATTTTATTATTTTTTTCCCCTTTTCCCTCATGAAGGTGTTGACCACTTGTTTGCTTTGAAATTGTTGTTGTCAGTCACCCTCCAAAGAATAACTGTATTAACATAAGAAACAAAAATAGAAATTGCTGTAAAATTACAATAGGACTGGCAGCATCTGTGGAGAGAAAGTGGAGTTAACGTTTCAGGTCTAGTGACTCTTCTTCAGAACTCTGTTTTGACCTGCTGTGTTTTTCCAGCAATTTATGTTTTTGTTGGTGATTTCCAACATCTGACGTTCTTTGTTTTTTTTTTAATGTCATAAGATTTTGCTATAAATATCAGCAGCATATTAAATCACAGACCAAATGTAATCATGTTCACACCATGTGTCTTGTTTTGTTTCCTTTTGCTAATTCTGGGTCGCTGCAAGTTTTAGATACCCTATATTCATTGCTGCTGAAATCACTTTACCAGCATAGACTGAGGATTGGATATGGATGCGTTTGGTCTGAGGATTCAGCTATGTATTGATTACATGGGGCTAAAAGTGTTAGGCATGTCCCAAAGAATTGCCTTTTTCCATGCAGGCATTTCAAAGGCTTGAGCGCAAAATCTAGACTAAAACTTTAGTGCCATACTGAGGAAGATTCCATGATTTCAATTAGATGTTAAACCGCATAAACCATCACCTACCATTTGAGGTGAACTGAAAAGATTGCATGCCACTATTTCAGAGGGGAACAAATATCTTCTGGTTACTCCCTGGTCAATATTTATCTCACGACCAACATTGGTCGACAGATTATCTTGGTAATTTTCTTATTTTTGTTTGTGTGACATTGTTGAACAAAAATTAGCAGTGATAGTTCCTGCAGCAAAAGAATAGCTAGACCTTTAAAGTAATTCACTTCCTATAAAACGCTGTATGATCTCCTCAGCATATGGAAGGCGCTATATAAATATAGTTTTATCTTTCCCTTTTTGACTAGAGAAGTCAACATTTGATATTGAATTAGATATTTTCAGTTTAGAACCTGAAATATATATTGCTACAGACCTGAATTAACATTTTTTAATAAAAATGGTTACATCATAATAAATTTCAACCAGTTTTTATACTCATCTAAATCAGATCCATTTAACTGTTCACTGAGTAGTAAAAAGAATATCTGATTTTTAGCGTACAGAGTCATCAAAAACCAAAATAAAATATATTAACCCTAATGCAATTAATCTGTTGCTATTAGCAAACATGTTGGAAAGAAATATTTTGAACGCGGTGGGTAAATTACTTGTATCTTCGAAATTTACAATATTACTGGAGTTAAGAGATGATAGAAACATTTCTCTAAAACTAAGCTTCAGCACTCAATGAGACAGGTTTAAAAATATAACTGTCATGGAGGCCTGAACAGTGAAAAACAAAGCATGTCTCCAGTTTTTTTTATTAGCTCAAGTGCCTGAATGCACCCATAGTATTCATGGAAGGTCAAATTATTTTAATATTTTGGTTAATTGCCTGTGTTATAAAAACAGCATACAGTCTCGGGAGACCAAAAATGCATTTTACAACAAAGGTTGGAGAAGTGTACCAATTTACTTTCAGTCTCACGTCTCTACTCATCAGAATACCTGTTAAATTTACTAAGTCTGGTGATTTGGCCAATTAAATAGATATCAGACTGTAGCTGATTCAGTATTAGAAACAAGTCAAATGGGTTCTTTAGTAAAACAAACATTATACAAAGATTGAATATATTTGGTAAAAGAGCATTTAGATAAGGGGGGGGAGTGTGTTAGATTGGTGAAGGGTAGGAGGAATATAAGTGGGGTGAGGGGTCAATGCACTAAATGGGTGAGGTGTAAAGTAGCAGATAAATGGGTGTGGGGGATCGGGTGACAGATAGGTGTGTGGTTATAGGTGGCAGGCAAGTGAATGAGGGAGTTTGATGGTAATTTTAAAAAATGAGAGGGGAGTGGATGAAGGAGGACAAATGGATGGGTGAGAGGTTAAGGAGGTTTGATGAGGTAAAAACAACGACTGCAGCATCCAAGGAGCAGCAAAATCATTGCTGCCTGAACTGCTGTGCTCTTCCAGCACCACTAATCCAAAATAAGGAGGTTTGATGTCAAGGGCAATGACAGAGGGGTGGCTGGACATGGGCAGTTCAAGCATGGTGTGACATCAGGTGTGACATCAGGTGTGTGCCGGGGTGGGGAGGGTTTCAGTGATTCGGGGAGGGGTCAGTATGATAAATTGGTGGCTATTTTTTATCGTCAGTCAAGAATTGGAGCATGTTTTAATCCCTCTAAAACTTCCTTGGATAACTATTAACTTGGAACTCTATTAAATTGGAAAACAATTTAGTGTTCAACCCCGAATCAGAGTTGGGGTCTTTTCAAAGAGTTCCAGATGCGAGGCATTGCTCATCAGGAGTTGAAACTTTGTGGGCAATTGCTGTATTGTCAGTGTTTGAAGAATTCTGAGTGGTCCCACAACACACCTATCATGACCTGTCTGGTCTCTGACCATCTACAGATCAGAAGTTCTGTGCTAAATCTTTCTTCTAGGACCCATTCTATTACAGCACATATCTTTGTTTTTCATAAGTAATGTAATAAAATAATATGTGGAAATCATTCTTGAGTCCAGGCTATGAATGAGGGTCTAATGTTGAGAAAAAGAAAGACTCTGGATATATGTCACACTTTTTATGATCTCAATATTCCCCAAAGCATTTCACAGGCAACATTTAAAACTATAGCCAGTGTTATCATGAAGGCTGGTCTTATATCCTTCAAGTTGAGAGTGTGGTGCTGGGAAAACACAGCAGGTCAGGCAGCATTCCTGATGAAGGACTTTTGCCTAAAACGTCGATTCTCCTGCTCCTCGGATGCTGCCTGACCTGCTGTGATTTTCCAGCACCACACTCTCAACTCTAATCTCCAGCATCTGCAGTCTTCACTTTTGCTTATATGCTCACAAGGCTGTTTCACAAAGTCAAATGTGATAAAATCTTAAAATGGAAAATTCTTATTGCATCCACTTCCATTATGATTCTTTGGAGTTTCCATGCCAAAACAAGGCCTTAAAAAAACTGTCAGTGCAGATACAGATCATTCCACAACCATTTTCTGAATTGTTTATATCTTGGATACTCTCAAGGTTGCGTTCTACAGACATCTGATAAACAACATATATGAAAGACTGCAGAAAAGTGGTGATCAAGTCATCATCAGCTCAGCCATGATCTTATAAAATGGTGGTGCAGGTTTAATGGGCTGAATGGCCCTTGCTTATGCTTTTATTTCTCAGGATCTTATGCTGCCTGTTTGCTGTACTTACCTTATGAATACAGAAATATTGCTGCAAAGTATACAGTTTCAGACTCTGATTCCTCAGATTACAAACTAACACCTTTTCCAATTTGCCTATGATTATTATGCAAAAGAAAACCTGGTCTTTTGAGTTTTATGAATGATTGATAGAATAGAACTTATTACCCAGGAGGTACATCAACCACAGATGCTGAAATTGTTCTGCTTGGTCCATATTCCTATTCTTAATCACATGTTCACTCATGGCTATGAATAATAGGTTTGTCAATTCTAAGGAAGTTCAGTATATATACAAATACCACTGAGAATTAGATTGAAATTGAAAAAAGATCTTATGACTCTAAGCCATCAAATAGAATCAATCACAATTAACAATTATTTGATTACATTATTATGCTATTGAATCCACATAGACCTGTGCTGAAGATATTAGTTAATTTTGGAACCTTGAATTTGGATTAAAGCTGGCATTGATCTGCACAACCTGAACTCTCTGGGGTTATAAACAATTCAGAAAAGTAACTGACAATGTTCACTTAGAAAATTCAATATGAATCTGTTGAACTATAGTTAAGTAAAAACATGGCAATTTATTATATGCACTGATTTCCCCAGGAGGAGAATTTCTTGGTCAAACAGCAAGACTTTTGCTTAACAAGGAATGAAAGTCAAACTGTTGGCTAAAATATTTGCTCCTCCTTGCCAGCTACGAAATTGAGTTTGAAACATGATATTTCAAATTAGTTATCAATACTGAACTTCATTTTTCTTTTTGTTTTGAAATAACTCACAAAGAGAGAGCTGGTATGAGATCTGAAAATGGATGTGTGTTGTTAGCCCATGCTCATACAATTAGTGCTGTAGCGACAGAATTTACTGGCTATTGCAATTAGGTTTCTGGCCAATGATAATCCCCAAATATTAATAGTCAGCAATATAATGACCATTAATGCTATTAAACATCAAATGAAGGTAAGTGACATTTTCTTGTTGGAAATAGAACTTTTGTGGTGGGAAAAATAGAAACCACTTATCAGCCTAAGGCTGAATCTTTCATAGAAACTTAGAACAAACAGGCAGGAATAGACCATTCAAATCCTCAAGGCTACTCCTCCACTCAAGATGATCATGGTTGATCATCGAGCTCAATTCTCTAATTCCATTCTCCCCCATATCCCTTGAGCTCATTAGCATCAAAGCTATATTTATCTCCTTCGTGAAAACACATAACGTTTTGGCCTCAGCCACTTTCTGAATTTGACAGGCTTACCACTCTCTGGATGAAAAGAATTTCTCCCCATCTTAGTTCTGGAAGCTATTAACTTATCCTTAAACTATGACCCCTCATTCTGGACTCGTCAACCACTGGGAACATCCCCTTTTCATCCAACCTGTCTAGTCCTGTTAAAATTTTATAGGTTTTCATGAGATCCAACTCATCCCCGCGATTCTTTTAACTCCAGTGAATATAATCCTAAGACTTCTGAAAATCCAAATAAACCATATCTACTGGCTCTACAAATGAACTCTATTACTTATATCCTGAAAGAATTCCAGTAAATATGTCAAGCAGGATTTCTCTCTTGTAGATCCATGCTGATTGTGTCTGATTCAATCATTGTTTTCTAAGTGCTCTGCTATAAAATCCTTCACAATGGACTTCAGCATCTTCCTCATCACCAACATCAGACCCACTGGTGTATAATTCACAATTTTCACTCTGCCTCCTGTTTTAGCTATCGAGGTTACATTAGCTACCCTCCAATATGTAAGAACTGTTCCATTCTCTGCATAGTATCATTGACAGCTTCAATATTTAGGATTTGTAAACTAACTAACACCTTGCAGTTGTCAACAAACACTTCTAATCTTAAAATGAAAGAAAGGTTATTGATGGAGCAGATGAAGATGGATGCACCAAGGACAATGATGATCACTTTGATGTGGCATCTTTCAGTTGTCCATCCTTCAGTAGTGACCTCTACGCAGAAGTGGATTCAAGGCGTATAAGGGGTTTGGTGAGGAATAGTTAGCGCTGTATTAGGTAAGTTTAGATCAGAGTGGTGCTGGGAAAGCACAGTAGGTCAGGCAGCATCCGAGGATCAGGAAAATCAATGTTTTGGGCAAAAGCTCTTCATCAGGAACCTGCTTTTGCCTGAAACGTCACTTTTCCTGCTCCTCGAATGCTGCCTGACCTGCTACGTTTTTCCAGCACCACTCTGATCTAAACTCTGGTTTCCAGCTTCTGCAGTCCTCACTTTTGCTTAGCTGTATTAGGTAAGTACAGTATCAGTTTAATCATTTAATTCTTGCATAAATGCATACTTAACTGCTTAACCTTCCCTAAATAGCCATTTCACTTAATTATAAAAGGAGGCTTTCAAAGGGTTCCTGGCATGGAAAAAATTCCCAGTAGAAAAGTTAACTTCCTGAGCAATTCCTTTGATGTGTTCTATGAA
Source organism: Chiloscyllium plagiosum (assembly GCF_037043375.1). Lineage (NCBI taxonomy): Eukaryota > Metazoa > Chordata > Chondrichthyes > Orectolobiformes > Hemiscylliidae > Chiloscyllium > Chiloscyllium plagiosum. The sequence continues at coordinate 86,897,284 of NW_028270145.1, read as the reverse complement.
AGGGGTTCTAAGAGTCCCCATGTGAAACTCCTACCTGGAATCAAAGAATCCCTACAGAGCAAATGCAGGCCATTCAACCCATCAAGTGCACACTGACCCTCTGAAGAATGACACACCCCTATAACCCTGCATTTACCATGGCTTGGAGACAATGAGGCCTGTAGATGCTGGAGATCAGAGTCAAAAAGTGTGATGCTGGAAAAGCACAGCTGGTCAGGCAGCATCCGAGGAGCTGGAGAGTTGATGTTTTGAGCATGAGCTCTTTGTCTCGTGATGAAGACCTTATGCCAAAATGTTGACTCTCCTACTCCTCGGTTGCTGCCTGACTGGCTGTGCTTTTCCAGCACCACACTTATTGACATTAAACATGGTTAATCCACCCAGACTGTACATCCCGAGACATTACAGGGCAATTTAGCATGGTCAATCTACCTAATCTACACATCTTTGGACAGTGGGAGGAGCCTAGAACACTTGGCAGAAATGAGGAAAACATGCAAATTCCACATAGACAGTTATCTAAGGCTGTAATTGAACCCTGATCCCTGTTGCTGTGAGGTAGCTGTGTTAACCACCATGCCACCTATACAGGAATAATGACTGAGTTGCCAGCAGAATCTGAGTCTCTTTTGTCATGCAATTTCACTTGAGATTCACAACAATTACTGGCTGCCAAATCTTGTAAAGGTAGTGAAGCACTTTGGGACCCTTTAATAACGTCGTTTACGGGCTACCTAAATGCAAGTCATTCTTTGGCATATGTTTAGAATGGCTACAATGGGCTGAATGAAGCCTAAGAAGTCTCGACTATTTCATCACAACTACAATTGCACAAAAACATGATCCACAGTTTCCTGCAATGATGAAATCAGTGACATATGCCATAATTTCATCAAGGTTGACCTCCCCATTAATGTCATGCCTTAATTTGCAGGAGTTTGAACACATTGTCACAAGTACATTGCTGAATCAGGAGTGACATGGAAATAGCATTCAATTGTGTTATTTTAGAATATAATATATAATATTTAAATGTCTCAAAATAACTTTACTATAATTAATATAAACTCCAAAACTGGTGGAACATTACAGCTGTTTGTCTTCAGTTCCTCTTTGTTTTATAATGTTTTTGTACATTTTGTGGGCTGGATCTTTAGAATGCATGATATTATTAATGTGTTCTGAAAAGGGTTACACCCGAGATGTCGACTTCTCCACCTCTCGATGCTGCCTGGCTTGCTGTATACTTTCAGCTTCCTGCCTGTCTACTTTGAATTCCAGCATCTGCAGTTTTTTTGTCTCTAAGCGTTATCAATGTACCTACCAGTTGTGATTGTCAGGGAAGTAAGAGATATGTGTGGTTTGAAAATTTTCAAAATTTTTTGGTTGGTTTGTACATTGTTTGCTGAACACAAACAGCATCTCACTTTATCCTGCTCTTTTTAAAAACTCTTTCTTTAGACCTTGGAATGGAGGTTCATAGCTCCTTGAAAGTGGAGTCGCAGGTAGATAGGATAGTGAAGAAGGCGTTTGGTATGCTTTCCGTTATTGGTCAGAGCATTGAGTACAGGGGTTGGGAGTTCATGTTGCGGCTGTACAGGACATTGGTTAGACCACTGTTGGAATATTGCGTGCAATTCTGGTCTCCTTCCTATCGGAAAGATGTTGTGAAACTTGAAAGAGTTCATAAAAGACTTACAAGGACGTTGCCAGGGTTGGAGGATTTGAGCTATAGGAAGAGGCTGAACAGGCTGGGGCTGTTTTCCCTGGAGCATCGGAGGCTGAGGGGTGACCTTATAGAGGTTTATAAAATTATGAGGGACATGGATAGGATAAATAGGCAAAGTCCAGAACTAGAGGGCATAGATTTAGGGTGAGAAGAGAAAGATATAAAAGAGACCTAAGGGGAAACTTTTTCACACAGATGGTGGTACGTGTATGGAATGAGCTGCCAGAGGAAGTGGTGGAGGCTGGTAGAATTGCAACATTTAAGAGGCATTTGGATGGGTATATGAATAGGAAGGGTTTGGAGGGATATGGGCTGGGTGCTGGCAGGTGGGACTAGATTGGGTTGGGATATCTGGTCGGTGTGGACGGGTTGGACTGAAGGGTCTGTTTCCATGCTGTACATCTCTATGACTCTATGACTTGGAAGCACCATCACTTTCAATTTTCCCTCGAACCCACTTAACATCCTGACTTCGAAATATATTGCTATTTCTTCACTGTCGCTGTGTCAATTTCCTGGAATTTCCTCCCTAATGGCATTGTGGGTCAATCCACAGCACATGGACTGCAGCAGTTCAAAAAGGCAACTCACCACCACCTTCTCAAGTGCAACTAGGGTCAGGCAATACACGCTGGTCAGGCAGCAACGCCTACATTCCAGAAATAAAAAAAAAATCTGAACTATGTGTCCAGACTATTCAAATGCTGTGTTGTGACTAAGCTAAAGGAAAGATCTTATGAAAGTATGTAAAATCTTAAATGTTATTGTGAGAGTGCAACAAAGATCATTAATACAAGGGAAGCAAGAGGACACATTTGATTAATTTAACTTCATCAGAAAACTCCTTATGTTTGTGTAATATTTATTCTTCTAATATTTGATTTTTCTTGTTTTTTTTGCCAAGCTTTTGATGCCAGAACGGTTATGCATAGTGTCTTATATTAGTTCAAATATATCTGCAGTTAATAAGCCCTTCTGCGCAACATATTATTGAAGAGGTGATACATATGTTTTGATTTACAAACAATGATATAATGAAAGTATAGGTACATGAAACTTTAATGGAAAAACAATTCAAAGAATTCCTACAGTATGGAAAAAGGCCATTTGGCCCAACTAGTCCACACCGACACTCCGAAGAGTAACCTTCCCAGACCCTTTCCCCTACCCTTTTTTTCTAACTTTACCCCTGAATAATGCACCTAACCTACACATCCCTGAGCACTATGGGTTATTTATCATAGCCAATTCACCTAACTTACACATCTTTGGACTGTTGGAGGAAACCCATGCAGACATGGGGAGAATGTGCAAACTTGACACAGTCGCCTGAGGCTGGAATCGAGCCTGGGTCCCTGGCGCTGGAAGGCAACAGTACTAGTCACTGAGTCACCACATGTCACAGTAGATACTATTATACAAACAATTTGTAAGAATTATAACTTGAATATGCCATCAACTTAGAACATCACTACACACGTTAATTCACATTTTAGCATTGACTTTGATTCCTTGCTGGGTTTTAAATTTCCGACTCTCTTTTATCTGAATCTATTAACAATGCTCCTCTCCACATTTTTTTTTGCTTCTGCTGAGTCAGCCTGCAACACATAAATTATATTGTCTTCTGATCTTTTAAATTTAACATTCATTTCAATAGGACTTATTTTAGTTTGGAGTTTGTGGTAAGAATTACGTTGAGGTTATCAGGGAGGAAATTGGAGAGTATTTTTGGCATCCACGTGTGCAATTAATACACAAGTCAGGAAGTTGCTGTCCATGCTACTCTGCTCCTCTATAAGCTGCACGACACTGGTACCTCATCAACAGATTAAATGTTCAAACACAAAGCGATCATGATGATCTGCTACTGCACAGGATCGCAGAAGTGTTATGGTACAGAAGGAGGCTATTCATCACGTCCTGTCTGCACTGGCTCTGCAATGAGCATTATGACTTGATGCCATTCATCAACTCTTTTCCCAATACCCTTGCACATATACAGGAGGCGATGGCATAGTCATGTTATCAGCAGAGTTCAAACTAGAGACTGTATGATGTATTGGGGACCCAGGTTTGAATCCTCCAATGCAGATAATGAAATTTCAATTTCTTAGAAATCTGGAATTAACAGCCCAATAATGACCACTGTTGATTGTCAGTGGGAGGGAAGCTAAACAAATGTCTGATTCACAAATGTTGCTTGGGAAGGAATCTGATAACCTTACTCAGTCTGGCCTACACTTGGCTCTTGACTGCTCTCTGGGTAATTAAAAACTGCAATGAATGCTGGTCTTGGTCAGTGAAGCCGCCATCTTGTGAATAAATAAAAAAAGACTTTGGATGATTATTTGAATAGAAATCTCTTTTGCATTGTCAGGACAAACTTCAGCCTCTGTTTGCGAACAGTCTATGTAAATAAAAGTTCATGTTTGCATTTGACTGATTGCTTGCCAGTATACATTGTTTCCCTGTTAGACAACGACAGTTTGTGAGACAACAGTGGCCATTGAAGACAAGATTCGGAAACGCTGGCGTTGGACTGGGGTGAACAAAATTAAAATTCACGCAACACCAGGTTTTAGTTTAATTGGAAGCACTAGCTTTCGGAGCACCGCTCCTTCATCAGGTGGTTGTGGAGGACACAACTGTAAGGCACAGAATTTATCGCAAAAATTTCCAGTGTGATGTAACTGAAATTATACATTGGAAAATACCTTGATTATCTGTTGAGTCTTTCATCTGTTCGAATACCATGATACTTTCACTTCTTTCATGCGTAAATCACAAAACCTTTTTTAAAAAAGTTGCATCTCAGGTTAACTGTAACAATTGATGTTAGCTAGACAATATGTTGAAGGTGTTAGCCCCCTGTGTTCTCTGTCTGTGCAATGAGGTTTAGATTGATTCTAATCTAAAAAGTGAGATAACAGAGTTTTACATGAATTCATGCAGTTTTTGAGTGTATATATGTATATGTGTATGTGTGCAAGTGGGTCTTTGTGTGTCTGTCTGTCTGTCTGGGTTGGGGGATTGTGAGTGAGAGAGAGTGTATATGTGTGTGTATGTGAGACAGAGTGTGGACATAGATACCACCATTACACGTGGGGACACCTCCCACCATGTACGTGGCAGGTACTCATGTGACTCAGCCAACGTTGTCTATCTTATATATTGCAGGCAAGGATGCCCTGAGGCATGGTGCATTGAAGAAACCGAGCAAAGGCTATGGCAACGGATGAATGGGCACCGCACAACAATCAACAGACAGGAGTGTTCCCTCCCAGTTGGGGAACACTTCAGTGGTCCAGGACATTTGACCTCGGACCTTCGGGTGACCATCCTCCAAGGCAGACTTTGGGACAGGCAGCAGCGAAAAGTGGCCAAGCAGAGGCTGGTGGCTAAGTTCCATACCCATAGGGAGGGCCTCAATCGGGACTTTGGGTTCATGTCACACTACAGTTGACCACTATTGCACTATACACACACACACATACAAACTGACACACATATACACAGACACTCGCACAGACACTCACACACACTCCTACAGACACACACACTCCCACACTCACACATGCATCCTCTCAGAGACTTAGACCACTCTACACTCACCTACACACATATACACTCTCTCTCACAGACACTCACAACCCCCCACCCTAGACACACACATACACTCCCACACTCACACCTGCACCCCCTCACAGACTTAAGACACTCTATATTCACATACACAAACATAAGCACTTTCTCTCACACTCACAACCCACCAACGCAGATAGACAGACAGACAGACACACCCACATCCACACACACAGACACAAAGCCCCACATGCACACATATACCTATACGTTTGTGGGGTGAATTTGTACTTGCAGAATTACATTGTACTTTGCTCAAAAACTGCATGAATTTATGTAAAACTCTGTTCTCTTACACTTTCGATTAGAATTAATCTAAACATCATTGCACAGACAGAGAACACAGGGGGCTAATACCTTCTACACATTGTGTAGCTAACACCAATTGTTACAGTTAACCTGAGAATGCAACTTTTTTAAAAAACGTTTTGTGATTTACACACGGAAGAAGTGAAACTATCATGGTATTCAAACAGATGAAAGACTCAACAGACAATCAAGGTATTTTTCAATGTATAATTTCAGTTACATCACACTGGAAATTTTTGCGATAAATTCTGTGCCTTACAGTTGTGTCCTCCACAACCACCTGATGAAGGAGTGGTGCTCTGAAAGCGAGTGCTTCCGATTAAACCTGTTGGACTATAACCTGGTGTTGTGTGATTTTTAATATTGCAGACAAAGCAGTGCTGATGTAGAGGGTGTTCAAATGGGATACAACTACAGACAAGTAAAATGCATGCTTATACAATGACTGCAGTGAGAAATGGAGTTGTCTGTTCATGGGAGTGTCAGTTATGTGCTGAGGGCAACATAGCTTCATGGCTGCTGTACCATGACATTGTTGATGAGGGGTAACACTGGATTACCAATGTTTGTCTGGTGCACAGTGGCCTAAAGTTTGCATAGGTGCAAATGATGACAATCTTTCTGTAGATATCTCCTGAATGTTAAGTTGTTCTGTGAGCAGCACATGGTAAAATAGAGCCAGAATCAAAACTGAAGAACACCATAAAAGCAGTGTAGTTAATTAATGAGTTGAAACTTTATTGCTGGAACAGCACAGCAGGTCAGGCAGCATCCAGGGAACAGGAGATCCGACGTTTCGGGCACAGGCCCTTCTTCAGGAATTGGTGTTCCCTGGATGCTGCCTGACCTGCTGTGCTGTTCCAGCAATAAAGTTTCAACTTTGATCTCCAGCATCTGCAGACCTCACTTTCTCCTCCAGTTAATTAATGAGGATGATTTGGGAAGAAACCCTGAGAAATTTCACGATACCTATGACAGAAATCCTTCTAAAAATACAATCCTTCTTAACACAATTCAGACTTAGCCGAAACCTCTAAGATTCAGACCAATGTTAGCTTATGAAGTAAGCACAGGAAATGTCAGGAATACTCAATTGGTCCGACAACAGATTAGTTAGTTGAGATTGAATGTGACTGTCCTTGATGTCAAGGCAGATTTGACTGAATGTGTCATCAAGGGGCTCTAGATAAATGGTAATCAGAGGAAAACGTAACTGAGTGGAGTCATACATAGCATAAAGGAAGATGGTTGAACTCAGTCGCAGGGCACCCTGTAGGAGTTCCTTAGGTTTATGTCATAAAACCATCCATTTTCAACTGTTTCTTTAATGATCTTCCCTCCATATTCAGATAATAAGTGAAGATTTTCAATGCTGATAGCACAGTACACAGAACTATCCACAACTCCATGGACACTGAAGTAGTCCATGTCTGTATGCAGCATGTATTGAACAACATTTAGACTTTTTAGCAGAAGTAGTAAGTGACATTTGCACCACAAAAGTGCCGAGCAATGATCACTTCCAACAAGATTCATTCCAAGTATCTCCCCTTGTGGCTATAGCATCAGTGAATTCCTGATTAATAACATTCTGGATGTTATCACTAACTAGAAACTGAACTGGAACAGCCATGTACTGTTGTTACAACGGTGTGTCAGAGGTAGAGATTTTTCAGTGATTAACTCATCTCTTCATTGCCAAAGTCTTGTCTACCACTTACAAGGTAGAAGTCAGGAATGTGATGGAAGAATACACTTCACTTAGCAAGAAGAGTGCTGCTCCAAAAACACTCAAGAAGCTCAACACCATTATGGATAAAGCAATCCCCTTTTGGCCACCCGATATACCACCTAAGTATCCATTTCCTCTACCATCTGTGCATTACAGATGTATCTATATCAGTACTGAAGAAGGCGACTCACCACTGTTGTGCAAGGTCATTAACACCCTGGAGCAATACTGTGATAATGCCACATAGCCACATATCATTGAGCAAAACTAATAATGTGGGTGGAGATAGACTGCACTGCACACTCTGAAAAAACTGCACCAGAAAAGTAGAATCTAGCTAGAAGACTCACAGGACTATTTGGTCATCATGAAGCATATGAAGAAGGCAGATTACTTCATACCTAATGTAACCATAAATAAGAAGTTACTGTGGCTATGACTACCATATATTACAGTATTTAATATTGTGATGATGCTGCTCCTTTAACAAGGTTATGTTGTCCTTGTATTTTTTTTTCCAGGAGGTCATAAAGGCACAGGTTCTGAAATGTCTGGATGTTGATTTTCTTGAAGAAGCTTTCAAGTTTAAAGAAAAACACTTGATAATGGAAGAGGAGTGGCCAATTCTCCCAGCTCAGCTTTTCACTGGTTTGGGTTTTGTTTTGTTAGCAAGTAGTCAGTTATGAAGCTGCCGGGCCCAAAGAAGCAGGGCATGGCTGATCTTTCCTCTTTCTAACATCTCTCCAGAAAGAACCTGTGTTAGATTTTTCCTTGTTTTTGCAAAGGGATGTTTTTGGGGATTGTTGCATGTATTTGGAACAGCATCATTAAGTGGGATAATCTGTTGGGTCTTCAGATAGGTTACGTTATTCTATATTCTGTCCTCTTTTGTTTGTGGTTTATTCGGCAATCTTGCAAATAAATTCTGTTTTCTTTAAAACTAAGTGGTTGGGCCAACTGCATCACTCCTGGAATATCCACAAACACCTGCTTAAAACAACTGGAAAGTTAGGGTCTGGGCTACTTTCTTGAACTATTTTGAGGGGGTGTGGCCTGGTCCAAACCAATATTAACGTATAATTAGTGTTATTCTGAATTGTAAGGCTTAAGGCAGTTCTTGACAATACCCTCTCCTTGACTATTCTGTACAGAACTCAAACTCATAGTGCCTATAAGAAAATATCTACCACTTCTGTTACAATTTATAAAACATTGGTTAGGCCACAGATGATATATTGTGTGCAGTTCTGATTGCCACACTCTTGGAAGGAGAGAGGGTGCGGAGCATATTCACCAAGGTGTTGCCTAGCATTAAATGTCTTAGTTTTGAGGAGACTGAATACGCTGGGCTTGTTTTCCTTGGAGCAGAGGTGGCTGAAGGGGATTCTGTTTCAAAACTACAAGAGGCACAGATAGAGCTACTCGTGGGAATATTTTTCTATGGAAGATGAGTCTAAGACCAGAGGGCATAAGATTAAGGTGAGGAGCAAGTGGTTTAAAGGAGCTCTAAGAAAAAAAAACCTGGAGGTGGTAGATATATGGAACTTGCTGTTCTGAGATGGTGGTGGCTGCAGTGCTCTCACAACATTTAAGAAGCATCTGGATGAATACTTGAAATGCTGGGGTGTAGTAGGCTATGGATCAAGTACAGGTAAATGGAATTAGCTTAATTGAGTGTTTGTTGCATGATATAGACATGGCAGACAGTAGGGCCTGTTTCAATACTGTAAGACTCTATAACAATCATTTGTTGTTTGCATTTCTAATTTCCAGCATTCAGAGTTTTGTCTTTTCCTGTCAAAACCCTTCAAATCTCCTGTTAGCCTTCCATGTTGTAAAGAAAATATCATTGAGTTCTCTCAACAAAACTACTAGAGTCCATTGGGGTCTCAATTGGTAGCACTGTTGCCTTTGAGGTACAAGGTTCTTGGCTGAAGTCCTACTCTTGTGAAGTATTGAAGGAGTGCTATTGAAGGTGCTGTGTCTTACTGCATGTATTGGACATATTAAACTGAGGTTCTGTCTTCCCTTTTGGTTTGATGCACATGCTTTGAAGAAGACCCTGGAATCCTGGCTAATATTTGTCCCTCAAACATGATCACAAGAACAGATTATCTGGTAATTATCACATTGTGGTTTGTGTGAACTGTTGTGTTCAAAATGGCCGCCATGATTGTTGGTCTACAAAAGTGATTACTCTTCACCTTTAGTGGCTGCAAAAGCATTTTAAGATGCTCAATGTTTATGAAAAGAGCAATATAATTCAAGTCTTTTTTTTCTTTTCTACATGTAACTTTACTCCCTCATTTCAGAATCAAATCTCCTCTGCACACTGTCCAAAGCCTTGCCATCCTTCAGAAAGGGAATACCAAGAAGGATATTCCACCTGAGACCTTTCCATTGACCTATACAGATTTATTATACTTCCTTGCTGATTAAATCAATGCTACTATTATAAAGCCAAGGATATATGATTTTTACCAGTTTCATGTATAGGTCTTACTCGTATCAAAACAAATGAGTCCCCATGTTTCTCTGTTCCTGAGCATCCTTCAACTGTGTAACATTTCATTTAGATTATCTGTCCTCATTCTTCTTCTGAAATGCATCAGATCACATATCGCTGCATTAAATTTTATCTCCCATGTATTGCCCATTTCCCTGTCTGCCTATGTCTTCCAAAAGCCTGCTGCAATCCATTTCATCATTTCATGCATTTTTGAGTTTTGTGGGATCAAAAATCGTTGAAGTTGTCAGCTGTATACCCAAGTCCAGGTCATTATTACATGAAAAAATTACCAGTGTAATGCACTGTGCACATCCCTTCGGGCTGAAAATATCAGTTCACTACGACTCATTGCTTTCTGCACTTACGTAAATATTGCATTCAAAATGCTGCCACCACCTTTTTGTCACATGGACATCAATTTTGAAAACAGAAAAGGTAATTTCCACCTCACTGGCCTAGCTGAATGCAAGCTATGAACCTAAAGGACAAATATCATTAGATTACCTACAGTATGAAAAAGGCCAAAAGTGCACACTGACCCCTTCTCCTACTCTATATTTATACCTGACTAATGCACCTAATAGTACAGGCAAATTAGCATGGCTAATTCACCCAACTTGCACATCTTTGGATTGTGGGAGGAAACTGGAGTACCCGGAGGAAACCCATGCAGACAGAGGGAGAATATGCAAACTCCACATAGACAGTTGCCGGAGGCTGGAATCGAACCCAGGTCCCTGGCACTATGAGGTAACAATGGCAACCACTAAGCCACTGTGCTACTCTAAACAATTGTGTTCCAATTCATTTCCTCCACTAGGCTTTTCATATTACAGCCAAATATAAAATACATACAATAAAAAAAAAATGGTTGTAGGAACTGCTAATTTTATCCCAACTCGTAGTAACACCATTCTAGAAAGAAAAAAACGTTGATGGGTCCCAAGTTGCGATGGCATTCACTAAGTTACAATTCCAATTTATTGAGCAATGAAAAGTTATTCTTCTATTATACTTTCAGTTAACATTACATCGAAGGCTGATGGAATTTGGGTTATCTCTACAATGCTTCAGACACAACGATTCTCAGTTTATTGGTGATGATGATCAGAAAGAGAAAGATAATCTACAGGGGGGAGCAGTTGAAAGTTTAGTTGACACTTGTGTTAGCATGGTTATTATAGACCATTTAGAGGTGACCCACGTAAAGTGCCAAGCACAGAATTAGGAGGAAATGATGGCCTAGTGATAATATCACAGGACTGGTACTCCCCAAGGGCCCCGGTAAGTGTTCTTGAGAACACGGGCTCAAATCCCATCACAGAAAATGGGGAGTTTAAAACTCAATGATTAAAGTATGCAGTATTGTTGACCATAAAGTTATTATTAATTGTTAAATGGGCACAAAAACCTGATTCACTAACAGTAAGAAGACATGTTATCCTTACTTGGTCTCTATGTGACTTCAGACCTACTTCCATAAGACATTGGAACAGAAATTAGGCCATTCAATCATGGCTGATGAGAGATGGCTGACATAGTTGACAATTAACTGCCCTCTGAATTAGCAAGTTCCTCAGTTCAATGGCAATTGTATAGAGTTAATTATTTTCAAATTGCTAATGCCACTAACATCACAAATTCATTGTATAAGATTTATATGCAATGGCAAAAGCAAATAATTAAGAGTTAACAAGCGTGAATTTGCATTTCAAAATATTAATGTACTTAACAATTGAAGTATTATGAGTGCAGAAAGTGACAATGTTATGAGGATTCTCTGATCTGTAGCCATAAAGGTATTTGTGATACTAAGAGAATAGGAAATATAATTGATTTTAACCATAGACCACAAGTTTCCTCTTACAACATTGCACCAGCCTTAGCTCAGTGCAAGAATTCTCTCCAATGAGTCAGAAGGTTATGGGTTCAAGTCCCACTCTTCAGGTCTAAATGCAAAGTCTAGGCCAACACTTCAGTGCATTATTGAAGGAGTGCGATACTATATTAACAGGCGATGTCCATTGTAATGCCCTAAACACTCGCTGGAAATGCATACCAGCCACACCACTGGGAAGGAAGTCTATTTACAGGAGATTGCACATGCCAACAGTGACCCGCTGAAATTGTCTTAAGCATGGCTTTTCACAGATATAGAGTGGCTGGTCCTCTACCTGTAGATCTTATATTGGAAGGTTCGTGCGTTTTTGGAATTCAACTTTTGTAATTACCCCTTTTGTCCAGTGGAGCAGCATTTGGCTGAGACAGGAGGCAGCAGGCACTGCCTCTGTTGCTATTTCTGTGCTGCTGCTAATAATACGAGTTTTCCTGTTCCTCTTGCTCTTCATAAGGTGCAGCATTGCTGTGATGAGTAGTGACAGCAATGAAATGAAATTGAAAATGAATCAAAAATGGAACAGTGACTTCCAAGGAGTTAGCAAACAACTGTGAAAAATTGCCAGGTAATACTGACAGTATGTGATGCATGCATTGTCAGTAATCCTGCTGGATAACCTCAATTTTGGGATCAAGCTTGAGTAAATGGCTCAGGTATTATTTGTGAGATTGCCTATAAGGCCAAGCTTAAAACACATGGAGCAGTAGAAATACTCTTATACACCAGTAAAGGATAGCTTGCTGTTGACAGAAGTGGAGAATCCATTCATGGATATCAGAACAAACACATTAAAAAAAGGTTGCTCACTAGATTTCTCCATTTCAAAGGTGAACTGAAAAGGTGATGAAAGTAGACATTCTTGCATCTACATCTACAAGAAAACACTGACAGTATTTCTCTTTTTTACAGCAATTCTTAAGTTAGTTTTCCAACTGTAACATACATAACAATAAAAGGAAACATTAGGCTAGTATAGGCCATTTGATCTTTCTAATGCACACCTGCCATAGACCACAAGCAGCATTCAAATGATTTAGTCACCTGAGTAAAAGTTTTATGATTCAAAAAAGTAATTCAGTGAACATTGAGCATAACTTCTGAATTTTGTGAAAAGCTCATTCATGAAATAGAATAATATAATGGGATAGAAATGCATTGAATAAATGGTCTGTAAATGTATTAGGGAAAAGTGAATGGCTGGCTATTACTTGTGCCCTGACAGATAGGTGATAAGTAGATTTCTGCATGCATTAGTTACACTTGGAGTGGCATTTACTGCATTGTCTCATGGCGATTTGGGTAGTGGGGAGCCATTTAAATAGATTGGAGTGTGGTGTGTAAAGAACCTGCTACCTACACAACTCTACCCTAATTAAGTTACAATACTGGCATTGAAGTGAAAAATTGCACAGATATGCTTTGTACAAAACAAACAAGACGAGTCCAACTCAGCCAATTACCACCTCATTAGTCTACTCTTGATCATCAGTAAAATGATGGAAGGGGTCATCAACAATACTGTCAAGCTGCAACTAGTTAGCAATAACCTGCACATTGATGTTCAGTTTGTGTTTTGCCATGGAGACTCAGCTCCTGTTCTCATTACAGCCTTAGGTCAAACTTGGACAATGGACCTGAATTGCAGAGTTGAAATGAGAGTGACTGCCGTTGACTTCAAGGCAGCATTTGACTAAATGCAACATTTAAAGATCTCTTGAGAAACCCGAGTCAATGGGAATCAGGGAAAGCACACTGCTGGTCGAATCAATACCTAAGAGAAAGGAAAATGGTTGTGGTTGTTGGAGGTCTGTCATCTCAGCTCCAGGACATCTCTGGTTTCTTGGCTCAACATCTTTAGCTGCTTCATCAATGATCTTCCCACCATCGTAAGATCACAAGTGGGCATGCTAACTGATGATTGCAATATATTCACCACAATTACAACTCCTTAGATACTGATGCAGACTATGAGCAAATGCAGCAAGCCCTGAAGAATATCCATATTTGGACTACCATTTGATAAGTGACACCCTTGCCACATAAGTGCCAGGCAATGACCACCTTCAACAAGAGAAAGTCTAGCCATTGCCTCTTGACATTCAATGGGATTACCATCATCAAAACCCCCACTATCAGCATTCTGGGCGATACCTATGATCAGAAACTGAACTGGTTTGGCATATAAGTACTGTGACTACAAGAATAGCTCAGAGTCCAGCAATTCCTGCGGTGAGTAACTTACCTACTGATTCCTCCAATTTTGTCTATCATCTATAAGGCACAAGTCAGGAGTGTGGTGGAATTCTCCCCGCTTGCCTGGATGATTATAGCTCCAAGCATACTCGTAAAGTCAGAGTCCTAGAGATTAACAGCATAGGAAAGGGTCTTTTGGCCTGTCAAATCAGCATCTGTCAGAAACAACCATCTAACTATTCCAGTCCCATTTTCTAGAACTTGGCCCATAGTCGTGGCATTATTCTTAAATATTATGAATGTTTCTGTTTCTACCACTCTTACAAGCTCCAGATTCCCACCAACCTCTGGGAACATTTTCCTCGCATCTCCTTTGAACCTTCTGCTGACCTTAAATCTTTGCTCCTGGACATTGATCCCTCCATAAAGGGTAAAAGTTCTTCCTGTTTATCCAACCTATGCCCTTCATAATTTCATACATCTGAAACATGAACCCTCTCAATCTCCTCTGCTCCAAGGAAAACAACCAGTTTGTCAATCTCTCTGTATAACTGAAATTCTCCAGCTCAGGCACTATCTTGGTTAGAATTCTCTCCACCTCTCCAATGCTGTCATACCTCTGTTATAATGTGGATTTCAGAACTGCACACAAGACTCTAGTTATGGCCTAACCAACGTTTTGTACAGTTGCAGCATAACCTCCCTGCTCGTAAACTCCATGCCTGGGCTAATAAAGGCAAACATCCCACAAGTCTTTTTAACTATATTACCCATCTGTTCAGGAACTTTAAGTGACCAGTGTACATGTACACAAAGGTCTCAGATCCTTGGTGCTTCCCAGGTTCCTATCATTCAGCATCATTCTCTCGCCTTGATGGCCCTATCCAGTGTACCACCTCATACTTCTCTGGATTTAATTCCATTTTCCACTACCAGCCAATTTGACTGTCTTTATCCTCCTGTAACCTCAAGATCACTTACTCATTATTTACCACATAGGCAATTGTTGTATCATCTATGAAGTTATCGATCAATCCTCCTAAATTCATGGCAAGATCATTTATATAACCACAAACAGCAAGGTCTCAACCCTGACCCCGATAAGGCCCCACTGGATACAGACTTCCAGTCAGAAAAAACACCTTTCGATCATTACCCTCTGCTTCCTGCCACTCAGCCAATTGTGGATCTAATTTGTCAAATTTCCTTGGATCCCATAGCCTCTCAGCTTTGCTCTCAGTGTCCTATGCACGACTTTATCAAAAGCTTTGTTGATGTGCAAGTATATTATGTCAAACACATTTCTCTCATCTACGTACTTGGTCACCTCTGAAAAATTTGGCTGGTTTGAGGTATAGACAAGATGGATAGCAAGACGCTTTTTCCCAGAGTGGTGGAGTCAATTACTAGGGGTCACAAGTTCAAGGTGAGAGGGGAAAAGTTTAAGAGAAATATGGGTGGAAAGCTCTTTACACAGAGGGTGGTGGGTGCCTGAAACACATTGACAGGAGAGGTGGGAGAGGTGAGCACGAAAGCATCATTTAAGATGTATCTAGACAGATACATGAATGGGCAGGGAGCAGAGAGGTACAGATCTTTGAAAAATAGGCAACAGCTTTAGATAGAAGATCTGGATCAGTGCAGGCTTGGAGGGCCAAAGGGCCTGTTCTTGTGCTGTTTTTTTTGTGCTTTGGTGAGACAAGGCTCCACCCCTTAACATAACCTGTTAAGACTGTTCTTGATTAATCCCCACCTCTCCAAGTCCAGATTAATTCAGTCCCTGAGCATTGCTTCCAATAGTTTCCCTAACGCTGAAGTTAGACTGACTCAAGGAACTTTACACTATGCAGAGATAAGCAGCCCACTTGACTGGCATCACATCCTCAGAGACAGAGAACTTACTGGCATGGTGTAAAGACAATAATCTCTCCCTCAGTTTCAGTAATATGATGGAGCTGGTTGTCAACCTCAGGAAGCAGAGTGGAGTTCATGCCCCTGTTTGTATCAATGGTGCTGAGGTGAAAATGGTTGAGAGATTCAACTTCCCAGGAGTAAATACTACCAACAATCTGTCCTGATCCATCCATGTCTTCACTATGGTCAAGAAAGCACATCAACACCTCTACTTCCTCCGAAGGCCGAGGAAATTCGACATTTCCACAAAAACTCTTATCAATTTTTATAGATGCATGATAGAAAGCATCCTATTTGGATGCTTTACAGGTTGGTATGGTAACTGCTCTGCCCAAGACCACAAGAAATTACAGAGAGCTGTGAACACAGCCTTCATACAAACCAGCCTTCCTTCTATTGTTTCCGTCTACACTTTCTGCTGCTTCCAGAAAGCAGTCAACATAACCAACGAACACCGCCCCACCCCCATCCCGGTTATACTCTCTTCCACCCTCTTTGATGAGGAAGAAGATGCAAATGTTTGAAAACATGAACCAACAGATTCAAAAACAACTTCCCCACTGTTATCAGACTTATGAACAGACCTGTCATAAATTTGAGCTCATCTTTCTCTGCACTTTCTCTGTAGCTGTAACACAAAATTCTGCATTCTATTCTAATGCCCTGATGTACTTAGGTAAGGTATGATTTGTCTGGATAGCAGACAGAACAATACTTTTCATTGTTTCTCACATGTAACAACAGTAATTCTAATCAAATCAAATTAAATCAAATCAAATCAAATCAAAGGAAATCTAACAGCATCATACCTACCTACACCAAATTTACTGCAGTGGTTTGAGAAGGCAGATGTACACCACCTTCTCAAAAGCATGGAGGCCCAGACAGTGACATCCACATATCATGCTGCACCATCAACTGAGGCCTTTAATGGATCAATTGATGCCCACTTAAGACTTAAGACATCCTCCTGTCATTGCTGGTGCTCACCACATTGTGCACATGACAATCATAGAGTCACAGAGTCATAGAGATGTACAGCACGGAAACTCGACCATGCCGATCAGATATCCCAACCCAATCTAGTCCCACCTGCCAGGACCTGGCCCATATCCCTCCAAACCCCTCGTATTCATATACCCATCCAGATGCCTTTTAAATGTTGCAATTGTACCAGCCTCCACCACTTCCTCTGGCAGCTTATTCTATACACAGACCACCCTCTGCGTGAAAACATTGCCCCTTAGATCTCTTTATATCTTTCCCCTCTCACCCTAAATCTTGCCCTCTAGTTTTGGGCTCCCCACCCCAGGGTAAAGACTTTGTCTATTTATCCTATCCATGCCCCTCATAATTTTGTAAACATCTATAAGGTCACCCTTCAGCCACTGACGCTCCAGGGAAAACAGCCCCAGCCTGTTCAGCCTTTCCCTATAGCTCAAATCCTCCAACCCTGGCAACATCCTTGTAAATCTTTTCTGAACCCTTTCAAGTTTCACAACATCTTTCCAATAGGAAGGAGACCAGAATTGCACTCAATATTCCAACAGTGGCCTAGCCAATGTCCTGTACAGCCGCAACATGATCGCCCAACTCCTGTACTCAATGCTCTGACCAATAAAGGAAAGCATACCAAACACATTCTTCACTATCCTATCTACCTGTGACTCGACTTTTAAGGAGCTATGAACCTGCACTCCAAGGCCTCTTTGTTCAGCAACACTCCCTAGGACCTTACCATTAAGTGTATAAGTTCTGCTAAGATTTGCTTTCCCAAAATGCAGCATCTCACAATTATCTAAATTAAACTGATCCAGATCCTGTTGTAAACAGAGGCAACCTTCTTCGCTGCCTTCTGCACCTCCAATTTTGGTGTCATCTGCAAACTTACTAACTATACCTCTTATGCTCGCATCCAAATCCTTTATATAAATGATGAAAAGTAGTGGACTCAGCACCGATCTTTGTGGCACTCCACTGGTCACAGGCCTCTAGTCTGAAAAACAACCCTTCACCACCACCCTATGTCTTCGACCTTTGAGCCAGTTCTGTATCCAAATGGCTAGTTCTCCCTGTATTCCATGAGTTCTAACCTTGTTAACCAGTCTCCCATGGGGAACCTTGTTGAACACCTTACTGAAATCCATATATATCACACCTACTACTCTGCCCTCATCAATCCTCTTTGTTACTTCTTCAAAAAAGCTTAATCAAGTTTGTGAGACATAATTTCCCACACATAAAGCCATGTTGACTATTCCTAACCAGTCCTTGCCTTTCCAAATACATTGACATCCTGTCCCTCAGGGTTCCCTCGAACATCTTTCCCACCACCGACGTCAGGCTCACTGGTCCATAGTTCCCTGGCTTGTCCTTACCACTTTTCTGAAACAGTGGCACCACGTAAAGCAACCTCCAGTCTTCCGGCACCTTACCTGTGACTATCGATGTTACAAACATCTCAGCAAGAGGCCCAGCAATCACTTTCCTAGCTTCCCACAGAGTTCTTGGGTATACCTGATCAGGTCCTGGGGATTTATCCAGCTTTGATGCATTTCAAGACATCCAGTACTTCCCCCACTGCAATATGGACATTTTTCTAGATGTCACCATGTATTTCCCTACATTCTATCTCTTCCACATCCTTTTCCACAGTAAATACTGATGCAAAATACTTGTTTAGTATCTCGCCCATCTCCTGTGGCTCCACACAAAGGCTGCCTTGCTGATCTTTGGGGGGCCCTCTTCTCTCCCTAGTTACCCTTTTGTCCTTAATATATTTGTAAAAACCCTTTGGATTCTCCTTAACTCTATTTGCCAAAGCTATCTCATGTCCCCTTTTTGCCTTCCTGATTTCTCTCTTAAGTATACTCCTACTGCCTTTATACTCTTCTAAGGATTCACTCGACCTATCCTCTCTATACCTGACATATGCTTCCTTCTTTATCTTAAACAAAACCACAAGTAATTACATATACGTTTGCTTGGGGAGTGATGGGATCAATGGGTAGTGGGTGTGGTTCTTTATTCAAAGGCATTCAATACTTGATCACTGGTTCAAGACATAGGAAAGTGCAAAAGTAAACTCAGAGCCACCCATCCCTGCCTTTTCTACCAACCCTGCACCTCTTCCTCAGGACATCTTATTTGTCATCCCTCACCATTGTCCTGGGAACCAGTGATAATACTAGGATGAGTGTTGTACTGGCAACAGCCACCACCATCCCCTTTCAGTATATCTCCTGGCCTGTGATTTGCTGACAGGTCCTCATGATTAAAACTTTCATCCCTTGACTCTTGATCTGAGGGAAGGCTGTCAAGTGCCTGAATAATGAAATTGGCCTTCCTGAAAGCATGTGACATAGGACTCAATGGCTACTTGGGTAATAGATGAGACCTTCATCTCCTTCCTTAAACATTGCCCATAGCTTCTAAAAGTAGAAAACCTTGGCTTAACTTTGACTCAGTTCTGGGGCAAGGACATAACCAAGATATTTAATGTATTCTTTGTATCTGTCTTCAGCAAGGAAGAAGGTACTGCCCAGGTCATGGCATAAAAGGAAGTAGTTCGAACATGTGAAGCATTTAAAACTGATAAACAGGCAGTTTAGATATTGTGTATAAACTGTCAGGAATAGATGAGATACAAATAAATGTACTAAGGGAAGAAATTGCAATGGCACTGGTTACAATTTTCAAGTCTTCCTTTGACATGGGGGATGACTTGGTCATCAGAGAATGGAAAATTGCAAATATTATACCCTTGTTTGAAGAAATGTGCAAATTTGCTCAGCAATTGTATACTAGTCAAGTTGGATTTCATGGTGGGCAAGTTTCTAGAAGTAGTAATTTGGGACAAAAATAGTAGTCACTTTGGAAAATGTGTCCTCATTAAGGAAAACCAACATAGTGTTGTTAAGTAAAATCTTGTTTAATAAACTTGCTGGAGATTTTTATTTGAAGAGTTTACAGATAGGGCTGATGAGAGCAATATTATTGATGTCATGTTAATGGCATATGATACAATGCAGCACTGCAGACTTGTGAGCAAAGTTATAGCTTAAGTTAGAGAACAATAACATTGATACAGAAATTGAGTGATAGCAAAGAGATCTGTGTTTTTGGAAATTTTCATACCAGGGGAAGGTTTGTGGTGAGTTCCCCAAAGGATGGTGTTCTTAAGATGCTCTTTCTAAAATATTACTGATCCAAATTTTGGAGTACAAAAGTTGCAGATGATAAATATTGAAAACATTGTAAACTGTAAGGGAAGTGTAGAACATCAAACATACATGTACAAGTTAGTGGAGTGGGTGGACTTCAATACCGAGTAGTGTAAAATAATTCAATTTGGTGGGAAGAACTATACAGACAATGTGGAATAAAGAGTGCAATTCTAAAAAGGCTCTGGGTGCATATCTGCATAAGTCTTTATAGGTAGTAGGACAGTTTGTACATGTGTTTAAGGATTACAGTATCCTATGCTGAAATGGGACATGGAATACAAAATCAAAAAGGACATATTAAACTTAACATCAACTGTAGTGTTGTATTCAATATTGGATGCAGACATTAGAGAAAGTGCAGAGAAGATTCACAGGAATGGCTTCAGGTCTGAGGAAGTTCACTTACATAGATAGATTGGAGAAGATGAGACTGTTTTCCTTGGATAAGAGAAAGGTGGAAGGAGATATGGTAGAGATAATCAAAATCATGAAGTATCTGGGGACAGGAAATAAGGAAAATATCTTCCACTGGTGAACGGTCTTAGATTGAAAATAATTGGCAAAAAAAAGGGCAAAATTTCTTGATCAGGCAGTGGTTAAGCTCTTTGATGCCCAAGAGTGTGATGAAGGTGGTTTTAAATAAGACAGTCAATAGGAAATTGGATTAATTACTGAAAAGAAATTGCAGGGTTACAGGGAAAAGTTTGAGAAATGGCATAAGATGTATTGCTCATTCGGTGAGCTGGTACAGACACGATAGGCTGAATGGTCGCCTCCTGTGCTTTAACAATTCTGAGATCTAAGCATAAAGCCATCTTTGATTTACTTACAGAGAAAAATAATCTTATCGCAGTCAGCAGGGTATGTCAAAAGATCTGGATGAAACTAGTTTTTATCTGTGAAGGCAGGCAAATGTTAGAAAGAAGTTAATCAAGGACACACATGAGGTAGGTGATATACCTAAAATGGATGCAGCTCTGGGCCTATGCACATTTGGGTCATAGCTACGTCCCTACAATAAGATGAGAGGGAAGCAAATTGAACACAAGCTGCAGAGCAGAACATTTTTAGGTTTGCAAGTAATGTCAAAAGTGAAGACACAGTGTGAAAGTAACGCATGTATTTAGTTTAAAAATAGAAATTCCTCCAGTGGTCATCATATATACATATTTAAACATGAACCATATATTGAAATGTCGATTCAATTTAAATTTATTTGTCTAAGAATATCTGCTTCTGTTTTTGGATTTCACACTCCTTAAATGTAGAAATGCAGATCATCTACTGTAAGTCTAACTTTGCACAGAATATTGAAATGCACAATAACTTCATCAAATGTGACTACATGTGAAATATCTTTTTCTCCACAAGTATATATTGTCCACAGTAACCTTGAAGAAAAAAACACACTTGGCTTTACATCTGTGCCAAAGGCATTGAGCAACATGTGCAACTGAATAAGTCAGCAAATCAGAGAAGAAATAAAATACCCATTCCACAATGATGGCCAGATCCAATGCCATCCACAACATCTGTTAAATGAAAGAAGCCAATAACTGCTGGTTAAAGTTAGATTAAAATAGCATGTTCTTACCTAGTCCTCAGCTTACTTTTGTCTGTTCAAACTGCCATTAGGACACAACGGTTTTGAGAACGTTTTACCAAATAAAGGAACCTACCAGTGGTCACATGCATATAACGCAATAATTGTTGCAAAAAATCTTGCAGGGCGTACGTTGTGGATGAAAGATACAGTGCCTACACACAATCTGCAAAGTTAAACCACATCCTGTTAGTTCAATGTTAATTTTTCTAAAACTGTAGAACAAATAACTACAAAACCCATTAACACTTGTGCTGCACTGTTTTGAAATACTGTGTCACATATAGAATTGAAAAAAAAAACCCTTTGTCAGCTAACAAGAGAAAGCTTTTCTGATGTCATACATATTTATCAATTAAGGTGGAAACTAGGGATTTAGCCTTAATGTGAATGTAAACCTTCTATTGCCACCTGTGGCAACTTCTTCTTTTTCTGATCATATTTAGCAACTGCTGACTAAAATATTTTTTGAACATTTAGATGTTCCAGTTTAATA
This sequence comes from Chiloscyllium plagiosum, assembly GCF_037043375.1. Classification (NCBI taxonomy): domain Eukaryota; kingdom Metazoa; phylum Chordata; class Chondrichthyes; order Orectolobiformes; family Hemiscylliidae; genus Chiloscyllium; species Chiloscyllium plagiosum. Next base: position 86,875,031 of record NW_028270145.1, on the reverse strand, counting down.
AGCAGGTTTCATTTTAAAAATGTAGAGTTATATTTGCATGAATAATAATGTTACTTGCCCTTGCTGTAACAGGTTGTATCTTTGAACAGAACTTAATCCAGGCAAGGATCATAGGAAATACAATTAGGAGTAGGCCATTCAGCCCCTTGAATCTGCCCTACAGTTCCATAAGGTTATGGCTGAACTGACTGTGGTCTTCACTTTTGTGCCCATCACCCTTATTATAAAGTCATATAATCATCGAGCTATACAACATGGAAGCAGACCCTTCGATCCAACTCATCTATGCTGGCCAAATATCCTAAATTAATGTTGTCCCATTTGCCAGCATTTGGCCCATATCCCTCTAAACCCTTACTACCCACCCAGATGTCTTTTAACTGATGCTATTGTACCAGCTTCCACCACTTCCTCTGGTCACTCATTCCATACATGCATCACCATCAGCGGGAAAGTCACTCCTTAGGTCTCTTTAAATAGTTTTCCTCTCACCTTAAACTTATGCCCTCTTGTTTTGGACTCCCCTACCCAGGGGAAAAGAGCTTGTCTATTCACCTTAACCCTCATGATTTTGTAAACTTCAATAAGGTTATTCCTCAGTCTCCAACACTCCAGGTAAAACAGCCTCAACCTATTCAGACTATCTCCATAGCTCAAATCCTCCAAACCTGGCAACATCTTTGTAATTTTTTTCTGAACCTTTTCAAGTTTCTCATGTTAATCAAAAAATGGCACTGAATTGATTATATTCACTGACCCAGTCTGAAAAGGAGAATTCCAAAGTTCAAAACTCCTCTGAGAGAGAGAAAAAAAATTCTCCTAATCTTCAAAATACTTTTATTTTTAAATTGTATCCCTGACCCGATTGTAATTTAATATTGAGGGGCTGTCAAAAACATGACCAAATTGTCTTTTGTATGATACTAAGAAACACTAGTTTTGAAAAACTGTTAGAGGTTTAACAGAAGCGAATTGCGTTAAACTGCCAAATGAGCAAAAATCACTTTAGAGGCCCATCAAAATCCTCAAAACAGTCATCAGGTTAAACAATACCAAGGGAAGAAAAGAGAAGTCAAAAATTCAGTTCTGATAAATTAACAGCTTTTCTAAACAACTTCCATGGAATCTCAGGAATGGAACTGCAAAGTGTAAAAAGATAGTAACCTGGAACAATAAGGGCATAATGAAAGAAATTGAAGATAGTTATAGCAAAGTATGTTTCCCCTGTGGGTGTATGTCTTTTCCTATCCCCTCCCTTTTTGTTCTTGTCATGGTATATGATAATCATTTGTAACAGCTTTCAGTCCTGCAGAGAATGCACAACTGAAACTTTAACTGATCTGTACACATGCTAACAGTATTTCTATTCTGTTTGTTTTTACACCAAATTACCAACCTCTGCCATTTTTTGACTTTATAAATGCTATATAATGGCCCGTTTACTTTCAGATTTAAATGTAGAACAGCGTAGGAACGGGTCCTTCGGCCCACAAATATGATGCTGAATTAAACTGATCCCTTCTGTCTGCCTTTGGTCCATATCCCTCCATTCCTTGAATATTCATGTGCTTATCTAAAAGTCCCTTCAACACCCTTATTTTATCTGCCTCCACCACCACTCCTGGTAGTGCATTCCAGACTCCCGCCACCCTCTGTGTAAAAAGCTTGCCCCTCACATCTCCTTTGACCTCTTCCCCCTCTCACCTTAAATGCATACCCCCTAAAATTAGACGTTTCAACTCTGGGGAAAAGACTCTAAATGTCAACTCTACCTATGTATCTCATAATTTTATAGACTTCTGTCAAATCTCCCTACAGCCTATGCCGTTACTGAGAAAACAACTGGAGTTTAACTAGCCTCTCCTTATAGCTCATTAAAGTTGGTATGGCCAAACACCTAATGAGTCAAATGATTTTACGTAGAGAAATAGAAGCAAAGCCCAAATCTCCATAATTGTATCCTCTCAGTATATAATTTCTGACTTAGTCTTTCCACACCAATGCTCAGTCCCTCCCACCTCTCATCCTCACCCAGTATAAATTCAACTCTGTTTTCCCACAGTAAAAACTAATCTTAATCAGAATTAGTCTTCTGAGGAACGGCCTTTCTATTATTACTGAGGATAAATCGCTCAACTGCACATATATTTATCAGGGCAACGTTTAAAACAGTGGTCTGGAATTTAAGAGAAATATGTAATTTTAGAAAAAGTTAAAGGATTTTCATTTATATAGATCCTTTTATAATCTCGGGATTACAAATTTATACTCCAATAATTATACACGCATTGAAGGCCATACTGTCGGACAAATAAAATCATGGTAGCAGGAGGAGTGAAACAGGAAGATTCGTTGTCACCTGTTTTATTCAATACTCTTATCCAACAGTATTAGACCTCCAATTATCAATGCATTTTAGTTCTTCTATTTCATTACTCTTGGGAATTAAGGTACTCCTACTTATCTTAAGACAGTCGGGTATTACCCCTGTTTTAATCCACAAGGAATAAAATATCAAAAGTTCGGTAATATGCTCATTATAAAGTGCCTTTAAGGTTTAATAATCCATGCCATCTGGCTCTGGTACAGTCTTGAGGTCTATCCTCCCCAATGCTTGTTCTACCTCCATAAGGCTTATTGGCTGAATCAACAATTGTCCTCGAACTATACCTTCATAATTAGCAAATTCACAATGTTAGCTTTATTATTTGGCAGCGATAATTTACTTGAAAACACTTCCTCAAGTCCATCCTTCTTAAGGCGATGCACATTATTTGAGGGGGCTCCCATAAGCTCCCTTGTCAGTTGCTATCGTTTCCATCAAAACATCATCTGCATTTCCTGAAATCTACCTTTCTTCTTTGTATAATGCTGTTTGGCATTATTTCTAGAGGTTTCTTTTCCATCTAATTTATTATATACTTTATTCTGAACTATTTTACCCTTATTCTTGCGGCCCTTCCTTATCTTTCTGAAGATTTGTTCAGTAACGGTTTCAGTTTATACTAAATTTTCTGCCGTACTACTGTGATGTTTTCTTTTACTAATATCATTCTCCAGCTGTTTTAATAATTCATTAATAGGTCATAAAACATTTTGAAGCATTTTAACTATTTGAAAGAGTGCCTCTGTTGGAATACAGGAAGCTGGGGACAATTAGCAACAGCAATAGCTGACAAACAACAGTGAGGTCCCTGAATAGACAGCCTTTTGCTCATTGAGATATAAGAAATGATTAGGACACCTCTTTGACTCTTTTTCGAATTGCAGCAAGGGACTTTCTACATTCACCTGAGAGGACAGAAGGGGCCTCCTGCTTATCATCTCATTTAAAACTTGCACCATAGACAATGGAGGGTTTTCTCAGAATTACAATGAAATTCTAGATTCGCTAGAGTCATAGAACAGAGCAGTACGGAATCAGACCCTTCAGTCTAAGTTGTCAAAGCCAACCAGATATCCAAAAGTAATCTAGTTCCATTTGCCAGCATTTGGGCTCATATCCCTCTGAACCCTTCCTATTCATATACCCATCCAGATGCTTTTTAAATGTTGTAATTGTATCATACACACATCACCCTCTGTGCAAAAAAGCTGCCCCTTGCGTTCCTTTTAAATCTTACCCCTCTCACCTTAAATCCTTCAATATCCTTTTTCCACACTATAAGTAATCTAATCTAAACTCATCCTGAACTAGTGATCATCTCCCCATTGGAGAGTTATGAGTTGCTATCAATTGTTCTTTGTTGACAACTTAGTTGTCTTGCTCCTGGTTGCTGTGTAATAATGTTGTGTGATAATCATTGGTGTTTTCTTAAATAAAACAGAAAATCCTGGAGAAACTCAGCAAGTCTGATAGCAACTGTGGAGAGATAAATAGAGTTAATGTTTGAATCCGATATGATTCCTCTTTAGAACTGAAAAGGGTTAAAGAATGGTGGGTTTTAGGCTGTTGTTGGGGGTGGGAGTAGGAGCGAGTGGAACTAATGGTGACAATGCCAAGAGCAAATGCTGACTGGCTGAATTTCAGCAAAGCTTAAATGTGTAATGGTACTGAGAACTTACATTCTGTTAGAAGTGGCCACTGTTGTTTACCACATTGCCATCGTCATTTGCCATTGTGTTGAGTCTTTGCTATCAGAATGGTATTTGTTCCTGATGCAGCAATACTTAATTCCCAAAGCATAAGAAATAGATATGGATAAAGTAACACTGAAACGTTTAACAGATATTTAGTACAGCTATATGCTTCTGTAATTGGGTAAATAGAAAGCTGTTTTGATACAGACCGTAACTAATTGCCATTGGCATGTCATGATTCAGTTAGCTCCAGTTAACATAGAAATTGAAACTGTTATGCCCTCAGGTTTCCTGTGATGTTAATGCTGGTGATATTATGAGCATGTTGCGTGATCCTGCATACTAGCTGTGAGAAGCAACACAACAGTGCAAAAAACTCCACTGCTAACTTAGCCTCGCTCCACACCTGTCCCTTGTTGTGGACCCAGGCTATTGCTTCCCCTGATGAGTCTTCGCCCTCTTGGAGAGCTACAGCCCCAGGTGACAGCTCCAGCCGCTGCAATTACACTGTTGAGGCAACTGGGCTACTGATTGGCTGCTGGGTTTAAAGGTTATCCGTGCCAGTGGTGACCACTTTAATTGACCGCTGCTGGGAAAATACCTTTACATCCTCTCCAGCCCCAAAATCTTTTATAGTATTCCACTTGCATCATTAACATTGAACAGTGACCTTTTTTCAAACCTTTTTCTAAACCTTCTTATTCCATTTTCTGCACTCCCTGCACCTCAAGAAGCTTGAGGAACTAATATCCAATAGCATATTCTGTTCTTTTCTATGTCCCACATGTCCTCTATGCTTTCTTGCTGTAGAATGGCAGCTTCTGGTAACAGTTAGACTTTAGGCTGTATCACACACAAGGACTTGACAGTAGCAGCAGTGAAGGATGAGAACATTGACTTTCTGAGTGTGAGACTTTTGTAAACCTTCTGCAAATTTTCACCCTGCAAAATTTGCTTGCACTGGTTGATTGCTAAAAGTTGAACATTTAGTTTCTTAGCCTCACTGAGGTGATTAGATTGTTTCAGTTCTTACTGAGTTCTTTCCTTTTCAAGCTCACTCCAATTCTCACTAAAAAGGGAGGGCCTCAACCGGGACCTTGGGTTCATGTCACATTAAAGGTGACCACCATTGCACTATACACACACACAGATACTCCTACACACGCGCACTCTCACACACACATACAGGCACTCCTATACATACATACACACGGACACACATATACACAGACGAGCACACAGACACCCACACACACCCTTACAGACGCACACACTCCCACACTCACACATGCATCCCCTCACAGACTTAAGACACTCTGCACTCACTACACACACACACACATACACTTTCTTACACTCACAACCCCAAACCCAGACAGAGACACACATACACAGACAGACAAAGACATATATTTTGTGCAGTGAATTTGTACTTGCAGGGTTACATTGTATTTTGCTCAACAACTGCATTCATGTAGAACTCTGGGCTCAAAAACTGCATGAATTCATGTAAAACTCGATTATCTCACTTTTTAGATTAGGATCAATCTGAACATCATGGCATAGGCAGAGAACACAGGGGCTAACACCTTTAACATATTGTCTAGCTATCATCATTGTTAACAGCTAACCTGAGAATGCAACTTTTTAAAAAAAGGTTTTGTGATTTATACATGAAAGAAGTGAAACTATCATGATATTCTAACAGATGAAAGGCTTGACAGACAATCAATTTTTCAATGTATAAGTTCAGTTACATCACACTGTATATTTTTGCTATAAATTCTGTGTTAGGATTGATCCCTCCACTACCACCTGATGAAGGAGTGACGCTCCAAAAGCTAGTGTGCTTCCAATTAAACCTGTTGGACTATAACCTGGTATTGTGTGATTTTTAACTTTGTACACCCCAGTCCAACACCAGCGTCTCCAAATCATTCTTTCTTTGTAACTGTGTGCTGAAAGAGCAAACCACTGTCTGAAACACCCTCTGGTAGCTATTGTTTTCTTTTGTTGGTGTTTTCTGTTCCTGCAATTTTCAGCTTCTGTATTTAAACGAAGAAGAGGGTCTTCTCCATTTTCTTGTAACACTGGGGCTGGTGTTTCTGTAGCGTCTGCCAACCAGGGAATGATTAAGACAATATAAGCAGGTCCATTCAATAAAGAATCATAATGAAAAGGAATCAGGTACGAGATTTCTGAAATCTCACTTCCATTATAGTAAATGCATATGACCACTTATATTTTAGTATCTCAGTTTCATAACGGGATAGAAGGCATTGTAAAGATCCCTAGCCTCAATCCAGAATGATAGATAATTTCATTTCTGTATCTACTTTGAAAATGACTTTATTTTTACTGCCATTTACCCTTATCTCTGCATCATAGAGTTCAGTAAAAACCAAAAGATTTGCAGATGCTGTAAATCAGAAACAAAAACAGAAATTGCTGGGAAAGCTCAGCAGGTCTGGCAGCATCTGTGGAGAGAAATCAGAGTTAATGTTTCAGGTCTAGTGACCCTTCCTCAGAACTGTAGAGTTCAACCTTTGTGTCTGTACCATCCAAAGGTTCAACGTTTGCTCTCAGCCTGCTACATCTCCTGATTGCTTTCCATATATATTGTTGTGGACCTTCTTCTAGCTTTCTAAATTTTCAATTTTGGCTGTTCCAGTCTATGATGCAGTCCATAAATCAGAATTGAAGTCTGTCATTCACTAGCTCCTACTAATGCTCAGCTTTATGTCCGGTATTTATGACTGCTAGCTGCAGGTTGTATGGCTCTTGTCATCATTACCACTATATAGTAATATGTGATCTACACCCTTGCCAGTGAACAGTAACAGGCTTTAATGAATAAAATGGCATAGAGAAGATACCATTGAATATAATGCCATAGAAGAGAAGACATCTTATCAAGACCCTAATTCATAATGTATTTTTAATGGGAGATCCAGACTATACTCTACATTTCCTTCTTCCATTATGTTGAAAGCAAAAGTTTGTCTTTTGCTAAAGCCACCTTAGCTGCTTACTTTATCTGAACATGATGAGGGAGGAATGGTGATGATTCAAAACTTTCAGAACCATAGAATTTCATTCCAGATTATTTGTGACCAACTGTAACCCAGTAATAAAAAGATAAGAGCAGGTGGCATGAGGTATGCATCTACATTAGCACATTATTCGGATATGGGTGTTAACTGGTCTTTTGCATAATTTGGAATTGCATAATTTAACAGCAGAAAGTGTTGGCAGGTATTTCTTAAACAACAAAACCAATTGAGGGAATTTGTGTGTTGTAATGTGACAGCTTAAAATACACGCAAGTGAGTTTTTTTGTCCAAATTGTCTCACTGAAACATTGCAGGAAATCCCAAGACAGCTTGCAAGAAACCAAAAGCAATTTTACAGATAAATTTCAAATCAGGTTTATAGTACACGAATTACATTTTAAGAAACTCAAAAAATGCAGTTTGGCTAACTAAATTGACTCCTGTCATGCACAGTTAACATCAAGGAAACTTTAGTCAATGGCAGAAGGCCTTTTCATGCCAAGTGGCAGTATTCAGCACATGTTGCACAATTTGCAGTCTAAGTGCATAAATTCACAAATTGTGACATTAAATCTCATGTCCAATGGCTTAAGTGATGCTTTTCCGTTTCTGAGCCACAATCAATAACTGCTGCTCTGAAACTTGTTTTGACAATGACAGATTCAAAATATCCTGAGTGTCAAAGTTATCAGTTTACATTTTGTTGTCTAAATTGGCAGCAATATTACTGTATAGCTTTGTTTCAATTTGAGCTTTCAGCATATACGGCTCTTCAATGGGACACAGCTCCTCCCTTAGAATGTATAATGTTCAATGTATCTTTTATAAGGACTGTAAATGTGGAAACAAATTCAGCAGAGGAGATAGAAACTTAAGCTTTAAATTTAACAAAATTTTGGTGTGTACCACTGAGAAGCGTGGAAGATGGATATTTGTGTGATGGGAACACAACCACCTGCAAGTTCCTGTCCAAGCCACTCACCTGCCTGACTTGGAAATATGTTGCCATTCCTTCAGTGGTATTGAGTCAAAATCGTGGTACTCCCTCCATAATGGCATTGTGGTCTACCTATTATGCAAGGACTGCAGCAGTTCTAGAAGACAGCTGATCGTCATCCTCTCGAGGGCAACTAGGCAAGGGCAATAAATGCTGGGTCAGCCACTGATGCCCATGTCACTCAACCATGACAACCAAGTGAATAATTTTTTTAAAAACTCGATCATTGATTAAGTTAATTTGAAGGTTTTTTTAGAAAAGGTAACACTTAAAGAGATCGAAGAGTGTGATGCTGGAAAAGCACAGCCAGTCAGGCAGCATCTGAGGAGCAGGAGAATTGACGTTTCGGGCATAAACCCTTTATCGAGCTTTTGCTCCAAACATCAATTCTCCTGCTCCTCGGAAGCTGCCTGACTGGCTGTGTGTTTGCAGTACCACAATCTTCGACTCTGATCTCCAGTAGTCTTCACTTTTGCCTAACACCTAAAGAAAGGCAGATATTGTACTTTCAGCTGATCATAACTCCAACTTGAATGAAGTGAGGTCAGCGTGACAGTAACTTCAGTTCTCCTGCTAGCGTGCCTTGAATTGTTCATTTAATTAGATTCATTTGGATAGATGACACATCTTACATGTTAAGCAAAACCTTTTGAAATTAAGTTTTAAAAAAATCTCATTATTACTGAATTTGTCGTGCACAACCCAGGAGGGATTGTTTTAATCAAAGTTTGCACATTTACGCTTATTGGCATAATGGAAATAAAAGCAACAAAAGATCCAGAAACATGGAGGAGGGCAGTCAGTTTCTCCAGAGAGAAAGAGTAAAAAGATATGTTTGATGTAATTCCTCGGTAGGACTGACAAGGAATCGACAGTAAACAGCGTTTAAATATCAGAACAAAGAGTAATAAATAAACACAGATGAATGCAGTTAACTGTAATATCTTTAAAGGAAACAAATTGTTTGAGGGGCAATTTGTGTTCTATTGACAATGTAACTGACACAAGAATCCTGAATTAGTGGTGCTGGAAGAGCACAGCACTTCAGGCAGCATCCAAGGAGCTTCGAAATCGACATTTCGGGCAAAAACCCTTCATCAGGAATGAAGGGCTTTTGCCCGAAACGTCAATTTCGAAGCTCCTTGGATGCTGCCTGAACTGCTGTGCTCTTCCAGCACCACTAATCCAGAATCTGGTTTCCAGCATCTGCCGTCATTGATTTTACCCCACAAGAATCCTGAAGCCTGGGTTGCTGCTCAATTGATAAAAGTTAAAAAATTACAAAAATCTTAGTGTCAGCATTGGTGACCATGACACTGTAGTCAACTGTCACCAAAAATTCATCTGGTTCACTAATTTAGGGAAGAAATGTTGACCTTATTACCTGATCTGGCCCACATGTGACTTCAGACTCTCGATGATGTGGTTGATTCTTAACTGCCCTCTGAAATGGCCAAGCAAAAACTTCAAGGGTAATTAGGAATAAGCAAATGTTGACCCAGCAAGCGACAGCCACATTCCATAAGAGTATTCTATAACAGTTGGCAGTTTTCCCTGAGAAGGCACAAGATTGACATGTGACCATACTTCCACTTATTCCATAGGCACAGGTCTGCCATGCAAAGCTGTAATTTGCATATATTTTTCCAATTTCCTGCTGCTGATAGTGCTGTTTCCTGGGGAAACCAAATATAGGTTAGATTACTCCAATGCAGTATGTATCCATTCTGGCCACAAATGCATAGGTTCATACAGCATGGAAACAGACCTTTCTATTTCAGTCCAGTCCACACCAATCATGTTTCCACACTAAACTCGTCTTGCCTGCACTTGACCAATATCCCTCCAAACCATTCCTCTTCATGAACTTATCTAAATGTCTTTCAAACATTATAACTGTACTTGCATCCACCACTTTTTCTGACAGTTCATTCCACATACAAATCACTCTCTATGTCAAAAAAGATACACTGTGTATCCATTTTAAGTCTTTCTCCTCTCACCTTAAAAATACATCCCCGATTTTGACCTGGCCTACACTAGAGAAAGGACCCTCATCATTCCTCCTGTCATGTACCACTTCAATTGCCTTCCCCATTTTCACAGATATTTCCAAATAAGCACTTTACCTTGCTATTAGGTGCTCTGCTGCCTTCTGACATTAACACCAAATTTCCTAAATCTTCACTCCATCCTCCACTTTCTTCATGGTAAGATTTGTTGATGTTGCAGGTTGACACTACTTGCCTGGGGGCAGGGGAAGCGACTTGACAGTTTGGAGGTGAAGATTTCTGCCACACCACATTGTTAGCCGGTGCATATTTGCTTTTGCTGTCAGCCTACTTTTCTTTCAAGGCTACTGAATCCTGCAACAGGTCCAAATTTCTCAAATTCACATAGTGTAAAGCCTTGCCTTCTTCCTTTTACCCTGATCTTATCAATACCTGCTGTGTTAAGTTTCCCTTCCTTTATCTCCCTGTCTTTCAGAAAACTTATATGTTTCCTTTATCATTTCAGCCTTTCAAAAGTCTCCTGCTTTTCTTAACAGCACATTGAAGGTCATCCTCTCTCATTCTGTTCTGATGCTGTTTCAAGTGCTGGTCCTTTCCTGAAGTCTGATACTGCAGTAAACTTTCAACACCACAAGAAAACATTTTGTTTGTTCTTTTCACAAGTACTGACTGAATGTTACTTTCCTTTTCAATTTCCATCTTTCTTTTTACTGGTTTTGATTTTATAATAAGAACACCAAACAAAGTTTCTGGAAACTGGGGTGAAGTAGCTAAATTATGACATAATGTTAGTCATTAAGTGGAAACCATTGAAAAAGCAAGCAATAAATTATCAGGACCTTGATCAGCAGTCATATAAAAATGGGAACACTTTTTTTTCAAATTATTGCAGATTGTTTGCAAAAATCTATGCATCGTGACTACAAATAAATGTTGGAAACTTCATTGAATTGTACCTTCTTCTCTCCAGGGTGAACAGTCACAACATCTTCAGTCTATCCTCTTAGCTGAATTTTTCCATATCTGAAACCATTCAAGTAAATTGCTTCTGCACTACCTCCATTTTTATCATTGCTTTTGTCAGTGTAATAACTATTCATTACTTAACATTCATTTCCCATTGCATTGCTTCTTTCCTATAATGTGGCGCCCACACCTGTACACAATACTGCAGCTGAGGTCGAACAAGTGTCATGTACAAATTCAACATTACCTTCTTGCTGTTGTAGTCCAAGGTCTATTAAAGTAGTTAAGAACACTGTATGCTTTACTTACTGCCTTCTGCACGTGTCCTGCCACCTTTTATTAAATGTGCACATATACACCTAATTCTGTCTGCACCTGCAACACCTTCAGAATTGTATCCCTTTTTATATCATCCTTCAGCAGTTTTCCATTCAAACTGCATCCCCTCATGCTTCTCTGCATTGACCTTCATCAGCCATCTATCCACCCACTCTGCCAACTTACAATGTCCTTTTGGAGTTCCACCCTCTCCTTCTCAGTTTATAGTTCTAACAGCTTTAGTATCACCTCCAAATTTGGAAGTTGTTCCCACACACCAAGACCAGGTCATTAATATATATCAGGAACAGCAAGGGTTACGATACTGACCACTAAGGAACTCCACTACAAACCATCCTCTTGTCTAAAAAAAATTAATTGATCATTACTGTTATCTATCACTTATTCAATTTTGTATCCACACTTTTCTACCATCACCTGCAACTTCCCTCAAGTCTACTATGAGGCTTATTTCAAATGCTGTCTGGAAATCTGTGCATACCACATAATAGTAGTCACCCTTGTTCACCTATTCCATTATCTCTTCAAAAATTCTGACAAGTCACTTAAACATGATTTTCCCTTTAGAAATCCATGCTGACCTTTCCTAATTAATCCATCTTTTTCCATGTGAGTGCAGGGGAGTCAGGAGTTAGCGCATAGACAGTAAGGTGGTTTCAACGGCTAACCCTTTTATTACATACATGATCTTGATGAGGCACTGGGTGCATTTGATGGTGTCCTAATGCCACTTCCCCAAATGAGCGACGTGCTAGGTTTTTGCCAGGGTTCAATTTGTAGTGGGCTGACTACTGAACTGTCATTAATTGACCACTGAAGGACCCCAGTTAGTGGCAGGCTGGAAAGATGACCCTTTCTGCTGAGAACTTAATTCAGCTGAAGATGAGAAAGCAGTGGAGACCAGATATCCCTCCTCCTTAATAAAATATACTTGTCGCCTCCTCCCAGACCTCTTTTGGGGTCAGAAGATTCTGCCTGTAGTGTATCCAGTGCAATGTGCTCTTCTAGAAAGAGCATAGACATTCAGCATCAAGGATTGAAATTATGATGCTATTCATATGGATTTCTCAGGAGATGCATTGAGGTGCTGCATTTGTGTCGGTGACAGTTGACTCTAACTAAATAGGACACCGTCTGTCACCAATATGAGAAATAAATGGAAGTGGGAGTGAGGAAAGAAATTCTTGCTTTGACTTTAAAAAGAACGAGAATTTACTCTAAGCAGTGATCAAATTAAGTCTCTTCCTCTGGTCAGGTATTATATAGCGTGCTGCAAAGGTGAGCTGGATATCAAACGATATGTAGCTGCATCTTCCACTCTTTAGAATGTTAAAAATCACACAACACCAGCGGCACGGTGGCACAGTGGTTAGCACTGCTGCCTCACAGCGCCAGAGACCCGGGTTCAATTCCCGCCTCAGGCGACTGACTGTGTGGAGTTTGCACGTTCTCCCCGTGTCTGCGTGGGTTTCCTCCGGGTGCTCCGGTTTCCTCCCACAATCCAAAAGATGTGCAGGTCAGGTGAATTGGCCATGCTAAATTGCCCCTAGTGTTAGGTAAGGGGTAAAGGTAGGGGTATGGGTGGGTTGCGCTTCGGCGGGGCGGTGTGGACTTGTTGGGCCGAAGGGCCTGTTTCCACACTGTAAGTTATCTAATCTAAAACCAGGTTATAGTCCAACAGGTTTAATTGGAAGTACTTGCTTTTGGAGCACCGCTCCTTCATCAGGTAGCCGTGAAGTAGGATCATAAAACACAGAATTTAGAGCAAAAAATTACAGTGTCATGCAACTAAAACAATATATTGAACAACCCTAGATTGCTGTTAAGTCTTTCATATTTTAGAATGGATTGTAGGTTTCGCTTTATTAATATGCAAATCCCAGAACTTCTTTTAAGTCACATTTTTGAGATAACTTAAGATTTTATAAAATAAAGGTGACATCTCAACTCAGGCAATGCATTAAAGGTATAAGGTTAGAGGCTGTCTGGATTCCAGTCTTGAGTCAGACTGGTTCTATTTCCAAAGTAGGAATTTCTAAAATGTCATATGCTTTCACTGCCTGCAGGTTGTGTGTTTTTTGAGCAAAATAGAATGTATCTGCAAATACAGTTTTTTTTTAGATTAGATTACTTACAGTGTGGAAACAGGCCCTTCGGCCCAGCAAGTCCACACCGACCCTCCAAAGAGCAACCCACCCAGACCCATTCCCCTACATTTACCCCTTCACCTCACACTATGGGCAATTTAGCATGGCCAATTCACCTAACCTGCACATTTTTTTTGGACTGTGGGAGGAAACCGGAGTACCCGGAGGAAACCCACACAGACATGAGGAGAATGTGCAAAATCCACACAGACAGTTGACTGAGGCAGCAATTGAACCAGGGTCTCTGGCGCTGTAAGACAGCAGTGCTAACCACTGTGCCACTGTGCTGCCCATATGCCACCATGCTGCCCATTGCCACCGTGCCGCCCATTGCCACCATGCCACCCATTCTGCAAATGCAAATTCGCCCCATAGACTTATATATGTGTGTGTGCACATGAGTGTGTGCTTGTGAGTGTGAATATGCATGAGAGAGTGTATGTTTGCATGTGTGCATGCTTGGTGGAGTATGCGCATGAGTGTGGCAGAGCATAAGCCTGTAAGAGGGTGTTTGCGTGGGTGTGTGTGTGGGGTATGTATATGCGCGCACGTGTGTGTGTATGAGAGAACGTGTGCATGAGTGAGGGTCTGCATGAGTGCATGAGTATGTAAGAGTGTGTAAGAGTGTGTGTGTGTGTGTGAGAGAGAGAGACAGAGAGAGACAGAGAGAGAGAGAGAGAGAGAGAGAGGTTGTATAGTATAGTGAAGTCACCTGTAGTATAGTGAAGTCACCTGTAGTATGACATGAACGCAAGGTCCCTGTTGAGATCATCATCATGTGCAGTGAACTTGGCTCTCAGCCTCTGTTCGGCCACTCTGCGTTGTTGCATATTACGAAGTCTGCTTTGGAGGATTGTCACCCGAGGTTGATTCGAGGCCGAGTGTCCCTGACTGCTGAAGTGCTCCCTGACTGGGAGAGAACATCCCTGTCTGGCAATTGTTGCGCGGTGTCCATTCATCCATTGTCGTAGTCTCTGCTTGGTCTCGCCAATGTACCATGCCTCAGGGAATTCTTACCTGCAGCGTATGAGATAGACAACATTGGCTGAGTCATTTTAGTACCTGCTGCATACATGGTGGGTGGTGTCCTCATGTCTAATGGTAGTATCCATGTCGACACTCTGACACGTCTTGCAGTGGTTGCCATGATAGGGTTGTACAGTGTCATGGTCGATGTTGTCCTGATGGCTGGGCAGTTTGCTGCGAACACTAATCTGTTTAAAGTTTGGCGGCTGTTTAAAGGTGACAAGTGGAGTTATTGGGAAGGTCTTGGCAAGGTGCTTATCCTAATTGATAATGTGTTGCAGGCTGTGAAGAACATGACATAGCTTCTCCACTCCCAGGAAGTACTGGACAACAAAGGGTTCCCTATCGGTTGCATTCCATGTCTGTCTCCTGAAGAGGTCATTACAGTTTCTTGCTGTGACACACCAGAACTGGCAAGCAATGAGTTGAGCATCATACCCTGTTCTTATGAGGGCGTCCTTCAGCACCTTCAGGTGTCTGTCGCATTCCTCATCTGAACAGATCTGAATACTATGTACCAGATATATTGACGACATTTTCTTCCTCTGGACCCATGGCGAGGAGCCACTGAAACAAACACATGGTGATATCAACAAGTTTCATCCCACCATCAGATTTACCATGGACTACTCTTTAATATCTATCTCATTTTTCGACGCACGCGTTTCCATCAAGGGCAGGCTCCTCAGTACCTCACTCTACTGCAAAACCATGGATAACCTCACAAAACTGCATTTTTTCTAGCTTCCACCATAAACATATTAAAACAGACAAGCCCTTATACATACACAGGAATCTGTTCAGATGAGGAGAAATGTGACAGACACCTGAAGATGCTGAAGGACACCCTCTTAAGAACAGGGTATGACGCTCAACTCATCAAATACCAAATCTGACGTGCCACAGCAAAAATCTGTAATGACGTCCTCAGGAGACAGAAATGGGATCCAACCAATAGGGTATTCTTCATTGTCCAGTAATTCCTGGGAGTGGAGAAACTATGTCATGTTCTTCACAGCCTGCAACACATTATCGATGAGGATAAGCACCCCACCAAGACCTTCCCAACACCTCCACTTCTCGTGTTTAAACAACCACCAAACCCTAAACAGACCATTGTTTGCAGCAAACTTCCCAGCCTTCAGGACAACTTCGACCACAACATTGTACAACCCTGTCATGGCAACCACTGCAAGACGTGTCAGTGTCGTCATGGACACTGCCATTACTCGTGAGGACACCACCCACCATGTACGCAGCAGGTATTCATGCAACTCAGCCAACGTTGTCTGTCTCATACAATGCAGGCAAGGATGCCCTGAGGCATGGTAAATTGGCGAGACCAAGCAAGTGCTATGACAATGGATAAATGAACACCGCACAACAATTGCCAGACAGGGGTGCTCTCTCTCAGTCGGGAAACACTTTAGTGGTCAGGGGCATTCAGCCTCAGAACTTCAGGTGACAATCCTCTAAGGCGGACTTTGGTATATGCAACAATGCAGAGTGGCCGAACGGAGGCTGATCGCCAAGTTCGTTACCCATGAGGATAGCCTCAACTGGGACCTTGGGTTCATGTCCCATTACAGGTGGCCCCACTATACTATAGACACAAACACAAACACACACACACACACTCTCTCTCTCTCTCTCTCTTACATACTCACACTCACGCAGACCCTCTATCATACACGCTCTCTCTCATACACACACACATACACCCTCCCACACTCACACCCATTTACAGACTTATATTCCATTACTCTCATGCACACACTCTATTAAGCATACACATATGCAAACATACACTCTCTCACATGCACACACACTGACACGTACACATTTACATGCACACACTGACTCTTCTCATGTATACACGCACACAAGTCGATAGGGTTAATTTGCATTTCCAGAATTATATTTGTAGATATATTTTATTTTGCTCAAAAAGCACGCAATCTGCGAGCAGTCAATGTAGGCAATCAATCCACATAGCATTTTAGAAATTTGTATGTTGGAAATAGAATCAGTCTGATCCAAGGTTGGGATACAGACAGACTCTAACCTTACACCTGGGAGGCAACACACCAACCGTGAGTCTCTCTCTCGTTCCCACAGAACCCCCTATCTGTCCCCCTAACTATGGAATCCCCAATGACTACTGCTCAGCTCCTCTTCCCCCTTCCCTTCTGAGCAGCAGGGACAGACTCTGTGCCAGAGCCCTGTGCCCCACTGCTTTCTCCTGGTAAGTCATTCCCCTCAAAAGTATCCAAAATGGTATACCTATTGTTGAGGTGAATAACCACAGGGGATCCCTGCACAGCCTGCCGGTTCCCTTTCCGTCCCCTGACTGCACCTATCTGCCTTTTTCTTGTACCTGAGAAGTGACTACCTCCCTGTAACTCCTCTCCATAACCCCCTCTGCCTCCCGAATGATCCAAAGTTCATCCAGCTCCAGCTCCAGTTCCCTAATGCGGTTTTTGAGGAGCTGGAGTTGGGTGCATTTCCCAACTGTAGTTAGCAGGGACACTAGTGGTGACCCTTACCTCCCACATTCTGCAGGAGGAATATTCAACTGCCCTAACCTCCATTCCCACTATTCTAAATTCCCAAAGAGACTGTTGAAAAATAAGGAATAAAAAATGAACTCGTTACCTTGCCAATCTGGCGCACGCAACCATTTTTTTTTTGGTTAGAGGAGGAGGATGAGTGGGAGACACTACCTGAGTAGTGTTTCGGGTAACACAACCACACAAATATATGACTTCTCGGAAGTCCTTTGCTCCTCCCTCACACCTCTCCCTTTTAATGCGGGAAAACTCATCCCTCCTGGCAGCCCTCGTTTCATCTCTCCTTCTCTCCTCGCCGCTCTGGCAAGATTATATTGAATGAAGGAGCAAGCCCAAAAGGCCAAAAGGCCTACTCCTATTCTTATTTTCTATGTTTCTACCATTTATCTGTCTAAAACATTCTGAGGTTAGAAGCAGAAAAGAAGAGGTCTCACTGTTGAAAGTTTTCTATAAGCCTCTGAGTAGTTCCAGACATGTAGAGGAAAGGATAGCAAAGATGATACTGCTTGGGAGTGCAAGAAACAGGGCAGTTGTTATGGGGGCCTTTAACTTTCCAAATATTGATTGGAAATATTATAGTTATAGTACTTTAGATTGGTCAAGAGGGATGTTACAGAGCAACGTTTTAAACCAACTCACATAAGGAAATATAAGGACAGACATTCTTAGGCTTGGTTAAACCAGTAGATTAGAAAAAGCATTTTGCATGAAGAACAAATTCCTGAACTTCGGACTTTTAATAGCTAGAAGTAGAAGTGAAATCCAAACAAATCTTCATTTTAATCATTGTTGTAGTTCTCTCTTGTTCTGTCAAAAAGATGATATACCATGTAATCCTTAAAGAAAACTATTCAACATAACACCAACACATGCTTTGTAAGTAATGGAAACCGCTTCAATATTGCAGATTTAAGTAAACTGTACATTCAGTTGTTATGATTACCCATTCACCAGTGTTACTCCCTTGGTATTATGTTGACCATAGCATACATAAGGAAGCACACTTAAGTTCACAACACACATGAGCAAAAATACATGCAGCATGCAATACGCTTTCAGTATGGTGTCAATTCCTTTTTTTAAAGAATGAAACAGATTGCTTGCCCCATGTACACAAAACCATTAAAAGTTACATGAACCACACACAGTTCTGCAGAAATTATAGTCCCCAAATGGAAGTTTACTGAATTGAGTAGGCAATGAGATATCTTACTCAATATGTATCTTAAGTGTTTTGTCTGGTTTCAATTGTCCATCATAAGTACTCAAATTCTACATGGATGGCAGATGTTCACCACCCAAGTTCTCATGATCTCTATGCCTACTATGCATCACCTACCAATGATTTTTCATTAATGTTGCTTGAGCATCAGACTTTCTTTCCAAGCCCAAGAGTATAAAACACTAGCCTTGATTTTCTGCAGGCCAGTCATTATGCCAGTATGAATCAATGGTGCACCTGAGGACTCTGCAGGGCTCTCAGAAGGAATTCAAGGAATTGAATTTTCCGCTGAAAGGTTCCTCTGAAAATTAAATTGGGAATTTGAGAAGTTCCAACAAAATTAAGTCAAAATTGTTCAGGAATGGTTATATTATTAAATACACAGTCTAACTTTTGAGTAACTATTCAAATAACTATTAAACGTGCCTCACACATGCCCAAATACACCTTTCCAAGACCCTGATCTAATATATATCGGGGACCTGATACACTTTTCCCCACAATTCAAGACCCGATAACCTGGCTCTGCATTAGACCCACTGTTGTTCCCAGGCCCCCAATGTTGCCCACCTGTTGTTGATGTTGGACCAGACTCCTGAACTCTGACCCCTGACCTCCAAACTCTTGCTGACTGCCAGACCCAAACTCTTTTTGGACACATGCATCTATGCATAAGAATGTTATTTCACAGCGACAAGTTTCTTTTTTTTTAATGTCACATGTAGTCAAGTACAAAAGTACAGGAGTGCAGTGAAAAGATGTAATATTGCCACACAAGATACCATCTTAAGTACAAGTACCCAGTTACAGAATCTTAAGAATGATGTAGAATGGAAGAACAAAGTTAAGATTTAAATACTTCAGATGTTCTACCTTTCATTTGCTCACGAGTGTCGCATGTACCTTTTAGTAAAATACATGTCTTTGTTATTTACCATAGTTATATAATTCTGTTTAAACATCAAGCTCTAATTAAAATGATGCCTATTGCTCCTTTTGAGTGTTTTAATGTTCATGAAGGAACAGGAAACATTCCCAGCGCTGTGCTAAAGGTGGATTTGTGATCCATTAGCACATTCTACCAGAATTCTGTCACTTTGTAAAGTCATGATGTGGAGCTGCCAGTGTTGGACTGGAGTGGACAAAGTTAAAAATCACACAACAGCAGATTATAGTCCAACAGGTTTAGTTGGAAGTATTAGCTTTCGGAGCATCGATCCTACATCAGGTAGCTGTGGAACAGGATCATAAGACACAAAATTTATAGCAAAAGTTTATAACAAATGATATATTGAACAACCCAAGATTGCTGTTAAGTCTTTCATCTTTTAGAATGGGTTGCAGTTTTCACTTCATTAATATGTTAATCCTAGAAATTCTTTCAAGTCACATTCTCGAGATAACTTAAAGTTTCATTAAAAAAAAGACATCTCAGCTCAGACAATGCATTAAAGGTGTAAGGTTAGAGTCTGTCTGTAAATGTCTCTGATTATGTTTTTGGGATCCTTAAGGGGGAGGGGGAGCAGCCCCAAGTCGTGGTCCACATAGGCAACAACGACATAGGTAGGAAGAGAGATGGGGATTTAAGGCAGAAATACAGGGAGCTAGGATGGAAGCTTAGAGGTAGGACGAACAGAGTTGTTGTGAGGAATAGGGAGAGAGAGGAATTGAACACGTGGCTACAGGAATGGTGCAGGAGGGAGGGTTTTGGATACTTGGATAATTGGGCTCTTTCTGGGGTAGGTGGGACCTCTACAAGCAGGATGGTCTTCATCTGAACCAGAGGCTTACCAATACCCTGGGGGGGGGATATTCGCTAAGGCTATTGGGGTGGGTTTAAATTAATCCAGCAGAGGGATGGGAACCAAAATTGTAGTTCGAGTATAGAAAAGGTTGAGAGTAGGGAGGTCCAAAATCAAGTTTCAGGGACGCAAGATGGCACCGGCAAGCAAGAAGTTGGTTTGAAGTGTGTCTACTTCAATGCCAGGAGCATCCGGAATAAGGTGGGTGAACTTGCAGCTTGGGTTGGTACCTGGGACTTCGATGTTGTGGCCATTTTGGAGACATGGATAGAGTAGGGACAGGAATGGTTGTTGCAGGTTCCAGGATTTAGATGTTTCAGTAAGAACAAAGAAGGTGGTAAAATAGGGGGAGGTGTGGCATTGTTGGTCAAGGACAATATTACAGTGGCAGAAAGGATGTTTGGGGACTCGTCAACTGAGGTAGTATGGGCTGAGATTAGAATCAGGAAAAGAGAGGTCACCCTGTTGGGAGTTTTCTATAGGCCTCCAAATAGTTCTAGAGATGTAGAGGAAAGGATAGCAAAGATGATTCTCGATAGGAGTGAGAGAGACAGGGTAATTGTCATGGGGGATTTCAACTTTCCAAATATTGACTGGGAACATTATAGTACGAATACTATAGATGGGTCAGTTTTTGTCCAGTGTGTGCAGGAGGGCTTCCTGACACAATATGTAGACAGGCTAACAAGGGGCGAAGCCACATTAGATTTGGTACTGGGTACTGAGCCCAGCCAGGTGTTAGACTTGGAAGTAGGTGAACACTTTGGTGATAGTGATCACAATTCTGTTATGTTTACTTTAGTGATAGAAAGGTATAGGTGTATACCACTGGGCAAGAGTTATAGCTAGGGGAAAGGCAATTACGATGCAATTAGGCAAGATTTAGGAAGCATAGCATGGGGAAGGAAACTGCAGGGGATGGGCACATTAGAAATGCGGAGCTTATTCAAGGAAACACTCCTGAGTGTCCTAGATAAGTATATACCTGTCAGGCAGGGAGGAAGCTGTAGAGCATGGGAGCCGTGATTTACAAAGGAAGTGGAATCTCTGGTCAAGAGGAAGAAGAAGGCTTATGTTAGGATGAGATGTGAAGACTAAGTTAGGGCACTTGAGGGTTACAAAGTAGCCAGGAAAGACCTAAAGAGAGAGCTCAGAAGAGCCAGGAGGAGACATGAGAAGTTGTTGGCGGATAGGATCAGGGTAAACCCTAAGGCTTTCTATACGCATTCAAGGAATAAAAGAATGATGAGAGTAAGGTTAGGGCCAATCAAGTAGTGGGAAGTTGTGTGCGGAGTCAGAGGAGACAGGGGAAGCACTAAATGAATATTTTTTGACAGTATTCACTCTAGAAAACGATAATGTTATCGAGGAGAATGCTGAGATACAGACTACTAGACTAGGTGGGATTGAGATTCACAAGGAAGAGGAATTAGAAATCCTGCAGAGTGTGAAAATAGATAAGTCCCCTGGGCCAGATGGGATTTATCCTAGGATCCTCTGGGAAGCTAGGGAGGAGATTGCTGAACCTTTGGCATTGATCTTTAAATCGTCATTGTCTACAGGAATAGTGCCAGAAGACTGGAGGATAGCAAATGTGGTTCCCCTGTTCAAGAAGGGGAGGAGAGACAACCCTGGTAATTATAGACCAGTGAGCCTTACTTCAGTTGTTGGTAAAGTGTTGGAAAAGGTTATAAGAGATAGGATTTATTATCATCTAGAAAAGAATAATTTGATTAAGAATAGTCAGCACAGTTTTGTAAAGGGTAGGTCGTGCCTCACAAACCTTATTGAGTTCTTTGAGAAGGTGACCAAACAGGTAGATGAGAGTAAACTGGTTGATGTGATGTATATGGATTTCAGCAAGGCATTCGATAAGGTTCCCCACAGTCGGCTATTGTACAAAATGTGGAGGAATGAGATTGTGGGAGATATAGCAGTATGGATCAGCAATTGGCTTGCTGAAAGAAGACAGAGAGTGGTGGTTGATGGGAAATGTTCATCCTGGAGTCCAGTTACTAGTGGTGTACCGCAAGGGTCAGATGTTGGCTCCACTGCTGTTCATCATTTTTTTTTAAAAGACCTGGATGAAGGCGTAGAAGGGTGGGTCAGTAAATTTGCAGACAAACTAATGTTGGTGGAGTTATAGATAGTGATGAAGGATGTTGTAGTTTACAGAGAGACATAGGTAACTTGCAGAGCTGGGCTGAGAGGTGGCAAATGGAGTTTAATGCGGACATGTGTGAGGTGATTCACTTTGGTTAGAGTAACCGGAATGCTGGAGTAACTGGAGTACTGGGCTAATGGTAAGATTCTTGGGAGTGTAAATGAGCAGAGAGATCTTGGTGTCCAGGTACACAGATCCTTGAAAGTTGCCACCCATGTTGACAGGGTTATTAAGAAGGCATACAATGTTTTAGCTTTTATTAACAGAGGGATTGAGTTTTGGAACGATGAGGTTATGATACAGCTGTACAAAACTCTGGTGCGGCCACACTTGGAGTATTGTGTACAGTTCTGGTTACCGCATTACAAGAAGGATGTGGAAGCTTTGGAAAGGGTGCAGAGGAGATATACTAGGATGTTACCTGGTATGGAGGGAAGGTCTTACGAGGAAAGGCTGAGGGACTTCAGGCTGTTTTCGTTGGAGAGAAGGTTGAGAGGTGACTTAATAGAGACATATAAGATAATCAGAGGGTTAGATAGGGTGGACAGGGAGAGCCTTTTTCCAAGTATGGTGACGGCGAGCATGAGGGCATAGCTTTAAATTGAGGGATGATAGATATAGGACAGATGTCAGAGGTAGTTTCTTTACTCAGAGAGTAGTAAGGGTATGGAAATGCTTTGCCTACAACGGTAGTAGATTCGCCAATTTTAAGTACATTTAAGTTGTCATTGGACAAGCATATGGACGTACATGGAATAGTGTAGGTTAGATGGGCTTCAGATTGGTCGGCGCAACATCGAGGGCCGAAGAGCCTGTACTACGCTGTAATGTTCTAAAAAAAATCTTTGTTGCTCATCCTACTCTACCGTGGATGGCAGTGGATTAGGACTTCTGAGCCCAAGACTCCTCCACTCTGTCTGCTTTTCTTTTCATTTATGTTCTTTTTCTTTATCCCTTTTCTCAGTTGTTTTTTCAACTAAGGGAACCTAAATTGTAGCTCCAGTATCCAGGAGGTTGAGAGCAATGAGTTTTTAGGTCGCAAGAGTGCACTGGCAAGCAGGAAGGTGGTTTGAAGTGTATCTACTTCAATGCCAGGAGCATTGGAATAAGGTGGGTGAACTTGCAGCATGGTTTGGCCATTTTAGAGACATGGATAGAGCAGGGACAGGAATAGTCATTGCAGGTTCTGTGTGTACTTGAT
The DNA here is from genome assembly GCF_037043375.1 of Chiloscyllium plagiosum. NCBI lineage: Eukaryota > Metazoa > Chordata > Chondrichthyes > Orectolobiformes > Hemiscylliidae > Chiloscyllium > Chiloscyllium plagiosum. Next base: position 86,851,452 of record NW_028270145.1, on the reverse strand, counting down.
ATACATGTACATGCCAGGCAGGGAGGAAGTGGTTGAGCGAGGGAGCCATGGTTTACTAAAGAAGTTGAATCTCTTGTCAAGAGGAAGAAGAAGGCTTATGTTATGATGAGACTTGAAGGCTCAGTTGGTACGCTTAAGAGTTACAGGTTAGCCAGGAAATACATAAAGAGAGAGCTTAGAAGAGACAGCAGGGGAAATGAGAAGTCACTGGCAGATAGGATCAGGGGAAAGCCTAAAGCATTCTAAAGGTATATAAACTAGAGAAAGATTAGGGCCAATCAAGAGTAGTAGTGGGAAGTGAGTGGAGTCCAAGAAGATAGGGGTAGCACTAAATTAATATTTTCATTAGTATTCACACTGGAGAAGACAATGTTGTTGAGGAGAATACTGAGACACAGGCTACTAGACTAGTTGAGATTGAGGTTCACAAGGAGGAAGTGTTAGCAATTCTGGAAAATGTGAAAATAGATTAATCCCCTGGGCTGGATGGGATTTATCATCGGATTCTCTGGGAAGCCAGGGAGGAGATTGTGGAGCTTTTGGCTTTAATCTTTATGTCATCATTGTCTACAGGAATAGTGCCAGAAGACTGGAGGATAGCAAATCTAGTTCCCTTGTTCAAGAAGAAGAGTAGAGACATCCCTGCTAATTACAGACCAGTGACCCTCATTTCGGTTGTGGATAAAATGTTGGAAAAGGAGAGGAAAAAGGTGATTAGAGATGCTTTTGTGAAGGGTAGGTCATGCTTCATAAACCTTATTGATGTTTTTGAGAAGGTGACAAAGCAGGTGCATGAGGGTAAAGCTGTTAATGTGGTGTATATAGATTCCAGGAAGGCATTTGATAAGGTTCCTCATGGTAGGCTATTGCACAAAATACAGAGGCATGGGGTTGAGGGTGATTTAGCAGTTTGGATCAGAAATTGGCTCACTGAAAGAAGACAGAGGATAGTGATTGATGGGAAATGTTCATCCTGGAGTTCCGTTACGAGTAGTGTGCCACAAGGATCTGTTTTGGGGCCACCGCCGTTTGTCATTTTAAAAAATTACGTAGCTGAGTGCGTAGCAGGATGGGTTAGTAAATTTGGTGATGACACTAAAGTCAGTAGAGTTCTGGATATTGCCAAAGGATATTGCAGGTTACAGAGGGACAAAGATAAGCTGCAGGGTTGGGCTGAGAGGTGGCAAATGGAGGTTAATACGGAAAAGTGTGAGATGATTCACTTTGGAAGGAGCAATAGGAATACAGAATACTGGGCTAATGGTAAGACTGTTGGTAGTGTAGATGAGCAGAGAGATCTTGTCCATAGCATTTGGAGTATTGGGTGCAGTTCTGGTCACAGCAATATAGGAAGGATGCAGATGCTTTGGAAAGGGTTCAGAGGCAATTCACTCAGATGTTGCCTGATATGGAGGGAATGTCTTATGAGGAAAGGCTGAGAAACTTGAGGTTGTTTCTGTTAGAGAGAAGAAGATTGAGAGGTGACTTAATTGAGACATATGGGATAATCAGAGGGTTAACTAGGGTGGACAGTGAGAGTCTTTTTCCTCGGATGGTGATGGATGGCATGAGGGGACATAGCTCTCAAATGAGAGGTCATAGATATAGGACAGACATCAGAGGTAGTTTCTGTACTCAGAGATTAGAAGGGACGTGGAATGCCCTGCCTCCAATAGTAGTAGACTCGCCAACTTTAAGGGCATTTAAATGGTAATTGGATAAATATACGGATGAAAATGGAATAGTGTAGGTTGGATGGGCTTCAGATTGGTTCCACAGGTCGGCACAACATCGAGGGCTGAATGGCCTGTACTGCACTGTAATGTTCTGTAATCTTGAAGAGCTTGGTTGCAGTGATGGCTCAGTGGCAGGGGGTAGGCCGAGCAGGGTGGACCTGTGGCAACAGCGGCAGAGGTGGGTTTTGGTTCCCAGAGGTATCTGTGTTTGCTGCAGACTCTTGGAAGCAGCAGCGGAGGTGGGTTTGGGCCCAGAATGAGACCCAGTGAGTTGGTAGCTGCTGCATTGGTGAAATGGGCCTGATGCCAGCTACAGGGTAGAGTTTGAGCTGGTGCAGTATCCAATGACATTGATGGTTTCTGCATTGGTGAAGTCCATCAAGGACTCATTTAATAATGCTGCTCCTTTAACAAAGTTAAGTTGTCCATGTTTTTGTTTCAAAACTGTTTTATGAGGCAGAATTGCTGAGAGGTTTGACTTGGATGGGTTTTAGGGCCATTTGATTATAGCTAACAGATACTGCCTCAGAAAAAAGGCTTTCAAGTTAAAAAGCGACACTTGTACAATGAAATGGGAGTGGCTAGTTCTCCCAGCTCAGCTCTTCTCTGATTGGGTTTTTACAGTCTGGCTGTTCAGTTTAAGCTGGTCAAAGAAACAGCTCCATGGAAGAAGGTGTTCCATGCTGAATCTCTCTGCCATCTCTCTCTCTCCTGTAAGACCCTGGGTTTTATATTTCCTTTTTTGCCAAGGGGTGTTTATGGGGATTGTGCCAAAAGTTTGGTTCTGTTATGAGTAGTGAGCCACAAGGATCTGTTTTGGGGCCACCATTGTTTGTCATTTTAAAAGATTACCTAGCTGAGTGCGTAAAAGGATGGGTTAGTAAATCTCTCTCTCCTGTAAGACCCTGTGTTTTATATTTCCATTTTTGCCAAGTGGTGTTTATGGGGACTGTGCCAAAAGTTTGGAACAGTACCATTAAGTTGGGATAATCTGTTGGGTTTTCGGACCAGTTACATTATTCTATATTGTATTCTCTTTTTGTGATTTATTCGACAATCTTGCAAATAAGTTCAGTTTTGTTTAAAAATAAGTGATTGGGCCAACTGCATCACTCCCAGAATATCCACTTAACATCTGCTTAAAACAACTAGCAAAGATAGGGTCTGGGTTACTTTCTTGAAATGTTTTGAGGGGGTCTGACCTGGTCTATAACCCTCATAGAGGTGAGGGAGTCGGTGATGGTGAGATAGCACTGAAGACTGGCAATGTTCATTCCAGTGGCAACAAAGGGGACTCATGGCTGGCCAACAGACCCATGGACCATGACAGAGCACTTAACAAGGACTGCAAAGTCGAACACTTCTTTTTTGTTTCTGCATTTTTATGCCTTTATTTTGATGTTTTGGTTTATTTTTCTGTGTTTTAAGATGACACAGGAGAGTGGCGACATTATGCAATACTTTTCACTATATTTTGTAAAATACACATGACAATAATGAAATTAAATCAAATCAAATCAAATTCCTGCAATCTTACCTAGTCATCAGCAGCATTCTCTTACATTTACCCTCTCTCGGCTTGTTCGAATTTTCTCAGTCTCGATGAGACTCCCCACCTCCCCACCCTGCCCTAACCGATGCAGGCTCTCTTCATGTTTCAGTCATGTAAGAACATCCTTCCTCTAATAAAGGAGACCAATACCACACACTATACTCTAGGTGTGGTCTCACCAATGTCCTGTACAATTGCAGCAAAACACACTTGTTCCCGACTCAAATCCTCTTATGATGGAGGCCAACGTACCATTTGCCTTCTTTACAGCCTATTGGACCTCCACGTTTACTTCCTGTAACCAACATACAAGGACAAACTGGTAACATTGTAATTCCCCTGTTACTAATATTTCACTATTCAGATAATAATCTGCCTTCCTGTATTTTCTACCCAAAGTGGATAATCTCATATTTATCCTTAACATACTTAATGCTTTCTGGGGATAAGCTGGCCATCAATATCCATTACAAACCAACCTACTCCTACAGTTACCTCGACTATATATCCTCACCTGATTCCAACTATGACAAGGGGGCCTCTGAAATGTTCACCGTCTTCCTCAATTGAGGATTAGATTAGATTACTTACAGGCTGGAAACAGGCCCTTTGGCCCAACTTTTTATATCCACACCGACCCGCTGAAGCGCAACCCACCCAGACCAATTCCCCTATATTTACCCCTTCACCTAACACTACGGGCAATTTAGCATGACCAATTCACCTAACCTGCACATTTTTGGATTGTGGGAGGAAACCGGAGCACCCGGAAGAAACCCACGCAGACACGGGGACAATATGCAAGCTCCACACAGTCAGTCGCCTGAGGCGGGAAATGAACCCGGGTCTCTGGCGCTGTGAGGCAGCAGTGCTAACCACTGTGCCATCGTGCCGCCCAGCACCATTGTTGACAGACCTCTCAGCCAGGTCTGACCAACCTACCACACTTCAGCCCTCACCACCTCTCTGTTCCTCACCTACTATCCCACCAACATCCACATCCAGAGGATCATTAGCACCATTTCTCCAACAGGTTGCCACCATCAAACATACTTCCTCCCCTCCCTCATCAGCCTTCCACAAGGACTGGAACATCCTGTCTACTCCTCCTTCACTCCCAAGACCCATCCACGCCCTAGCCCCATGGCACTTGCCCCTGCAACCACAGAAGGTCATAAAACCTGCCTGTTTGTTGCACTATTGTTTTCTGCCTTTTGTTGTCATTAAATCCTGTCCATACAGATTCCACTTCGTGAAGCTAATATCCGTCTTCACGAATGAGTTAACATCCTCTTTAATGGTACATCCTCACCTGATTCCAACTTTTTGTCTGTCCTTTCTAAAAGCTGAATATCCTGGATATTCAATTCCCATTCCTGGTTACCCTGTGTTTAGTAATGTGTAAACTCAATCCTTTGTTCATTCAAGAAAGCCTGCTGAAATTTGTTCTTTTCAAAGGTCTAAGTTCACTTGATTTCAAAAGGAAGGTATCCACAAGGAAAGGGATCATTTTTTAAATTAACCACCTTGCAACCAATTGAGGAGCTGGACGAATAAAGAATGGGAGTGAGTTTATTCCTCCTCACCAGGGAGCTTAACAAGTTTGCGGTAAACCGTCTAGAATTATAACAAATTACGAAAATCACTTGGGGTCTAGTCGTAATATTGTGACCTCAAATCAAATTCAGCCAGATACATGGGTGAGGAATGTAACGGCAAGGATCTGTGCAGATGCCAAAGAGAAGCTCTTGTATTATGTCAATATGAGAAAACATACTCAAGTTGCTTACTATGTGAGGAGGGTAAGATAGACCCTAATGGAGCTTTCACAAGCTCTCCTCAATGTTCTCTATAAGCATTCTCTGAGGTTGAAGCCATCCATCTTAAAGAAGGATTTTATAATATTATCATCATCACTTTTCTCCAAAATGGCCTCATACAACTGTTTGCCAATTATTCCTTTCTCATTACATAATACCCATTCAAGGAGGCCTGTCATTTAGTTGGTTCCTCAACATTTTGATCCAACAAAGCATCTCATACACACTGCAGGAATTCCTCCGTGGTGATATTGGTACTAATTTGGCTTGCTCAATCAATATACAGATTAAAGTTGCCTATAAATATAGCTCTACTTGTTAAGATGCCAACATCACTGCAGCCACTAAGCCATCCTGCAGAAATGATGTGGAGGTGCCGATGTTGGACGGAAGTGAGAAAAGTTAAAAATCACACAACACCAGGTTATAGTCCAACAGGTTTATTTGGAAGTACAAGGTTTCAGAGCACTGCTTATTCGTCAGGTAGCTAGTAACCTGAGGAAGGAGCAGTGCTCCAAATGCTTATGCTGGACTATAATCTGGTGTTGAGTGATTTTTAGAACATAGAACATAGAACAATACAGCGCAGAACAGGCCCTTCAACCCTTGATCTTGTGCCGACCTGTGAACTATTCTCAGCTCGGTCCCCTACATGATCCCATCATCATCCATGCGCTTATCCAAGGAACTTTTAACTTTATCTTGTAGAAAGAAAGACCTGATAATGGTTAAGATCTTAATTGAAGATGGGACCAGTGTTGCCTTGTTTTTAACAACACATACAGTTGATATGCCAAAGACACTACTCATCTGGAACTTCATGTATTTGGTTATTGGGCTGTCCTAAATTACTCAGCCAGAGTTTCACTGTCACGGCAGAGCAGATGAGTGTCTGTCTAGTATAAAATGTTCTTCAACTTTTATTTCCTAGTAAGTTCTGTATCCCTGCCATACTGAAGGAGATGGGCACACTGCATGCTGGGCTTGTGCTGTGCATGTTTTGCTTTTCGTGCAAAGTGAATGCCATTCAATTTCTTGTATGTGGCACATAAGTATTCTTTCAGAACTATATTTGAGGTTTATTTGTTGAAAATGGTCTCAATTTTCATGCTGTGAAATGTTTCTTCAGTGCAATTGCTCAGAAAGTGAATTACAGACATTGATAATTTCCAGCATCAACAAACAGACATCACACAGATTGCTGTTTCTGCATAGAGTGGGTTGCATTTCATCATGATTGATTCTTGTGTTGTCCACCTCTGATCGACAACAATATGTATCTTTAGACGAAGATACAGTGGAGACAATTACAGCTCGATGAATAGCACATGCTTTTAACTATAGAGATATCTTAATGTCTTTCACTGCCCTGGATTCTGTAACTTAGCCCAAACCTTATTCTCCAGGAGTGTTGGTAGTTGGTCAGGCTGGAAGCCTTCTTGACATCTTCACCATGCCTTCAGATGTAGGGTACCTCCTGCAGAGCTATTCTTCAAAGTCCAGTTGAAAATCAATGATTTCTTTGGGGCTGCTTTGTACACAAGTCTTGTGCCAAATGTGTGCCTTATTTGGAATTAGCCCTGCATGTGATGAATCCTGAATGTTTTTGTCTTCATTTGGTAGATACAGCCGTTACTGATTTCCTGCAATCTTAGTTCGTAGCAGACTTGAATGACATCATAATCCGACTAACATAACAGCCCGCTGTAAAGCCTCTTGTGGGTTCCTATCATCTTGAGCCTTATCCAACACTTGTATTTGCATGTTGAAGTAAAAAGTAGGAACTTGGTTTTAACAGCATAGCTTCTGCAAGATAACAGGATATGCTGACAAATCACAGAAACCAGTTTTAACTTTTGAGAGCTCAATAGCTCAGTCTTTTGCTAAGGATGTCAAAAAGTGCAATTGGACTGACCACACAGTGTCATCTGTGAGGACTGCCAATCATTTTCGTGGCTGAGTCTCAGAAAGACAAGAACCAAAGCAACCCACTGGCAGCTTGTAGACGGACAGAGTGGGGTAAGTGCAGTAATCCAGTGGCTCTTCCCCGGAGCCAAGACTGAAGCTTGCAAATCACTTGAGAAGAAAATTTCAGTGGGAGCATGGCTCAACAAGACAAGCAATGGCCAACACTAATTGTTGTGCAACCAAGAGCAGTATTCCTGTATACAGTGGATGTCCCTTCAAAAATCATTGATGTCTGCAAGCAGTTAAATGTGCCCTTTGAAGATCTGGTGGTGTTTCACCCATTGATAACTAGGAAATCATCTTAGGACCCTAATTTATATCCATAAAAGGAGATGACTCCCTGAATAAGGAAGTCATTTTAGGTTTGAAGCCTCAACAAAATGGCAGTTGAATCTGGATGAGAATGAGGCAGTAAGTTAGCTGATTTTCAGAATGTCCATATTCTCCTTGTAAACAGTGAAAATAAAAGGACCAGATGGAGGAAAACAGAACTGCATAATTTGAACTACATCAGAACTGTAGCTTGTAATTAAGTGTTACTGGCAGAATGTTTATTGAAGCCAAGGAGGGAACAAATTGTGTCCCTGAAACTGGTCAAACAACACCAATGAAAATATTATCTTGGAACTGCTTCCTTAAGATTTAATTGATCTCAGCATACCCACATTTTCTGATACTTCATATAGTGAGTTTGATCAAACAATATATCTGCACTGAACACAAAATATGCAAATATCCAAGATTGTATTCTCTTGAAATTATGTGGAAGTAATGTGTTCAAAAATGTAATGAAAAAATTGTCAGTACACAGAAAGATGAGTCATTTTACCAGTCCAAATTTACTTTTAGCTTTGAATAAATTCAATTCTACTTAGCATTAATATTGATGTTTGCATTGCTATTTCTATTTCTTAACTTAGCTGTATTAGATTATGAAGGATTAATTTAAATGTCTCATGATGTAGAGTTTAATTTCCTTCTTGGGTTCAGGTTACTGGGAGGAGGTCTTTGCCAATGGGACCTGGTAGTCAGAGCTGCAGAAGAATACTCTTAATTTGCAGATCCACTGATTTTCCATTTTCTCTCAGTGAAACACCTTGCTTTTAACTTACTTTGTATCTTTGAACTGCAAAATTATTAAAATCAGAAATTCATTCTGTGGAATACTGAAGTATATATAGGAAGAGAAAATTGACCAGAGTTAGTGGGTACAGATTTGATGTCCTTACATAAAGAATTATGCTTCTTTTAGAGGGATGCAATGAAATTGCGTATTGTGTGCAGTTTTGTTTTCCAAATTTGAGGAAGGACATTCTGGCTACTGAGGGAGTTCAGCGTAGGTTCATAAGATCAATTCCTGGAATGGTGGGACTATCATATGTTGAAAGATTGGAATGACTGGGCTTGTATACATTTGAGGCAAAAATGAGGACTGCAGATGCTGGACACCAGAGTTTAGATCAGAGTGGTGCTGGAAAAGCACAGCAGGTCAGGCAGCATCCGAGGGGCAGGAAAATCGACATTTCAGGCAAAAGCCCTTCATCAGGAATAGAGAAGCCTCCAGGGTGGAGAGATATATGGGGGGGGGAACGTGGGGCTGGGAGAAGGTAGCAAAGAGTACAATAGGTGAATGGGGGTGGGGATGGAGGTGGTAGGTCAGAGGGGAGGGTGGGGGAAGGTAGAAAAGAGTACAATAGGTGAATGGGGGTGGGGATGGAGATGATAGGTCAGATGGGAGGGTGGAGTGGATAGGTGGGAAGGGAGATTGGCAGGTAGGACAGGTCATGAGGATGGTGCTGCGCTGGAAGGTTTATATATACTTCAGTATTCCACATAATGAATTTCTGATTTTAATAATGTTGCAGTTCAAAGATACTAAGACTTTATAAAGCTCTGGTTAGGCCCCATTTGGAGTACTGTGTCCAGTTTTGGTCCCCACACCTCAGGAAGGACATACTGGCACTGGAACGTGTCCAGCGGAGATTCACACGGATGATCCCTGGAATGACAGGTCTTACATATGAGGAACGGCTGAGGATACTGGGATTGTATTCGTTGGAGTTTAGAAGATTAAGGGGAGACTTAATAGAGACGTACAAAATAATACATGGCTTTGTGAGAAACAAAAGCTCACTCACTTTAATAATTTCAGTCCGAGACAAATATCTGAATAACAGCTTCTTTTTTATTTATACACCTATAGATGGGTGCCTTGTCTAATTACCAGGTAAGGTAATTACAGAATGCACACTATATCCAAAAAATCCTCGCAATTTATACCATATTTTGTTCCTTATTCCATTGTCTGTTCCCTGCTTCGCTTACGTCACTCATTTCCTTAAGACTTATCCCACAACTTCTGTTTATCCTGTTTTGTCCGTGACAAACTCTTATCTCTGACTCCCATAAGGGTGTTTGACGTCAGTCTATTGTAGATTATTGATTAGGCATATCTTTTCTTCTATCAGCATCTATTTCCATCCAGAGGCCACTTTGACCTCTTTGATTAGGGTTAGTTCCTGTGTCTTCAGGAAGGGAAACAGATGCTTTCCTGTTTGCCCATATATCCACCATTGTTCTGTATTCATGTCTCATGCTCACATATCCTTTGTTTTTGCTGAATATGTATTTTCTCATTCCTATTCTGTATCAGAATTTATACTTGCAGAAATAACATTAATTCATTTATATCCCACAATTTCCCCTTTTTCTTTTCATTACTATCTGTTATTTTCTGCATTTTTGTCTCCCTCTTATTTTTTTTAAACATTGTTCCCAAAATTCGCAAGCATCATTTCAGAGATTTCATCCATCTTAGTCTCACTCATCTCCTTATTATTTAGTTGATAAAGTCCCTCTGTCAAATTTCCCCTCAGGGGCATTCGTTTCATCAAGGCTGTTTCAATCAGCCTCTGGGTGAGCCCTCGTATACAGGGTATGATACAACAGCCAATGGCCACCAATACCCCGACTACTACTATCAGGGAAGTAAGGATAGAAACCACCACCCCCTTCCATTTTCCAAACCAGGATTCAAGCCACCCTGTGAGAGATGTGTCTACTCCTGAATTCTCAGCCAGTTCCTCTGCTAAGGTGGTCAATCCCCGTAAGGCCCGAGTAATTGAACCATCGGGCGCAGTGTTATTAGGAATAAAGGTACAACAGCTTCCTCCTAACATCACACATACACCCCCTTTCTCTGCTAAAATCATATCAAGGGCTATTCTATTTTCCCATGCCATCCTACTCGTCGCATCAAGCTGTTCTGATATTCCTTTAACCGCCTCTCTTGTATAATTTATAAATCGCTGTTGATTATAGAAAATGTAATTTATCCAATCTACATTTTTATTAATTGTTACCCACCAAAAGAGAGCTGACTCAAAGCCTGCTGCAATCTGGTTACGAGCCTTGAATTCATCAGGTACTCCCCTAGGAACTCCTACCGAATCAAGATAAATCCTGTCATCAAAAGAAGTATCTAACAGTAATCTCTTACCCCTTCCCCTTTTTCTTACTATCTTCTCCTTCTCAAATGCCAAGGTAAATGGAATTGCCAATTGTACAATTGCGCATATCCCTTTCCAATCCGGAGGTAGGGTGGGTCTCAATATTTTTCCTCCACAGTACCACCACAGATCCGCTCGGGGAACCTTTAATGCCGAGTAGTTCCCTCCCTTCTCCGTTTCGGTAACATTCTTAATCTCTGTACACAATTTCAGCTCCCCCAAATCTCTCGACCGACTTGTACCTCGCCTGTGCACACATGACGTGTGATTTCCAACTGCGGCGGAAAATGTGGGGGGAACTTTTGCATCTTTCTCCTCCAAGGGAGGGAACATCAGAGATAGGGAGGTACAATTCCTATCATTCCATGCAGTCTCATCCTGATACAGGGCTATCATACATTTCATGCCCTTCCTGTCTCGCTTCCACCCGAGCGGAAAGGGAACCACCTGGGCCACTGGCCTACCGGAGGCACATGCATAGCAATTGCTTTTGTTCAGACTTTTTACAGTATACTTTACCCATTCAACCCAGGCATTTGTATCCCCGTACCCAGTCTCTATCTCGATGGTCTGTTTCAAATCCTTTACCTCTATAATTTTTACTACTTTAGGATCATCGGGAGGGGTGAAAGGTTGTATCTCATTACCCAGTAATTCTACCCGTTTTCCCTGTCCTACGCTAATTCGAAAACAACAGCCCACAAATTCCTTCCCCCGGCTATTGATCAATCCTCTTTCCTGCCATATCTTTCCGAACGTATGCACAACACCAAATGCATATTTAGAATCAGTGTATACTGTTCCCTCTTTATTTTCTAATGTCCTAAGGGCTCTCTCCAATGCATAGAGTTCGCAGGTCTGAGCTGACCACCCATTTGGCAACCTTCCTGCCTCCACCACACGACCTTCTGTCCCGTCTACGACTGCATACCCATTATGCCTTTTCCCTTCAATCACCCGGGATGACCCGTCTATAAAAAGTCTAGCCCCTGCATGAAGTGGAACATCTCTCAGGTCCATACGGACCTTAGTTTGGTATTCAATAATGTCAAGGCAGTCGTGCCCTGGATTCTGAGGAGAGTCTCCTTCCCCTTTCCAAAGAAAAGCAGCTGGATTTAAACAATTGTCGGTGACCAACACTAAATCATCCTTTTCTATTAGTATCGCCTCATATTTCAAAATACGCGAGTCTGTCAACCATCGCCCAGCTTTTTGGTTTAGGATTGTTCTCACTTGATGTGGAGTGCTTACTATTAGGGCTCCCCCAAACGTAAGCTTTCTGCTTTCCTCCACCAACAGTGCAGTGGCAGCCACAGCCTGCACACACTCAGGCCACCCTAGGGATACTGGATCCAATAGCTTTGAAAGATATGCTACTGGCTGTTTCATCCCTCCCCACCTCTGGGTTAATACTCCTAAAGCCGCTCCCTTATCTACGGTGACAAAGAGGTGGAAGGGTTTATCTAGGGAGGGTAAGGCTAACACGGGGGCATAAATCAAATCTCTTTTGAGTTTCTCGACTAGTTCTTTTTCCTCATCATTCCAATTTAGATGTTCTGGCTCCCCCTCTATTAGTTTGAGATATAATTTCCTAGTCTTCTGAGCATAGGAATCTATCCACAATCTGCAATATCCCGTTAGACCCAAAAATTTGCGTAACTCTCGTTTAATGCTGGGCAGTGGCATCCCCACTATTCCCTGTATCCGCTCCGGGCTTATCTTTCGCTTACCCTCACTCACTAAATGTCCCAAGTATTTTACTTCTTGCTCCACATATTGTAATTTGTTTTTAGATACTCGCAGTCCTTGCTGGCCCAGAAAATTCAATAATTTGTTAGTAGCTTCTACTACTCTGTCTCTTCTTATTCCTGATACTAAGAGGTCGTCTACATACTGCAACAGGGTAATCCCCTTGGGGCTGCTAAATTTCTCCAATATTTGTTCTAACTTCTGTCCAAATAAATTCGGGGATTCCGTAAACCCCTGGGGGAGCACAGTCCATCGGTATTGCTGTTTCCGCCCTGTCTTGGGATCTTCCCATTCAAAGGCAAACAAATTCCTACTTTCCTCCGCCAAGGGACAAGCCCAAAAGGCATCCTTTAAATCTATCACACTAAACCATTTGTGGTCATGAGGGATCTTACTTAATAACGTATAGGGGTTTGGCACCACTGTGTGCCTGACCTGCACTATCCGATTTAATGTTCTCAAATCCTGCACCAATCGATAAGTTCCATCAGATTTCCGTACTGGTAGAATTGGGGTATTATAAGGAGACATACATGGTTCCAACAGTCCATCTCTAATCAGTCCCTCAATTACTGGCTGCAGTCCCCGTTTACCTTCTATGGAAATAGGATATTGTCGTTCACAGACAACGTCCCCTTTCTGTTTTAAATTTATTAAAAGGGGAGGGATCTGTAGTTTTCCACGATTCCCTTCTCTAGCCCATACTATAGGGTCTATCTCTCTCTCTGCATCCTCTGTCAATATTGCCAGTTGTACAACTAATTCTTTTTCCTGAATTCCAATCTCCAGTCCTAAAAGGATAATTAGGTCTCTCCCCAGTAAGTTACTTCCTATATCAGGGATATACAGCAGTTCCCCTGTAACCCTACCTTTAGGACCTTCTATCATCATAGGTTCAAATAGTGGAACAGTAAATCCTTCCCCTTTCACCCCCGAAACAGTAATTGACCGTGTTAACATTTCTACTTTCTTTGGTTTAAAATTTAGCGATGACCGTGCTGCCCCCGTATCTACTAGGAAGACTACCTCTTCCCTACAGGGTCCCACCTTCAAGTTTATCAAGGGTTCCTGGTGGGCCCCTGAGGGCAGGAACCCCTGACACCCCTATTCTTCATCATAATTCATAAGCGGAATTGCCTTTTCTTCCCTTTGTAGATCAGGACACTCCCGCTTAAAATGCCCTATCTTTCCACAATAATAGCATCCTGCCTGTAGCGACTTCCATCTCTGCCCCTGTCGCTCAAACCCTCTATCAAATGTTCCCCCTTGTCCTCTCCCTCTCCCTCTCTGTCCTACATGCTGCCTCCTGCCACTCCGGTTGCTCACTATTGGTTCCATTCTCCTCTTAATTACCTCATCAACCGTAGCTACCATCATTTTCGCCTTCTGTTTTTGTCTCTCATCCTCCCTCTTTACAAACACTTTCTGTGCCTCTCTCAACAATTCATCTAATGGTTTTTCGCTCCATCCTTCTATCTTCTGTATCTTTCTCTGTATGTCTGGCCATGCTTTTGTCACAAAATGTACTTTCAAAAGACCCTGTGCCACTGGGTCCTCAGGGTTCATTCCAGAGTATTTCCGCATTGAGTCCCTTAATCTTTGCAAGAAAGCTGAGGGAGTCTCATCTTTCTCCTGTCTAATTTCAAAGGCTTTAATCAAATTCTGTGACTTCGGAACTGCCTCCCTTATCCCTTTTAGAATCAGGTCTTTCAATTCCCTCATTTCTTCTCTATGCTCTGGGTTTTGGTTTTCCCACTGGGGATCTCTGAGGGGAAACTTCACCTCTCCCTGTCCAGCATCCCCATCTCCAATCGGGTGTTCCCTGTCCCATATTTTAATGGCAGCTCCTCGTATAAGTCCCCTCTCCTCCCCAGTAAATAGTATATTCAAAATAGACATTAATTCAGCCCAGGTATACAGACTGGGCCCCAAAAATTGATCAATTTGTTCAGACAACCCCACCGGATCCTCAACCAGGACCTTCATTTCCTTTTTAAATGTTCTGACCTCCCCACTGGTGAGGGGGGCACTTACAAACCCAATCTCTTTGTCCCCTATGGGTACCTCCCGAAGGGGATAAGTCGTTACGTTTTTCCCCTTTTTCTTTTGTTTTCCCCCCTTAGACTTTGATTTAGATTCTCCGGAGGCCTCCTCTACATCTACTGTAGCTTCCCTTTCTTTTGCTGAGGATTGAGGGTCAGGAACAACAACATCCCCAGCCCCTGTCCCTTCGTCCTCCTCTTGTGAATCATCTGTTCCCTGTCTGTCTGTCTGTCCTCCTTCCCCTTGTTCACCTAACCTGATTTTATGGTACGGGGGGGGCAAACAGTTAAGAGGATCCCAGGGACTGGGTGGGGCAGAGGGGGAATCCTTTGTCTTTACTAACATCATTCCCAAACTGCCCTTCCAACAGGATGCATAATCCGCCTCCTCTTGACTAAAAGGTTGTTTTCCATTCACATACAACCCTAAATACTGACAGACCCAATCCTCGTCCGAACCATACTTTGGCCAGAAGACAGCAGGACGAAGGATTGGTTCTTTGGTCCATATTAAACAACAATATTTAATCATTTTCTTTTTATCTTTTGCCCTTGTACAAGTATTACTTGTCCAATCCCGCAACATCCTCCCCAACGGACTTTCAGGAGGAATGTTACCAGGGACTTTTTCATCCCTTACTCCGTGACAGCTACTCTGCCTACCCCCCATTTTCCCGGGGCCCTCGCTAGTCCCCCAGCGAGTAAATTCCTCTTTTCCCGGCCACCAAGGCAATACTTAAAAGTCAATTTTCTTACCTTGGTCTGTGCACAGAATTGTCTGGCCCCTTTTGTCACCGTATCTTCTATCGAGCTCCTATCACTGTCTGATTCAGATGTCTCTCTTGTGGGATTCACATCAGTCACCCAAGGGAGCAGACCAAACCAGGACACGAGACCGCTCCTCAATGGGGAACGGGACGCGTCTTCCCAGTGTCCAAGGCCAGCCACTCCCCCCTGGTGATGGAAGAAAATCCCGGACACGAGCCCCCAATTGTGAGAAACAAAAGCTCACTCACTTTAATAATTTCAGTCCGAGACAAATATCTGAATAACAGCTTCTTTTTTATTTATACACCTATAGATGGGTGCCTTGTCTAATTACCAGGTAAGGTAATTACAGAATGCACACTATATCCAAAAAATCCTCGCAATTTATACCATATTTTGTTCCTTATTCCATTGTCTGTTCCCTGCTTCGCTTACGTCACTCATTTCCTTAAGACTTATCCCACAACTTCTGTTTATCCTGTTTTGTCCGTGACAAACTCTTATCTCTGACTCCCATAAGGGTGTTTGACGTCAGTCTATTGTAGATTATTGATTAGGCATATCTTTTCTTCTATCAGCATCTATTTCCATCCAGAGGCCACTTTGACCTCTTTGATTAGGGTTAGTTCCTGTGTCTTCAGGAAGGGAAACAGATGCTTTCCTGTTTGCCCATATATCCACCATTGTTCTGTATTCATGTCTCATGCTCACATATCCTTTGTTTTTGCTGAATATGTATTTTCTCATTCCTATTCTGTATCAGAATTTATACTTGCAGAAATAACATTAATTCATTTATATCCCACAGCTTGGAAAAGGTGGATGCTAGGAAATTGTTTCAGTTAAACGAGGAGACTAGGACCCGTGGACACAGCCTTAGAATTAGAGGGGGTCATTTCAGAACAGAAATGCGGAGGCATTTCTTCAGCCAGAGAGTGGTGGGCCTGTGGAATTCATTGCCACGGAGTGCAGTGGAAGCCGGGACGCTAAATGTCTTCAAGGCCGAGATTGATAGTTTCTTGTTGTCTCGAGGAATTAAGGGCTACGGGGAGAACGCTGGTAAGTGGAGCTGAAATGCGCATCAGCCATGATTGAATGGTGGAGTGGACTTGATGGGCCGAATGGCCTTACTTCCACTCCTATGTCTTATGGTCTTATGGTCTTATGGTAAGGTTGGAACTGGGGTAAGTTGAGGGGAGGGGAAATGAGGAAATTGGTGAAGTCCACATTGATGCCCTGGGGTTCAAGTGTTCTGAGGAGGAAGATGAGGCATTCTTCCTCCAGGTGTCAGGTGGTGAGGGAGTGGCGGTGGAGGAGTCTCAGGACCTGCATGTCCTCGGCAGAGTGGGAGAGGGGAGTTGAAATGTTGGGCCACGGGGTGATGGAGTTGATTGATGCGAGTTTCCCGGAGACGTTCCCTGAAGTGTTCTGCGAGGAAGCGTCCAGTCTCCCCAATGTAGAGGAGACCACATCGGGAGCAACGGATACAATAAATGACATTGGTGGATGTGCAGGTGAAACTTTGATGGATGTGGAAGGCTCCTTTGGGGCCTTGGATGGAGGTGAGGGAGGAGGTTTGGGCTCAGGGTTTGCAATTCCTGCGGTGGCAGGGGACGGTGCCAGGATGGGAGGGTGGTTTGTTGGGGAGCGTGGACCTGACCAGGTAGTCATGGAGGGAACGGTCTTTACGGAAAGCGATAAGAGGTGGGGAGGGAAATATATCTCTGGTGATGGGGTCCGTTTGGAGATGGTGGATATGTCGGCGGATGATGCAGTTCTGTTTGTTACATTTGGAGGGGTTGGGCTTGAGGGCGGATGTGCGGGATGTGGATGAGATGCGTTGGAGGGCATCTTCAACCATGTAAGAAGGGAAATTGCGATCACTAAAGAAGGAGGCTATCTGGTGTGTTCTGTGGTGGAACTGGTCCTCCTGGGAGCAGATATGGCGAAGGCGGAGGAATTGGGAATACGGGATGGCATTTTTGCAGGAGGTAGGGTGGGAAGAGGTGTAATCCAGGTAGCTGTGGGAATCCGTGGGTTTGTAAAAAATGTCAGTGTCAAGTCGTTCGTCATTAATGGAGATGGAGAGGTCCAGGAAGGGGAGGGAGGTGTCAGATGGTCCAGGTGAATTTAAGGTCGAGGTGGAATGTGTTGGTGAAGTTGATGAACTGCTCAACCTCCTCGCGGGAGCATGAGATGGCGCCGATGCTGTCATCAATATAGCGAAGGAAGAAGTGGGAAGTGGTGCCGGTGTAACTACAGAAGATGGACGTTTCTACGTAGCCGACAAAGAGACAGGCATAGCTGGGGCCCATATAGGTACCCATGGCTACCCCTTTGGTCTGGAGGAAGTTGGAGGATTCGAAGTGGAAATTGTTAAGGGTGAGAACCAGTTCAGTCAAATGAATGAGAGTGTCGGTGGAAGGGTACTGTTGGGGACGTCAGGAGAGGAAGAAACGGAGGTCTTGAAGACCCTGGTCATGGTGGATGGAGGTGTAGAGGGATTGACTGTCCATGGTAAAGATGAGGCGTTGGGGGTAAAAGGATGAGAGGGGATCTGATTGAGACATATAAAATTATTAAAGCATTGGACATTCTGGTGGCAAGAAGCATGTTTCAGCTGATGAGTCCAGAACCAGAGGAGACTGTTTATAAATAAGGCATAGGCCATTTAGAATAGAGTTGAGGAGAAACTTTGTCACCCAGAGAGTGATGGCTGTATGGAATGCTCCACCCCAGAAGGCAGTGGAGGCCAAGTCTCTGGATACTTTCAAGAAAGAGATGGATAGAGCCTCTTAGAGATAGTGGAATCAAGGGTTATGGGGATAAGGCAGGAACAGGATACTGATTGTGGATGATCAGCCATGATCATAATCAATGGTGGTGCTGGCTCGAAGGGCCAAATGGCCTACTCCTGCACCTATCGTCTATTGTCTATTGAAATTTTATTGTGGTTTTTGGGATAAGTGGGATGGCCCAAAAGGAAAGATTGAGGAGAATGATATCTAGAGTTTACAAAATTGGAACAATTTTGTTTTCAGAGAGTTTGACATATTAGATGCTGAGACTGTGTTAAAGAGCAAAGGTTAAAGTTTAAAGTCTCAGCTATTTAGGTCTGAAATAATGAGAAAAGTCAATACAGAGTAGCAAATCTTTTGAGTATTTTACACAAAGACTGATATAGATGCTTTGTGGATGCACATATTCAAGTTTGGTATAATAATTGGGTTATTAAAGGAAATTAATGATAATGCGGCACAGTGGCATTGATGCAGAAGTTTAACTAGGATCTTATTAGGATCCCCAAAGGAGACTTCTACATCCATCAAAGTTACATCTGCACTTCCATACATGTCATTTAATGTATCCGTTGCTCCCGTTGCAGTCTCCTCTACTTCGGGGAGACAAGACGCCTGCTCGAAGAGCGCTTCAGAGAACATCTGTGGAACACCCACAACAAACAAGCCCACTGTCCTGTGGCCGAACACTTCAAGTCCCCCTCCCACTCCACCAAGGACATTCAGATCCTGGGCCTCCTCCATCGCCAAACCTTAACCACATGACACTTGGAGAAAGAATGCCTCACCTTCTGCCTCAGGACCCCCCAAACCCCATGGCATCAATGTGGATTTCACCAGTTTCCTCATTTCCCCTCCCCCTACATTATCCCAGATCTAACCTTCCAACTCGGCACCATCCTCATGAGCTGTCCTATCTGTCCATCTTCCTTCCCACCTATCTGCTCCACCCTCCTCTCTGACCTATCACCATTACCCCGACCCCACCTCCATCTATCTATCGCACTCCCAGCTACCTTCCTCCCAGCTCCACCCCCTCCCATTTATCTCACCACCCCCTCGGCTCACAGCATCACTCCTGATGAAGAGCTTTTGCCCAAAATGTCAATTCTCCTGCTCCTCAGATGCTGCCTGACCTGCTGTGCTTTTCCAGCACCACACTCTTGACTCTAATCTCCAGCATCTCATAAAGTCATGGAGTCATAGAGATATACAGCATGGAAACAGACCCTTCCGTCCAACTCGTCCAGGCCAACCAGATATCCCAACCCAATCTGGTCCCATCTGCCAGGACCTGGCCCATATCCCTCCAAATCCTTCCTATTCATATACCCATCCAGAAGCCTGTTAAATGTTGCAATTGTACTTGCCTCCACCACTTCCTCTGGTAGCTCATTCTATACACGTACCACCCTCTGCATGAAAAAGTTGCCCCTTGGGTCCCTTTTATATCTGTCCCCTTTCATCCTGTGGGATATAAATGAATTAATGTTATTTCTGCAAGTATAAATTCTGATACAGAATGGGAATGAGAAAATACATATTCAGCAAAAAGAAAGCATGAGACGTGAATACAGAACAATGGTGGATATATGGGCAAACAGGAAAGCATCTGTTTCCCCCTTACATGGGGACACAGGAACAAACCCTAATCAAAGAGGTCAAAGTGGCGTCTGGATGGAAATAGATGCTGATAGAAGAAAAGATATGCCTAATCAATAATCTATAATAGACTGACGTCAAACACCCTTATGGGAGTCAGAGATAAGAGTTTGTCACGGACAAAACAGGATAAACAGAAGTTGTGGGATAAGTCTTAAGGAAATGAGTGACGTAAGCGAAGCAGGGAACAAACAATGGAATAAGGAAAAATATGGGGATTCAAACTGTATAAATTTCGAGAGTTTGTTGGATTTGGTGTGCATTTTGTCATTACCTTACCTGGTAATGAGACAGGGCACCCACCTATAGGTGTATAATTAAATGGCGGATTCAGATATTTGTCTCGGACTTAAATTATTAAAGTGAGTGAGCTTTTGTTTCTCACAATCCTAAACCTGTGCCCTCTAGTTCTGGACTCCCCCACCCCAGGGAAAATACCTTGTCTATTTATCTTATCCATGCCTCTCATGATTTTATAAACCTCTATGAGGTCACCCCTCAGCCTCCGACGCTCCAGGGAAAACAGCCCTAGCCTATTCAACCTCTCCATTTAGCTCAAACCCTCCACCCCTGGCAGCATTGTTGTAAATCTTTTCTGAATCTCACTTTCACCTGGGATCTTATTAAATACAGACACATGTATGGTGTAATCTACTTAGAGTCATACAGCATGAAAACAGATCCTTTGGGCCAATTAATCAATGCCAACCATGTTCCCAAATTTAACTCGTCCAACCTGCTTGCATTTGGCCCATATCCCTCCAAACCTTTACTACTCATGTCGTTATCTCAGTGTCTTTTAAATATTGTAACTGTATCTCTATCCATCACTTCCTCTGGCAAATCATTCCACCCACATTCCATTCACTGTGTAAAAGAGTTGCCCCCTTTTAAATCTTTCTTCTCTCAACTTAAAAATATGCCCCCTAGTTTCTTAAGCATGATGCAATATATTAATTGTTTGTTAAGACTCTGATGAATTCATCAGCAGTGTAAAATAATTAGCTGATCATAAGGTCATCCCACCACTCAGATGAATAAATTGAATCCTAGTGTGTTACCCATGAACTTGGAAAACATTGTTATGGCTCGTCTACAGAGTAGGAACCCATCAATGGTCCACAAGTATGCAAGATTAATTGTTGCATTCCATAATCATTTGGGACTTCTGCACTGATCTACCATCACCCTGGCCAAAATACTTAGAATTTGATTATTATAGCTGCATTCTCTGTTCAAATCAATAGTGATCATAGTTGATGTCATATTATTGTCACTTGGACTCAAATCACTGGTGAGTTGGGAGTGGTGTGATTTATTGCTCCAAGTTAGGTTTTATTAGGCATATTTCCAAAACCCAAAAGAAAATTTCAGCAACCTTGCAACAGCAGTTCATTCTAAAGCAGCATGTCACTAATTAGAAAAGTGCTCATTGAGCACAGGAGACACTGTTGCAGACCATTCTCATACATCCAAGGTGCCTATGAAGTCTGCTATCTCAACTTCTCTTGGCTCCAAGATTAATTAGTATGAAGTTCAGGACATCACAATGACATTTGCTCTGTTAAAAGTGATGAAGTTGGAAGAAATATATATGGTTCCAGGAAAGAGCAGAGACAAAATTTGAACAAGTTTAATGAAAATAGAGAGGATTAGGAACTAATACAATCAAATTAAACAGCGAAATTTCAATTGGAACAATGATTAAAAAGAAAACATCCAATTGGTCTGTCAGCTAGTTATAATGATCTTGCTCTATTTATCAGAAATAGCAATCTCCCAGTCTCCTTGACAGAGGCAGGATCTCTGTCTCAGTGCACCTACCGTTTACTTCGAGCTTTTACAATCATTAACAGAGCACTTACAAAATGCATTAGCTGGAGTTGGAGTGTTGTACAAAGCTATGGATATTTCATAAAAAAATGATTAACGCCAGGGAAAATTGCAACGCAAATTCATTATGATGACAGACTTAAAAGGATGCATTAATGATGTGAGCCTCAACCAAGGCTACGTTCATTATTCTAATGATTAAAAGGAGAGGTTTTGTGAGAGGGAAGAACAGGAATTAATAGGGATGAGGTTAAGAGGAAGAAAAGTTGTGAAATGATTGAAGAGGGTAAATTCTGAAAAAGCTACTTCCACTAATCAACGAATCAATAAAGGAGGGACAGAAGTTCAGAATTAGTATTAAAGCAGGAGATTAGATTGTTTTAATGCAGGACTGTTGGGTAGATCTTCCACTTAGGCTGTTGATGCCTCAATACAAATGCTGTACAAGTTCATTTCATCATTTTTCAGCTAAGCTTCCAAATGGAAGTTTTATCTCATAACTTATTGAACCAAAAATGGCTATTAAAACACAGACAATCACAATAAGTAGACATCCTGCCATTTGTGATATTCCCATCCACGAAATTGCTGATCCATACAAAATATTATGTAACTCATTTCACTTATTGGAGTCCAATCTTAGTCAGGAGTTTCAGATAAAAGGAAACTTGTGCAAATGTCAAAAAATGAAAATGTCCCTCAGCAAATGAAAACAAACTTACGATACAGAAGGTATCCATAACATACTGTACTGAATGGACTAGAATATGCACAGTTCTCATCCATTGTCTGCCATGTTGCCTACTGGAGTGTTTGCATGTGGGTATTCATAGTTGTTATCATCATCATGTTTAGCTAAAGAGCCTTATAATTAAGGACAAGCGTGGTCTAATATTTCAAATGATTTTACAGATTGCTGTAAAGATGTCCTCCTGGAATTTGTGTAAAATAACTGCTTTAGTCTTCTATCTTCCACAATACATTACATTGGTCAAAGTTTGGCATGACTGGAACATAAGAGAAAGTGAGGACTGCAGGTACTGCACAGCTAAAATGTGTGGTGCTGGTAAAGTACAGCAGGTCAGGCAGCATCCGAGGAGTAGGAGAGTCAACATTTCAGGCATATGCCCTTCAGCAGGAATATGGCTAAGAAATTTGGTTAGTGTGAGTTTTAAAATAGAAACCTTGTTAAAATCGAGACACAGAACTGTTGTGAAAAATTTTAAAATCCAGCTCCTGAGAGTGGACAATTTGGTGCCAATCGTTCTTTCTCTGTTAAGACTGGAATATGTGGGCTCAAACTGGGTTGAATTCTTTTTGAAGTTTCAGGGGAATCACTCTTGCAGCTCCAAACTTCATATAACCCTAGACCTGCTTTATTCAAAATAGCTTCATGAAGATGGCATCCCTTTCAAAAAACTGCTGAATGGTATAGGCCATATTTTACTGAAGTCAGCCCATTTTGGTCCTTTCGTGAAGTCAAAGACTTGACCTTGTTTGTAGAACTGATCCCAACTGTCCTTTTTCTGCTTTTAGAAGTGGTATACCTTTAGTGCGTGACTAAAATCTGTTTTCTCCCTGCCATATTGAATGCATGCGCCTGTTTGGAAGTACACTATAAGATGTTCTGGGATTGTCTAAAAACTCTCTGGTTCTTTTCAGTAAGCTTCTAAAATTCCTCTTTATTGAGTTGCCTATTTTTCTGTTATTGACAGTAAAATACTGCTATTCCAAATGTTTACATTCCTGGTAAATCTCATGCACAGATATTATAATGAGAGTCAATTGAGTAAGTTCTAATCACAGTCGAAAAGTGTGGCACTGGAAAAGCACAGCAGATCAGGCAGCATTCGAGGAGTGGAAGAATTGACATTTCAGGCCTAAGCCCATCATCAGGGAAATGGAGCGGGGGAGGGGTCTGAGAGATAAATAGGAGGGGTGGGGTGGGGGGTAGGGGTGAGAAAGCTGGGAAGACAATAGTTAGATGCAGGAGCAGGGGTGATGGTGATAGGTCAGAGCGAAACATGGAGTGGATCATTGGGAATAGCAGTAATTTACTGTCTACAACAGAAAAATAGACAATTCGTTAAAGAGGAATTTTAGAAGCTTACTGAAAAGGACCAGGGAGTTTTTAGACAATCCCAAAACATTTATAGTATACTTCCAAACAGGCACAAGCATTCAATATGGCAGGGAGAAAACATATTTTAGTTATGCACTGAAGGTATACCACTTCTAAAAGCAGAAAAAAGGACATTTAAGATCAGTTCTAGAAACAAATGTCAATTCTTTGGCTTCATGACAGTACCAAAGTGCCTTCACTAAAATATGGCCTATACTCAGGCCATCCAGCAGTTTTTTGAAAGGGATGCCATCTTCATGAAGCTATTTTGCATAAAGCAGGTCGAGGGTTATATGAAGTTTAGAGCTGCAAGAGTGATTCTCATAAAATTTCAAAAAGAATTCAACCCAGTTTGTGCCCACATATTCCAATCTTAACAGAGAAAGAACAATTGGCACCAAATTATCCATTCTCAGGAGCTGGATTTCAAAATCTTTCACGGATGCTCTGCGTCTCCATTTTAACAAGGTTTCTATTTTAAAACTCACACTAGCCAAATTTCTTGGTCCTCAGATAACCTATCAGATAAAGAAAACCTCTAGCTCCTTACGTGCCTCTATAGGGTTGCCTGTGGGCCAAGAGAAGGGGGAATATTTCCTCCATGGCCTGCGATCACCTCAATGATGCTCCACCCACAACTTTCTCCCATACCAATTTGTAATCTCTCCTCCTTCCTACTATGATCTCTCAATCCAAATGTCCCACCTTCAGCTCCTTGCCTACCTGACCCTTGGCATCATCCTGATGCTTCATCTTTTTTGCTCGACAGACAGATAAGCATTTCAATCACCGGATTGGATGCAGAAACTATAGGGGAAGTAAAGAAAAAAGTCACTCAGACTGGAATTAAAGCTCCCAATAATGTGCAAATTGTTTAACATGTTTTGTTCCCTCAAACATCTGATGTGTATGATATCAACAATTCATCCTTTCTCTAGGCTACCAAGAACATCAAATCACAAAAATGTATGAGTAAGTGACTTGCAATTAGTAAGATAGAAGGCCAATAATACTTGATCATTTTCACAATTTTCTTCTTTAAAGAAAAAAACTGTGACAGTTGTGACTTTTTTATGCCATTTATATAAAGGATTTAGATGAAAAGAGAGAAGGCATAGTTAGTAAGCTTTCAGACAACACCAAAATTGGTGGTATAATGGACAGTAAAGAAGTTAATCTAAGATTACAAAGACATCATGATCAATTGGTTCAATGGGCTGAAGAGTGGCAGTTGGAGTTTAGTTTGGATAAGTACGAGGTATGGGATTTTGGTAAAACAAACGAGGACAGGACTTATGCAAATAAGAGTAGGGTCTTGGCTAGTGTTGTAAAACAGAGACTGGGATGCTCAGGTAGATAATACTTTGAATTTTGCATGACATACAAACTGGGTGGTTAAGAAAGCATTTAGCATTCTTGCCTTCATTGGTCAGACATTTGAGGAGAGCAATTGGAATGTCATGTTGAAGTTGTACAGAACATTGCTGAGGACTTTTCTGGAGAACTGAGTCCAGTTCTGGTTGTCCTGTTACAGTAAGGATATTATTAAGCTAGAGAAGGTTCAGAAGAGATTTACCAGGATATTGCCAAGAATTGAGGATTTGAGTTATAAGGAGAGGTTGTATAGGCTAGGTTTCACTGCAGCATAGGAGGCTGAGGAGCTCATAAGATGTAGGGCAGAATTAGCCATTTGGCCCATTGAGTATGCTCCATCATTCGATCATGGCTGATATGCTCCTCACCCCCAATTTCCTACATTCTCTCCATGACCCTTCAACACATTACCAACTAAAAGTCTGTCTAACTCCTCCTTAAATTTACTCACTGTCCCAGCATCCACTGCATTTTGGGAAGCAAATTCCACAGAATATCAAAGAAGGGTGACCTTCTCGATGTTTAAAAAAATCATGAGGAGTATAGATAAGGTTCATGGTAGTGTTTTTCCCTATGCTAGGAGATTTCAAAATTGGGGGCATATTTTTAAGGTGAGAGGAGAAAGATTTAAAAAGACATGAGGGGCAATATTTTTACAAAGAGATAGTTCATGTGTGGAATGACCTTCCAGAGAAAGTGGTGCAAGTTGGTACAGTTACAATGTTTAAAAGCCATTTGGAAAAGTACATGAATAAGAGGTGTTTGGAGGGATATGGGTGAAACATAGGCAGGTGCAAATAGTTTAATATAAGATTATGCTCAGTATGGACTGATTGGACCTAAGAATCACAGCGCCAGAGACCTGGGTTCAATTCCCGCCTCAGGCGACTGACTGTGTGGAGTTTGCACGTTCTCCCCGTGTCTGCATGGGTTTCCTCCGGGTGCTCCGGTTTCCTCCCACAGTCCAAAGATGTGCAGGTCAGGTGAATTGGCCATGCTAAATTGCCCGTAGTGTTAGGTAAGGGGTAAATGTAGGGGTATGGGTGGGTTGCGCTTCGGTGGGGCGGTGTGGACTTGTTGGGCCGAAGGGCCTGTTTCCACACTGTAAGAAATCTAATCTAATCTAATCTAATCTGTTTCTGTGCTGTATGACTCGATGACTATGTAGTCTTCTTCTCTTGGATAATTGTCATGCTTATGACTATAAAGGTTGAAATTTTTTTTTTTTTACACTCTTTCACAGGTTTTAAAGCTGATGTGGCAATGAATAAACGTATCATTCCAAAATAGTAATTTTGAACATCCAAAACTTTCTGATATACTACAACAGTAAATCTTATCAACAAGCAAAAATTAGGCTTGACAATACCCAGAAGGTGGCGCTCTAAATCAAATTATCATTTGATACAGCTTTGCACAAGTAAATGATTTTAAAAATAATCACTTAACAATAATGTTGAAAAATTTGAAGTTTTTACCTTGTTTCACACAATTAAGTCATTAAAAAATTCCTAGAAACATCATAGAACATAGACATAGAACACAGAAAAGTACAGCACAGAACAGGCCCTTTGGCCCATGATGTTGTGCCGAGGATTAATCCTAATGTAAAATAAAATAACCTAACCTACGCACCCCTCAATTCACTGCTATCCATGTGCATGTCCAGCAGTCACTTAAATGTCCCTAATGACCCTGCTTCCACCACAACCGCTGGCAACGCATTCAATTCATTCACAACTCTCTGCGTAAAGAGCATACCTCGAATGTCTCCTCTATACCTTTCTCCTAATATCTTAGAACTGTGACCCCTTGTGCCAGCCAATCCTGCCCTGGGGAAAAGTCTCTGGCTATTGACTCTATCCATGCCTCTCATTACCTTGTATATCTCAATCAGGTCGCTTCTCTTCCTCCTTCTCTCCAGAGAGAAAAGTCTGAGCTTAGTCACCTCTCTTTGTAAGACAAGTCCTCCAGTCCAGGCAGCATCTTGGCAAACCTTCTTAGCACCCTTTCCAAAGCCTCCTCATCCTTCCTATAATAGGGCGATCAGAACTGGACAGAATATTCCAAGTGTGGTCTCACCAGGGTCTTGTAGAGCTGTTGCAAAACCTCGCAGCTCTTAAATTCGATCCCCCTGTTAATGAAAGCCAAAACACCATATGTTTTCTTAACAACCCTATCCACTTGGGTGGCAACTTTGAGGGACCTATGCACTTGAACACCAAGATCCCTTTATTCCTCCACACAGCCAAGAATCCGGTCTGTAATCCTATATTCAGCATTTACGTTTGACCTTTCAAAAATGCATCAATTTGCACTTATCCAGTTTGAACTCCATATGTCATTTCTCAGCCCAGCTCTGCATCCTGTCTATGTCGCACTGCAGCCTGCAATAGCCCTCGATACTGTCAATGGCACCTCCAACCTTTGTGTCATCGGCAAATTTACTAACCCACACCTCAACTTCCTCATCCAAGTTATTTGTAAAAACTACAAAAAGCAGAGGCCCGAGAACAGATCCTTGCAGTACACCACTCACCACTGACCGCCAGGCAGAATACTCTCCATCAACAACCACTCTCTGTCAGCCAACCAATTCTGAATCCAGATAGCCAAATCTTCCTGTATCCCATACCTCCTGACTTTATGAATGAGCCTACCATGGGGAATCTTATCGAACACCTTGCTGAAGAACATATACACCAATTCCACTGCTCGACCTTCGTCAACCTGTCTCGTCACCTCCTCAAAGAACTCAAAAAGATTTGAGAGCATGACCTGCCCCTCAAAATGCCATGCTGACTGCCGTTAATCATGCTATGATTAGATTAGATTACCTACAGTGTGGAAACAGGCCCTTCAGCCCAACCAGTCCACTCCGATGCGTAACCCATCCAGACCCATTCCCCTCTGACAAATACACCTATCACTATGGGCAATTTAGCATGGCCAATACGCCTGACCTGCAGATCTTTGGACTGTGGGAGGACACCCATGCAGACATAGGGAGAATGTGCAAACTCCACACAGACAGTCACCCAAGTCTGGAATCAAACCTGGTGCTGTGAGGCAGCAGTGCTAACCTCTGAGCCCCTGTGCTGCCCCTGCTTTTCCAAATGGTCATAAATCCTATCCCTTAGAATTCTTTCCAAAACCTTGCTGATCACAGACATAAGACTGACAGGTCTGTAAGTGCCAGGGATTTCCCTATTCCCCTTCTTGAAAAGAGAACAACATTCACCTCCTTCCAATCCTTCTATACTACTCCTGTGGAGAGTGAGGAGGCAAATATCCTCGCCAGTGGCTTAGCAACCTCCTTTCTCACTTCACAGAGCAACCTAGGATAAATCTGGTCTGGCCCTGGGGGCGTATCAATCTTAATGTTTTCCAAAGTTTCCAGCACATCAACTTCCTCAATCTTGATCTGGTCAAACCTTTTCCCAGCTCCTCAAAGTTCTCATTCACAACAAGGTCCCTTTCCTTAGTGAAAACCAAAGTAAAAAAAAACTCATTTAGGGCTTCCCCTATCTGCTCAGACTCCACGCAGAAGTTCTCTACACTATCCCTGACCGGCCCTACCTTCTCCCTAATCATTCTCTTATTCCTCATGTATGAGTAGAATGTCTTTGAGTTCTCCCTAATCCTTCCTGCCAAGCCTTTTTTGTGCCCCCTCCTGGCACTCCTCAGTCCATTTCTGAGCTCCTTTCTAGCAAGCCTGTAATCCTCTAAAGCTGTGCTAGATCCTTGCTTCCTCCACCTTACTTAAGCTGCGTTCTTCCTTTTGACAAGAAGCTCCTCTGTTCTTGTCATTCAAGGTTCCTTAACCTTACCTCTTCTTACCTGTCTCAGAGGAACAAATTTGTGCATCACGAGCAACAACTGCTCCTTAAACAGTCTCCGTATGTCTGTTATGCCCTTTCTGTGGAACAATTGCTCCCAATCTGTACTTCCCACTCCTGTCTGATAGCGTCATCATTTCATTTTCCTCAATTAAATATCTTCCCTCGGTAACTGCTCCTTTCCCTCTACAAGGCTATGGTAAATGTGAGGCAGTTGTGGTCACTATCACCGAAGTGTTCTCCCATCACAGGATCTGACACCTGTCCTGGCTCATTGCTGAACACCAAATCCAAAATGGCCTCTGCCCTCATTGGCCTGTCTACATACTGAGTAAGGAAACTCTCCTAAACACACCTGACAAAAACAGCTCCATCCAAACCATGTGCACTAAGGAGGTTCCAGTCAATATTGAGAAACTTGAAGTCACCCATAACAACAACACTGCTACATCTGCATTTTTCTAAAATCTGCTGGCCTATGAGTTCTTCAATCTCCCTACTATTATAATTTAAAAGATTCTGTGGCTTATCCAAATTTTAAACACTACATTTGCACTTTTGGGTGAGTTTCAAATTTGCAAAATGATAATTTGTCCTATAAAGGCATATCCTGATGTTGTCTGATTACATGCAGTATCTTATCAAAATGAATTTTGAGGTGGGAACCTGTTAGCAGCTTTGAAAAAGTGAACCTAAAGTAACAGTATTGAACTGTTTGTGCACATTTTTAAACTCTTCTAAAAAAAGGAATTATCAAACTGAAAAATGTTAATATTGTGCCGAGAAAAAGAATGGCAAAATCGTTCACATGTTCTTGAAGCTGGTTCATACATGTCAGAAGTTCTTTATCTGACAATTTTATTTTTATAAGATTTCTTGTTTTTAATGTTGGTCAGTCATACAAGGTAACCTTTTTAGTGTCCAAATAAGAAAATGTTATGGTGCATTAGATTAGAAATACCACCATAAAAGTTATTTTCATATTTTAAAATTTTTGATTTACTGGGTGATTTTTATTATAATGTTCAAATGTGATCAAGGCTGTGTGAGGAGAATTCTTTTGTTGTTTACATGCAGTATTTCAGTGATAGCAATAATTGCAGCATTGGGGAGTCAATAGCCGAGTGGTATTATCAATAGACTGTTAATACAGAGACTCAGATAAAGTTCTGGAGACCGGTGTTCAAATCCTGCCATGGCAGATAGTGGAATTTGTATTCAATGAAAGAAAATCAGGAATTGAAAGTCTAATGATGACCATGAATCCATTGTTGATTGTTCGGAAACGTCCTTTAGGGAAAGAAATCAGTGTTTCAGGCATAAGCCCTTCATCAGGAATCCAGAGGGTCCTGATGAACTCTGCCTGAAACGTCGATTCTCCTGCTCCTTGAATGCTGCCTGACCTGCTGTGCTCTTCCAGCATCACACTCTCAACGCTGATCTCCAGCATCTGCAGTCCTCACTTCCTCATAATTAGGGATGGGTATTAAATGGTGCCGGGTCAGTGACGCTCTCTTCCCATGTATAAATAAAAAAAAATATTGACATAACCATGATGGCCAGGAAAAGGTCAGAATACATCATTAATAAATGATTGTTACAGTTCCAATTATTGTACGCTATTATTGAAATTATTTCAGGTCAAGCAAACTATCACAATCACTTCTCTAATGCATTTAAAATTGCTTGTTAATTTATCATTTGTAGGACTGAACATAAAATGCAAAGCAGGTCACAATTAAAATGGTTGCAGAATATTCTAAGTACATGTACATCCATACATCCAGTTGAAAGGTTATCTGAAGAGTTGTCTATTGATCATATTATGACATCGCCTACTCATAGAGCCAATATATATTTAAAAAGAACTATAGACATGGAAACCAGGTGAGTGAAAAAGTGAGAAATTCATCCAAGATACTAATACAAAACAAATCATCAGTGGTTTGATATTGATTTCCTTTGAACACAATGGTTTGGACATGATCTGGTAGCTTTCCAATTCTGCCTGCCTCATGATAACCTTTCACCCACACACCCCTCTCCCCTCCCCTACCCTGTGTATCAGAATATATCTACCTTAGTGTTAAAACGTTCAAATAATCTGCTTCCACCATATTTTGAGGAAGAGAGAGTTCCAACAATTCGCCATTTTCTGTGAGAAAAATATCCCTCCTCCTCTGCACCTGATATGGTTGACCCCTGATTTTTAAACTTTTATTCCCAGTCCCAGCTTCATTCACAATCTACATCCAGCTTGTCAAGAGGAATTGAATTGAATTGAACTTATTGTCACGTGTACTGAGGCACAGTGAAAAGCTTTGTTTTGTGAGCAATACAGGAAGATCACATAGTTAAGTAGCATAGATAAGTAAATAATAGGTAAACAGTAGCAAAAATAAAAACACAGGTACAGACGAATGTTAAGAGTTTGTGAGTCCATTTAGTATTCTAACAGAAGGGTCGAAGCTGTTTCGAAACTGGCTGGTGCATATGTTCAGGCTTCTGTACCTTCTCCCTGATGATATAGGTTGTAGAAAAACATTGCCAGAGTAGGATGGATCTTTGAGAATCCTGGCAGCCTTTCCTGCTAGATGGATTCTATAGATGGGAGGTTGGCCTTTGTGTTTGTCCGGGCCAAGTTCACAACTCTCTGTAACCGTCTCCAATCTTGAATGGTACAGTTGCCATAGCAGGTCATGATACATCCAGACAGAATGCTCTCGATGGCGCACCTATAAAAGTTGGCAAATTTCCTCAACTGCCTTAGGAAGAAGAGACGTTGTTGGACCTTTGTAACCAGTGCTTCCACATCAAGAAAGCTTGTTGTTGATGTCCACTCCCAGGAGCTCGACATTCTCCATTCGTTCCATCTCTGTGCTGTTAATGTGTAGGGGGGCATGAGTAACATCCTGCCGAAAGTCAGTAATGAGTTACTTGATTTTGCCAGCATTGAGAGCTAGGTTGTTCTCAGTGCACCATTTTTCCCAGGTCTTCCACCTCCCATCTGTAGTCTGTTTTGTTGCCATCTGAGATTTGATCGACTACGGTCGTGCCATCAGCAAACTTGTAAATGGCATTAGTTGGTATTTGGTGATGCAGTCATGGGTATACAGTGAGGACAATGAATGAATTTTATTGTCCTCCTCTCCCATCCATAACAGAGAGGAGTTTCAATTTTTCTTTTCTTAATTTCTTCTTTCTTTAAAATAAAGCATAGGTAACAAATGTTTCCATTCCTACTTGGGATATCCAATTTTAACTTGCCCAAAACAAATTATTTTTGAGTCAATTAAACCATAAACAGGAAGGCGATGGCCTAGTGGTATTATCATTAGAATATTAATCCAAAAACTCAGCTAATGTTCTGGGGATCTGATTTCAAATCCTGCCATGGCAAATGATGGAATTTGAATTTAACTAAGAATCTTCTGGGAACCATTGTTGATTGTTAGGAAAAAAAAACAATCATTCTAGTTCACTAACGTCCTTCAGGGAAGCAGATCTGCCACCCTCACTTGATCTGTCACATATTTTACTCTAGAACTACAGTAAAGTGGTTGGTTCTCAACTGTCTCTTAAATAGCCTAGCAAGCCACTCAGTTGTGCCAACTGTTACAAAATTGCAGCAAAGAAATGAAACTAGATGAACATCTGTCATTGAACTAGGGACCAAAAAGATAATAGCAGAAACAATCCTGCAAAGTCCTCCTCTCCAATATTTGAGAGATAACATCAAAATTGGGAGACCTGTCACACAGTTTAGTCAAATAACAGCCTGACAGATTCATAATTACAGAATCATACCTTAGAGATAATACCCCAAATGCAATCATTACCATCCCTCAATATGTTCCTTTCCACCAGCCAGACAGACTGAGCAGAGATGGTGGCACAGTGGAATAAAGTTTGGAGGAAGTTTCCCTGGGAATGCTCACAGTTGACTCTAGATCCCTGAACTTTCATGGATTCAGGTTAAAGATGGATAATCCTGCTGATTAGCACATACCATTCTCCCATGGCTGATAAGTCAGTACTTCTCCATTTTGAACAACACTTGGAAGGAAGCACTGAAGATGGTAATGGCATAAAGTGTACTCTGGGTGGTGAATTTCAATGCCCACCACCAAGAGTGGCTCAGCAGCAGTATTACAGATTGAGTTGGTTGGGTCCTAAAGGACATAGCTGCTAGATTTGGTCTGTGGCAGGTGGTGAAGGAACCAAGAGGGAAAAGCATACTTGACCTCATCCTTACTAATCTACCAGATGCAGATGCATCTGTCCATGACAGAATTAGTAAGAGTGATCACCACACAGTTCTTGTGGAGATGAAGTCCTGCCTTCACATTAAGAATAATCTCCATTGTGTTGTATAGCACTATCACTGTGCTAAATGAGACAGACTTTGAACATATCTAACAGTTGAAGACTGAGCATCCATGAGGCACTGTGGGCCATCAACAGAAGCAGAACTGTACTCTAGCACAATCTGTAACTTCAGGGGCCAGCATATTCCCCACTCAATCATTACCATCAAGCCAGAGGATCAGCACTAGTTCAATAGAGATTGCAGGAGGGCATGCTGGGAGCAGCTCTCGGCATACCTAAAAGTGAGATGTTAAGCGAGCCCACAATTAGCAGATCAGATTTAAGCTCTACAATCCTGCCACATCCAGTTTTGAATGTTGGGGAACAATCAAGCAACTCACTGGAGGAGAAGGCAACAAAAATATCCCCATCCTCAATGAAGGACGATCTCAGCACATCAGTGCAAAAGATAACCCTGAAACATTTGCGGCAAACTTCAGCCAAAAGGGCCAAGCAGGTGATCCATCTTGGCCTCCTCCAGTGGTCTCCAGTGTTGCAGATGCTAGTCTTCAGCCAATTCGATTCACTCCATGGGATATCAAGAAACACAGAATTGCAAAGGCTATGGACCCTGATAATATTCCAGCAATAGTACTGAAGACTGGTGCTTCAGAACTTGCTGCTCTCCTAACCAAGTTGTTGCATTATTGACTTTCTTCGGGATGTTACTCATGCCACCCAATACATGAACAGTACAGAGGTGGAACGAGTGGAGAATATCAATCTCCTGGGAGTGGTCATCAACAACAAGCTTTCTTGCACTCTTCATGTGGATGCACTGGTTACAAAGGCCATATAACACTGACAAGACATATTACAAAAGCAATATAACACTGGCATCTAATCAACAATGTGGAAAATCACCCAGGTATGTCCTGTGGACAAAAAGCAGGACAAATCCAACCCGGTCAATTACCACCCCATCAGTCTACTCTCGATCATCAGTAAAGTGATGGAAGGTGTCAACAATAGTGCGAATAGGTCACACCTACTGAGCAATAACCTGTCCAGTTTGGGTTCTGCCAGGGCCACTCAACTCCTTACCTCATTATAGCCTTGCTTCAAACACGGACAAAAGCGCTGATTTTCAGAGGTGAGGTGAGAGTGACAGCCCTTCATATCAAGGCTGCATTTGACCAAGGGTGCCATCAGGGAGCCCTAGCCAAATTGGAATCAATGGGTATCAACAGGCAAACTGTCTGTTAAAATTACATGAACTTCATCTCAAAGCTACTCTGTCTTGGTCTTCCCTGATGTTCTCAGTTTTCCTGCTGTTGATCTCTGAGTTATCTTCTTTCTTTTCACTGCGAATAGGCTTTGCATGAAAAGGTATTTTGATAGAAAGGGTTTTTTTCTGATTTCATGGTTGGAGTCATGCCTGGCACTTAGGAAGATGGTCGTGGTTGTTGGAAGTCAGTCATCTCAACTCTGCATCTCTGCAGGAGTTCCTCAGGGTAGTGTCCTTGGCCCAAATATCTTCAGTTGTGTCATCAATGTCCTTCCCTGTATCAAAAGGTCAGAAGTGCAGATGTTCACTTATGATTGCATAATGTTCGGTACCACCAGCAACTCCTCAGAAACTAGAATAGTCCATGTTCAAATACAACAATATCGGGACAATATCCAGGCCCTTACAATTTGCAAATAATATTGGCACCACATATTTGTCAGACAATAGCCATTTCCAATAAGAGATAATCTAACCACCTCCTTGACATTTAATAGCATTACCACCACTGAATCGCTCACTATCAACAACCTGGGGTTCACAATTAACCAAAAACTCAACTGGACTCAACATATAAACAAAGTCACTACAAGAACAGGTCAGAGGCTAGGAATACTGTGGTAAGTAATTCATCTCCTGACTCCCCAAAGACTGTCCATCATCTGCATGCCACAAATCAGAGTGTGATGGAATACTTCCCACCTGGATGTGCCTACTTGATTGGCACAATATCCACAATCACCTACTCCCTCCACCTCTAGGCTCAGTACCAATAAGAAGTATTGCAGAAATTCACCAAAGATCATGAGACAGCATCTTCCAAACTCATGCTCATTTCTATCTAGAAAGACAAGGACAGCAGATACATGAGAATACCATCCCCTGAATGTTCTCCCTAAACCACTCGTCATACTGACTTGGAAATATGTTCACAGTCACTGGGTCAAAACCCTGAATTCCTTCCCTAAGAGCATTGTGTGTCAAACTACAGTACATAGACTGCAGCAGTTCAAGAAGGCAGTTCAGCACCACCTTCTCAAGTGCAATTAGGGACGTGAAATAAAAGCCAGTGACACTGACATTCATGAATTTTTTTTTAAATAAGCAAGGTTCATTAATGCATTCCATACTCAGAAGAATAGTTTGCAACACACATCCTCACACACATGCATTCAAGGAAAGGGAACAGAAAGGAGAGGAGCTACCAATTACTTCAATTCAAAGATAAGGATACCTGAAATAGTTCCCGTGAAAAAGGAAATCCAGTGAGTCAATGTCCAGTTGAACCTCTTTCAGTTGGCTGTGCAAAAAATTCTCTTTTATGGGAGCTCAGATGCAATAGGATTTCTGGTGAAAGTGTAGCAGTCAGGAGTATTTCATATCAGATTGAAGTGAGGATAAATGTCTTCGGAGAGTAGTGAGGCTATAGAACTTTGTAGCACAAATGACTGTAAAGGCCAAATTACCTAATATATTTAAGAAATATTGAGATTTCTAGAAGTTTGAGGTGTCACAGATTTTGGGGAGAGAATACAAGAGTAGCATTGAGATAAAGGACTAGCCACGTTCATTTTGAATGGTAGAATGAGCTTGATTGGCTGAATGGTCAATTCCTGCTCTTATTTTATGTATTATTATTTTTCTATGAAGCAGGTTTATTTCTGAAAATCAGACTTTTAATGCAATATTGAGATCTCGTACATGGGTTTACCCAAGCCTAGATTTGCTTAATCTTCTAGTGTCGCATGCAGATTGACAAAAAGGTGTCAAGGATGTATAATTAAAATATGTGCCAAACTACAGGCCGTTCTGCTGTAATGCGTGTTTCATTCATGCAAATTCACTATAAGAATTGAAATTTTATGCCATCATGAATTATATCCACCTCCTTAACCACTGTCATGCAATACTACAGAACACTTAATTTTATCCTTTAGTATATCATTGTTTGCTTTCCTTGACTGACTGCTTCATATCAATGAGGAGAAAGTGAGGTCTGCAGATGCTGGAGATCAAAGTTGAAACTTTATTGCTGGAGCAGCACAGCAGGTCAGGCAGCATCCAGGGAACAGGAGATTTGACGTTTCGGGCACAGGCCCTTCTTCAGGAATGAGCAGAGAGTGTTCAGCAGGAGAAGATAAAAGGTAGGGAGGAGGGACTTGGTCCTCCTCCCTACCTTTTATCTTCTCCTGCTGAACACTCTCTGCTCATTCCTGAAGAAGGGCCTGTGCCCGAAACGTCGAGTCTCCTGTTCCCTGGATGCTGCCTGACCTGCTGTGCTGCTCCAGCAATAAAGTTTCAACTGCTTCATATCAATGACTATCTTTCCACATAGAATTCATCATTTATCTGTATTTATGCAATTAAAAGCAGTGATTGTCTTGACAATATATTTATCCAATGTATTTGAATTTAATTTAAATTATATTTACTATCTTAGCTGAGTTATTATTTCATATATCCTTTCTTTAGAAATTGATTGGACTTTGTTGATTGTAGCTAAGAAACTTCATCCTGGTGTGAATTTCACGTATCCATGTGATTTTGGAATGAATATATTTAGATAATCATAGAGTCATAGAGATGTACAGCATGGAAGCAGATCCTTCGGTCAACCTGTCCATGTCGACCAATTATCCCAACCCAATCTAGTCCCACCTGCCAGCACCCGGCCTATATCCCTCCAAATCATTCCTATTCATATACCCATCCAAATGCCTTTTAAATGTTGCAATTGTACCTGTCTCCACCACATCCTCTGGCAGCTCATTCCATACACGTACCACCCTCTGTGTGAAAAGATTGCCACTTAGATCTCTTTTATATCTTTCCCCTCTCACCCTAAACCTATGCCCTCTAGTTCTGGACTCCTCGATCCCAGGGAAAAGACTTTGTCTATTAATCTTATCCATGCCCCTCATAATTTTGTAAACCTCTATCAGGTCACCCCTCAGCCTCCGACACTCCAGGAAAAACAGCCCCAGCCTGTTCAGCCTCTCCTTATAACTCAAATCCTCCAACCCTGGCAACATCCTTGTAAATATTTTCTGAACTTGAAATATTTTCAAGTTTCACAACATCTTTCCGATAGGAAGGAGACCAGAATTGCATGCAATATTCCAACAGCGGCCTAACCAATGTCCTGTACAGCTGCAACATGACCTCCCAACTCATGTACTCAATACTCTGACCAATAACAGAAAGCATACCAAACGCCTTCTTCACTGTCCTATCTACCTACGACTCCACTTTCAAGGAGCTATTAACCTGCACGCCAAGGTCTCTTTGTTCAGCAACACTCTTTTGGACCTTACCATTAAGTGTATAAGTCCTGCGAAGCACCTAAATGGCAAATTGCCTAATGGGGGTACTCACCCTCTGGATTGTGTAGAATTATTCAAGAGTACGATATTGGTGGGGCCATGAACCTACAAACTCTACTTAGTTTATGTCAAACATCTTACATATTTTGCAGATAGCAAAATGACAGTCAATCTTTCTTAAAATATTTACTATTCAAACATGGCATCATGGGGCACTCTCATTAGCAGAGTTTGTGACACGATTTACCATTGCCTATCTAATAGCAGAGTCAGTATTTCCTGAAAAGAGTCAGTATTTCCTGAAACTGAAGAATTGACAGTAAGGAAGAAGACTGAGAGGTTCCTAAATAATTCAATGTGGAGAAGGTATGGTGGAGCAAGATGGTCATCAGCCTACAGCCACAGAAAGGAAACAAAAGTTGCACTTTCACTGAATGGCAGAAGAGAAACTGAGAAGTATTTCTTTCTTATCAATGTTTCTTTCCATCCATAAAGACCTGTACTTCATGCTTTGTAAAGGTCATGCTCTACAAAAAGATCATGCTCTCATTTGTCTTGACCCAAATTAGCCAAGTTCAAAAGATCTACAACAATGAATTCTGACGTTTGTGGTTAAGAAATATATACTTTACCAAGCAAAATCCAACTATAGACTCTAATAAGTTCCTACATCTTATTTGCAACCCAGTGCTGATCCTCACATCTACACTCTGCCAGCCACCTTACTTCTTGCAGTTACTAACTTACTTCTCAGAAGTGTTCCATTAATGACGTGTGTTTGAGAGATGGCAGTGTGAAAAATCTCCACTGGGATCTCTGTGACCTTAAATAACTCTTAACTCACTGAAGCTGCTGGTCCTGAGGGACCTGCTTCTTCAGGCCCCTCAGGACCAGGAGCTGTCAGTGAATTCTGAAGTTTCCTTGCATGCTTCTAAAGCAATTAGGTGAGACAGCAATTTCCGTGAAAACTCCTTACAGTTTAGTGCATGGTGGCTCAGTGGTTAGCACTGCTGCCTCACAGCACCAGGGATCCTGGTTGAATTCCTGCCTTGGGTGAATGTCGGGGTGGAGTTTGCACATTCTCCCCGTGTCTGCGTGGGTTTCCTCGCAAGATGTGCAGGTCAGGTGAACTGGCCATACCAAATTGCCCATTGTGTTACATGCATTAGTCAGAGGGAAATGGGTCTAGGTGGGTTACTGTTCAGAGGGCCGGTGTGGACTTGTTGGGCCAAAGGGCCTGTTTCTACACTGTAAGGAATCTAGTCTAGTCACACAGAGCACAGGCTTAGATCTGTATTAGTCAGCATGACTAGAGGAAAATTAGTCCCCAAGTGCTGGAAGCACTGCAAAGATGTTTCCTTCCAAAACCTTAAACTCTGATTTTCAATTGAGTACAACCAATTTTCTGTATCGGTACCAAGTTTTGAGAATTGCAGATGCTGGTTTAAATTAAACATCTGTTTCCCACATGGACAATATATGAGTCCACATATTTGTGGACCAAAATGGTGTATTAAGTTTTTAACATAGTCGCTTTTGCAAAATCAATTTTATCTGATTTTCTTCCCAGGAATTAGACGGATAGGGCATGGGAGGTAAGAAAGCACATCATGCCAATATCAATCATTTCATATTTGCATGGGATGCAGTGCCTTTATATAGAATCACAGTCATACAACATAGTCATAGACCCTTCAGTCCAACTCGTCCATGCCAACCAAACTAAACCTGTGTTTGGCCCATATCCTTCTAAACCTTTATCATTAATGTACCTGCCCAAATGTCTTTTAAACATTGTCAATGTACCTGCCACTTCTTCTGGCTGTTCATTGCACATATGAACCACCCTGTGTGTGAAAAAAGTTGTCCCTCCTGTCCTTCTTAAATCTTTCTCATCTCAACCTTTGCTGCCTAGTTTTGAACTTCCCACCCCAGAGAAAAGACCTTTATGAGGGGCATGGATAAGGTGAAGAGAAAAGACCTTTTTTCTCTTCACCTTATCCATGCCCCTCATAATTTTATAAACCTCTACAAGGTCACCATTCAAACTTCTATGCTCCAGTGAAAAACTTCTCCAGCCTCTCTTTATAACTCAAATTTACCTGATGTTAATTCAATAAAGTCCTTTATTTTGTCTGCCTCCATTTGAACAAAAGTGGTTTACAGTTTCAGAGTGCTTTCTATCCTCAGTTGTCCAGAAAATTCAGCTGTAGACTATTTTTGCAAATTAAGATATCCATTGAAACATCAGCAAATCTGAAACATTTCACCATTCCATTACTCTGAAAAATTTTCCTTTCCCATGCTTTGTAGTTTTGAACTGCTGCCCCCGGTCACAGGAGCTTGCTCCCCTCCTATTACAAAGGAACAGTAAACCAATAGCCAGTGGTTTTACCATTACAAATACATCCTTCATAACTAGTGAGCCCCATGGTAGGTTCATGGGCTAAGTGGTGCAACACTTCACAGAGCAGCTCAGAGCAAAAGGAGAAAGCGCTGGATGTGGTTGATGTTAGGATTTTGGGTGACTCTCATATTGCAATAGATGATGACAAGAAACTTTATGAACTATATAAAACAGGCCGAGTTACTGATGTAAATATGAAGATCTCAGTGTCTGAGGCACACTTGCATTAATCCAAGCTCCACAATATTGAGGATTAAATAATAGAGGGTTACTTTAATACACTTTAACAGACTGTAATTCATAAAAATGCCCAGAATTGGAGCTCTAGTGCAACGTGGTAAGGCTTTGCAAACATTGAGATAGATTTAACACAGCCTCCTCTCCTAATTAGTAGCAATGACAAAAAAAGAGATCTCATATATGAGAAGTGGAGCAGGAAAGAAGGTTAAGCACTAAAAATGACATTAAATTATTATTAGAGCTTGGTTTAGCAGAATAGTCATGTGGTTATAGCAGCTTTATTCTTGATCCAAGGGGACAATATTATGGATTCTGTCTGCAGGGTTTCAAACAGCATCCACATGGTTCTAAGAATATTTTGTAATTACATTGCATTGAGCAAAGCCTCTAATGATTACCAGGGTGTGTGACAATTCAGCACTGAAAAAGACTAATGACATGTAAATTTTCATTTTAGCTCCCACAGTCTTGGATTAAATGGGGCTAATGTTAATCCTGTAAATTTAGAAAATTATTGTGTTGCTTATATATACACAGTTGTTGAAGAAATTGGTCTTGAACAACTGCTGCTCAGTTGGATTCACTCACTTGATGGTTTTTTTATTGTCACACCTGTGCTATACATATAGGATTATTGCCTGTACTTTCCACGCATCCATGTCAATCTTTCACAAAGATGTTAGGGTCATAAATCAAAAGCAATGAGCGCACGAGTGAGTAATGTAGTTCTTACAAAATAGTGATTGATCAATCGATTCATTGTTCCCTGATGAAAGTTAACACATGTTTTAATAAATTGTTGTTCAAAAAAGATGTTTTTGCCTGAGATCACACACTAACAACCAACATAATTTGTAACAGTTTGTACGTTTGTCGTCTCAGGGCTGTGCTCCATGTATAAAATC
Organism: Chiloscyllium plagiosum; assembly: GCF_037043375.1. NCBI lineage: Eukaryota > Metazoa > Chordata > Chondrichthyes > Orectolobiformes > Hemiscylliidae > Chiloscyllium > Chiloscyllium plagiosum. The sequence goes on along the minus strand of NW_028270145.1, from coordinate 86,810,209 downwards.
CTTTGCCTCTTCATGGTGATTTAAAGATATCTGCCGTACAAAGATTTTACATTTCCAAATGTACAGTCAATAAGTGATTTAGAATTTCTAGAAACAACCCGAACAAATGGTTTCTTTACTAAATAGTGGCTCTCTTTTGTAGTTATTATGCAATAATGTGTGAAGTACCATTTCTCTGAAGTTTAACTCTCTGCATATTTCTGAGCTGTACAAAGTGATTTTTCCAGGTAAAATGTGGTCACAATAGCAGTGGCACAGTTACCTGGTCACCTAAAGTGTCTTTAACATAACAACAAAACATTTTGGCATTTCATTGAGAAAAAAACAACTGTAAATTAATCACTTCTTAAATGTCTTGTACTGTAACTGTTGTATTTTGTTTGTATTTCAGTGCTCATTACTAAGGAGAAACGATGCAAATACCATAAGCCAATAAGACCATAAGACATAAGAGCCAAAATTAGACCATTCAGCCCATCGAGTCTGCTCCATCATTCAGTCATGGCTGATAAATTTCTTAACCACATTCTCCAGCTTTCTCCCCATAACCCTTGATCCCCTTCACATCAAGAACCTATCTATCTCCATTTTAAATATATTCAATGACCCCTGGCTTCCACAGCCTTCTGTAGTAGCGAATTCCATAGATTCACCACACTCTGGCCGAAGAAGTTTCTCCTTATCTCCATTCTAAAAGGTCTTCCCTTTACTCTAAGGCTGTTCCCTTGGGCCCTAATCTCTCCTATTAATGGAAACATCTTCCCAACATCTACTCTGTCCAAGCCATTCAGTATTCTGCACGTTTCAATTAGGTTTCATCGCGTTTAGACCGAGAGTCCTCAGACCTCCCTCATATGTTAAGCTTTTCATTCCTGGGACTATTCTCGCGAATTTCATCAGAACACGTTCCAGAGCCAGTACATCCTTCCTGAGATATGGGGCCCAAGACTGCGCACAATACTCCAAATGTGGTCTGACAAGAGGCTTATAGAGCCTCAGAAGTACACCCCTGCTTTTATATTCAAGTTGCCCCAAAATAAATGCCAACATTGCATTTGCCTACCTAACTATTGACTCAACCTGCAAGTTTACCTTGAGAAAATCTAGAACTCTCAAGTCTCTTTGGACTTCAGACTTCTGAATTTTTTCCCCCATTTAGAAAACAGTTCATGCTTCTATTCTTCTTCCCAAAGTGCATGACCTCACATTTTTCTACATTGTATTCTATCTGCCACTTCTTTGCTGACTCTCCTAACTTGTCCAAGTCTTTCTGTAGCCTCCCCTGCCTCATTAATGCTACCTGTCCCTCTACCTATCTTTGTACCGAATGGAAACTTAACTAGAATGCCCTCAGCTCCTTCATCCAGATTGTTAATGTATAAAGTGAAAAGTTGTGGTCCCAACACTAGCCATTGCAGAACACCACTTGTCACCAGCTGCCATCGTAAGAAAAACCCTTTTATCCTACTCTGTTTTCTGTCAGACAGCCAATCTTTTATCCATGCTAGTACCTTGCCTCTAACACCAAGGGCCCTTATCTTACTCAGCAGCCTCTTGTGCAGCACCTTATCAAAGGCCTTCATGAAAGCAAATGACCAGAGGGGGTGGGTTTGCCTTACTAGTAAGGAACAAAATAAAATTAATACTAAGAAATGAAGTGGGGTCAGATGATGCGGAATCTGTGTGGGTCAAATTGAGGAACCACAAAGGTAAAAAAACGCCATAGTTGGAATTATGTGCAGGCCTCCAAATTGTTGTGAGGAGCTGGGATGTAAGATACACCAGGAAATAGAAAGGGTGCGTAAGTAAGGCAAAGTTACAGTGATCATCGAGGATTTCAATCTGCAGGTGGACTAGGAAAATCAGGTCGTTAGTGGATTACAAGAAAAGGAAGTTGCCTACAAGATGGCTTTTTGGAGCAGCTTGAGGTGGACTCCACTAGGGAACAGGCAGTTCCAACCTCATAGTCCGAGAACCCCGCACTGCCCGGTTCTACCTCTTTCCCAAGATCCACAAGCCTGACCACCCTGGCCGACCCCATTGTCTCAGCATGCTCCTGCCCCACTGAACTTATTTCTACCTACCTCAACACTGTCCTATCCCCCCCTCGTCCAGGAACTCCCCACATATGTTCGAGACACCACCCACGCCCTCCACTCCTCCAAGACTTCCGTTTCCCTGGCCCCCAATGCCTCATCTTAACCATGGATATCCAATCCCTCTACACCTCCATCCGCCATGACCAGGGCCTCCAAACCCTCCATTTCTTCCTCTCCTGACGTCCCCAACAATACCCTTCCATCGACACTCTCATTTGTTTGGCTGAACTGGTCCTCACCCTTAACAATTTCTCCTTCAAATCCTCCCACTTCCTCCAGACCAAAGGGTAGCCATGGGCACATGTATGGGCCCCAGCTATGCCTGTCTCTTTGTTGGCTACGTAGAACAGTCGATCTTCTGTAATTACACCGGCGCCACTCCCCACCTCTTCCTCCGCTACACTGATGACTGCATTGGCGCCACCTCGTGCTCCCACGTGGAGGTTGAGCAATTCATCAACTTCACCAACGCATTCCACCCCGACCTTAAATTTACCTGGACCATCTCTGACACCTCCCTCCCCTTTCTGGACCTCTCCATCTCCATTAATGATGACCGAAATTGTTTACAAACCCACTGACTTCCACAGCTACCTGGATTACACCTCTTCCCACCCTACCTCCTGCAAAAATGCCATCCCGTATTCCCAATTTCTCCGCCTTCTCCATATCGGCTCCCAGGAGGACCAGTTCCACCACAGAACATACCAGATGGCCTCCTTCTTTGGAGACCGCAATTTCCCTTCCCACATGGTTCAAGATGCCCTCCAACGCATCTCGTCCACATCCCGCACCTCCGCCATCAGACCCCACCTCTCCAACTGTAACAATGACAGAACGCCCCTGGTGCTCACTTTCCACCCTACCAACCTTTGCATGAACCAAATCATCCGCCAACATTTCCACCACCTCCAAACAGACCCCACCACCAGGGATATATTTCCCTCCCCATCCCTTTCCGTCTTCCGCAAAGACCGTTCCCTCTGTGACTACCTGGTCAGGTCCACACCCCCCTACAACCCACCCTCCCATTCTGGTACCTTCCCCTGCCACCGCAGGAATTGCAAAATCTGCGCCCACACCTCCTCCCTCACCTCTATCCAAGGCCCTAAAAGAACCTTCCACATCCATCAAAGTTTTACTTGCACATCGACCAATATCATTTAATGTATCCATTGCTTCTGATGCAGTCTCCTCTACATTGGGGAGACTGAACGCCTCCTAGCAGAGCGCTTTATGGAACATCTCCGGGACACCCAGACCAAACAACCACACCACCCAATGGCCCAACATTTCAACTCCCCCTCCCACTCTGCCGAGGACATGGAGGTCCTGGGCCTCCTTCACCGCTGCTCCCTCACCACCAGATGCCTGGAGGAAAAACGCCTCATCTTCCGCCTCGGAACACTTCAACCCCAGGGCATCAACGTGGACTTCAACAGTTTCCTCATTTCCCCTTCCCCCACCTCACCCCAGTTCCAAACTTCCAGCTCAGCACTGTCCCCATGACTTGTCCTACCTGCCTATCCTCTTTTCCACCTATCCACTCCACCCTCCCCCCAACCTATCACCTTCATCTCCTCCCCCACTCACCTATTGTACTCTAGGCTACTTTCTCCCCACCCCCACCCTCCTCTCACTTATCTCTCCACACTTCAGTCTCTCTGCCTTTATTCCTGATGAAGGGCTTTTGCCCGAAACGTCGATTTTACTGCTCCTGGGATGCTGCCTGAACTGTTGTGGCCTTCCAGCACCACTAACCCAGAAATCTGGTTTCCACCATCTGCAGTCATTGTTGTTCTGGATCAGTGGTGCTGGAAGAGCACAGCAATTCAGGCAGCATCCGAGGACAGGCAAAATCGATGTTTCGGGCAAAAGCCCTTCATCAGGAATAAAGGCAGAGAGCCTGAAGCGTGGATCCTTTTAAGTCATTGTTGTTACCTAGTACTGGATTTGGTGTTGTACAATAAGGCAGACTTGATAAGGGAGCTCATGGTGAATGCAGTGATCATAATATGATTGAATTTACTCTGCAATTTGAGAGAGAAAAGACAGAATCATAGAGAACAAATTATTGCTGAATAAAGCAACTACAGAGGCAGACAGGAGAAGCTAGGCAGTATTGACTAGGAGAGGAACCTAGCAGGAAAGAAACTGGAACAATAATGGCAGGATTTTCTGGGAGTAATTGTGGAGTCACAGCAAAACTTTATCTCTAGGAAAAAGATGCATGGTACAGGGAGGATGAGGCAGCCATGGCTAACTAAAAAAGTCAGGGATAGCACAACAGCAAAAGACAAAACATATAATGTGCTGAAAGGCAGTGGGAAACCAAAGGATTAGGAAACTTACAAAGACTAACAGAGCACAAAATGAGGGAGAAGATTAAATAGGAGGGTAAGCTAGCTAATAATATAAAGGAAGACTGTAAAAAATTTCTTTTGATATATAACAGGCAAAAGAGAGGACTGTAGGAAAATGATACTAGAGCGAAGGTTGTGGGGAATAATGTAATGGCTGAAGAACTGAATAATTCCATCGTGTCAGTCTTCACGGTGAAAGACTGTGTATTATCCCAAAAATTCAAGAGAGTCAAGGCAGAGCTGAGTATGATGGCCATCACCAAGGAGAAGGTGCTAGAAAAACTGAATGGCCTGAAGGTGGATGCATCACTTGGACCAGATGGACTACACCCCAGGATTCTAAAGGAGATAGCTGAAGAGGTAGTGGAGGCATTAGTGGTGACCTTTCAGGAATCATTAGAGTCAGAGAGGATCCCAGAGGACTGAAAAATTGCTAACTTGACACCCCAGTTTAAAAAGAGAGTAAGGCAAAAGATGAAAAATTACAGACTGATTAGCCCCACCTTGGTCATGGGTAGGATTTTGGAGTCCATTGTGAAGGATGAGATTTCTGACTCCTTGGAAATATATGGTAAAATAGGGCAAAGTCGGCTTGATTTCAACAAGGGGGGGTCATGCCCGACAAATCTGTTAGAATACTTTGAGGAAGTAACAAGCAGGTTAGACCAAGGAGAGCCAATATTAGCTAGCTAGACTTCTCGACCATCATTTCTGGATAGTTTAAAATCATAGCAACAATGAGAACTGTGTGGAGTTTGCACGTTCTCCCCGTGTCTGCGTGGGTTTCCTCCGGGTGCTCCGGTTTCCTCCCACAGTCCAAAGATGTGCAGGTCAGGTAAATTGGTCATGCTAAATTGCCCGTAGTGCTAGGTAAAGGGTAAATGTAGGGGTATGGGTGGGTTGCGCTTCGGCGGGTCGGTGTGGACTTGTTGGGCTGAAGGGCCTGTTTCCACACTGTAATGTAATGTCATCTAATCTAATCTAAACTAGAAATGTTAAAAAATAAACTGATCTCAAGTTTGACTGTGCACTCAGACAGCAAAGTGGTGAACAAATCACCCTGGTTCTTATCCATGGACTGAAGTGACAAATCAAATTGAGACAGGCCCACAAAAAAAATCATTTACTTTATAAAGTATGAATAAAATGCTAGTTAAATAATACTGATGTGTAAACTTATCCTTTTAAAATGGATTTTTGTTCCTCTTGAACATTGCCCAAAAGGACAGGCACTTTCAAGTGCTTTTGTAATCAAAGGTCCAGATTATCTAGTTTCTGGATCATTAGAGACTGAATGCACAACTCAATGTGTGTCAGGTCCCTGCAGAGATGATAATGCATTAAACCTCTGCAGGAAGGAATGTTCAGGGATATAGACAAAATTCCAAGGATACATCTCTTGCTTCTTTTCATGCTATAATGATCTTTTAATTACAGACATATAAGCAGATGGGGTATATACTATAGCTCAGATTTGTTTGTGTCAGTAACTTTCTTCTGAGAAAATATTTCCATCAGAATTCAAATTGTGATAGCAATTCCAGTTGCAGACATTTGTCTTGGCCTCTGCTTTTGAACCATTATTTCCTTCCAATTTTCATAACTTTTCTGATACACACTAATTTTCATTCGATAGCCTTTCATCAATTTGTTCATTCTATTATAAAGCACCTGGTCAACTGCAAATTCACTATCCTCACCTATTTAACTTCTTTGATCATTTCCTGCACAACACCCAATGATTCATTTTATCATTACTTCACATTAGAAGTAAAAAAAAAGGTGTGCTGGACAAAAATCACTAAACAATAGATCAGAGATAAATTAGCAATGGCAAAGAATACATTCTCAAAACAGAGTTGCTCTGCATAAGAAACAATAAGCAAGGGCAAAGAAATGACGATTGATCATTTGGAGTGTTCTGCTAAATAAGGCTGAAGCAGGCTAAGCAGGCTAAGATATCACCCTCACCTTAACCTCCTTCCACCTATCGCATTCCCAACACCCCTCCCCCAAGTCCCTCCTCCCTACCTTTTATCTTAGCTTGCTTGGCACACCCTCCTCTTTCCTGAAAAAGGGCTTCTGCCTGAAACGTTGATTCTCCTGCTCCGTTGCAACATATTTTTCAGCTCTGATCTCCAGCATCTGCAGTCCTCACTTTCTCGTAATGAAGAGGAGGTACCAGTGTTGGACTGGGGTGGACGAAGTTAAAAATTACAACCTGTTGGACTATAACTGTTGTTGTGTGATTTTTAAAGAATAATGAAAACATTCTTAATATAACGGACTTGGAAACTTCATGAAAAGGCAGTAACATTAGAGTCATCAAATTCCAAGGCAGGAGATCTAGCTGAAGAAAATCATTAATGGAAGATTAGAAAGAAATAAAAAAAGAATAAATTTGGGAAACTTGCAGTTTAAAATGAAAGACTCTTTGAAGCAAATGAAGAAGAAAACATAAGAGATGTGAAAAAGTAAGGACATACCCTTCGGTAGGTCATCACAACCTTGTCTTTATTCAGATTGGTTAATCATCTGGTTAGTCATTTCAGATTGAGGGTTATAGTTCGACTGATTTTTGTTTTAGTGGCAAGATTTGTTAAGGCTACAACCCTCAAACCTGGTCATATTGACATTTTATAGACTTATTAAACAGTGCTTCCCATATATTGATTACAAAACTTTCATATGGTTTTGACTCACATTTCATCCCTCGCTCAATCAATTTGTACATTATGTTCTTCTTTCTAGCCTTCCAATAATCTTCACCACGTTCTAATGAGTTATCATTTTTTGATTCACAAATATGTTTTAACTCCTCCATTCACAGGCATAAATGAATCAGATTTTTCAACATAATTGGTGTCAGGTGTTTAGCAATTGCCAGACCAAATTAACAAGTACCTCATCATTTAGAGTCTATGGGGAAATTAAAGCAAAATTATCTCATTAGTGTGTTAACTACCTATCAGCTCAATGTTTATAGACTTGGATAAAGTGAGTACACCTTGAAATGCAACATTTAAAAAGCAATTATGGTAGTAGCCATACCTTTGGGCCAGATAGTTCAAGTTTATGTCACATTTGCCCCAAAGATGTGTTTATAGTATGCCTGTGTTATGATGATGATGATGATGATGATGGAGGACCAGAACACCAAAATATTTATAACTGTTTTTGTATGTTCAGTTCTAAAATGTTTTGTTTATTTTAGAAAGGAGGACCGCAACAGAAAAAAAATGCAGACTTAAATTCAGTGGCTGTGTAGCAAAGTCTTGTCTGGAAACCATAAAATATCCCCCCTGTAAAGTATCAGGGAAATTCCAACAGCGAGATCCTTCATTTTTAAAAAAAGGAAAAAGGTAACTAGCAGGGCCAACCTCTTCTGTCCTCTACCCCATGCAATTTAAAAAAAGTCAGTTTTACTTTCCAGGGATATACAAAAAATGAGGATAAGCATAAGCCTGTTTCAAATCTACTGAAGGGAACGAGTAGGAATGAACATTCAAATGTTTACCAGGTTGGGTTTGAGTATTGGACTATAACTTTCTCTTATTTTAAAGATAAGTATAAGGTATTGCAGTTCAGATGCAATTTCATTGGTCAAACTACTGTACTTTATTTTTACACTATTGTTAAAATATAGACAAATAAAAAAGTCTTAACTGTGACTCCACTGAAATGATTAAATCTAATTTAACTGTTCCAATATAGTAACATCCATAAATGCACCCTTGACAAAGGCAAATTCAGTAAAATAGATTGTCTCACATGCCATTCTAGCAACAGGAATAGAATCCCAGCTTTTAGTTGTAACAGAGAGAGTTAAAGCATCCACTTCCAACTTCAAAACCAAGCAACTGGAGAAAGCTAAAATGAAAAAAATTCTGGTTCTAAGGGAGCCTGACCACACTCATTCAGACTGTATCTATTGTTCCAAAAAAAACCCTCAAGGCCTCACGAGCTGTTTCCTCCATTGGCTTTACACAGACTGTATTTCACCTCTACCTCCATCTTGCTTAATTTTAAAAAAGGAAAAACAAATAAACCTCTTAAAGCCATAATATCATCACACCTGCTGTTAGATTCAAGAACTATCCCTAATTACTCCTGTGTCCCAGGTAAAGAACCCCTCTCTAGCTCCAAGTGTTGAAAACCAGTTTAAAAATTAATCCGGACAAAGGAATTTCAATCAGCTTACAAAAGTAGGGAGATCAAAAGTTGGCGATTCAACTGCTGACAACATCATTACTGGTAAATTTAACAGCAATGGCTACAATATTCAACTGTCTGATTTTCAAGGACATTTCAGAGACTGATCCATATTTCTTAAGCATTAATATTTATGGACTCAACTTGTTATTAATTTGTGTGTATGTGTATTATATTACTAATTCTTCTTGCATATAATAATTTACAATCTCACTCTTTTCCTTAGTCAGGATAGCCTGGATAAATTGGCTCCCTTTGAAGCAGGTCCATTTGAGTTGCGAAGAAAATAAGGAGGGGGATTGTGTAACCTTGCCAGGGATCAGGTCATGACAGTAGGCATATTTCAATTAATGTGTGCAGTTGTAGAATGGTTACAGTACAGTTGGAGGCCATTTGGCCCATTATGTCCATGCCTGTTCCTTGCCCAGGCCAACTCAGCTACACCCACAGCTCCACTCTTTGCAAATTACCCTCCATGTAATTGTCCATCAGAGATCCATAGGAGGGGCAGGAGCTTTGCAAGTGCAGAGAGATATTATGCTAAAGGTGAACATGGAAAGTAATGGGTTTGGAGGGAAAGTGGGATGTGGCTGCAGACAGAAACAAAGAAATGCTCAGAAACTAAACTGGTCCTCACTCTGAACAACTTCTCTTTCCAATTCTCCCACTTCCTCCAAACCAAAGAAGTAGCCATGTGCACCCGCATGGGCCCCAGCTATGCCTGCCTCTTCGTCGGATATGTGGAACAGTCCATCTTCCACAGCCACACTGGCACCACCCCCCACCTTTTCCTCCGCTACATCGATGACTGTATTGGCACTATATCGTGCTTCCACGAGGAGGTTGAACAGTTCATCCACTTTACTAACACCTTCCACCCAGACCTCAAATTTACCTGGACCATCTCAGACTCCTCCCTCCCCTTCCTAGACATCTCCATTTCTATCTCGGACGACCGACTCAACACGGACGTTTACTATAAACCGACTGATTCCCAAAGCTACCTAGTTTACACCTCCTCCCACCCTGCGCCCTGTAAAAATGCCATCCTGTATTCCCAATTCCTTCGCCTCTGCCGCATCTGCTCCCAGGAGGACCAGTTCCAATACTGAACAACCCAGATGGCCTCCTTCTTCAAAGACCGCAATTTCCCCGCAGATGTGGTTGACGGTGCTCTCCACCGCATCTCCTCCACTTCACGATCCTCTGCCTTTGAACTCCGCCCCTCCAATCGCCACCAGGACAGAACCCCACTGGTCCTCACCAATCACCCTCCAGACACATCGTATCATCCTTTGTCATTTCCGCCATCTCCAAACAGACCCCACCACCAGGATATATTTCCCTCCCCTCCCCTATCAGCGTTCCGGAAAGACCACTCCCTCCGTGACTCGCTCGTCAGGTCCACACCCCCCACCAACCCAACCTCCACTCCCGGCACCTTCCCCTGCAACTGCAAGAAATGCAAAACTTGCGCCCACACCTCCCCCCTCACTTCCCTCCAAGGCCCCAAGGGATCCTTCCATATCCATCAAAAATTCACCTGCATCTCCACAATTCATTTACTGCATCTGCTGCACCCAATGTGGCCTCCTCTACAGTGGGGAGACAGGCCACCTACTTGCAGAACATTTCAGGGAACACCTCTGGGACACCCGCACAAACCAAAACAACCGCCCCGTGGCTGAACTCTTTAACTCCCCCTCCCACTCCACCAAGGACATGCAGGTCCTTGGACTCCTCCATTGCCAGACCATGGCAACACGACGCCTGGAGGAAGAGCGACTCATCTTCTGCCGAGGAACCCTCCAACCACAAGGGATGAATGCAGATTTCTCCAGTTTCCTCATTTCCCCTCCCCCCACATTATCTCAGTCCCAACCCTCGGACTCAGCACCGCCTTCTTGACCTGCATTCTTCTTCCCGACCTCTCCGCCCCCACCCCCTCTCCGGCCTATCACCCTCACCTTAACCTCCTTCCACCTATTGCATTCCCAACGCCCCTCCCCCAAGTCCCTCCTCCCTACCTTTTATCTTAGCCTGCTTGGCACACTTTCCTCATTCCTGAAGAAGGGCTTATGCCCAAAACGTCGATTCTCCTGCTCCTTGGATGCTGCCTGACCTGCTGCGCTTTTCCAGCAATACATTTTTCAGTTGAGATGAAGTCATCAAGGATGAGAATTTGCCTGGTGCAGAAGCTGAGCAAAAAGTTGCAAAGTCAGCTTGGTGAAGAGCTTGGCATGCTATTTGGGTGATGATAAAGAACAAAGCTATTAAAGGTGAGCGTTGAAAGTGCTGGAACAAAACAGAAGCCTCAAAGGAAGAGGGGTAAGGTGTTAGAGTAGAAGAGTGACAAACCAAATTGGGAGCAAATAGTCAGGATTACACCACCATTGCAGCAGTTTTGGTGGGTCAAGTGTTGGAGGGTGTAGACTAAGAATTATTTTTGAGGATATTGTCGGGGAAAGGATTTGTGTCAAGCTTATAGATTCAAGCAATAAACTCCCATTGATGGCAAAAGTCATGTTCAGTAGTGAATAGACATTCTGGAGCAAGATGCAGAGAGGCATTACTGGCAAAGTCCACAGAGTCAATGCCAGGAATCATGAGTGGCATGAAAAGGAGCATGGCATGATTATTTCCTAAGAGGTGCACAGGGCATGAAGGGTTGGCAGCACAGCTGTATGGAGCAGTTGGCAGTGGCTGCTTGTGAGGATGCAGCAAGAATTGATGTGAGTCATCTTTTGGAAAATATCCATTGAGGTATAGAATGAAGCTGCAGTTTTCAAGAAGGAGTCAAATTTGGGACAGTGGCTGGGGAATAGGAAGGTCAATAATTAATAGAGTTGGAATAGGGATTTGGATGGGCAGAGTACTCGAGAGTAGAGATGAAAAGAAGAATGACAACAGGAGAATGGGGCCTCGCTGGGGTTTATAATGAAAAGGGCAAAGGAGAGAATAAAAGGGAAATCAAAATGTTAGACTTAAGCTCAAAATAATAGCAGGTGCATAGATAAATGAGTGCCGAGAATTCAAATTACATAGGCTTGGTTACATCCAAATTAAAACAGCTATGTCCTGGTCTTAAAGGGTGATTGTAGAGGAAATAATGAGTGATAATCTTGAGTTAAAATCAGCCTTTTCATGGTGGGAATAAATTTGAAGTAGGTAACATGGAGTCAGCTTGCTGGATCAACTTGCCTGGATGCATGAAATTGAATAATAGAATGGTTATTACATAGCTGTAGGCCATTCAGCCAGTCATGTGCAAGCCAGCTATCTGTAAAAGCAGTTTGACTCGTGCCAGCATCCATATATTTATTTCCTTAAGATGATTATCCAAATATTTTGAAAGTCTAATCATCAGATGCAAAAAAAAATTCAAGACCAAACTATAGTCACCCAAATGACTCTTGCATTACAAAGGGAGACTAAACAAATGAAAAGTAAAAAACAAACAAACTGTGATTTTGTTGACAAATTACGTGCATAATCCAATGCAGTAGATGTACTTACAAGGGAAAATGGAGGATTGTAAAGATTTCTCCCTTCTTTGTTGTGGTGTTTGCTCGAGTTGCATGACTTAAACATCTAAACCATCAGTGCCAATCCAAAAGGCAGGAGGATAAAAAGTTTGTCCCAGTGTTTACATTTTAAAAACATTACAGTTTCAGTCTGTCAAACAGTCATTTATTTTTCAGTCTGATGACTTCTTGAGTAATTTTAGGATGCAATCCCCTTCTAAAACATTCAAATCATCATGTCGTGCACCATAACGAACACAAAGTGTTGCATGACAGTAAATGGGTCTCTAATACAAGATATTTGACAGAGTTTTGGTGTATCAGCAGAATATTGTTTTCCAGTTGTCATGCTGATAAAATAGTAGCCTGCAGGTATCAGTGTGGATGCAGCTAAAGCACGCTAAATAAAAACTGACTTACAGCTTTCATCAGATTCCTGCCAGAAACTGCCAAGTCCCCAGCAGATAAAAACATGAAATTGTCTTGCAAGAGGTGAACAGATGGGGCTGCGATAATGATTTTGCATTCAGATAAATTCTTGAAAAACATTTTCATGAAGGTGTCACCTCATGATCAGGAGTCGGGCAAGGCCCTGGGAAGTGAAAGTGTAAACTTTGTTGTGGATATTGGTTAACTATTGTTACTTCTCTTAAATTGACAAGAAAAGTCATAAAGAGGGAAAATAAACCTTTTTTGGGATTCTTCTGGCTTGAGCCCCATTGTTACTTGAGTTTACTTTGTTGGAAAGTCACCGTCGTTTCTGTTGTTACATTATTTGTGTATTATTTTTTTAAAAACTACATTTACTGGTAGGCATGTCTCAGGTCTTCTTACTTGAGTTGCCCAGCAAAATTGGATAATGGAACATGTCAGCACACCATTTCATCTCTGAGATGGTCGGATTGAAAATGTTCTCTTTCCGTTGTCTCTGACTCCTATGGATAATAGATTTTGAACAATCTCAACTCAGGTCCTAATGGATAATTGATCCACTTCATAAAATTAGTAAATTCACTTGTTATCATTGAGACAGTAGGAGATTCCCTTTATAAGATTTGAGCCTGGACGTATTAATGGGATTGAGAAGATTCAGCATTATTTTATATTTGATGACACCAATTATTGCACTCTTTATACAGATACTAGACTGCAAAGTGGAAGTGTTCATTCCCAATATTGATTTTCCTCAATTAGTGAACAATAATTCATCGCACCAAATTGTGAAATGAACTGAATGGAAAAGCAAGACATTTAAAAACATAATATGTGCAATTATGTGATAAAATATATAGCATAAGAACTTCCAAACTGCAAAAGGCCAAAATTAAGTGTAGCCCAAATTAAAAGAAAAATGTGCATTTCTATAATAACTTATTATCGCCTCAGAATGTCCTAAAGTACTACACATTCGATCAATTATCTTGAAGTGCAGTAAATGCTGTTATTCAGCCATTATCTCATTAACCTTTGAAAATTAGCAGACTCAGTTTCTCTAAGTGCACAGATTAAAAAGATATGTAGAACTGTCAGCAAGCAATTGTTGAAGTATTACTAGGAACACTTTTAAACTCGGCATGTAAGATTTAATATTAACCCCAACATGATAGGCAGGAGAAGTAAAACATAACCTTAACCTGCCATGCACTTTCACCCTGGTTAAGAAAAGGTCAGGGTTTTGAATATCCCACTTTGGTCAGGCAAGAATAATATTTTTAAAATCAAACTCTTACGTTGGCATTGGGAACCCAGCTTGAAATTAATTTCTTTTGCACACCTTTCCCATGAAACTCAGCAGAGCAAATCAGACTGAGAATGGGTGGCATTTAAATGGGATTGTGAACTGTGTGGAGGTCCAAATAACATACTCACATTTGCTTTTTCAGTTTTTTTTTCTGCGAGTGATTTAACAAAAGCATTTAGTTTGAAAGATTCATTTGCAGAATTTTGAGGTGGCTCTGCAGAGACAATCAAGTTGACTACTTTTGATTGGATTGAAGACAAGAAGGAAAATGAACATCATCAGCAGTGTGCTACAGACACGCTATTGCAAATGGATCAGAATATAGCTCTGGCACATCCAGTTACAAATAGTGATCAACAATAATAAAAAAAATTAGAATGAGGCTCCATATGTCTTCTTCAGTGCCTGCAAAGCCCAGCACATGAGTACAAAGGACAAGGCTGAAGCATTTGCAACTACCTTTGGCCAGAAATGCCAATTAGATGATCCATTTTGGCCTCCTTCTGAGGTCCACAGATAACAATCTTCATCGAACCAAGACAGCAAATGCTAGAGAAACTCAGCATCTGGAGAGGAAGAAACAGAGTTTTGAGTCTGGTATGTCTCTTCTACAGAATGGTTTGTTGCCTCTGTTTCTCTCCACAGACGCAGCCAGACTTGCTGAGTTTATTCAGCATTCTTTAAGTTTTGTTTTCAGATTTACAGCAACCACAGTACTTTTCTTTTATTCTAGTCTTCAGCCAATTCAATTAATTCCACCTAACATCAAGAAACAGCTGAATGAACTGAACACAGAAAAGGTTATGTGCTCTTGCAGGAGAATCTTTCTCCAGAATTAACTGCACCCTTAGCTAAGTTGCTCAGCACTATTAAAACACTGGGATTAGCCCAACAATATAATAATTGCTGAGGCTTAACCTGCCACAAAGGTGGGACAACTCCAACCCAGCCAATCAACACCCCATCATAGAATATAGAACATTACAGTACAGTACAGGGCCTTCGGTCCTCGATGTTGCACCGATCTGTGGAACCAATCTGCAGCCCATCTAACATACATTATTCCATCCTCATCCATATGTTTATCCAATGACCATTAAATGCCCTAAATGTTGGCTAGTCTGCTACTGTTGCAGACAGGGTGTTCCATGCCACCCCTGCTCTCTGAGTAAAGAAACTACCTCTGACATCTGTCCTACATCTATCACTCCTGAATTTAAGGCTATGTCTCCTCGTGCTAGCCATTACCATCCCAAGGAAAAATGCTCTCGCTCTCCACCCGATCTAACCCTCTGATGATCTTAACCTCTCAACCTTCTTCTCGCCAACTGAAACAGCCTCAAGTCCCTCAGCCTTTCCTCATCAGGCTTTCTCTCCATACCAGGCAACATCCTAGTAAATCACCTCTGAACCCTTTCCAAAGCTTCCACACCCTTCCTCCAGCTTATCTATGTCCCTCTGTAACCTGCAACATCCTTTAGCATTGTCCACAGCTCCACCAACCATAGTGCCATCAGCAAATTTACTAACCCTACTTCTACACACTCACCCAGGTCATTTAAAAAAAAAAACAGCAGTGGACCCAAAACAGATCCTTGCTGTAAAACACGAGTAACTGAACTCCAGGATGAACATTTCCCATCTACCACCACCCTCTGTTTTCTTTCAGCTAGCCTATATCTGATCCAAACTGCTAAATCACCTTCAATCCCATGCCTCTGTATTTTGTGCAATAGCCTACCATGAGGAACGTTATCAAATGCCTTACTGAAATCCATATATACCATATCAACTGCTTTACCCTCATCCACCTGTTTAGTCACCATCCCGAAGATATTAATAAGGTTTGTGAGGCACGACCTACCCTTTACAAAACCGTGTTGACTGTCCCTAACAACTTATTCCTCTCTAGATGATTATAAATCTGATCTCTTATAGCCTTTTCCAACACTTTACCCACAACCAAAGTAAGGCTCACTGTCTACATTTACCAGGGTTGTCTCTAATCCCCTTCTTGAACAAGGGGACAACATTTGCTATCCTTCAGTCTTCTGGCACTATTCCTGTAGACAATGATGACATAAGGATCAAAGTCAAAGGCTCAGTAATCTCCTCCCTGGCTTCCCAGAGAATCATAGGATAAATGTCATTCAACCCAGGAGACTATTCTATTGTCACACTTTCCAGAATTGCTAACACCTCCTCCTAGTGAATTTCAATCCCATCTAGTGTAGTAGTCTGTATCTCAGTATTCTCCTCGGCAACATTGTCTTTTCCAGTATAAATACTGATGAAAAATATTCATTTAGCTCTTCTCCCATCTCCTCGGACTCCACTCACAACTTCCCACTACTGTCCTTGATTGGCCCTAATCGTATTCTAGTCATTCTTTTATTCCTGATATTCCTATAGAAAACTTTAGGCTTTTCCTTTATCCTACCCGCCAACAACTTCTCATATCCCCTCCTGGCTCTTAGTAGCTCTCTCTTTAGTATTTCCTGGCTAGTTTGTAACTCTGAAATGTCCAAATTAAGCCTTCACGTCTCATCCTAACATAAGCCTTCTTCTTCCTCTCGACAAGAGATTCGACTTCTTGCCTAATTGCATCATAATTGCCTTTACCCCAGCTATAACTCTTGCTCTGCGGTATATACCTATGCCTTTCCATCGCTAAAGTAAACATAACTGATTTGTGGTCACATCACCAAAGTGCTTATCTGTCTCCAAAGCTGACATCTGGCTGGGTTCATTACTCAGTACCAAATCCAATGTGGCCTAGTCCCTGTTGGCCTGTATACATACTGTGTCAGGAAACCCTCCTGCACACATTGGACAAAAACTGACCTATCTAAAGTACTTGAACTATAGTATTGCCAGTCAATATTTGGAAAGTTAAAATCCCCCATAACAACCAAGCTGTTACTCTCGCTTTGATCCAGAATCATCTTTGCTACCCTTTCCTTTACATCTCTGGAACTATTTTGAGGCCTATAGAAAACTCCCAACAGGGTGACCTCTCCTTTCCTGTTTCTAACCTCAGCGCATACTACCTCAGTAGACGAGTCATCAAATATCTTTTCTGCCACCTGTCCTTGACTAACAATGCCACACCTCCCCCTCTTTTACCACCTTTTCTGTTCTTACTGAAACATCTAAATCCCGGAACCTGCAACAACCATTCCTGTCCCTGCTCGATCCATGTCTCCAAAATGGCCACAACATCGAAGTCCCAGGTACCAAACCATGCTGCAAGTTCACTCACCTTATTCTGGATGCTCCTGGTATTGAAGCAGACACACTTCAAATCACTTTTTTGCTTGCCGGTGAACTCTTGTGACAGAGAAGCCTTATTTCTGACCTCTCTACTCTCAATCTCCTGGACACAAGAACTACAACTTAGGTTCCCACCCCCCTGCTGAATTAGTTTCAACCCTCCTGAAGGGTATTAGCAAATCTCTCCCCCCAGGATATTGGTACCCCTTTGGTTCAGGTTTGGACCATCCTGTTTGTAGAAGTCACACCTACCCCAGAATGAGCCCCAATTATCCAGGTATCTGAAACCCTCTCTCCTGCGCCATCCCTGTGCCCATATGTTCAACTCCTCTCTCTCCGTATTCCTCGCCCTGCTAACAAGTGGCATGTGTAACAAACCGGAGACAACAACTCTGTTTGTTCTAGCTACAAGCTTCCACCCTCACTCCCTGAATTTCTGCCTTAAATTCCCATTCCTTTTCCTACCTATGTCGTTGGTGTCTATGTGGACCACGACCTGTGGTTTCTCCCCCTCCCCCTCAAGGATCCTGAAAATACAATCCGAAACATTACAAACTCTGCCATCTGGGAGGCAACAAATGAAGCGTGAGTCTCTCGTGCTCCCACAGAAGTGTCAGAGACCTGTACCCCATGGCTTAACCCTTGTAAACTCCACCTCCCCCCAACAGTATCCAAAACAGTCTACTTGTGACTGAGAGGAAAGGTCACAGTTCTGTTTCTATCACCTGACTATAACCATCTGCCTTTTTCTTGTACTGTGGTGTGACTACCTTCCTGTAACACATCTTAATAACTCCATTCACCTCTCGAATGGTCTGAAGTTCATCCAGCTTCAGCTCTAGTTCCCTATCAATTTATTTTCAATCATCAGGAAAATGACACAAGGGCTAGTCAACAGTGCTATCACATGATATTTACACAGCAATGATTTGCTGACTGATGCTCAGTTTGATTTTCATTAGCACTACCCTGTTCTAGACCTCATTGCATCCTTGATCCTGATATTACAATGGAGTTGAAATCTAGAGGTAAGTAACACCAGAAAACCTCAAGAAATAGAAACAGGAGAAGACTGTTCAGTCCCTTGAGGCTGTTCCACCATTCAATAGGATCACAGGTGACTCAACATGCCTCATGTCCACTTTCCTGCCCTTTCCCTGTAGTCCTTGATTCCCTGTTGATCAAGAATCTATCTCTCTTGGCCTTGAATATACAAAAAGGATTCTATTCACACAGCTATCAATGGCAAGGATTCCCAAAGACTCAGAACTCACTAAAAGAAAAAAATCCCTTTTACATTAGTCTTAAATTGGTGCCCCTTTATTTTGCAACTATGTTTTCTGGTCCTATATATTCCCATAAGGAGAAACATCTTCTCAGCATTTACATTGTCAAGACCCTAAGAATCTTACATATTTCAAGGCCACTTTTGGAATATTGTGAAATTGAAAGGGTTCAGAAAGGATTTACAAGAATTTTGCCAGGGTTGGAGGGTTTGAGCTATAGGGAGAGGCTGATTAGGCTGGGGCTGTTTTCCCTGGAGCATCAAAGGCTGCAGGGTGACCTTATAGAGGTTTATAAGATCATAAGAGGCATGGATAGGAAAAATAGATAAGGCCTTTTACCGGGGATGGGGGAGTCCAGAACTGGAGGGCATAGGTTTAGTGTGAGAGGGGAAAAATTTAAAAGGGACCTCAGAGGCAAATTATTATTGCAGAATGGTGCATGTATGGAGTGAGCTGTCAAGAGAAGTGGTGGAAGCATCTGGATGGGTATATGAATAGGAAGGATTTAGAGGGTTATGGGCCAATTGCCAGCAAATGGGACGAGATGAAATTAGGATATCTGGTCGGCATGGGTGAGTTGGACCGAAGGATCTGTTTCCGTGCTGTACATCTCTATGACTCTGTGAAATCACCTCTCATTTTTGTAAACTCCAGTGAGTGAACTCCCAATCTGTTTGGTCTGTGCTCATAAGACGATCCCTCCATACCAGGGATCACCGTAGTGAGCCTTCTTTGAACTGCTCAAATGAAATGAATTGTCTCCTTAAATAAGGGAACCCAAACAGCTCACAGTACTCCAGATGTGGTCTCACCAGCACATTGTACAATTACTGTAAGATTATCATACTCTTTCACTTCAACCCTTTGAAATAAGGGTCAACATTCCATTGGGCTTCCTGATCACCTGCTGGCCCTGTGTGTTAGCTCTCTGTGTTTCATGCACAAGAACCTCGAGCCCCTTTGTGTTGCAACTTTCTGCAGTTTTTCTCCATTTAAATAATGTTCCGTTCTTTTGTTCTTCCTTTCAAAATGAACAGCTTTGCATCTTCCGACACAATATTCCATTTGCCATCATTTTGCCCAAATACTGAACCTATCAAAATCTGTCTGCAAACTTAAAAAATTATACAACACCAGGTTATAGTACACCCCAGTCCAACACCGGCATCTCCAAATCATGTCTGCAAACTGTTTATATCCATTTCATTATTTGCCTTTCCACCTATTTTTGTGACATCTGCTAATTTGGCTACAATATATTCACTTTCTTCCTCCAAGACATTGATATACATTGTAAACTTTTGTCGTCCCAGCACTGATCCCTGTGGAAGAGGGTTTAAGAAGATAGAAGGAAGAATGAAATCCAGATGGTCAAGAATGTGCAGGATCACACTTGGAAGAAGACAAGGGCAGAAAAATGACCCTTGGTATCTTCAGTCAGCAAAACACCATGGAAGAACATCTGCTACTGTTAATTGGGAAAGAACAACCAATGTCTGAATGGCATGATGGATACCATCACTTTGAAGAATGGCTGCTTTCATTTGCCTTTGCAGCAATAATAACCATATTTTAAGGTAACATGAGATGTATATGAAGCGTTTTGATAAGGTACTAAGGCCCAGATATTAGCTAAGAGGGGTGCAAATGAAAGGGGTACAAACCAAAACAGGACCAATACAGGCAGTCAGCTGGGGAGCATGAGGTGGTGATCAGCAACTGGAGGGGATTTGAGTAGCAAATGATAATTATTTTATTCATTCATGGGATATGGATTTTACTGTCTGACCAGCATTTATTGCCCATCCATCATTGCGGTTAAGAAGGTAATAGTGAGCTGCCTTCTTGAATCATTGAAGTTCACCCGCTGTAGGTAAAAACCCAATGCCACTTAGGAGGGAATTCCAGGATGTGGAACCAGTGACAGTGAAGGAATGGCGATATGTTTCCAAGTCAGGATGTGAATAGAGGGGAACTTGAAGGTTGTGGTGTTCCCATGTATATGCTTGTCCTTCTAGGTGAAGGTGATTGTGGGTTTGAAAACTGCTGTTTGAAGATCTTTGGTGAATGTCTGCAGTGCATTTTGCAGGTACAGACTGCTGCTACTGAGTATCAGTGGTGGTGTAAGAAGTGTTTTTAATAAGAAGGCAGAGAAACTATTATTTTTTAAACAGCTTGCAGTTAAGTAGCAACCTGTAGCAGTCTCCTTAATTAGGATGCAGAAATGAATGTTCTGAATGCAACTGTCCTACATTACAGGATGTCTGGCATGATTGTAAACTATTGATTATGTGGCCTGGCCAGGCTGAAATTCATAATGTTACTTGCAAAATGTCCATATTACAGAGGAGGAAGTGCTGGATGTCTTGAAATGGTTAAAAGTGGATAAATCACTAGAACCTGATCAGGTGTACCCAAGAACTCTGTGGGAAGCTAGAGAAGTGATTGCTGGGCTTCTTGCTGAGATATTTGTATCGTCGATAGTCACAGATGAGGTGCCGGAAGACTTGAGGTTGGTAAATGTGGTGCCACTGTTTAAAAAGACAAGCCAGGGAACTATAGACCGGTAAGCCTGACCTCACTGGTAGGCAAGTTGTTGGAGGGAATTCTGAGGTGGTGGAGGGTTGTTTTTCAGACTGGAGGCCTGTGACCAGTGGAGTGCCACAAGGATCGATGCTGGGCCCTTTACTTTTTGTCATTTACATGAATGACTTGGATGCGAGCATAAGAGGTACACTTAGTAAGTTTGCAGATGACATGAAAATTGGAGGTGTAGTGAACAGCGAAGAGGGTCTTGACCAGATGGGCCAATGGGCTGAGAAGTGGCAGATGGAGTTTAATTCAGATAAATGCGAGGTGCTGTATTTTGGGAAAGCAAATCTTAGCAGGACTTATACAGTTAATGGTAAGGTCCTAGGGAGTGTTGCTGAACAAAGAGACCTTGGAGTGCAGGTCCATAACTCTTGAAAGTGGAGTCGCAGGTAGATAGGATAGTGAAGAAGGCGTTTGGTATGCTTTCCTTTATTGGTCCGAGTATTGAGTACAGGAGTTGGGAGGTCATGTTGCGGCTGTACAGGACATTGGTTAGGCCACTCTTCTTTTAGAATATTGTGTGCAATTCTGGCCTCCTTCCTATCGGAAAGATGTTGTGAAACTTGAAAGGGTTCAGAAAAGATTTACAAGGATGTTGCCAGGGTTGGAGGATCTGAGCTACAGGGAGAGGCTGAACAGGCTGGGGCTGTTTTCCCTGGAGTGTCGGAGGCTGAGGGGTGACCTTGTAGAGGTTTACAAAATTATAAGGGGCATGGATAGGGTAAATAGACAAAGTCTTTTCCCTGGGATTGGGGAGTCCAGAACTAGAGAGCATAGGTTTAGGCTGAGAGGGGAAAGATATAAAAGAGACCTAAGGGGCAACATTTTCATGCAGAGGGTGGTATGTGTATGGAATGAGCTGCCAGAGGATTTTGGTGGAGGCTGGTAGAATTGCAACATATAAGAGGCATTTGGATGGGTATATGAATAGGAGGGGTTTGGTGGGATATGGGCTGGGTGCTGGTAGGTGGGACTAGATTGGGTTGGGATTATTGGTCGGCATGGACGGGTTGGACCGAACGGTCTGTTTCCATGCTGTACATCTCTATGACTCTATGACTCTTGATGTGAATTCATGTTCAGAATGCAAAGAATTAATTCTCTAAATGTCCATATTCTTTCAATTACGCTGGAAAGTAGACAACCATTGAACCTAATAAGAAATAATCCTATCGACAAAAGTTATTCAGTGAGCCATTTAAACTGTTATTCATAACAGTCTGAGACAATAGGGATATTTTGCTCTCACTTCAGGTGATCTCTGGCTATTCAACTCGAGACTTGGTGAGAAAAGCTGTATTCTTGTGTACACAGCATGGGTTACTTGGAAGGAATATACTTTTGTAAGGACAGTAGTTTAATTGGAAATGCTAAAGATCCCCATGGACAAAGAATAAGCCAGAGGTCAAAATGGCAATTTTTTTCCATTTAGAAAAGCCACTTGAGAGCAAATACCTATTCAGTGTACATTTAGAACGTTTGCAAATGACACAAAACTTGGAAATATCATAACACAATAAAGATTTCACAAGAACTTAGATGAAAATTTGAAATGGGCAGACATATGAGAGAGAAAATTTGTGAAATGTGAAGTCGGTGAGACTGCCAGGAAAAATGAGGAGAAGAGTAAGAACAAATGGGACAATCTTAAAGGTGGTGCGATAACTTTGGGATATGTGTGCCCGGATCTTTGAATATGACAAGACTCATTGAGAAGGTTGTTAAAAGACACATATGATTGGATTTGATACTAGAGTATAAAACAAGAAAGCTGAGCTATATATATATATATATATAAAATTGTGTTCAATTTAATTCTGGGAAGTATACTAGTGGAGAAGGTTATGACCCAAGAAAAGAAGAGAAATACATTTACAAAAATAGAATATGGCACTTCTGGTTTTCTGAAGAGAAAGAATAAGCTTACAGTGAAGAAGTAAAAAAAGGAGATGTCATCGAGGTGTTCATTAATGGTTTAGCTTAAGTGAATATCCCGGACTGTTTCCATTGCCAGACGTAAATATAAAAAAGGACTCAGATTCAAGTTGATGGGAAATGAAAGTAGAGATGACATGTAAAAATTCCTGTTATACTGTGAGTTATTATGATTTATAATAACTGCATGATTGGGTATTAAATGCCAAATTTCAGCACAGTGGCTCAGTGGTTAGCATTGCTGCCTCACAGCACCTAGATTACATTTGATTGCACCCTTGAGCCACTGTCTGTGTGGAGTTTGCATGTTCTCCCTGTGTCTGCAGGCATTTCCTCCAGGTACTCCAGTTTCCTCCCACACTCCAAAGACATGCAGGTTAGATAGATCGGCTGTGCTAGATTCCCCATAATGTTCAGGTATGTGTAGGCTCAGTGAGTTAGTGGTGGGGAATGAAGGGTTACAGGGATGGGGTGGGTCTGGGTGGGATGTTGTTTAGGAAGTCAGTGTGGACTTAATGTGCTAAATTCAAGAGTGTGGTGCTGGAAAAGCACAACAGATCAGGCAGCATCCGAAGAGCAGGAGAACCAATGTTTCGGGCAAAAGCCCTTCATCAGGAATGAGGCTTGTGAGCCAAGGGAGTGGAGAGATAAATGGGAGGGGGGCGTGGGGGGGGGACTGAGGGGAAGGTAGCTGGGAGTGTGATAGGTAGATGGAGGTGTGGGCGGTAATGATGATAGGTTGGAGAGGAGGGTGGAGCAGATAGGTGGGAAGGAAGGTGGACAGGTAGGGTAGCTCATGAGGGTGGTGCCGAGTTTGAAGATTGGAAATGGGATAAGGTGGGGGGAGGGGAAATGAGGAAACTGGTGAAATCCACATAGATGTCATGTATTTGGAGGGTCCCAAGGCAGAAGATGAGGTGTTCTTCCTTCAGGCATTGGGTGGTTAGAGTGTGACGATGGAAGAGGCCCAGGACCTGCATGTCCTTGGCGGAGTGGGAGCGAGAGTTGAAGTGTTTGGCCATGGGATGGTGGGGTTGGTTGTTGCAGGTGTCCTAGAGATGTTCTCTGAAACGATCCGGAAGTAGGCGCCCTGTCTCGCCGATGTAGCGGAGACCATATCAGGTGCAATGTATACAGTAGGTGACATTGGTGAAGGTATAAGTACATTTTGTTGGATGTGGAAGGATCCTTTGGGGCCTTCCTCTATGTCGAGAAGACAGGACACCTACTTGCAGATCGTTTCAGAGAACAGCTCTGGGACACCTACACCAATCAATCTCACTGCCCCATGGCTGAACACTTCAATTCCTCGTCCCATTCCATCAAGGACACATCGGTCCTGGGCCTCCTCCATCGCCAAACCCTTACCACCCGATACCTAGAGGAAAAACACCTTGTATTATGCCTTAGGACCCTGCAACCACACGGGATCATTGTGGATTTCAACAGTTTCCTCATTTCCCCTCCTCACATATTATCCCAGTCCCAAGCCTCCAACTTGGCACCACCCTCCTGACCTGTCCATCAGCCTTTCCATCTATCTGCTCCACTCTCCTCTCCGACCTATGACCTTCTCCCTCATCTTCACCCACCTATTGCATTCTCAGCTACCTCACCCCAACCCCACTGCCACACGCCCCACCCCCCATTATGATCGAAATGTCGATTATCCTGCTCCTCGGATGCTGCCTGACCTGCTGTGCTTTTCTAGCACCACACTCTCAACTCAAAACATTAACTCTGCTTTTCTTTCCACAAATGCTACAAGGCCTGTTGAATTTCTCTGGCATTCCTGATGAAGGGCTTATGCCCGAAACATCGATTCTCCTGCTCCTCGGATACTGCCTGACTTGCTGTGCTTTTCCAGCACCACACTCTCGACTCTGATCTCGAGCATCTGCAGTCCTCACTTTCTTTTCATTGGGTCAAATGGGCGGCTTCCACACTCTAGGCATTCTATGATTCTAAATATTAGAACAAAGGTACTCGGTAAGTACTTGAAGGGAAAAGCGTACAGGATTGGGAATAAAACACAAGGATTGGAGTTATTTTGATGGCATTACTCAGGAGCCAGCACAGACATGTTGACCTGATTATCCTCCTTCTGAGCTGTACTGTACTGCACTACTATACAATGTTCAACATCAGTTCAAACAGCTTCTGTGAGAAACAAGTCTGACCTGGGCTAGAAATTAAGATTTCTGTATTGGCTGACCTGAATAAAATAATACTACTTCCCACATAAATTGGGCAGTGACAATTAGATATACTTGTTGATCTCTATCATCTAAGACTTTATCTGAGTAAAAATATACTGGCATTGGTGACAATCTAGAGAAGCTTCACAGAACTGATGCCAGGTATAGAGGGACTGTCTTATGGTTGAGTTAGGTCGAGCCTGTACTTGTAGTAGTTTAGAAATAGGAGATGTGACCTTTTTGAGCTTGTGAGATTCATACAGGATAGATGTGTTGCAGTTATTTCCCCTTGTGGGAGAATTTAACGCCAGAGGGCATAATCTCAGACTAAGGGGAGCCCAGTTTAGACAGAGATGAGGAGGAATCTCTTGTCTTGGAGGGCAGTGATTCTGTGGAATTATTTACCGCAGAGGACTGTCAAAGCTGGTCATTAAGTATTTTCAAGGTTGAGATCGATAGATTTTTAATCAGGAAGGAAACCACAGGTTGTGGAAAAGGCAGATATGTGGAGTTAAAGATTATCAGACTGGTCATGATCTCATTGAATGGCAGAACAGACTCAATGGGCTGAATAGCCCATTTCTGCTCCTATGTCTCATGGCCTTAAATATATTTGAAAAAGTTTAAAAACAAACATTAAAAATAAAAATTGAAATGCACATTATTCTGTTAAATTATGTAAAATCAGCTTTACATTAATATTGACTCATCACTTTGGCTTTTAGAAGATTAAAACTAACAAATATGAAGGCAGGTAGGAGGATTATGATTTCCTGTTTGACTAACTAAGTTCATCTAATTCCTACATTCTTCAGATTAATTTATCATACACCTCGGTGTTGTCCTACATTAGTAATCCTTTGAATCTGTTCCATAGTGGACCTAAAGATACAATCAGAATCACTAAACCTAAGATTCCAAGATGTACCTGAAATTTATTACAACTACTTTTTCTTCTCCATGTTGAATTCATTATGCTTGCTCACAGGAAGCAGAATCTCAAAGAGCTTTCCAAAGTTAATTGAAAGTGGCCAGAATGTGATACCCTACTCAAAAAACCACAACAAACAACCTGTAATCTATTTAGGGGTACAAAACCTACTGGCATTGCTAGATTGGCAAATGCATTTTCATAAGCATGGCATGTTTTACTTTCTCAGTGTAAATTGACACCAGATTCCTTATAATGTATCATAACCAACTCAAGCTGAATCTGTACAGTCTAAATATTGATTTGCAATTTAGTTATATTTTATTATGGCAGGAGCTTGCATCAATATAAGCAGAAGTTTGATAGCAAGTTTGTACTAAAGAATGCTTGGTTTATGCCAATTGCAAGTCTGATTTCAGACTAAGATTGTTTCCTCACAAATGCTGTGGATCTTAAGTGATAAATAAAATGCAATAATCCCTAAATTACACTTTGACGTCATTTCAACCTTTTTTATTGATGTGTAGTTAACCTAATCTGACAAGAAAATGTCAAATTCTATAATTAATTCCTCTTAATGTTCGTTTTAATTTGGCAGTCAAACATTGACAGCTGGTGTGAGGTTACATGAAGAGGCTTTCAGCAGGTAAACTCTGTGACTGTAAGCAGAATCAGTATGTGTGGATATACATTATTCAACATCTGAACTGGCCTGGCTAAGGAGAGCCTATGGGATTTCAGTTTATTGAAAAGAAACAGACAATAAAAGTAATGGCTAAAAATGGAAAACAATCATGAAAGGGACACCTCAGTTTTCTCGATTACAAATTAATAGACATAAACTGCCCAGATAACTCAATTCCGACCAATATTGAACACCTCATGTATTGCTAAGAGGGGACAAGTATAAATATTGAAAACGAGACAATCCAGTTATATATATTTCTGTCAGCTAGGAACCTGAGTAGTTTATTTTATACAATTTGGATATTAGTAGCAAAACCAATGTTAGCAATACTCAAGATTAAAAATTCATTTCCAATGTTTTTAGGCATGCGGTGGTAGGAGAGTGGTCACAAATTGCAATTGGCGATCACTTATTGCTGTTGAGGCATTCTGCATGCAAGCTTGAATGATTACACAGAGCTCCAAAGAGTCTGTGCTGCCAGTATCTGCATGTTTAACAGGGGACCAAACAGCTTGTGAGACCAGTACACGCTTCAGCTAGTTTCCTGGCAGCAGTTTTAGAGGACCTTTAACAATACAAATCAGAAATTGCTGGAAAAACTCGGCTGGTCTGACAGCAGCTGTTGAGAGAAAGCAGAGTTAACGTTCCGGGTCCGATGACCCACTTCAGAATTCAGATCTCTAATGCCCAAGTGTGAGTGGGCAGTCATTGAACAAAAGTCCAAAGGACATCTTATACGTCCCAAAAAGTTTTCATTACCATCCATAAACTATCCCTGGCACTCAAAATTCACTCCTCATATTCGAAAGTCTCTCTCATCCTCGTAGATGATGCTTGTGCTGCTGACCTCATACCAATCTCTCACTGCATCCATATATAATCAGGTGTGGCAGACATACCAACAAAGGTGATAGAAATATAACAACTTATAAATGGCTTTCTGCCTTTTGTCTTGCACGAAAAGATTGCACATAATGGAAGGGACCAAAATCAGACTGACAGGAAACAGGCAAAGTTTGTTCCACTGAGGTTGGTGGAAGAAATGATGCTGTGTATCATGGGACAGTTGTGAGCCAGCACTGAGCATCCCTTGTCTCTGACAACATTTAAGACAAAGATATGCTACTGAGGTATTATGTTCAAAACATCACAATATTCTCCTATTAATGTTCCGGTCCTAGTCTTATGCAGTGTTCCAGCAAAGATCTATGCAAGCTCTCTAAAGAAAGAATAACTTTTCAATTTCCACTTAGCCATCTTAGAGCCTACAGGATTCAAAATTGAGATCAAAAATTTCAGAGCAAGATCTCTGTCCACGATTTTTGTTAGAGACCTTTACCCCTATCCCTCCCAACCTAACCCTAACGATGCTGTCTTACCCGCTTTGATCTTCAGCATTTGTTGTTTTCAATACAGATTTCAGCATCTGGATAAATTTAGTCTAACCCTAACCCCAACATCTTGATGGCATGGCTTTGGTCTCAGTAATCTCTATGATTCACAGCAAACTTATAACCTATTTTGCAAACACATCTCTCCTTTACGACTTTTAACACTTCCTTTTCTCTTTTACTCTCAGCACATGGATGCTCATGGCACCTCTGCTTTATGTTTTGCACATCGCTGCCTCAGTTACAACTTAAAGGTTCACAGAAATAAAAATAAAATAATGCAGATGCTGGAAATCTGAAAAAAAACAACTTTGAAATGCTGGACAACCTCAGCAGGTTTGTCAGTACTTATGAAGAGAGAAACAAAGTTAATTTTCAAATCCAATTGTTTGACAAGGTTCCTCAATGTGGACTGGTTAGCAAGATGAGATCTCATGGAATACAGGGAGAACTAACCATTTGCTTTTCAGACTGGAGACCTGTGACTAGTGGTGTGCTGCCTGGTCCACTGCTATTCATCATTAATGTAAATGATTTGTATGTGAACATAGGAGGTATACTTAGTAGGTTTGCAAATGACACCAAAATTGGAGGTGTAGTGGACAGCAAAGAAGGTTATCTCAAATTACAATAGGATCTTGATCAGATGGGCCAATGGGTGAAGGAGTGGCATAGAGTTTAGTTTAGATAAATGTGAGGTGTTGCATTTTGGAAAAACAAATCAGAGCAGGACTTATGCACTTAATAGTTAGGTCCTGGGGAGTGTTGTTGAACAAAGAGACCTTGGAGTTCTGTGTTTGTAGTTTCTTGAAAGTAGAGTTGCAGGTAAATAGGATGGTGAAGAAGGCATTTGGCATGCTTTCCTTTATTGGTCAGAGCATTGAGCAGAGGCGTTGGGAGATCATATTGAGGTTGTACAGGACATTGGTTAGGCCACTTTTGGAATATTGCATGCAATTCTGGTCTCCTTCCTATCAGAAGGATGTAGTGAAATTTGAAAGGGTTCAGAAATGTTTTACAAGGATGTTGCCAGGGTTGAAGGATTTGAGCTCTAGAGAGTGGTTGAATAGGCTAGGGCTGTTTTCCCTGGAGCATCGGAATCTGAGAGGTGACATTATAGAGGTTTATAAACCATGAGGGGCATGGATACAATGAATAGGCAAGGTCTTTATCCTGGGGCGTGGGATTCCAGCCTAGGTTTAGGCTGAGAGGGGGAAGATATAAAAGACAATAGACAATAGGTGCAGGAGTAGGCCATTCTGCTCTTCGAGCCTGCACCACCATTTAATATGGCTGATCATCCTTAATCAGTATACTGTTCCTGCCTTATCTCCATAACCCTTGATTCCACTATCCTTGAGAGCTCTATCCAATTCTTTCTAAAGTGAATCCAGAGACTGGGCCTCCACTGCCCTCTGGGGCAGAGCATTCCACACAGCCACCACTCTCTGGGTGAAGACGTTTCTCCTCATCTCTGTCCTGAATGGTCTACCCTGTATTTTGAAGCTGTGTCCTCTGGTTCGGCACTCACCTATCAGCAGAAACATGTTTCCTACCGCCAGAATGTCCAATACTCTAATAATCTTATATGTCTCAATCGGATCCCCTCTCAGTCTTCTAAACTCAAGGGTATACAAGCCCAGTTGCTCCAGTCTTTCAGCGTAAGGTAGTCCCGCCATTCCAGGAATTGACCTCATGAACCTACACTGCACTCCCTCAATAGCCAGAATGTCTTTCCTCAAATTTGGAGACCAGAACTGCACACAATACTCCAGGTGTGGTCTCACCAGGGCCCTGTACAGCTGCAGAAGAACCTCTTTGCTTCGTTACTCAATCCTTCTTGTTATGAAGGCCAGCATGCTATTAGCCTTCTTCACTACCTGTCGTACCTGCATGCTTACTTTCATTGACTGGTGTACAAGAACACCCAGATCTCTTTGTACTGCCCCTTTACCTAAATTGATCCCATTTAGGTAGTAATCAGCCTTCCTGTTCTTGCCACCAAAGTGGATAACCATACATTTATCCACATTAAATTGCATCTGCCATGCATCTGACCACTCACCTAACCTGTCCAGGTCACCGTGTAATTTCCTAACATCCTCCTCACATTTCACCCTGCCACCCAGCTTAGTATCATCAGCAAATTTGCTAAGGTTATTACTAATACCATCTCCTATATCATTAATATATATTGTAAAAAGCTGCGGTCCCAGCACTGATCCCTGCGGTACCCCACTGGTCACTGCCTGCCATTCTGAAATGGGGCCGTTTATCACAACTCTTTGTTTCCTGTCAGCCAACCAACTTTCAATCCAAGTCAGTACTTTGCCCCCAATACCATGCGCCCTAATTTTGCTCACTAACCTCCTGTGTGGGACTTTATCAAAAGCTTTCTGAAAGTCCAGGTACACTACATCTACTGGATCTCCCTCGTCCATCTTCAGAGTTACATCCTCAAAAAATTCCAGAAGATTAGTCAAGCATGATTTCCCCTTCATAAATCCATGCTGATTCTGACCTATCCTGTTACTACTATCCAGACGTGTCGTAATTTCATCCTTTATAATAGACTCCAGCATCTTTCCCATCACTGAGGTCAGACTAACTGGTCTATAATTTCCTGCTTTCTCTCTCGCTCCTTTCTTAAAAAGTGGTACAACATTAGCCACCCACCAATCCACAGGAACTGATCCCGAATCTATCGAATTCTGGAAAATAATCACCAACGCATCCACGATTTCTAGAGCCACCTCCTTCAGTACCCTGGGATGTAGATCATCAGACCCTGGGGACTTATCAACCTTCAGACCTAACACCAGCCTTCAGTCTCTCCAACACCAATTCCTGGCAAATATAAATTCCCTTAAGTTCAGGTCCTTCAGCCACTGTTACCTCAGGGAGATTGCTTGTGTCTTCCCCAGTGAACACAGATCTGAAGTACCAATTCAATTTTTCTGCCATTTCTTTGTTCCACATAATATAAAAGGGATCTAAGGGGCAACTTTTTCATGCAGAGGGTGGTGCATGCATGGAATGAGCAGCCCGAGAATGTGGTTGAGTCTGGTACAATTACAGCATTTAAAAGGCAGCATGGGGTATATGAATCGGAAGGGTTTAGAGGAAGATGGGCCAAGTCCTGGCAAATGTGACTAGATTAGGTTGTGATGTCTGGTTGGCATGAACAAGTTGGACTGAAGGGTTTGTTTCCATCCTGTACATCTCTATGACTCAAGTCTACTGTATTTGCTGCTCATATGTCGTTTCCATTACATTGGCAAGGCCAAAGGCAGATTAGTTGACCACTGTGCGGAACACCTCCTCTGTGTTTATAGGAATGACCTCAATCTTCCAGTTGCTTGACATTTCAATAAACCACTTTGTTCTCCTGCTAAGATTTCTGCCCTGAGCCAGCTACAATATTGCAACAAAGTACAATGTAAGCTGAAGGAACAACATCTCATTTTCCACAGAAGCACTTTACAGCCTCAAGGACTCAATATTGAATTCCAAAACTTCTGAGGCTGACTGCATGATATCTGTTCGCCACTTAGCTTACACTCTTCCCCACATACCCAAACCCCAGCCCCACAGCCGTATTTTGTTTGTGTGTTATCTACTTTGTGTTTAAAAGCAATAACCCATTTTCTTCATTTCACATCTTAATTTACACAATTTTACATCTCTGTTTCTCTTTCATTACAGTGAACAACCTCTTTGTCTTTTGCACTAGGCCTCTGCACCATCTGTGTCCCTCACCCCTCCTCTACTTCTGTCAATGCGTACTCTTTGGAGGGTCAGTGCACTGTAGGGATTCTATGATTCTAAGAACCATTGATCTCTGGAAAAGTGAATGGTCACAGCTTCATTCATTTATGTCTTCTTGAGGCACAGTGGTAGTGCCCTTACCCTTGGACTGGGAAGCTCAGGTTTAAATCCCATCTGCTCTAGAGCTGTGTAATAACATCTCTGAACAGGTTGATTGGAAAAATAAGTTAAATTTAAAACAACAATTTTCAACAATTTTCAGTTCTGAAGCAGAATTGTACTGGACTAAAAACGTACCCCTCCCCCACCAGGCCACACCCCACTTCCATCATCTCTCCCTGCAGGAAGTGCAAAGCCTATGCCCACCCCTCCCCACTCACCTCCGTCCAAGGCCCAAAAGGATCCTTCCACATCCGCCAGAAATTTACCTGTACCTCCACCAATGTCATCCATTGTATCTGTTATACCTGATGTAGTCTCTTCTACATCGGGGAGACAGGACACCAACTTGCTGATCATTACAGAGATCATCTCTGGGACACACGCACCAACCAACCCTGCCACCTGTGAACATTTCAATTCCCCCTCCGACATGCAGGTCCTGGGCCTCCTCCATTGCCAAACCCTTACCACCCGACGTCTGGAGGAAGAGCGCCTCATATGCAGCCTTGGGACCCTGCAACCACACGGGATCAATGTGGATGTTACCAGTTTTCTCATTTCCCTTTCCCCACCTTATCCCAGATCCAACCTTCCAACTCAGTATTGCTCCCTTGAACTGTCCTAACTGTCCATCTTCCTTCTCATCTATCTGCTCCACCCTCCTCTCTGGCCTATCACTTTCTCCTCCATGTTCATCTACCTATCACATTCTCAGTTACCTTCCTCCCAACCCCATCCCCTTCCACTTATCTCTCAGCCCCCCCGCCCACAAGTCTCATTCCTGGTGAAGGGCTTATGCCCGAAATGTGGATTTTCCTGTTCTCAGATGCTGCCTGACCTGCTGTGCTTTTCCAGTACCACACTCTCAACTCAAAACATTGCCCCTGTTTGTCTCTCCACAGATGCTTCCAGACCTGTTGAATTTCTCTGGCATTTTCGGTGCTTGACAAAGGCTTTCAGTACTTCCATTTGGACTTGCCTTTCAGGCAGACACAATGCCAACCAGATTGTCACTGCCATCATCCTTGTCATCTGTCAAAGGGGTTGACATGTTGCTGACCATCACTGGGCTATGTCAGTCTCATTCCTTGTACTGTGCGCCAGCAGCTTATGTGGCAAACACAATGAATGTTTCAATGAAATGGGCATGTCCCAAAGTATAAGAGTAGGTAAACCTCAGTCTGGCCAATGGAGACTGTCTTCAGTCAGGGGACCCTGGGACAGTAAGTCAAGGACAATGTCTAATATCAGCCCATTGGCTTGAGTACTATGTCAGTTAGTTATTTGTACATATATGGTATCAGTATCGTTAGAGTCCAGAGAGTGGGTCATCGTCAGTCTTGCCGGACCAGTGCAAGCATTGTGAGGAGTTATAGTAAGTCAGTTGGGGATCTGCACATTGACAAGGGTATAGTCACACATTAGTTGTGGTTGTCTAGCCAATTCAGTCAGTAGTGTAGGCCAGGACACTATTAAGTGTCTGCCATGGTAGACATATTTGGGGAAGTTAATTGTCGGACTGGAAGTGTGTGCTGGGGTGCAAAGGGTCAATACTTATGAAGGTTGTGCTGAATATACAAAGGGGAGAAGATATACATCTGAGGACCTAAGTTACTGTGAAGGGGGGAATGGAGGGAGCGATCGGTGTTAACAACAACATTGTCTTCAGAGTGAGGGGAGAAGATGGAGCAGCCTGATAGTTGACATGATGATGCCGAAAGGCCAGGGCTCAGGGCATAATGTTGGGAAACAAAGTCACAATTCAAAGATATGTGCATCAATGTTTGGAACCTTAGTCTTGATGGGCTGAATCAGAGATTCATCCCGAGGAAAAAGGAGCATTGTACAGGGAGGCTGAGGCAACCATGGTTGACTAGGGAAGTCAGACATGCATAAAAGAAAAAATGAAAAGCATATAATGTCGTGATGGACAGTGGGAAACCAGAGGTTTGGGAAGCTTACCAAAAAAGAAATAAGGAGGGAGAAAATTAAATAGCCAGTAATATAAAGGAAGACTATAAGAGATTTTTGGATATAGAAAGGGCAAAAGAGAGGCAAAAGTGAACATTGGGCTGCCAGAAAATGATGCAGGAGAGCTAGTAGAGGGGAACAAAGAAATGGCTGAGGAACTAATTAATTACTTCTCGTCAGTCTTCACAGTGGAGACAAGTAGTTTCCCAAAATTTCAAGAGAGTGAGGAGGTGCAGCTGATTATGGTGGCCATCACCAAGGAGAAGGTGTTAGAAAAACTGAATGACCTAAAGGTGGATAAATCATCGGGACGAGATGGGTGACACCCCAGAGTTCTAAGGGAGATAGCTGAAGAGATCCTGGAGGAATTGCTGGTGATCTTTCAGGAATAATAGAATCAGGGAGGATCACAGAGGAGTGCGAGCAGCAGCTAAGGGAGTGCGAGCAGCAGCTAAGGGAGTGCGAGCAGCAGCTAAGGTAAGAGAGTTTGTTTTAAAATTGCTTACCGGTAGCGGGCAGCGGTGTTTTTTTTCTCTCTTTACAGAAAGAGCGGGAGCAGCAGGGGGAAGTGACGAAGACCAGAGGGGCAGCCGGGTAGGTTTTTTTTTCCTTTAAAAGCGCGCAGGAGAAGAACCCGAGACACTACAGAGGTAGTGTCTCCCACCCACCCTCCTCCTCTAACCTAAATAATAAGACCTGTTGTGGTAATAAGGTAAGTGCTGCATTTTGCTTGTTGTATTCTTTAGACCCAGTTTTTTTTAAATAAAAGGTTACTTTCAGAGGGATGGCAGTGAAGGCAGTGCAATGTTCCTCTTGCAACATGTTTGAGGTGAGGGATGCCATCGACGTCCCTGCCGATTACACTTGCAGGAAGTGCACCCATCTCCAGCTCCTCCAAGACCGTGTTAGGGAACTGGAGCTGGAGTTGGATGAACTTAGGATCATTCGGGAGGCAGAGGGGGTCATAGATCGGAGCTTTAGGAAAGTAGTAACTCCAAAGATGGCAGATAGATGGGTGACAGTGAGGGGGACTGGGAGGAAGCAGCCAGTGCAGGGACCCCCTGCGGCCGTTCCCCTCAAGAACAAGTATACCGTTTTGGATACTTGTGGGGGGGGGGACTTACCAGGGGTAAGTAATGGGACTCAGGTCTCTGGCACGGAGCCTGTCCCCATTACTCAGCATTAGTAATTGGGTACTCGATAGTTCGGGGCACAGATAGGCGGTTTTGTGGGAACGAGAGAGACTCACGTTTGGTATGTTGCCTCCCAGGTGCAAGGGTACGTGATGTCTCTGATCGTGTTTTCCGGGTCCTTAAGGGGGAGGGGGAGCAGCCCGAAGTCGTGGTCCACATTGGCACCAATGACATAGGTAGGAGGAGCACTGAGGATGTTAGGCAGGCTTTCAGGGAGCTAGGTTGGAAGCTCAAAGTTAGAACGAACAGAGTTGTTGTCTCTGGTTTGTTACCCGTGCCACGCGATAGAGAGTCGAGGAATAGGGAGAGAGAACAGTTAAATGCGTGGCTACAGGGATGGTGCAGGAGGGAGGGATTCCGGTATTTGGATAACTGGGGTTCTTTCTGGGGAAGGTGGGACCTCTATAAACAGGATGATCTGCACCTGAACCTGAGGGGCACCAGTATCCTTGGGGGGAGGTTTGCTAGTGCTCTTGGGGGGGGTTTAAACTAACTCTGCAGGGGCATGGGAACCCAGACTGTAGCTTTAGGGTGCAGGACCTGGAGTGTAGGGGGGTTAGGAACATGGCATCAATTTCAAAGGAGGGTGCCTGTAAACAGGAAAGTGGCTTGAAGTGTGTATACTTCAATGCAAGAAGTATACGAAATAAGGTAGGTGAACTTGCAGCGTGGGTTGGTACCTGGGACTTCGATGTTGTGGCTATTACGGAGACATGGGTAGAACAGGGACAGGATTGGCTGTTGCAGGTTCCAGGGTTTAAATGTTTTAGTAGGGTCAGAGGTCGGGGTAAAAGAGGGGGAGGTGTGGCATTGCTTGTCAAAGATAGTATTACAGCTGTGGAAAGGACGATGGATGAAGACTCGCCATCTGAGGTAGTTTGGGTTGAGGTTAGGAATAGGAAAGGTGAGCTCACCCTGTTAGGAGTTTTTTACAGGCCTCCTAATAGTCCTAGAAACGTAGAAGAAAGGATTGCGAGGATGATTCAAGAGAAGAGTGAAAGTAATAGGGTGGTTGTTATGGGGGACTTTAACTTTCCTGATATTGATTGGGAAAGCTATAGCTCAAGTTCGTTAGATGGGTCAGTGTTTGTCCAATGTGTGCAGGAGGGTTTCCTGACACAATATGTAGATAGGCCAACAAGAGGTGAGGCCATACTGGATTTGGTTCTGGGTAATTTGGTTAGAATTAGAGGTAGGTGAGCACTTTGGGGACAGTGACCACAATTCGGTGACTTTTACTCTAGTGATGGAGAGGGATAAGTGTGCACTACAGGGCAAGAGTTATAGCTGGGGGCAGGGAAATTATGATGCGGTGAGGCATGACTTATGATGTGTGGCTTGGAAAAGTAAGCTTCAAGGCAAAGGCGTAATTGATATTACACAGAAAGAGCGGGAGCACCAGGGGGAAGTGACGACGACCAGAGGGGCAGCCGGGAAGGAAAGCGGTGAGTATTTATACTCACCCTTCGAGGCGGTCGGTCATTTCCAGTGCGAGCAACAGCGAAGGTAAGACCGTTTGGTTTTAAAAGTGCTTACCGGTAGCGGGCAGCGGTGTTTTTTTTTTCTCTTTCACTCTCTCTTCACAGAAAGAGCGGGAGCACCAGGGGGAAGTGACGACGACCAGAGGGGCAGCCGGGAAGGAAAGCGGTGAGTATTTATACTCACCCTTCGAGGCGGTCGGTCATTTCCAGTGCGAGCAGCAGCGAAGGTAAGACCGTTTGGTTTTAAAAGTGCTTACCGGTAGCGGGCAGCGGTGTTTTTTTTTTCTCTTTCACTCTCTCTTCACAGAAAGAGCGGGAGCACCAGGGGGAAGTGACGACGACCAGAGGGGCAGCCGGGAAGGAAAGCGGTGAGTATTTATACTCACCCTTCGAGGCGGTCGGTCATTTCCAGTGCGAGCAGCAGCGAAGGTAAGACCGTTTGGTTTTAAAAGTGCTTACCGGTAGCGGGCAGCGGTGTTTTTTTTTTCTCTTTCACTCTCTCTTCACAGAAAGAGCGGGAGCACCAGGGGGAAGTGACGACGACCAGAGGGGCAGCCGAGACCCGGAAGCAGTTAGTGTAAGCTTACCTGGGTAGGTTTTTTCCCCCTTTAAAAGCGCGAAGGAGAGGAACCCGAGGCTCTACACGGGTAGTGCCTCCCACCCGCCCTCCTCCTCTAACCTAATAATAACACCTGTTTTGGTAAGTAGGTAAGTGCTGAATTTTGCTTGTTGTATTCTTTAGACCCAGTTTTTTTTAAAATAAAAGTTAGCTTTAGAGGGATGGCAGTGAAGGCAGTGCAATGTTCCTCCTGCAACATGTATGAGGTGAGGGATGCCATCGACGTCCCTGCCGATTACACTTGCAGGAAGTGCACCCATCTCCAGCTCCTCCAAGACCGTGTTAGGGAACTGGAGCTGGAGTTGGATGAACTTCGGATCATTCGGGAGGCAGAGGGGGTCATAGATCAGAGTTATAGGGAGGTAGTAACTCCAAAGATGGCAGATAGATGGGTGACAGTGAGGGGGACTGGGAGGAAGCAGCCAGTGCAAGGACCCCCTGCGGCCGTTCCCCTCAAGAACAAGTATACCGCTTTGGATACTTGTGGGGGGGATGACTTACCAGGGGTAAGTAACGGGGCTCAGGTCTCTGGCACGGAGCCTGTCCCCGTTACTCAGAAGGGAAGGGTGAAGAAGAGCAGAGCAGTAGTAATTGGGGACTCGATAGTTAGGGGCACAGATAGGCGGTTTTGTGGGAACGAGAGAGACTCACGTTTGGTATGTTGCCTCCCAGGTGCAAGGGTACGTGATGTCTCTGATCGTGTTTTCCGGGTCCTGGAGGGGGAGGGGGAGCAGCCCGAAGTCGTGGTCCATATTGGCACCAACGACATAGGTAGGAGGAGTGCCGAGGATGTTAGACAGGCTTTCAGGGAGCTAGGTTGGAAGCTCAGAGTTAGAACGAACAGAGTTGTTGTCTCTGGTTTGTTACCCGTGCCACGTGATAGAGATTCGAGGAATAGGGAAAGAGAACACTTAAATGCGTGGCTACAGGGATGGTGCAGGAGGGAGGGATTCCGGTTTTTGGATAACTGGGGTTCTTTCTGGGGACGGTGGGACCTCTATAAACAGGATGGTCTACACCTGAACCTGAGGGGCACCAGTATCCTTGGGGGGAGGTTTGCTAGTGCTCTTGGAGGGGGTTTAAACTAACTCTGCAGGGGCATGGGAACCCAGATTGTAGCTTCAGGGTGCAGGGCCTGGAGTGTAGGGAGGTTATGAACATGGCATCAATTTCCAAGGAGGGTGTCTGTAAACAGGAAAGTGGCTTGAAGTGTGTATACTTCAATGCAAGAAGTATACGAAATAAGGTAGGTGAACCTGCAGCGTGGGTTGGTACCTGGGACTTCGATGTTGTGGCTATTACGGAGACATGGCTCGAACAGGGACAGGATTGGCTGTTGCAGGTTCCAGGATTTAAATGTTTTAGTAGGGTCAGAGGTGGGGGTAAAAGAGGGGGAGGTGTGGCATTGCTTGTCAAATTGCTTGGTGGAAAGGACGATGGATGAGGACTTGCCATCTGAGGTAGTTTGGGCTGAGGTTAGGAATAGGAAAGGTGAGGTCACCCTGTTAGGAGTCTTTTACAGGCCTCCTAATAGTCCTAGAATCATTGAAGATAGAATAGGGAAGGTGATTCAGGAGATGAGTGACAGTAATAGGGTGGTTGTTATGGGGGACTTTAACTTTCCTGATATTGATTGGGAAAGCTATAGCTCAAGTTCGTTAGATGGGTCAGTGTTTGTTCAATGTGTGCAGGAGAGTTTCCTGACACAATATGTAGACAGGCCAACAAGAGGTGAGGCCATACTGGATTTGGTTCTGGGTAACAAACCAGGCCAGGTGTTAGAATTAGAGGTAGGTGAGCACTTTGGGGATAGTGACCATAATTCGGTGATTTTTACTCTCGTGATGGAGAGGGATAAGTGTGTACTACAGGGCAAGAGTTATAGCTGGGGTCAGGGAAATTATGATGCGGTGAGGCATGACTTAGGATGTGTGGCTTGGAAAAGTAGACTCCAAGGCAAGAGTGTAAATGATATGTGGAGCTTGTTCAAGGAGCAACTATTGAGTGTCCTTGATAATTATGTACCTGTCAGGCAGGGAGGAAAGGGTCGTGCGAGGGAGCCGTGGTTTAATAAGGAATTGGAATCCCTTGTTAAATGGAAGAGGGCGGCCTATCTCAAGATGAGACGTGAAGGTTCAATTGGGGCGATTGAGAGTTATAGGGTAGCCAGGAAGGACCTGAAGAGAGAGCTAAGAGCAGCAAGGAGGGGACATGAAAGGTCCTTAGTCGGTAGGATTAGGGAAAACCCTAAGGCTTTCTATAGGTATGTTAGGAATAAAAGAATGACTAGGGTAGGAATAGGTCCAGTCAAGGATAGTAGTGGGAAGTTGCGTGTGGAGGCGGAAGAGATTGGGGAGACACTGAATGAATACTTTTCTTCAGTATTTACTCAGGAACAGGGCATTGTCGTCGATGTGAATACTGAGTCACAAATAAGTAGAATGGATGGCTTTGAGGTATGTAGAGAAGAGGTGTTGGAAATCCTGGAAAAGGTGAAAATAGATAAGTCCCCTGGGCCTGATGGCATTTATCCTAGGATTCTCTGGGAAGCAAGGGAGGAGATTGCAGAGCCATTGGCCTTGATTTTTATGTCCTCTTTGTCTACTGGAGTAGTGCCAGAAGACTGGAGGATAGCAAATGTGGTTCCCTTGTTCAAAAAGGGGAGTAGGGATAACCCTAGTAACTATAGGCCGGTGAGTCTCACTTCTGTTGTGGGCAAAGTCTTAGAGAGAATTGTAAGGGATAGGATTTATGCACATCTGGATAGGAATAATGTGATCAAGGATAGTCAGCATGGTTTTGTGAAGGGCAGGTCGTGCCTCACAAACCTTATTGAATTCTTTGAAAAGGTGACGAAGGAGGTTGATGAGGGGAAAGCGGTAGATGTGGTATATATGGATTTTAGTAAGGCGTTTGATAAGGTTCCCCATGGTAGGCTACTGCAGAAAATACGGAGATATGGCATTGAGGGTGAGTTGGAGATTTGGATTAGGAATTGGCTGGATGGAAGAAGACAGAGGGTAGTAGTTGATGGCAAAGTTTCTTCATGGAGTGCCGTCACTAGCGGTGTTCCGCAAGGATCTGTTTTGGGACCATTGCTGTTTGTCATTTTTATAAATGACCTGGAAGAGGGGTTAGAAGGTTGGGTGAGCAAGTTTGCGGATGATACGAAAGTCGGAGGAGTTGTTGACAGTGAGGAAGGATGTGGCAGGTTACAGCAGGATATAGAGAAGCTGCAGAGCTGGGCAGAAAGGTGGCAAATGGAATTCAATGTAGCTAAGTGTGAGGTGATTCACTTTGGGAAGAATAACAAAAAGATGGGGTACTGGGCTAATGGTCGGATACTTGGTAGTGTGGATGAGCAGAGGGATCTTGGTGTCCATGTACACAGATCTCTGAAAGTTGCCACCCAGGTAAATAGTGCAGTGAGGAAGGCATATGGCGTACTGGCTTTTATTGGTAGAGGAATTGAGTTCCGGAGTCCTGAGGTCATGATGCAGTTGTATAAGACTCTGGTGCGGCCGCATCTGGAATATTGTGTGCAGTTTTGGTCGCCATACTATAGGAAGGATGTGGAGGCACTGGAACGGGTGCAGAGGAGGTTTACCAGGATGTTGCCTGGTATGGAAGGAAGATCGTATGAGGAAAGACTGAGACACTTGGGGCTGTTTTCATTAGAGAAAAGAAGGTTTAGGGGTGACTTGATTGAGGTGTACAGGATGATTAGGGGGTTAGATAGGGTTGACAGTGTGAACCTTTTCCCGCGTATGGAGTCGGGTATTACAAGGGGGCATAGCTTTAAATTAAGGGGGGGGGTAGATATAGGACTGAAGTTAGGGGTAGGTTCTTCACTCAGCGAGTCGTAAGTTCATGGAATGCCCTGCCAGTAGCAGTGGTGGACTCTCCCTCTTTATGGGCATTTAAGCGGGCATTGGATAGGTATATGGAGGATAGTGGGTTAGTATAGGTCAGGTGGGCTTGGATCGGCGCAACATCGAGGGCCAAAGGGCCTGTACTGCGCTGTATTCTTCTATGTTCTATGTTCTATGATATGTGGAGCTTGTTCAAGGAGCAACTATTGAGTGTCCTTGATAAGTATGTACCCGTCAGGCAGGGAGGAAAGGGTCGTGTGAGGGAGCCGTGGTTTAATAAGGAATTGGAATCCCTTGTTAAATGGAAGAGGGCGGCCTATGTAAAGATGAGGCGTGAAGGTTCAATTGGGGTGATTGAGGTAGCCAGGAAGGACCTGAAGAGAGAGCTAAGAGCTGCAAGGAGGGGACATGAAAGGTCCTCAGTTGGTAGGATTAGGGAAAACCCTAAGGCTTTCTATAGGTATGTCAGGAATAAAAGAATGACTAGGATAGGAATGGGTCCAGTCAAGGATAGTAGTGGGAAGTTGCGTGTGGAGGCTGAAGAGATCGGGGAGACATTGAATGAATACTTTTCGTCAGTATTCAATCAGGAATAGGACATTGTTGTCAATGTGAATACTAAGTCACAATTAAGTAGAATGGATGGCTTTGAGGTATATAGGGAAGAGGTGTTGGAAATTCTGGAAAGGGTGAAAATAGATAAGTCCCCTGGGCCTGATGGCATTTATCCTAGGATTCTCTGGGAAGCAAGGGAGGAGATTGCAGAGCCATTGGCCTTGATTTTTATGTCCTCGTTGTCTACAGGAGTAGTGCCAGAAGATTGGAGGCTAGCAGATGTGGTTCCCTTGTTCAAGAAGGAGAGTAGGGATAACCCTAGTAACTATAGGCCGGTGAGTCTCACTTCTGTTGTGGGCAAAATCTTAGAGAGAATTGTAAGGGATAGGATTTATGAACATCTGGATAGGAATAATGTGATCAAGGATAGTCAGCATGGTTTTGTGAAGGGCAGGTCGTGCCTCACAAACCTTATTGAATTCTTTGAAAAGGTGACTAAGGAGGTGGACGAGGGGAAAGCGGTAGATGTGGTGTATATGGATTTTAGTAAGGCGTTTGATAAGGTACCCCATGGTAGACTACTGCAAAAAATACGGAGGTATGGCATTGAGGGTGAGTTGGAGGTTTGGATTAGGAGTTGGCTGGCTGGAAGAAGACAAAGGGTAATACTTGATGGCAAAGGTTCATCTTGGAGTGCCGTCACTAGCGGTGTTCCGCAAGGATCTGTTTTGGGACCATTGCTGTTTGTCATTTTTATAAATGACCTGGAGGAGGGGTTATAAGGTTGGGTGAGCAAGTTTGCGGATGATACGAAAGTCGGAGGAGTTGTAGACAGTGAAGAAGGATGTGGCAGGTTACAGCGGGATATAGATAGGCTGCAGAACTGGGCAGAAAGGTGGCAAATGGAGTTCAATGTAGCTAAGTGTGAGGTGATTCACTTTGGTAAGAGTAATAAAAAGATGGAGTACTGGGCTAATGGATGGATACTTGGTAGTGTGGATGAGCAGAGGGATCTTGGTGTCCATGTACACAGATCTTTGAAAGTTGCCACCCAGGTAAATAGTGCAGTGAAGAAGGCATATGGCGTACTGGCTTTTATTGGTAGAGGAATTGAGTTCCAGAGTACTGAGGTCATGTCGCAGTTGTATAAGACTCTGGTGCGGCCGCATCTGGAGTATTGTGTGCAGTTTTGGTCGCCCTACTATAGGAAGGATGTGGAGGAGGTTTACCAGGATGTTGCCTGGTATGGTAGAAAGATTGTATGAGGAAAGGCTGAGGCACTTGGGGTTGTTTTCATTGGAGAAAAGAAGGTTTAAGGGTGACTTGATAGAGGTGTACAAGATGATTAGGGGCTTAGATAGGGTCGACAGTGAGAATCTTTTTCCACGAATGGAGTCAGCTATTACAAGGGGGCATAGCTTTAAATTAAGGGGGGGTAAGTATAGGACAGATGTTAGGGGTAGGTTCTTTACTCAGCGAGTCATGAGTTCATGGAATGCCCTGCCAGTAACAGTGGTGGACTCTCCCTCATTATGGGCATTTAAGTGGGCATTGGATAGGCATATGGAGGATAGTGGGCTAGTGTAGGTTAGGTGGGCTTGGATTGGCGCAACATCGAGGGCCAAAGGGCCTGTACTCCGCTGTATTCTTCTATGTTCTATGTTCTATGTTCTAGGACTGGAAAATCGCTAACTTGACACCCCTATTTAAAAAGGGAGTAAAGCAGAAGATGGAAACTTACAGACCAATTAACCTAACCCCAGTTGTGGATAAGATCCTGGAATCCATCATGAAGGAAGGATTCCTTAATACTTAGAAGCGTATGGTAAAATAGGGGAAAGTCAGCATGGTTTCATCAAGAGGATGAAACTGCTAGAACTCTTTGAGGAAGTAATGAGCAGGTTAGACCAAAGAGAATCAATGGATGTTATCTATCTGGACTTCAAGAAGGCCTTTGACAATGTGCCGCACAGGAGGCTACTGAGTAAGATAAGGGCCCATGGTGTCAGAGGCAAGGTGCTAGCATGGATAGAAGCTTGGCTGTCTGACAGAAAGCAGAGAGTGGAGATAAAAGGGTTTTTGTCAGGATGGCAGCTGGTGAAAAGTGGTGTTGTGCAACGCTCAGAGTTTGGAAAACTACTTTTCACTTTATATGTTAAGGATCTAGATAAAGGAACTGAGCATTTTGGCTAAGTTTGCAGATGATATAAAGATATGTAGAGGGGCAGGTAGCATTGAGGAGATGAGGCTGCAGAGGGATTTAGACAGGTTAAGAGAGTGGGCAAGAAGTGGCAGATGGAGTACAACGTGGGAAAGTGTGAGGTCATGGACCTTGGTAGGAAGAATAGAAGCTAAATGGGGAGAAAATTCGGCACGGTGGCACAGTGGTTAGCACTGCTGCCTCACAGCGCCAGAGACCCGGGTTCAATTCCCGACTCAGGCGACTGACTGTGTGGAGTTTGCACGTTCTCCCCGTGTCTGTGTGGGTTTCCTCCGGGTGCTCCGGTTTCCTCCCACATCACAAAGATGTGCAGGGTCAGGTGAATTGGCCATACTAAATTGCCCGTAGTGTTAGGTAAGGGGTAAATGTAGGGGTATGGGTGGGTTTCGCTTCGGCGGGTCGGTGTGGACTTGTTGGGCCGAAGGGCCTGTTTCCACACTGTAATCTAATCTAATCTAAAGTCTGAAGTGCAAAGAGACTTGAGAGTTCTAGTCCAGGATTCTCTCAAGGTAAATATACAGTTTGAATCAGTAGTTAGGAAGGCAAATGCAATGTTGGCATTTATTTCGAGAGGACTTGAATATAAAAGCAGGGATGTACTTCTGAGGCTGTATAAGGTTTTGGCCAGGCCACATTTGTGCAGTTTTGGGCTCCATATCTCAGGAAGGATGTAGTAGCCCTGGACCGTGTTCTGAGGAGATTCAGAAGAATGGTGCCAAGAATGAAAAGCTTAACATCTGAGTAACGTTTGAGGACTCTGGGTGTATATTCGATAGACGTTAGAAGGATGAAGGGGGGATCTAATTGAAACTTAAAGAATACTGAATGGCAGAATGGATATTGAGA
The DNA here is from genome assembly GCF_037043375.1 of Chiloscyllium plagiosum. NCBI lineage: Eukaryota > Metazoa > Chordata > Chondrichthyes > Orectolobiformes > Hemiscylliidae > Chiloscyllium > Chiloscyllium plagiosum. Next base: position 86,765,288 of record NW_028270145.1, on the reverse strand, counting down.
AGATGTTTCCATTGGTAGGAGAAACTAGGACCTGAGGGCACAGCCTTAGAACAAAGGGAAGATCTTTTAGAACAGAGATAAGGAGAAATTTCTTCAACCAGAGAGTGGTGAATCTATGGAATTCACTGCCACAAAAGGCTGTGGAGTCTAGTTCATTGAGTATATTTAAGAGGGAGATTGATAGGTTCTTGATTGTCGAGGGGATCAAGGAGTATGTGAAGAGAGAGTGGGAGAGTGGGGTTAAGAAACATATCAACCATGATTGAATGGCGGAGCAGACCCGATGGGCTGAATGACCTAATTTCTGTTCCTATGTCTTTGGGTCTTAACAAGGAGTTCAAGGAAGAAAGCTTCAACGGATTTCAGGTCAGGGCTTGAATTGCCAAGCAGGGCCTGTGTCTCACTATGACATCTGTGATCTGTGTTGCCTTCCATACACATGTAACATGTACATTTGCATTGGAAATGGAAAATGGCAATGACCACACCTGGACTAAGTGTTGCCTTTCTGTCTGAGCAGGCAGCCTCTGCTTCTTAGCAATGTCAGGCTCTCCAAATGGCAATTGCACAAATAATTTTATTTTAAGAGAACAGTTTTAAGTCATCTGTCATAATAGCACCATGCATGTGAAATATATGTGATGTCCCGCTATGTGGGATTCAAATCCTTGACACAATCAATGTTGACCACATAATTGGTCATTGCAGATTGATCATTGTCTTCTTGGTAAAGCAAAAGTAATCACAGACAACGTTAGAAGGGGCAACCAAGGGCCACAATTTACGAAGCCAGCTTTTGATCTCATTGCTGCACGAGGGCATGCATTTGATTCTCTCACACTTTGAACTCTTAAGTATTCACCAACATGTTCTTATGTGCAATGTTGCCTGTCTTGGATGATATGGTGATAGGAGATCAAAGTATCAGTAATCATTACAGAACTTACAATCTCCTGTATTAACATGACATGACTTATGCTGTGTTCATCATACAGTCATCAAGATGTACAGCACAGAGGCAGACCCTTTTGTCCGACACATCCATGCTGACCAGATATCCCAAATTAATCTAGTGTCATTTGACAGCATTTGGCCAATATCCCTTTCAACCCTTCCTCTTCTTATACCCACCCAGATGCCTTGTAAATATTGCAATTGTACCAACCTCCACCACTTCCTCTGGCAGCTCATTCCAGACATGCACCACACTGCATGAAAAAGTTGCCCCTTCGGTCCCTTTTAAATTTTTCCCCTCTCACCTTAAATCTATACTTCTAGTTTCAGACTCCTCTATGCAGGGAAAAATGGTTTGGCTGTTTACCCTATACATGCCCCTCATGTTTTCATAAACCTCTATTAAGTCACCCCTCAACTTTCAATGTTCCAGGGAAAACAATCCCAGATTATCTAACCTCTCCCTATAGCTCATGCCTTCCAGCCCAGGGAAAGTCCTTATAAATCTTTTCTGCAACCTTTCAAGTTTAACAACGTCTCTCCTATACCAGGGAGATTACATTTAAACACAGTGTTCCAAAAGTGGCCTAAACAATGTCATGTACAGCTGTCACATGACTTCCTAACTCTTATACTCATTGCACTGAAAAAGAGACAGGACTAATCATGACTAAGAGAAACCAAAGACCTTTGGAAGCTGGAATTTCTGCATACAGAAATTTCTGGTAAAACCTAGCCTGAAGTACTGAGGAAGAGTCAACAGAATAATATCTCTATGTCAAAGATTCAAGTATCAGTGTTCCTTAGCTATTCTTCTCAGAGTTCTCCATGTCCCATTGTGTGGACAAATATGCTAAACTCTTATTTGTGAGTGATGTAAATGCTCTCTGCTCACATTACAAAAGATATGTTCTGTTTCTTATGTTCCCAACACAGATTCATTAAAAGTATGACAGATGGATCCAACCACAAAATGGGTTCTTGTTGCTATTGCTGTGCTGTGATGGAAAAAAGATGCATAGAAACTGAGGAGAAACCAATGCGTCAACAAGATCAGGATCAATAGCAAACTCCAGTGGAGATGAATAGCTTCCACATGAAGAAATTGCAGAAGAAGGTCCATGCTGGATGTGCACGAGGCTTAGAGTCTATTGTCCTTCATCCTTTTCATCCAGTTTAGCAAGGCATTGTCACACACTGAGGTCACTCAAGGCTGGAGTGGCAACATGAGTGGGTCTATTAACCTGGTGGCTGTCAAGGTAACAGATGTGCTAAATATCTATGCAACTGGCTGCAAAAGATCCATTAGTAGTGCCCAGTATTAGAGGTTAGTAAACAAAATTATATCACATAGAATCTGAGGTAATAACCTCATATGGACTGACAAATTATTAATGAACAGAAATGAATCATAAGCATAAATGGACCATTCTCAGTTTGGTAGACTATGACCATTGTATATCCTAAGAGTTTGAGCCTCAGGTATTCACAATCTTTTAAAATGATTTGGATGAGAGGACCAAATGTTATATTTCCAAGTTTGCTGATGACACAAACTAATTTGGAATGTATTGGTAAAGAGCATGCAATGATGCTTCAAGGAGTTATAAACAGGCTAAATAAATGGGCAAGAACATAGCAGATGGTAACTAATGAGGAAAAATGTAAAGTTATTAAATTTGGTAGAATAAACAGAAATGGAAAATGTTTTATAAAAGGCATGAATTTGTGAAGTGTTGATATTCAAAAAACCTGGGTGCCTTTGTTCAAGTGTCATTGAAAGCTAACATGCAGATTCAGGAAACAGGAAAGTAAATGATATGTTGGTCTCCATCATTAGAATATTTGAGTACAAGTGTAAGAGGTCTTGCTGATGTTATATAAAGCTTTGGTGAGATTTCACCTGGAGTATTGTGTCAGACTGAAATTCTTAATTCAGGAAGGATATATTTGTGCGATAAAGATATACAAGATAGTATTATCAATGTCAAAATTTGTGTTTAAAAAAAACAATTGAAGCAGATGGATTTTGTTTTCAATTCTGTAAAGGTGATTTTATTTAAAGAGGTCAGAAGTCATTTGGAACAATGCTTGAATACATTATTTTTAAGAATGCAATTCAGTTAAGTGCCTTCCTGTGACATTAATTGCATTGCTAAATTGGTGTATATAGTTAGTTTTGACTTTAGTTCATTCCATAAATAATTTCCTTCAATTAGAAGAATCAAGTTCTCGAAAATATTCATCCAGAAGAAAGATTTCAATTTGCAAATCTCTAAACTATGAGATTTGGTACAGAAGTTTCAACTTGTCACAACCAAAAATTTGTTCAGGTCAACAGAACTGTAAATAGGTCATTACCTTGTCATCGTAGTCCAAGAAGGAGAACTGGAAAAGAATCCGTCAATCAAGAAATTACAGAGTTGAGTTAGGAGTAATATTTATCTCAGATTGAGTAGCTGTAAAGGATATTGCAGGGTAACAGATTGAAACTGTTCATGTTCAGATTTGCTGTTTGTGTGTCTAACCACAATGCTAAACAACAGCAAAAATTAAAATTACTATCTATTTAAGTCAGGTTTCATTCCAAGATTTGACTTGTCCATTATTACCATCAACTGAGATAATAAAACATGCCACAAAGGGAATGCAACACAGTTTCATCAGGCTAATTCCTAGCCTGGCAGGATTGTCCTTGGATGGTCAACAAGTATCATCTTGGTTTCTACAGTTGGTCTACATTCTCTGGAATTCTCAAGCATATAAAATCTTTACAGGACTTGACAGGGGTATATAGTCACAGAATAAGGGGTAGCCCATTTGGGACTGAGATGAGGAGAGATTGCTTTACTCCGAATGTGCTGAATCTTTGGAATTCTTTACTTTAGAGGGTCGTGTTTTCAAGTCCCAGGTAAGAAAGCATCAAGGGATATTAGGGTACAGCAGGAAATTGGCATTCTGATGGGAGAAGCTTGCCTATTTCTTAATTGTATGGTGGAGCAGGTTTGATGGGCTGTATGGCCTATTTCTACTCCCATTTCTTATTTCCTATGTCCCTATAAATGGATGCAACAATACTGTCATGTAGGTAAACCTGGAATCTAAATCAATTCTGATTTATCAAACCAAGTTAATGTGTCTCAATATGTTTTTAAAAAAGTTAAATTTTATAATAGATTAGTAAGTTTAGTGATATAGTGTTTGTTTGTATTTGAAACTCTGACCTGTGCATGATTTTAATCATCATTTTTTGAAAATGACTTAGAAAAGGTACTACATATCACTAGAGCATGGAAATAGTTTTCTGAAAATAGATTAGAAAACCATTTCTGAAAATAGATTAGAACATAGATTTATATATTCACTGACAAAAGCAATAAGTTAAGAATTCAAATCAACCAGTATCTGCACCGAGAAACAGTATATAACAAATGGCACCAGGTACTTTCAAGAAATTAAGGAAAGCAATTCGATTTGTTTCATGATTGAAACAATCAAAAAGGATTGGCACCTTTTTATTTACAGCTATGTCAAGACTATTCAGAGAAGCTCGTTATCACTAAATTATACCATCTCAGGTGGTGAGATGATAATCAACATTTCATTAACTATCCAACTCACCAGACTTAATGTTCTTTTCCCAATTAATCACTACCTACTTCAGATACTTGACGTTTTAAAATCTCAACTGTAGAAATCAAGAGAATACTTGTTGAGTTGAGTGTTCTACCACCGTCTTGGATGAGTACAACTATTGTGGCCATATTCCCCCTTCTCATCTTAACATAGAACTACTACAACTCTGGGAGGTGCATCCATGTTGATTGAGGCACAATGCATCCCTGGATCATCCCTCCACCCAACTGGCAAAGACAATGCACATAGTCAAATTCTCAGCTGGCACTACAGTGCAAAAGTTCAACAATCAGCATCAGCTGATTAGGTGATACATTTGTGGGCAGGTTCAAGCAGTATGTTTTGTCTCTTGGCTTACACTTTAGCACAGAAGGGATGGCAGAAAAGCTTGTAATTGTAGGAAAGAATGAGGAATAAATGTGGAAAGGAGGATCGGGGAGGGAAATCACAGGGCATGACAAAGAGATGTATCAATGTCAGAAGTGATATGTATGCCAGCAGCTAATGTCGCAAATACACTGCACATACTTGAAAAGCATGACTTTGTGCAAAAGGTAAAAGGGAGCCAAATTGTTTATTGGTGTAGGTTGCTCCCCATTCAGTCAGTGGGTACTGTCACACCAAGTCCAAAGGACGGCCATTGGTTCTGGAGATGGTGATTGTGGCCTGTCAGGTGGTTGGTCCAATACAAATCAGGAGATCTGCAACATTGCATCCTGAGAAGTTGACCACTGTCTGTCTTGGCAGTCAAACAAAATCACTCCAGGCCTTGCCTGGTCAGTTGGAGTCATCCAACGAAATTAGCCCAGAGGCTACCCTGTGAATTCTGTCCAAGAGATGGGTTACAGTAAGTCAAGGAATGTGTGTCATACGGATTCCTGAGGGGAATTTCAATTAGTTCAAATTATTCTCAAAGCTGTGGACAGCTCAAGTCTAGAGACGAGCTGACTGTATTCAATGGCTGAAGAATGGTCACAGATATTGCGCAATTATAGATAATAGATGGGACCCTGGTATCTTGTTAGAGGAGACTGCACAGTCTTGATATGCAGTGTAGTTGGAGTGGTTGAAGGCATGTTCTGGTCAATCTAGGCTCAATATGGGAAGTGTACAGAACAGCAAGAGCAACAGAACTTCAATTACTAGGGATTCTGAGAGTAAAACAGAGACATTAAGGAATATGGAAAGGATCTTAGTTGAAGTAGTGGAGAAGTTATAGGGTTACAGAGTCATACAGCATGGAAACAGACCTTTCCATCCAGTTCATTTGTGCCAACCAGAAGTTGTAAGCTGACCGAGACCCATTTGCCAGCATTTGGCACATATCCCTCTAAACTATTCCTATTCATGTACCCATCAAGATGCCTTTTAAATGTTGCAATTTTAACAGCCTCCACCACTTCCTCTGGCAGCTTGTTGAAAAGTCATTGGGGCATAGGCTCACACCACACTGGTGGATATGATGAATGACAGATGGAAATAGTCTTGCAATATGAGCTCAGAAACTCATCTTGGGAGCAAACATGGCTACGTACACTCTGATACAACCTCAGACAATTACCAGAGAAAGGGACAGTGCTGGGGAACAGGATTTCTGGGAGGGTCCAAAGACAATCGCTTCAGGTTATTTTTATTTAATTAATTTATGAGATGTGGGTGTTATTGGTAGACCAGCAATTTTTATCCATTCTAGTTAGAATTAAAATCCCTATAGTGTGGAAACAGGTCCTTCAGCCCAACAAGTCCACACCAACCCTCCGAAGAGTATCCCACCCAAACCCATTCCACATTACTCTACATTTACCCCTGACTAATGCACCTAACCTACACATCCCTGAACACTATGGGCAATTTAGAGTCATAGAGTCATAGAGATGTAAAGCATGGAAACAAACCCTTCGGTCCAACCTGTCCATGTCGACCAGTTATCCCAACCCAATTAAGTCCCACCTGCCAGCACCGACCCATATCCCTCCAAACCCTTCCTATTCATATACCCATCCAAATGCCTTTGAAATGTTGCAATTGTACCAGCCTCCACCACTTCCTCTGGCAGCTCAGTCCATACACGTACCACCCTCTGCATGAAAAAGTTGCCCCTTAGGTCTTTTTATATCTTTCCCCTCTCTCTAGTTCTGGACTCCCGAACTCCAGGGAAAAGACCTTGTCTATTTATCCTATCCATGCCCCTCATAATTTTGTAAACCTCTATAAGGTCACCCCTCAGCCTCCGACGCTCCAGGGAAAACAGCACTAGCCTGTTCAGCCTCTCCCTATAGTTCAAATCCTCCAACCCTGGCAACATCCTTGTAAATCTTTTCTGAACCCTTTCAAGTTTCACAGCATCTTTCCGATAGGAAGGAGACCAGAATTGCACACAATATTCCAACAGTGGCCTAACCAATGTCCTGAACAGCCACAACATGACCTCCCAACTCCTGTACTCAATTCTCTGACCAATAAAGGAAAGCATACCAAACGCCTTCTTCACTATCCTATCTACCTGCGACTCCACTTTCAAGGAGCTATGAACCTGCACTCCAAGGTCTGTTTGTTCAGCAACACTCCCTAGGAGCTTACCATTAAGTGTATAAGTCCTGCTAAGATTTGCTTTCCTAAAATGCAGCACCTCGCACTTATCTGAATTAAACTCCATCTGCCAATTCTTGGCCCATTGGCCAATCTGATCAAGATCCTATTGTAATCTGAGGTAACCTTCTTCTCAGTACACTACACCTCCAATGATGGTGTCATCTGCAAACTTACTAAGTGTACCTCTTATGCTCACATCCAAATCATTTATGTAAATGACAAAAAGTAGAGGACCCAGCACTGATCCTTGTGGCACTCCACTGGTCACAGGCCTCCAGTCTGAAAAACAACCCTCCACCACCGCCTTCTGTCTTCTACCTTTGAGCCAGTTCTGTATCCAAACAGCTAGTTCTCCCTGTATTCCGTGAGATCTAACCTCGCTAATCAGTGTCCCATGAGGAACCTTGTCAAATGCCTTACTGAAGTCCATACAGATCACATCTACTGCTCTGCCCTCATCAATCTTCTTTGTTACTTCTTCAAAAAACTCAAACAAGTTTGTGAGGCATGATTTCCTTCGCACAAAGCCATGTTGACTATCCCTAATCAGTTGTTGCCTTTCAAAATACATGTATATCCTTCCCCTCAGGATTCCCTCCAACAACTTGCCCACCAATGACGTCAGGCTCACTGGTCTATAGTTCCCTGGCTTGTCTTTACCACCCTTCTTAAACAGTGGCACCACGTTTGCCAAACTCCAGTCTTCCGGCACCTCACCTGAGGCTATCGATGATACAAATATCTCAGCAAAAAGCCCAGCAATCACTTCTCTAGCTTCCCACAGAGTTCTTGGGTACACCTGATCAGGTCCTGGGGATTTATCCACCTTTAAATGTTTCAAGACATCCAGCACTTCCTCCTCTGTAATATGGACATTTTGCAAAGTGTCACCATCTATTTTGTTACTTTCTATATCTTCCATATCCTTTTCCACAGTAAATACTAAAATGCGCGTTTAGTATCTCCCCAATTTTCTGCAGCTCCACACAAAGGCCGCCTTGCTGATCTTTGAGGGGCCTATTCTCTCCCTCGTTATCCTTTTGTCTTTGTAAAAACCCTTTGGATTCTCCTTAATTCTATTTGCCAAAGCTATTTCATGTCTCCTTTTTGCCCTCCTGATTTCTCTCTTAAGTATACTCCTACTGCCTTTATACTGTCAACCTATCCCGTCTATACCTTACATATGCTTCCTTCTTTTTCTAAACCAAACCCTCAATTTCTTCAGTCATCCAGCATTCCCTACACCTACCAGGCTTTCCTTTCACCCTAACAGGAATAAACTTTCTCTGGATTCTCGTTATCTCATTTCTGAAGACTTCCCATTTTTCAGCCGTCCCTTTACCTGCAAACATCTGCCCCCAATCAGCCTTCGAAAGGTCTTGCCTAATACTGTCAAAATTGTCCTTTCTCCAATTTAGAACTTCAACTTTTAGATCTGGTCTATTCTTTTCCATCACTATTTTAAATCTAATAGAATTATGGTCGCTGGCCCCAAAGTGCTCCCCCACTGACACCTCAGTCACCTGCCCTGCCTTATTTCCCAAGAGTGGGTCAAGTTTTACAGCTTCTCTAGTAGGTACATCCACTTACTGAATCAGAACATTATCTTGTACACACTTAACAAATTCCTCTCCATCTAAACCCTTAACACTATGGCAGTCCCAGTGTATGCTTGGAAAGTTAAAATCCCCTACCATAACCACCCTATTATTCTTACAGATAGCTGAGATCTCCTCACAAGTTTATTTCTCAGTTTCCCTCTGACTATTAGGTGGTCTCTAATACAATCCCAATAAGGTGATCATCCCTTTCTTATTTCTCAGTTCCACCCAAATAACCTCCCTGGCTGTATTTCCAGGAATATCCTCCCTCAGCACAGCTGAAATGCTATCCCTTATCAAAAACGCCATTCCCCCTCCTCTCTTGTCTCCCTTTCTTTCCTTCCTGTAGCATTTGTACCCTGGAACATTAAGCAGCCAGCCCTGCCCATCCCAGAGCCTTGTTTCTGTATTTGCTATGATATTCTAGTCCCATGTTCCTAATCATGCCCTGAGTTCATCTGCCTTCACTGTTAGGCCCCCTGCATTGAAATAAATGCAGTTTAATTTATTAGTCCTACCTTGTCTCTGCCTACCCTGACTCTTTGACTCACTTCTGTTCTCAACTGTACCAGTCTCAGATAGATCTCTTTTCTCACTATCTCCCTGGGTCCCATTCCCCCCGCAACCTTACTAGTTTAAATCCTCCCGAGCAGCTCTAGCAAATTTCCCTGCCAGTATATTAGCCCCCTTTCAATTTAGGTGCAAACCATTCTTCTTGTATACGTCACTTTTATCCCAAAAGAGATTCCAATGGTCCAAAAATGTGAATCCTTTGCCCATACACCAGCTCCTCAGCCATGCATTCATGTGCTCTGTCCTTCTATTCCTGCCCTCACTAGCTCGTAGCACCGGGAGTAATCCAGATATTCCTACTCTCGAGGACTTCCTTTTTAAAATCCTGCCTAAGTCTGTGTAATCTTCCTTCAGAACCTCAACCTTTCCCCTTCCTATTTATTGGTTCTAATGTGAACAATGAACTCTTGCTGGCCTCTCTCCCTTCTCCCCCTTGAGAACATTCTGCACCCTTTCTGAGACATCCTTGATCCTGGCACCAAGGAAGCAACACACCACTCTGATTTTCGCTGCTGGCCACAGAAAAGTCTGTCTGTACCTCGGACTAGAGAGTCCCCTAACACAATTGATCTCTTGGAACCCGACGCAGCCCTCATTGCATTAGAGCCAGTCTCAATACCAGAAACTTGCCTGTTCCTGCTACGTTCCCCTGAGAATCCATCACGCCCTACATTTTCCAAAACTGCATACTTGTTTGAAATGGGTATAGCCACAGAAGGAACCTGCACTAGCTGCCTACCTCTCTTACTTTTCTATTTATGTGACTGTATCTGAGTGTTAACCCATCTGTGTGACTGTATCTGAGACTTCCTCCCTTCTTATAACTGCCATCCAACAACTGCTGCTGTTGCAAATTCCTCATTGCTTCTAACAGTTACAATCTTAGCAGATTCATTCGATCTGATAAGATTAGCAACCAATAGCATTTATTGCAGATAAAATCCACAGTAACCCTTAAACTCTTTAAACTCCCACGTCTGACAAGAAGCGCATATCACTCTACCAAAGGCCATTTTTGCTCCTTCACAATCTACAGACCCAGAAAATAACACCATCTAATTATTCTCCAAAACACTGTCCTAGGTTCAATTAATAGTTATGGCTTATATTTAAAGTTTAATCAAGAGACATATCTCAAAAAAACATATAATCAAGAAAGAACTCACTCTTTTCATTACTACAGACTTTCTGTAGGTCACACTTAAAAACGAAAGGATACACTTATCTGCTTCTGTGCTCTGAACTTGGCCCAAACAGTTCCTCCAAGATCAGTTGTAAATTTCACTGTTTGCTAATTTTCCCAGACGCACTCCAATGTCCAGCAATATATGAATTCAAACAGCAAAGGCAATAACTGTGCAGGTTCACTGCTCTGTCAGTTTCTTTCTCTCTCTCTCCTGCACTGACCTCACCATGTGCTTCCTTTGTCTGTTTTCTCCCTTTTAAAACTGCTGTTGTTTTGATTTTTTCCCCAAAGTTCCAAAACAATACAAAGCATATAAAACAGTAATGGTGCTCCTGGAATTCGAGGAAATCACCTCCAGCATCTAAAATACCTCAAAAAAGGAGCAGCTGTTACAGCCAGAAATTTTTCCCATCCTCCATCTGGGATTATCCAGAATCCTCTTTAGCATGGCCAATTCACCTAAACTGCCCATCTTTGGATTGTGGGAGGAAACCAGAGCACCCAGAGGAAACTCATGCAGGAATGGGGAGAATGTGCAAACTCCACACAGGCAGTCTCCTGAGGCTGGAAACGAACCCTAGTCCCTGGTGCTTTGAGGCAGCAGTGCTAACTACTGAGCCACTATGCCACTCCAATAGTTGTCTGTGTATCAGTGAGCTGTCTCCTTGTGCTACTGCAGTCCATTTGATATGAATTGACCCACAATGCCATCAGAGAAAGAGTTTTAGTGAGTTCCTGCAGTGTGTCTTGTTTTTGGAACATGCTGCTGCTCCTGCTGAACATCTGAGTGGACAGTGTGAATGTTTGTGAATGTTATGTTAATCAGATAGGCTTCTTTACCATGAATGTTGTCAAATTTCTTGTGTGCTCTTGGAGCTGCAATCCTCCTAGTGAATGGGAAGTATCAGTTACATTCCTGACATACCTTTTAGATGGTGGGCAGATTTTGGGGAGTCAGGAGGTGCACTGCACCTGCACTGTTCACTGCAGGATTCCCAACTTCTGACCTGATTTTGTTGCCATAGCATTTTTATGGCCAGATGTTTAGTTTCTTGTCAGTGTAAACTACCAGAATTACTATAGTGGAGGAGTCTGTAATGGTAATGCTGTTGAATGTCAAACAGCAGTGGTTACATTCTCACTGGTTGGAGATGGTCATTACACAGCACTTGGAGACAAGAAAGCTACTTGCCACTTGTCAGCCCAAACTCGGATATTATTCAGGTCTTGCAATGTTTGGATTACACCTGCTTCAATATCTGATGAATCAGGAATGGTGCTGAGCAGCATGCAAACCTTTTCATTTATAACCTTATGATGGAGGGAAGGTCATTAATGAAGCTGCTCAAGATAATCTTTGGACTTGGACATTGCCCTGAGGGAACTCCTGCAGAGGTGTTCTGGAAAAGAGCTAACTGACCTACAACAAGCACAAACACCTTCCTTCGTTCCAGGTATGAATCCACCCAAAGGACAGTTCTTCCTGATTCTAATTAGCTTCAGTTCACTCAATGTCAAAGGCTGTCATTCACCTCACCTCTGGAATTCAACTTGTTTGTCCATGTTTGAACCAAGACTGAGATGAGGTAAGAGTTATGTGGCTCAGGCTGAATTTTGGATGGCATGGTGGCACAGTGGTTAGCACTGCTGCCTCACAGCGCCAGAAACCCAGGTTTCATTCCCACCTCAGGCAACTGTGTGGAGTTTGCACGTTCTCCCTGTGTCTGCGTGGGTTTCCTCCGGGTGCTCCGGTTTCCTCTCACAATCCAAACATGTGCAGGTTAGGTGAATTGGCCATGCTAAATTGCCCGTAGTGTTAGGTGAAGGGGTAAATGTAGGGGAATGGGTCTGGGTGGGTTGCTCTTCAGAGGGTCGGTGTGGACTTGTTGGGCTGAAGGGCTTGTTTCCACACTGTAAATAAGTAATCTAATCTAATCTAAACTGTCCGTCAGTGAGCAAGTTACTGGTAAGGAAGTGCTGCTTGATAACACACTGTAGATGTCCCCTTCATGCTTTAATCATGAGTTTAAACGTTGCTACACATGGCATTTGTGGGTTTGTATTAGTATGGATTGAGAATTAACAGACAGAAAACGAGAATGGGAATAATTGGATCATTTTAAAGAAAGCAATGTATAACTTGTAGAATGTCACAATGATTGATAGTTGACTTCAGCTATTAACACTGGCTTTGATGAGAGAACCAGTTGTAATATATCTAGATTTCTAGTTGATACAAAGCTAGGGAGGAGCAAGTAAAGAGGCTGCAAGTTGAGAGACTGGGAAAGGAAGTAGCAAATAGAGTACAATAACAACAATAACAAAATCATATCATTATATAGTTTCTTGCAGGCACTGAAACATTCCAAGATGCTTCACACAAACATTACAAAACAAGATAGGACAGCGTATCACAAGGAAACACAAGATCAGATCATTTAAAACCTTGGTCGATGAGCTCAATAGTTTTAGAGTGTTTTAAAGGAAGAAAGCAAAGTGGACAGGCGAGTGTATATGGGTGTTCTACAACTTGAGGCCTAGTTAACTGAAGACATGGCAACCAATTAAAATTGGGAATGTACAAGAGGCCGGACTTAGAGGAGTGCAGCTATCTCCAAGTTACTGGAGGAGATTACAGATAGAACCAAGATTACAGAGGGATTTGAAAATACAAACTGGCACTTAAAATCAAGACAGCTGGTTGTCCAGGAGCTAATCCAAGTCAAACAGTGCAGACGTGATTGTTGAATAGTAAAAACTGCAAACTAAGACAGAGACAACAGAGTTTTGGATGACCTTATTATACAAGATACAATGTGGGACACTAGTCAAGGGTGCACTGTAACAGTCATACTTAGAGACAGCAATGGCATGAATTTCAGCAGCAGATGAGCTATGTCAGAGGCAAAGTTGGGCAAAATTACTTCGGTTGAAATAGGTGATTATTGTGATGATGTAAAATGTAGTCAGAAGCTCTCTAGGGAAAGGTATGACTCCAAGTTATGAATAAAATAATTAAGTATCCAATTTTTGCCAGGGAGGAATATTTAATTAGAAGAAATTTCTGTGCACTTAATGTGAGAAAGTATGAAATTACTTGTTTTGGCAGGAAGAAATGGAGCAATCTGGAATATTATACTCAAAAGTATGAGTACGTGTGGTATTCAGAATAATTTGGAGATAACGGTACACAAATCACAAAATGTTAGCATGTAACTATACCAAGCAATTAGTATGACAAATGAGACATAAGCCTTTACTGTAAGGGGGTTAAAACAAGGAACTCTTGCTGCAACTATAACCTTAGATGAGACCATGAGACCACAAGGGAACACCTAGAGTACAATTTACAGTTTATGTTTCACCTAATTTTCATTGGATTGATTCCTTGCTCGAGTATAATTTTTCTGTGAGGAGTCTTTGAATATCATGAACCGATATTGCCTGGAGGGAATAATTGTTGATAAACTGCTTCCCCAGCTAGAAAATCAGTAACTAGCAACTTAGACTCAAAAAGGAGAAGAAATTTCTTCAGTCAAAATGTTGTGAATCTTGTACTTCTGCACTACAGAGATCTGTGGATATTTAGTTCTTAAGCAAGATTGACAGTGATAGGAATTTTGGGCACTACAGGAGTGAAAGAGAAGTTATCGCTTATTATCATATTGAATGTTAGAGCAAGATTAATGCAATGTAAGAACTACTTCTGTTTTAGTGTCTCATATTATTTTGTTCTACTTGCGTTTTATTGTCCTTTTTTTGTTCTAATGTTGAAAATTCAAGCTAAAGTAATACAGAATATGGAACTAAATCAAATGAAGAATGTTTGGCAAGGTTTAAATAAACAGGGCTTAACACAAAACATTGACATATTTCAGCCAGAAGGAAGAAAGTAAGATTTACGTGGAGAAAATAATAACTGAGTAAAATGTTGCAATATTATTAAAATAAGATTAGAAAGATATGCCAAGCAAAAAGACAAGATGAACTTTTGTAAGGAAACACTGAGTAAATATAACTTATTGCATGAATTAAATTTTAATCAAACTAAAACTATTTAATTTTTCCTGAATAAATTGGACTGGTTGAGAAAATGTAGAAATCAGGCAAAAGTGTAAAATACAACGTTGTGCAGGAATTCATAAAATAATTGAATTCATTGTTGTGATTAGATAGATGTCTCTCAATCATAATATTCATGATGCTGAAGCAAAAAGTGCAGTAATCCATCAGCTTCAAATATAATTTCAATTTGACTTTACTTCCCAACTTCATGAGGCCCTAAAACACTTCTCAGCCAAGAAAGCCTGTTTGAAAGTTAGGAGGAAGTGAGGACTGCAGATGCTGGCGATCAGAGTTGAGAGTGTGGTGCTGGAAAAGCACAGTAGGTCAGGCAACATCCGTGGAGCAGGAGAATACTTAATTTGCATGGGTAAACATTTCCTCTCCTATGGTTAATACTTCAGGCTCTCCAGTGTTCTCCATTTTTCCTCCAATGTTCTGCCCTTTCCCAACATTGAAACATCAAAGGGACAGGGATGTGAAGTTTCCAAATTCATTTCTCAAAACTTTGATCTATTTCCATGCACAATTTCTGATTATGTACGGTGCTCAACGTAATTTTCAAAAAAAGCTATGGCAAAATTATCCTTAAGTGGAAGAAAGTAGTTGGAAGGCATGAATTATTCCATGTCTTATAAACAATTGTTGCTTAGATCCTTGCCCCTAGGCACTACTTGTCTGTGTCAGCTGGAACAAGGTGAAATAATTTAATGTCTGCCGGTCACTGTTCACAATCAGTCATTCACGAATGCTGTCGTGACTGTTAGTGGAAGTGAAAGCATGTTTAGCTACCTGAAGAGTAAGTTGATGCATTTATCTTTCTACTGCCATTCAACTGATGTTGGGTAAAGTAACTTGAAGGAGGAGGGATTGCATGAGCAATTTCCATAGCTTATGAAGAAAAAGAGCTGACATTTATACATCATCCTTCCCAACTTCATGAGGCCCGAAAACAATTCTAACCCAGAAAGCCCATTTGAAAGTTAGGAAAAAGTGAGGACTGCAGATGCTGGAGATCAGAGGTGAGAGTGTGGTGCTGGAAAAGCACAGCAGGTCAGGCAGCATTTGAGGAGCAAGAGAATCGATGTTTCAGGCATAAGCCCTTCATCAGGAATGATGCTTGTGAACCAGGGGGCTGAGAGATAAATGGAAGGGGGTGGGGGTGAGGGGAAGGTAGCTGGGAATATGATAGGTTGATAAGGGTGGGGTGAAATGAATTGGTCGGAGAGGAGGGTGGAGCAGATAGGTGGGAAGGAAGATGGACAGGTCAAGAGGGCAGAGCTAAGTTGGAGGCTTGGGACAGGGATAAGGTGGGGGAGGGGAAATGAGGAAACTGGTGAAATCCACATCGATCCCTTGTGGTTGCAGGGTCCCAAGGCAGAAGTTGAGGTGTTCTTCCACCAGGCGTCAGGTGGTTAGGGTTTGGTGATGAAGGAGGCCCAGGACTTGTATGTCCTTGGTGGAGTAGGAGGGGGAGTTGAAGTATTCATCTATGGGCAAGTGTGTTTGGTTCATGCGGATGTCCCAAAGATGTTCTCGGAAACGATCCGCAAGTTGACGTCCTATCTCTCCAATGTAGAGGAGAACACATCAGGTGCAACGGATATAGTAGATGTATCTGTCGGATGTGTAAGGATCCTTTGGGGCCTTGGATGGAGATGAGGGGGGAGGTGCAAGTGCAACATTTCCAAGTTTGCTGATAACACAACACTGTTGAGATGGAGTTTTGAAGAAAATGTGAGGAGCCTTCACTGTGATTGAAATGATTTGAGCAAATGGGCAAACACAAGGCAGATGCAGCGCAATGTGGCTAAGCGTGAAGTTATGCTTATGGTGTAAAACATATGTTCAACACATTACCTTCTCTCCACTCTACCCTCAGTCAATCACATAGACCACATCATTCATAAACATAAAATCCATAATTATTAAATGTACAGTGACTTGCCCTTGGACAGTTATGTTAAACCTATCTACTGCTCCTCGAGGCAATTCTTTATTCTCTCTGGCAGCTCTTGGGAAATTTGCATGTACTGAGTGATCTGGGTGTCCTTGTACCCAGTCAAAATAGATAGGTGGCAGCAGCAAGAAATGAGGAAGCCAAATGATATATTGGTCTTCACTACATGTAGGTTTGCCCTAATAAATAGGAATATCTTACTACAGTTGTAAAGGGGCTTGATGAGACCACAACTAGAGTATTGTGAGAAGGCTTGATTCCCTATTGAAGAAAGGTTATACTTGCCATAGAGCGAGTACAGCACAAGTTCACTCGGCTGATACTCAGGGTGGCAGGACTGTCCTAAGAGGAGAGATTGGTTTGACTGAATCTTTATTCACTAGAGTTTAGATGGATGAGAAGGGATCTAATTGAAATATGTAAAACTCTTACAGGGCTGAACAGACGAGGTGCAGTGAGGATGTTTTCACTGTTTGGGGAGTCTTAAGCCGGGGACGCAGTCTCAGAATACAGGAGAGATCTTTTCAAAATTATATGAGGAAACATTTCTTCACTCAACAGGAAGTGAACTATGACGTTTTCTTCAAACAATGAGTGTTTCCCTGAACCTAAAATAAAGCACAACCCAAATCTGCCAAACTGAAGCCAAATGGACAAACTATTTACTCTGTTTGAAAACAAAGCCACATTACTCTTTAGGAAATCTCTGCCTTTCATACGGTGTTTCAAAAGAAATCGTCATGGCAACATAAATGCTTAGAAGTTAATCATTAAATGCTTTCATGGACACAAAGCAAACTTGCATACCTAACGTTACAAAACCTTTACTCCATCCAAATATTGGATCCCAAAAGGGATAATTGACATGCACTATATGTTAAAATTGGCACTGGTGTCAGTGCAAAAATCACCCCTTTACAAACCTAACAAGAGATTTCCTCAATAAAATGGCATAGTTGCAGTACGCACAAGAAAAGCCAACTGCTTATATTGTGTCAGACATCCCATTCACAGGCACTATCCATCATAAATCTGAATACAGATCCTTTGCATGGACATTCCATGAAACCCTTTTCATCATTGAAACAGATGGAGTTTCTATCATTGGTCTACCTGTAGGTACAGATCATATGGTTCATGAGATAATAAATTCATCAGTTGCAACAAGAACGATTCTTGATTACAATATCAATCTTACATATTTTGGCCATCGTGAACCAGAATACACTTAGATGATGACTAGCTGCAATAGCTCAAGAAGATTATCACCTGTGGGAGGCCTGTAAGCTTTTGACAGTTCCCTGAGCTAGAACATTCACAAATGAAATTTGGCTCTCCCCGAACGCAACTTTTGCATGTAAACAACTCATAATTCTGTAAGGTCAACAATAATACATGCTTAAACATTTGTTTATATGTCACATGGGTGCAGATGAAAATGTGAGATCAATATGTGTATTCATATATTTGCCTGGCATAAATAAGAACATCAATCATGCAATTAGGTTGTATGTTTCATGTCAATTTATTAACACGAACAATCAAGGAACTTCTCCTTCCACATGTTGTTCTTTTTAAGCAACATAAAAAATTGTGACTCCTATTTATCATGCCCATGGATAGAATTACATTCAGGTGACAAACTATTTCATGAAATTTCTTTTGTGTGACAAATCAAAGATACCAGTAGTGCAACACTGTTGGCATGCTGACCACCATATTTAATATGTTCAAAGTACGTCAAGAAAGTGTGTCCAACAATAGTTTGTAAATCATAAGTACACTATTCCAAGGATTGTGTAGGAAATGGGGTATTCAACATATGACTTCCTCCCCTCTCTACCCTCATTTAAATAGTCACATGATCATTTTATTCATGAACATAAAATCCATAATCATTAAATGTAAATGCTTGTGGATTGTTATGTTAGATCTATGTACTGCTCCCCAGGCAACTGTTTATTCTCTCTAGCACTTCTGAAGTTTGGAAGACAGGTCCACACAGTCCTTTCATCCCATACTCCTGCCACCGCATGTGCACACCATATGGTTGAAAATAAAAGAGGAAATGATGGAAAAGCAGGAACAATGAGCATGCTCAGTAATTCCAAATGGAATCAGAACAATCTTCACAAGTTTAATTTTATCACAATAATATATGGGTTCATGGAAAGATATTACATTGTCTTGTTCAGACTGTCCATATATTGGACAGTCACCAAACTCCCAAGTCACCCAAAACTCAAGTGCACCCAACTCCAGCTCCTCGAGAACCATGTTAGGGAACCGGAGCTGGAGCTGGATGAATTTTGGATCATTCACTCACCTTATTCCGGATGCTCCTGGCATTGAAGTCCATACATTTCAAATCAATATCCTGATTGCCGGAGGTGGAAGGTATTATTGACAGGAGTTACAGGGAGGTAGTTACTCCACAGCCACATAAAGAAGGTAGATTGGTTACCGTCAGGAGTAAGAAAGGGAACCAGCAGACAGTGCAGGGATCTCCTTTAGTGGTTTCCCCTCAAAAACAAGTATACTGTGAATACTGTTGGTGGTGGGGGGGGGGGGGGGGGGGGGTGACTTACCAGGGGTAAGCAATGGGGCGTAGGTCTCTGGCACAGACCCTGTCCCTGTTGTTCAGAGGGGAAGGGGGAAGAGGAGCAGACCTTTAGTCATTGGGGACTTCATAGTCAGGGGGACAGATAGGAAGTTTTGTGGGAACAAGTGTTGGTGTGTTTCCTCCCAGGTGCCAGGGTTCGTGGTGTCTCTGATTGTGTTTTTGGGATCGTTGAGGGGGAGGGGAGCAGGATGATCTTCACCTGAGCCAGAGAGGTACCAATATCCTGGTGGAGAAATTTGCTAATGCTCTTCGGGGTGTGGTTTAAACTAATGTAGCAGGGTGGTGGGAACTTGAATTCTAGTTCCAGTGTACAGGAGGTTGAGGGTAGTGAGGTCAGGGATAGGTTTACAAGGTCATGAAAGAGGACCGGCAATCAGGATATTGATTTGAAATGTATGGACTTCAATGCCAGGAGCATCCGGAATAAGGTGAGTGAATTTGCAGCATGGGTTGGTACCTGGGATTTTGATGTTGTGGCCATTTCAGAAACATGGCTAGAGGATGGACAGGAATGGTTGTTGCATATTCCAGGATTTAGATGTTTCAGTCAGAACAGAGAAGATGGTAAAAGAGGCAAGGGGATGTGGCATTGTTAATCAAAGGTAGTATTACAGCAGCTGAGAGAATGTTTGAGGCATATTGGGCTGAGGTTAGAAACAGGAAAGGAGAGGTCACCCTGTTGGGAGTTTTCCATAACAATTCTCTCTGAATTGTTCTGGGGATATAGAGAAAAGGATAGCAAAGATGATTCTTAATTGGAGCGAGAGTAACAGGGTAGTTATTATGGGGGACTTTAACTTCCCCATCATTGACTGGGAATACCGTAGTTCAAGTAGTTTAGATAGTTCAATTTTTGTTCAATGTGTGCAGGAGGGTTTTCTGACACAGTACGTAGGCATGCCAACAAAGGATGATGCCATATTGGATTTGGTACTAGGGAATGAACCCAGCCAGGTGTTAGATTTGGAGTTAGGTGAGCACTTTGGTGATAGTGACTGCAATTTGATTATGTATACAATAGTAATGTGCAGGGAGATGTATATACCACAGGGAAAGAGGTATAATTGCAGGAAAGGCAAAATGATGCAATTAGGCAAGATTTAGGATGCACAGGATGGGGAAGGAAACTTCAGGGGATGGACACACTTGAAATGTGGAGCTTATACAAGCTACTGCAGGTCCTTGATAAGTATATACCTATCAGGCAGGGAGGTAGTTGTCAAGAGAGGGAGCCATGGTTTACTAAAGAAGTTGAAGCTCTTGTCAAGAGGAAGATGAAAACTTATGTGAGGAAGAGGCATGAAGGCTCAGTTAGGGGGCCTGAAAGTTATAAGTGAGCCAGAAAAGATCTAAAGAGAGAACTAAGAAGAGCCAGGAGGGGATATGAGAAGTTGTTGGCAGAGAGGATCAAGGAAAACCCTAAGGCCTTTTATTGGTATATCAGGAATAAAAGAATGACGAGTGTAATATTAGAGCCAATCAAAGACAGTAGTGGGAAGTTGTGTGAGGAATCTGAGGACATAGGGGAAGTGCTTAATGAATACTTTTCACCAGTATTCACATTGGAAATGGGCAATATTAGTGAGAATACGGAGGTACAAGCTACTAGATTAGATGGGATTGAGGTTGAAAAAGAGGAGATTTTAGAAATTTGGGAAGATCTGAAAATAGATAAGACTCCCAGTCTGTTTGGGATTTATCCTCTGGTTCTCTGGAAAGCCAGGAAGGAGATTGCGGACTCTTTGGCTTTGGTCTTTATGGCATCATTGTTGACAGAAGTAGTGCCAGAAGACTGAAGGATAGCAAATGTTCCCTTGTTCAAGAAGGGGAGTCGGACAGCTCTTGTAATTATAGGTCAGCGAGCCTTACTTTGGTTGTGGATAAGGTACTAGAAAAGGTTATAAGAGATAGGATTTATAGTAATCTGGAAAGGAATAATTTGATTAGAGACAGTCAACATAGTTTTGTGAAGGGTAGGTCATGCCTAACTAACCTTATTGAGTTCTTCGAGAAGGTGACAAAACAGATGGATGAAGGTAAAGCGGTTAATGTGGTGTATGTGGACTTCAATAAGGTGTTTAATAAGTTTCCACATGGTGGGCTATTGCACAAAATACGGAGTTTCGGGATTGAAGGTGATTTAGTGGTTTGGATCAGAGATTGGCTAGCTGAAAGAAGACAGAGGGTAGTGGTTGATGGGAAACATTCAACCTGGAGTTCAGCTATGAGTGGTGTGCTGCAAGGAACTGTTTTGGGGCCACTGCTGTTTGTCATTTTCATAAATGATCTGGATGTGGGCATAGAAAGATTGGTTAGTAAATTTGTGGATGACACTAAGATAGGGAGAGTTGTGGATAGTGCTGAAGGTTTTTGTGAGTTACAAAGGGACATAGATAAAATGTAAAGTTGGGCTGAGGAGTGGCAAATGGAGTCTAATGCAGAAAAGTGTAAGGTAGTTCACTTCAAAAGAAGTAACAGGAATGCAGGGTACTGGGCTAATGATAAAATTCTTTGCAGTGTAGATTAACAGAGACATCTCGGTGTCCAGGTGTATAAATCCCTGAAAGTTGCCACCCAGGTTGATAGGGTTGTTAAGAAGGCATATGGTGTGTTGGTGTTTATTGGTAGGGGGATTGAATTTCGGAGCCACAAGGTCATGCTTCAGCTGTATAAGACACTGGTAAGGCTGCACCTGGAGTATTGCAGACAGTTCTGGTCACTGCATTATAGGAAGGATGTGGAAGCATTGGAAAGGATTCAGAGGAGATTTGCCAAAATGTTGCCTGGTATGGAAGGAAGGCCTTATGAAGAAAGGCTGAGGGATCTGAGGCTGTTTTCATCAGCGAGAAGAAAGTTGAGAGGTGATTTAATCAAGACGTATAAGATAATCAAAAGGTTCAATTTGGGTGGACGTTTGCTCAGATGGTGAAGGCTAACATAAGGGGACATTGCTTTAAATTGAGGAATGATAGATTGAGGACAGATATCAGTTTTCTTTATTCCGAGAGTTGTAGGTGGGGGGAACGACTTGCGTGCAATAGTAATAGACTTGTCGGCGTTAAGAGCATTTGAATGGGCATTGGACATACATATGGATAATTATGGAATGTTATAGGTTAGGTGGACATCAGATTAATTTTACAGGTTGGCTCAACATCGAGGGCTGTAGAGCCTGTACTGTGCTGTAACTTTCTGTGTTCTATGTTCTTTGTTCTATTACAGTGAGCAATGGCCAAGTCCTGTGAAGAAATAGACAGCATATCCAAACTGCATATCATCATCTGTCACACAGGATGATAACTGAGATAGTGAAGATATCATGCTAGACAACAACTACATAGCTATGACAAATTATACACTTCAATCGTGATGACAGGTAGAACACAGTAGAATGAAGCTAAGCTGCCAAACTGTGACAAATATGTAAAGACTAGATCTGGCTGTGTCATATATCCACCAATAATGTTATCTGATTGTCGTGAGAAGTATGTGTGAGCATCTTTGTAAATGTTTTCAGGAATGATTGCCATTCTTTAAAGGGGAAAATGGGAGTGTTATATTTCATCATAGATTCCACACCACAGAGGACAAGTAAATGAAAAAAAACTCAGATTGATATTACCTTTTGTGGACCCAAGTAGAGCAGGGATGCAATCTGGGCTCCATCAGAATATTGTTTTCCCAGCCACCTCACCGTGATTGTTACTTCCTTCTCCAAATCTATCGGCCTATGTAGGATTTGGACCTCCTGGTAATCTGCCAGCTCGATAGAGCCAAATGGTAAAATGCTGGAATCTGAAATAGGAACAGAAATTGTTGGAGAAACTCATCAGTTCTAGCAGTGGAGTGTGGAGAGTTCATTTTTGCAGTTCAATATGTTTGTCTTTTGTAAGTGCAGATAAAGGAGAATAAGTGATGTATTTCATAATGTATGGCATATGTTCTTCACCTGCAGTCACTCACTTTCTGAAATGGAGCCAGTAGAGTCAGTTATGTCTGTAATGTACAGTAAAATATCTATGAAATATGGAAACTAGATGATATGTGTAAGTCTGTGATATTGTAATCTTGTAAATACCTGTATTGTACATAAACTTCAAGGTGTTTTAAGAAGAATCTGACTGTGATATAAATTACCCAGAGAAAGTGAGGACTGCAGATGGTGGAGATCAGAGTCACAGCCCACACTGTTTGAGCTGGAAGGTTGGAACTGGGATAATGTGGGGAGTAGGGAAAATGAAAAAACTGGTGAAATCCACATCGATCCGTGTGGTTGGAGGTCCCCAAGGTGGAAAATGAGGCGTTCTTCCTCCAAGCATCGGGTGGTTAGTGTTTGGTGATGCATGTCCTTGGCAGAGTGGGAGGGGGAGCTGAAGTGTTCATCCAGGGGACGGTGGAGTTGGTTAGTGCAGGTGTCCCAGAGATGTTCTCTGAAACGATCCGCAAGTTGGTGTCCTGTCTCCCCAATGTAGAAGATACCACATTGGGTGCAACCGATACAGTAGACAATGTGTGTAGAAGTACAAATAAACGTCTGTTGGATGTGGAAGGATCCTCTGGGGACTTGGACAGAGGTGAAGGAGGAGGTGTGTTTGCAGATTTTGCATTTCCTGCAGTGGCAGGGGAAGGTGCCCAGATTAGCAAACTTATATATAAGACCATGAAACGTCACCACAATGAATCTACTAGCACACAGATAATGTAAGACTAACCTTTTTACATACAATAAACTCACAGACAACAGAACAAACCACTGGGGACAGTGGAAAGCAAAATACAAACAAAATGCAGCAAATACTTTGCAGTCAAGCAGCATTTGCGGAGAGAAGCAGTGGTAATGATTTCAATTGGTGACATTCCATCACTTGAGTTTTGACTATAGATCATAGACTTAAAAGTTTAACTCTGTCTCTGCCCAATATGCTAAGCTTTTCAAGCATTTTCTGTTTTGCTTAAAGCTAATGTGAAATCCCCAATCCTGCATTTATCATTTTAGATATTGTTATGAATCATTCTTATCAGGAACTGTGTTGTCATGATGAAAACAATAATTCTGTTGAAATAGAGTGGGAGAACCTCATGGCTACATTGAGCAGATGTGGTATGTTGGAGCCCTGAAAATTGTCAGGAAAAAACCTATTGTCCTATTCCTGTTCCAAGTTGGCTGACAAGACACTGAAGGAGCCTACTGGAAGGTAGCCTGCTTACTTCAGGTGTCCATAAAATGCTTTCATTTTATGGACACAAATGAAATTCTATAACATTTAATGGGATCCAGTGCCAGGAATCTTAGGAAACAACAGGGGTCCCATGACTAGATCAAAAAGCTGGGCTGACCTCGCTCTAATAGGTGACAGAATCCACAACCAGCTGCAGCTGGTTACCATCTCTATTAAGGGTTTCCAACACCCGCCCCTATCCCCAGTATTCTCGAGACTGGTTAACCCAATCAAAAGACTAGCAGCTCAGTTGCTTCAGCTATACCACCACGAGTGGTGATTTTTGCTGGTGCTCTACTGAGGGGATGAGGACACATTGTCACATGGGTGTCACACCACCCAGGTCAGTGAGATTTGGGGGCAAAGGGCCAGTCAGACAGTACTTACTGAGGAGAGCAGGAAGATGGGTCACTGACTGTATGGATGGTACCAGGCAGACATGCCATTAGGGGACGCCATTGTGTGGCAAAGGATACCCAGAATGCAACTCACTGCAAATTCACCCTGGATCCTGCTGGGAGACCACAGGGATTGACTCCCACAGCTACCTGGATCAACACGGACATCTAATACAAACCGACCGACTCCCACAGTTACCTGGACTACACCTCCTCCCACCCTGCCCCCTGTAAAAATGCCATCCCATTCTCCCAATTCCTTCATCTCTGCCGCATCTGCTCCCAGGAGGACCAGGTCCAAAAATGTACAACCCAGATGGCCTCCTTCTTCAAGGACCGCAATTTCCCCCCCAACGTGGTCGACGATGCCCTCCACCGCATCTCTTCCACTTCCCGCTCCTCCACCCTTGAGCCCCGCCCCTCCAACTGCCACCAGGACAGAACCCCACTGGTCCTCACCTACCACCCCACCAATCTCCATGTACAGCGCATCATCCACCGTCATTTCCGACACCTCCAAACGGACCCCACCACCAAGGATATATTTCCCTCCCATCCCCTATCAGCATTCCGTAAAGACCACTCCCTCCGTGACTCCCTCGTCAGATCCACACCCCCCACCAACCCAACCTCCACTCCCGGCACCTTCCCCTGCAACCGCAGGAGGTGCAAGACTTGTGCCTCCCCCCTCACCTCCCTCCAAGGCCCCAAAGGAAACTTCCATATCCGCCACAGATTCACCTGCACCTCCACACACATCATCTATTGCATCCTTTGCACCCGATGTGGCCTCCTCTATATTGGGGAGACAGGCCGCCTACTTGCGGAGCGTTTCAGAGAACACCTCTGGGGCACCCGGACCAACCAACCCAATCACCCTGTAGCTCAACACTTCAACTCCCCCTCCCACTCCACCAAGGATATGCAGGTCTTTGGACTCCTCCATTGCCAGACCACAACAACACGACGGTTGGAGGAAGAGCGCATCATCTTCCGCCTAGGAACCCTCCAACCACAAGGGATGAACTCGGATTTCACCAGTTTCCTCATTTCCCCTCCCCCCACCTTGTCTCAGTCAAATCCATCGAACTCAGCACCGCCTTCCTAACCTGCAATCTTCTTCCTGACCTCTCCGCCCCCACCCCAGTCTGACCTATCACCCTCACCTTGACCTCTTTCCACCTATCGCATTTCCGACGCCCCTCCCCCAAGTCCCTCCTCCCTACCTTTTATCTTAGCCTGCTGGACAAACTTTCCTCATTCCTGAAGAAGGGCTTATGCCCGAAACGTCAATTCTCCTGTTCCCTGGATGCTGCCTGACCTGCTGCGCTTTTCCAGCAACACATTTTCAGCTCTGATCTCCAGCATCTGCAGACCTCACTTTCTCCTCAAAGAAACAGGCATTGCATGGGTAAGACATGGGATATACCACCATGCCTTCCTATGCCAGTTTTCTACAGTTCTTGCCTTCCACTCACTTTCCAAAGGCCTGTAGAATTTCTGTGATGAATTCTGTATTCAAAAATGATTGGTGGATCATATGCATTACATGGTGTAGTTAAAAGTACAGCCAAACAATGGAAGAATGTCAGCTTACTGTTATCTTTTGGGGAGCCATGCAGTGTAGGCATGCAGCCCTTGTATCCACAAGAATACTGTGGGATTTTGTCACTCCAGCTTCCTCACTGTGATCATCAGTTCCTCCTGCACCATCCACATTTCTTTGGCCTAGTTAGATTTTGGGTCTCCTGGTATTCTGCCAGTCCTAAAGTCAGCAGGAAAGAGAAAGTCAAAATACTGCACGTATTGGAAATCTGAAATAAAAACTGGAAGTGCTGGATAAGTTGAGCAGATCTGGCACCTTCTGTGGAGAGAGAGAAACAGAATAAATGTTTTCGGTCCAATATAACTCGCTTTCTAAACTGAAGGGAGTGCTGAAAAAGAGATGTATACTCTCAGGTTGAAAAGATGGAGCAGACCAAAGGAAACACAAGGGAAGGTTGGGGAAGTGTTTAGAGGGGAAGGGAGTTTCTAGACAATAAGTATCATAGAACAAAAGGCAAACAAAGTGGTGAAACTACTGAAAAGATGAGAACTTTATGAGACATTAATTCTGTTGCTCTCTCAACAGATGTTGCCAGACTTGCTGAGTTTCTCAAGTATTCTCTGTTTTTGTTTCAGACCTCCAGCACCTACAGCATTTTGCTTTTATATGGTGATGTGAGACAATTGTTTGTTGCTCTCTGTTTGTTGGTGATGTGATACAAAGGTTCAACCCAGAAAATGCTATCCAGTAGTTCAAAACCTGCTTCACAATGTCCATGATAAGAAACTAAATGAGATAGCCAAAGTTCCATTTACTGAAACTATCTAAAAATGGCTTTAACGCGATATAAAAACAAAATGACATACAAAACTCTCACTGTGAATGTCACCATGTTCAACATTTGTTTTTAAGGTCACAATCCAGTCAACCTTCAACATTGTGACATTTCAGACAGCTGAACATTCAGCCTGATTTTCTTTTTCTAGAGTAGCAAGCTGCAGCAATTCCAATTTCCCCTGAGGGAAAACCATGGATTGATGAACAGCAGATCTTCAGGGTCCACAATGACAGCATCCACTGAATTCCAAGTGTCTCCTTTGAGTAAATGGTTAGAGCTGATAGATTGCCCATAAATTCAGATTGCAATCTTAACTCCAGTGAGCAAATGCAGGACTGAATATGTTACAGCTGTAATTTTTTAGTTTCAGTTGACAAGAGGTATGGAGTATTGCCTTAAAGAACAAGAATTAATCCTTTAAAGATCCAGAATATTAGATGCATTGGAAGAGACTTAAACATAAGAAGACTGTGTATGACATTGTGGTTTTGCAAACTGGAGTTCTGATAGACTGTCCTATCCAGAGCAATGAAATAAGTTTGCTCTCACAGAGCTGTAGAGAATTTCCAATTTGAGTTGTTCTGCTGAGGAAGGCATTTAGACAAAGAAAGTTATGTAACTAGCTGAATGGAAACAGTAAAAAAAGGAGACAAACTTATTGAAGAAGTATTTTTTAAACATGTTTTATTCATCTTTTTGTTCACACTTGGTGAATAGCTCAGGGAAAAGATGGCAGAAGAGTAGAACATCTGAGCCCAAGGCTTGTCCCCTCTGAGCACTTTTCATTTCTTTTCTTTTTTTTTACTCTATTCTCTCATTTTCATTTTGGTCCTCTTCCATTTTGTTTCACTTACCTCTTGGTGATGAGCTTGGTTGCAGTGACAGACGTGACGGTGGATGGACCCAGCAGTGTGGGCTTATGGTAGCAGGTGGGTTTGGGCAGAGAGTGGGACCTGATGGCATCAGCAGTGACTTCATCAGTGAGGTGGGCCCGACATGGTGCAGTAGAATCGAGTTTGGGCCAGATCGGTACCCGGCAGCATCGGTGGCATCTGCATTGGCGAGATCCATTGAGGACTCATCGTGGCAAGGGAGTTGGTGGAGGCAAGATAGTGTCAAAGACTGGTGCTCCCATGGAGCATGGCGAAGGGGACTTGTGCCTGGCCACCAGGCCCGTAACCCATGATGGAGCACTTAACAAGAAGGACTATAAAGTTGGACACTTCCCTTATTTCTTCATTTTGCTGTCTTTATGTTCTATGATTTGGTTTATTTTTCTATGTTTTAAGATGGCGCCAGGGAGTGGTGATGCTATACCAAACTTTTCACTACATTTTGTAACAAGATACATATGACAGCAAATAAATCAAATTAAATTAAATCAGAAAGGAGGAAACATTATTTTGATTTAAAATCTGTAAAACATGACAATACCATTCCTGGTATTATAATGGTGTTATGCCTTAAAGCAGAATGAACATTAATGAACTAAGGACTAGCTTTCAAGTTTGTCAGCTGCTTAATAACACAATTATCTGTGACAACTAATCCTTAACTGTGACAGCCTAACTGTGTAGCATCCTTGTGGAGACTGCCTTTTGCAGGTTATCACTGAGGAATTCGCAGTGACACCCAAATCTAACACTTTATGGAATTAACAAATATGTAACTTGTGCACTACAACAACAGAATGCCTAAATATTCAAGGGTGTTTTGACTTCAAATGTTATGCATGTGTTTCTGAAAATCTATCCAACCATAGATTGCTCAGGAGAGTATTAACCTGTTTCACAGCCTGTCATGTTCATAGTGGATATACCGGGAAAGTTCACTTCTGTATGACAAAACCTATACGGGGGACTCAAAATTAAACTTGGTAGAATAAAGATATTTAGAAACAAGCTTAAAGACTTCAGTATGAAAGTTTTTATTCAGCATGAACAGTTACTTTAGAATTCTTCCCATTAGGTAGCTAGTGCTGCTCTTTCGTTTTTTATACTGCTTGCATTTTTGGCAATACTGCCATCCCACTCCCCTGGTTTACCTATTGATTTAAGTCTCTCTAATTTCCACGACTCATAGTAAGTTTATTGAATCAATAAATTTAGATGTTTAATCTGATTAAGGAATTCAGACAACCACTACCAGTTTCATGACCAGACCCAGAATGAGGTTCCTCATTCAGACAGAATTATCTCAAATTGATGAGGGATGAACTGACTCCCTTTCTTTATTCACCTGCCTCTTCAGTTTGTTGTCACAATGTTAGATTGCAAGGATGACTTCTCCTGTAGATACCTGTCTGCCAGGCCCAAATGAACCTATGTGTTTTAAGGGAATCAGTTTAGCCAGGCTTACTTGAAATAATTAAACATAAGTGTGAGTTTATTAATCACTACATGCAAGAAGGTGTAAACATACTGAAATGTGAAGAAGTAGTAAATAGATGCACATAGATTAGAAATAAGAAATTAGACCAAAGGATTAAAGTTAAAAATAAATACATAATGGATCAGCCTCTGAATTATTTGGACAGGGCAGATGGTTGAACTTTGTAAGCCAATGCAGTAAAGGTTATGGTTATTAGTAGCATTAACATTAGCAGCTGAACAGTTGGTATCACGGTTCTAGTTTTGCAGATTGGTTGAGATTTTGTAGTTTTGATTTTTTCGACTGAGATTGAATTCTGGTATTCAAGGTGAGAGAGAGTTAATTTGTTGCCATGTCTCCTTTTGTCTGGTTTGCAGTAGTCCGAGTGAGAGAGCATCTCCCTTAACTTGCAACATAGGGCTGACTCGGGGATAGGTATTTGATAATGAACATCACAGCACAGTAATGCTCAAACCCAGGCCAGTGCACATGAGAACATGCAAACCCAATACTATACCCCAATAGTGTTGAAACTAACTATTGAAACATTGTCCTTGTCTATTCTTCAAAGGGAAAAACACAGCTTGGTACAAAATCTGCAGGGGTTGACTCGTTTTTGAGGATGGGGTCTGACTTACCTCTTCTATCATTTTCCACCCCAATTTTGAAGACCAAATGTTTGAAGTTCCCTTTGTATCTTTACATGTGGAATTCCATGAATCTCTCTCTTCAGACAGCCATCTCATTTATATCTTCAGCCAACTTGACTGTATGAGCCCTCTTTAAAGAAAAACACATTTTCAGAATTATAATTTTTAAAAAGCCCACAGCTCTTTCTGGTTCTGACCGTTAATCATCACATGAATGAGTTTGACTGAATTTGAGGCAACTGACCACTTTTCCCATCTGGCATCTATGTTTTAAGAATCTTGCTGTATGTCTATGAAACTTGATGCCTCAGCTGTCAAGCATAGAAAGGCAACAATTTCTAGTTTCCATGTCTTTGGTGCTCAGGCAAATGCAAGGATTAGTGATGGTTGCATCTCAGAAGACCTTCACTGAAGCCAGATGACAACCAGGAAGGCCAAAGCGCAGCCAAAATCTAATGCAGGAGGGAAATTTACAGTGAATGGCAGAATACTTTGAAGCATTAATATACAGAGATAGCTGGATGTATAGGTCCACATTTCCTTGAAAGTGGCAACACAGATGGATAAGGTAATCAAGAAGGTATGTGACATGCTTGCATTCATCGTTCAGGGCATAAAGTATAAAAACATGTTGTAGCTGTATAGAACTTTTGTTAGCTGAAAATGAGTTGCTGGAAAAGTGCAGCAGGTCAGGCAGCATCCAAGGAACAGGAGAATCGACGTTTCAGGCATAAGCCCTTCTTCAGGAATGAGGAAAGTGTGTCCAGCAGGCTAAGATAAAAGGTAGGGAGGAGGGACTTGGGGGAGGGGCTTTGGAAATGCGATAGGTGGAGGGAGGTCAAGGTGAGGGTGATAGGCCGGAGTGGGGTGGGGGTAGAGAGGTCAGGAAGAAGATTGCAGGTTAGGAAGGCGGTGCTGAGTTCAAGGGATTTGACTGAGACAAGATGGGGGGAGGGGAAATGAGGAAACTGAAGAAGGGCTTATGCCTGAAACGTCGATTCTCCTGTTCCTTGGATGCTGCCTGATCTGCTGCGCTTTTCCAGCAACACATTTTCAGCTCTGATCTCCAGCATCTGCAGCCCTCACTTTCTCCTAGAACTTTTGTTAGGCCACATTTGGAATTTGGCGTAGAATTCTGGTCACCACACTACCAGAAGGATGTAGAGGCTTTGGACAGGGTATAAAGAAAATTTCCAGGATGTTACCTAGTTTGGAGAATATTAACTATGATGCAAAATTGGACAAATTTGATTTGTTTTCACTTGAATTTCAGAGGCTGAGGGCTAACCTGACCGAAGTTTACAAAATTATGAGAGGCATGGATAGAGTCAGTCTTTCTCCCAGGGTAGAGATGTCAAGTACAAGCGAATGTAAGTTTAAGGCAAAAGGGGGAATGTTTAATGGAAGTGTGAGAGGCAATTCCTTTTGCAAAGAGGGTGGTAAGTGCCTGGAACATGCTGCCAGAGGATATGGTAGAAGCAGATGCAATGCAAAAAAGAAAAGAGCTGTGGATACTGGAAGTCAGAAACAAAATCAAAATTTGCTGGAAACACTTAGCAGGTTTAGCAACATCGGTGAAGAGAAATCAGGGTTAATGTTTTGGGTCCAATAAACCTTCTTCAGAACTAATAACCATAGTAATTTTTCAAAGGTATCTTGACAGATATATGAATATACTGGTAATAGAGAGATACAGATGGGTCAAATTAAAAGGTTTTTAGTTTAGCAAGGTGTCACATGTCAGCACAGGCTTGGGGCCAAAGGACCTGTTTCTCTGCTGTCCTGTTCTTTGGGTGACATGAGGTCCTAAAGTATGGTATAATAAAATTCATTTCAACTTATTACCAGAGTGAAGGGTTTTAGACACAAGCAAAGGTTACAGAAATTGGGCTTATATTCTCCTTGAAACAGAGAAGATTAAGATGCAACATCATTCAGGTCTTCAAAATTATGAACAATTTTGACAGGTTAAAGAATGATATTCTGTTTCCACTTATTAGTTTATACTAAATAGGGGCCACAATTTCCAAGATTGTCAGCAAGAGAGCAAGAACTGAGGTGAGGAGAAACTTCTTCACTCAGAGTGTTGTTAGGATTTGGAATGCTCTGCCTGGGAGACTGGTGGAGGAGGATTCATTAGGAGGTTTCAAAAGAGAGCTGGATATATATTTGAAAGTGATGAATAACAGAGGGCTTTGGGATAGTGCTGGGGAATGGGATGAGCTGGATAATGCTTTCAGGGCAGACACGATGGGTTGAATGGTCTCCATGTACTGTAAAATTCTATGAATCTATGATTCTATAACTAATCACATAAACATATTATCAGGAAGAGAGATGACACAAGGAC
The DNA here is from genome assembly GCF_037043375.1 of Chiloscyllium plagiosum. Lineage (NCBI taxonomy): Eukaryota > Metazoa > Chordata > Chondrichthyes > Orectolobiformes > Hemiscylliidae > Chiloscyllium > Chiloscyllium plagiosum. The sequence goes on along the minus strand of NW_028270145.1, from coordinate 86,732,730 downwards.
AAAATTTTGCAGGGGTCCGAGTGACTTAGGTAATGTGAGATTTGTGGCAGAATTGGATGAGGTGACCAATGAGGCCTATCTTGACATTGGAATCATTTCATGTTTCATGTCTTTGACAAGAAGCATGGCAAGCTTTTCACTAGGCAGTGGCAAGTTGGGAATTAAGGGGATTATTGCTTGTAAATATCTTGTCAATGATGCAACTCACCTCATTAATATTTAGCTTTTGAATTCACTAAATGCACCAAGTGTACCATACAAGCTTATATTAAGAAACCTTGACATGGAAATCATAGCAGGAACCTGGTGACTTCAGCTCACCATGTACTCCACAAAACATCCATGTTGGAAACTGGACACCAACATCTCAAGGCGTGTACCTTGGGTATTGACCCACCATGTCCATGGAAATTAGCATCCAGTGTGTGCAGCTTCGAAGAACCCTCATGACACATCTCTGTTTCACTTACAGGACACTTGTGCAACTTTGGATTGCACCGACAACTATCGGTGGAATGCTGTAACAAGGACACTGTACTCAGCACAAGACAGAACCTGACTGGGTTTATTCACTGTCCCATGCTCACTCATTCTGAGCCTATAGCATCATAGAATCCATACGGTGGGAAAAGTGGCCATTCAGCCCATCAAGTCTGCATCAGCACCAGTCCGAAGAGTATCCCACTTGGACCTGGCCCGCCACCCTGTAACCCTGCATTTCCCGTGGTTAACCCACCTAGCCTGCACAACACTGGACACTATGAGGCAATTTAGCATGGCAAATCCACCCAGCCTACACACCTTTGGATTCTCAAAGTATCCCTGTGTTGCATTGACTTGCCTTGCCTTTGTATGAGCCATAAGGCTCATATGAATTCGATCTTGCCTTGCAGTTTTTCATAGGCACAGAGGCAGGTAGGCTGCTGTGGTTTTCAGCAGGTCTTAGTCAAGTCAAAGGTAATACTCTTCGGTGAGATGTGCCAGCACAGTAAGTCAAGTGAAGACCCCTTATACGGAGAAAAAATGTGCATAATATATATATAGGTGACCCCAGTGCCCCATGACATTCAACGGTATTATGTTCACTGAATCCCCCATTGTCAACATCCTTGAGGTTACCATTGAACAGAAACCGAACTGGACTCACCATATAAACACAGTGGCTAAAAGAGCAGATCAGAGGCTAGGGATACTGCGGCAACTAACTGACCTCCTGACACCCCAAAGTCTATCCAAATTTAACAAGATAGAAGTCAGGAGTGTGATGGAATACTCCCCACTTGCCTGGATGGGTGCAGCCCCAACAACACTCAAGAAGCTGGACACCATCCAGGACAAAGCAACCAACTTCATTGGCACCACATCTACAAACATTCAGTCCCACCACCACTGCTGCTCAGTAACAGAAGTGTGTGCTATCTACAAGATGCACTGCAGAAATTCACCAAAGGTCCTTAGACAGCAACTTCCAAAATCTATGACCACTTCCATCCATTCCTTCACAGTCGTTGAGTCAAAATTCTGGAATTCCCTCCCTACTAGCATTGTGGGTCAACCCACAGCAGGTGGATTGCAGCAATCCTCAAGGACAAATAGAGCTATCAATGCTGCCCAACCAGTGATACCCAAGTCCCACAAATAACTTTAAAAGCAAGAGCCAAATGTTGGGTAGCTGACCACCTGTCTTGACTCTTTCTTCCTTTTTTTAGTAGAACAAGAGTGAAAATGAGGCAGATTCTAAAGGAGGTGAAAGGGGGTGGCACAGCTGCTACTTTTGGTGCAGTTGGGGTAAGTAACAAGCCAATAAGAAAGCAACAAAGTGACAGTAGAATTGGAGGTTGAAGTGGTTGAGAGTGAGTAAGGTAAGATATTGCAGTCAATAGTGAGTGTCTTAGAGCATGAAAATTTGTGGGAGGTGTAGCAGCAGAGATAGAGGTAGTGTGAGGTAATGGAGAGAAGATGGTGGAACTTATGCTGGTGAGGTAGAGAATCCAAAACTAATTGGTAATTCTCGAGAAGTTCAGATTATTTTAAATCAGGGAGCAAACCCAGACCAGGCTGACATGGTCTGGTATCTTGGCTTCTTCTGATGACCCTGGATGGAAGAGATATCCTGCCTCGACACCATCCTTGGTGGCAGAATCTCCAAATGACTACCCAAAAAACTGGTTTCCCAATTGCTGCGTCTGGGGACAAATTTCAGCAACAGTGCAGAGCAGTTGTGGACTGTGTTATCCCAACAAATCTCCTAGTTTGTTATGGATCAGTCCAAAACATGTTAAGGAGGTAGACCAGACCCTAACTTTTTCTTATTTTAGAAGTAACTGTATGTGTTACATTCCAGATACAATTCGATTGGTCAAACTACTCGACTGTAAGCAGAGCACACATTATTTTTGCAATACATTTAAAATACAGACACAATAAAATAAAGGAATTGGATTAACTATAATCCTATTGAAATGCTTAACAAAATAATATAACATATATAAACTACTATTAATTAACTGTTCCAATATAATAACATCTCAGAAACACACCCTTGGCAAAGGCAAATTCAGTAAAATAGATTTTCTCACGTGCAATTCTAGCAACAGAAAAGAACCCTTAATTAAATGAAGAGTTGAGGATCCTTACTTAGAGATGGAGAGAAACCTGACTCAAATGCAGCGTACGTTTAGAAACCTACAGATTGAAATTCTCCGCACCTATATTTAGGGCTGCACAGTAGCTCAGTGGTTAGCACTGCTACCTCACAGCACCAGGGACCTAGGTTTGATTCCAGTCTCGGGTGACTGTCTGTGTGAAGTTTGCATATTCTCCCCGTGTCTGCGTGAGTTTCCTCCAGGTTCTCTGGTTTCCTCCCACAACCTGACGATGTGCAGGTTAGGTGAATTGGCCATGCTAAATTACCCATCGTGTTCAGGGAAGGGTAGGTTAGGTGCATTAGTCAGGGGTATATGTGGCAGAATGGATCTAGGTGGGCTTGTTCGGCTGAATGGCCTGTTTTCACACTGTAGGGATTCTAAGTGTAGATAGTAGTAGTAATGGACAAGATACAAGAAAACATCAATTATCATGCCTGAGATGACAAAGGATAATAACAATACCTCCTATCCGTTGTCACCCCCTCAATGACCAGTGTCTATCGCAAGGCCGAAAGTAACAACTCATGATGACAATTCGGTTAGTGTGCAGAGCCTGCCACTCAGGTGTTGGCGTCATCAGTAATGTGCTGTGTATGAAAGCCACCCATGAAGACCACCCCATTTGAAGTGGCAGTCAGTTTGCTGCTAATTCATTATCTTCTGTAGTTGGCGTAATTTAATTTTAATTTTGGTCGAGCAGCCATTTACATTTTAAATAGCTCCCATGACTTGAAGCAGACTAAAAACTATCTGTAATTTATATTGAACACTCTGCTCTCAATTAATTGCAGTTACCATAAGACATCTTGATTTTAAAGCAGCAATGTATCACTTAGTGAAAAGCATTTTAGTGCCTGTGTCAAATGGATTAACATGATACTGAATTCCAGAACAAATTAATTATGATTGCTGCAGGAATTTTTGTGGTTGATACTACTCTTCTGAATACCACTGCTACCATTGGAGTCCCAATGAGCAGTCCATCATGATCCAAATCTCACCAAACCTTGTAAGTCCTCTCTAAATTTCTCTCCTTCAGAGAAGTAATACCTCACCTCCATACATCATTGCTCAAAACTTGAATACTGAACTCTTGAGTGATCCTGTATGTTGTTGGTGCTTAATTGTGTTGTAGACAGGTTTGAATGCAGCTATGGAAAGAGCCCTATTGTGTCTCAGTGGTCATGTCCTTTCCAATGGATCCAAGTTCAAGTCCCACCTGAGTTCCTGAGGTGTATAATAACAATGCTGAACAGGTTGATTAGGAAAGAAAAGTCGGGAATGGTGAACCAATAGAAAAGAAATAAAATGTTAACTACAAATAGTTATACGGTCCATCAGAATGCTTACCCCAGAACAATCCTCTAGATGTTTAAGAAACACATATTTTCATCCATCATTTTGCTTGGAAGTACAATCCTGATGCTTTTCAGATTTTGATGTTCTCATTTCATTCTAAAGATACTTTTTGATGATTTTAAACATGGTCTCTGTGTTCTTTTCTCACCTTTAATAAAATGTATTTAATTTAAAGGAGTATTGTAGGTTACTTTTTCTGATAGAATTTGCTTTTCAATGTAATTACATACGTGAGAGGAATTTTCTGCAAATTGAACATTCTAAATCTTTCTCATCTTTCCTCAGAACAGAGATCCCCTACATTGCAGAATCTCCATGGGTGCTGACAGTAAATAGGTAATGTGGCAATTATTTCCAAATGACCTATTGATTTTAAAGTTCTACCATTCATTTCAATATTTCAAACACACATAGACTGAAATTAGTTTACAAAGGAATCAAAAAGCATTGACTTACAATGGCCATAGACATGAACTGAATGAACATACTTGGGGGGCTACATTACCCAAAACGTGACTTAGGTAGTGTTTCCCACCCATCCTCCTCTTCTAACCAAAACTAAAGGTTCTGTGAGCTGGATTGGTAAGGTAGCGAGTTTTAGTTTTTTTTCTTATTTTTTAATAGTCTGGAAATTTAGAATAGTGGGAATGGAGGTTAGGGCAGTTGAATGTTCCTTCTGCAGAATGTGGGAGGTAAGGTTCACCACTAGTGTCCCCACTGACTTCATCTGCAGGAAGTGCGCCCAACTCCAGGTCCTTGAAAACCACATTAGGGAACTGGAGCTGGAGGTGGATGAACTTCAGATCATTCAGGAGGTGGAGGGAGTTATTGAGATGAGTTACAGGGAGGTAGTCACACCTCAAATACAAGAAAAAGGTGGATGGGTTGCAGTCAGGGGACGGAAAGGGAACTGGCAGACAGTGCATGGATTCCCTGTGGCCGTTCCCCTCAATAACAAGTAGATATTTTGGATACTGTTATGAGGGACGACTTACCAGGAGTAAGCCATGGGGAGCAGGTCTCTGCGCAGAGTCTATCCCTGTTGCTGAGAAGGGAATGGGGGGAGATGAGCAGAGCATTAGTCACTGGGGACTCCACAGTTAGGGGGACAGGGAAGAGATTCTGTGGGAATGACAGAGACTCTTGGCTAGTGTGTTGCCTGTCAGATGCCAGGGTCCGTGATGTCTCGGATCATGTTTTGGGGATCCTTGAGGGGAAGGGGGAGCAGCCCAAAGTTATGGTCCACAGGGGCACTAACAAGGTAAGAAAAGGACTGGGGATTTAAGGAAGAAATTAAAGGAGCTAGGATAGAAGCCTATTGGTAGAACAAACAGAGTTGTTATCTCTGGTTTGTTGTCCATGCAACATGCTAGCAAGGCAAGGAATAGGGAGAGAGAGGTGTTGAACACATGGTAATAGGGATGGTGCAGGAGGGCAGGAGGGCTTTGGGCACCTGGATAATTGGGGCTCATTCTGAGGTAGGTGGGACCTCTCCAAACAGGATGGTCTACACCTGAACCAGAGTGATGCCAACATCCTGGGCGGGGGTGGGCAGAATTATACTAATGCTTTTAGGAAGGGTTTAAACTAATTCAGCACAGGGATGGGATCCTAAATTATAGTTCCAATGTCCAGGAGTTTGACAGTAGTGAGGTCAGAAGTATGGTTTCAAGCTTGCAAGATTTCACTGGCAAGCAGGAAGGTAGTTTGAAATGTGTCTACTTCAACGCCAGGAGCATTGGAATAATTTGGGTGAACTTGCAGCATGGGTTGGTACCTGGGATTTTGATGTTGTTGCCATCTCAGAGACATGGGTAGAGCAGGGGCAGGAATGGTTGTTGCAGATTCTGGGATGTAGATGTTTCGGTAAGACCAGAGAAGATGGTAAAAGAGGAGGAGGTGTGGCATTGTTAGTCAAGGACAGTATTATGGTGGCAGAAAGAACATTTGAGGACTCGTCTACTGAGGTAGTATGGGCTGAGGTTAGAAACAGGAAAGCAGAGGTCACCCTATTGGGAATTTCCTATAGACCTCCGAATAGTTCCAGAGATGAAGAGGAAAGGATAGGAAAGATATTTCTGGATAGGGGTGAGAGAAACAGGGTAGTTGTAATGGGGGACGTTAACTTTCCAAATACTGACTGGAAATACTATAGTTTAAGTACTTTAGATAGGTCAGGTTTTGTCCAATGTTTGCAGGAGGGATTCCTGACACAGTAGGTAGACCGGTCAACAAGGGGAGAGGCAACATTGAATTTGGTACTGGGTAATGAACTCAGCCAGGTGTTAGATTTGGAAGTAGGTGAGCACTTTGATGATAGTGACCACAATTCGGTTATATTTATAGAACATAGAACATAGAACATTACAGCGCAGTACAGGCCCTTCGGCCCTCGATGTTGCGTCACCATGTCATACTAATCTGAAGCCCATCCCACCTACACTATTCCATGTACGTCCATATGCCTGTCCAATGACGACTTAAATGCACTTAAACTTGGTGAATCTACTCCCGTTGCAAGCAAGGTATTCCATACCCTTACTACTCTCTGAGTAAAGAAACTACCTCTGACATCTGTCTTATACCTATCTCCCCTCACTTTAAAGTTGTGTCCCCTCATGTTTGCCGTCCCCATACTTGGAAAAAAGCTCTCCCTGTCCACCCTATCTAACCCTCTGATTATCTTGTATGTCTCTATTAAGTCACCTCTCAACCTTCTTCTCTTCAACGAGAACAGCCTCAAGGCCCTCGGCCTTTCCTCGTAAGACATTCCTTCCATACCAGGCAACATCCTAGTAAATCTCCTCTGCACCCTTTCCAAAGCTTCCACATCCTTCTTATAATGATGCAAAGGGATTGGTATATACCGCAGGACAAAAGTTATAGTTGGGAGAAAGGCAATTATGATGCAATTAGGGAAGATTTAGGATGCATAGGATGGGGAAGGAAACTGCAGGGGATGGGCACAATTGAAATGTGCAGCTTATTCAAGAAACAGCTGCTACGTGTCCCTGGTAAGTATCTACCTGTCAGGCAGGGAGGAGGTGGTCTAGTAGGGGAGCTGTGGTTTACCAAAGAAGTTGAATCTCTTGTCAAGAGGAAGAAGAAGGCTTATGTTAGGAGGAAACGTGAAAGCTCAGTTAAGGCACTTGAGAGTTACAAGTTAGCCTGGAAAGACCTAAAGAGAGAGTTAAGACGAGCCAGGAGGGAACATGAGAAACCATTTACAGATAGGATCAAGAAAAACCGCAAAGCTTTCTATAGGTATATCAGGAATAAAACAATGACTGGAATAAGATTAGGGCCAATCAAGGACAGTAGTGGGAAGTTGTGCGTGGAGTCTGAGGAGACAGGAGAAATGCTAAATGAATATTTTTTGTCAGTATTCACACAGGAAAAAGACAATGTTGGTGAGGAGAATCATGAGATATAGGCTACTTAGATTAGACAAGATTGAGGTTCACAAGGATGAGGTGTTAGCAATTCTGGAAAGTGTGAAAATAGATAAGTCCAAATGGGATTTATCCTCGGGTTCTCTGGGAAGCCAGGGAGGAGATTGCAAAGCCTTTGGATTTGATCTTTATACCATCATTGTCTATAGGAATAGTACCAGAAGACTGGAGGGTAGCAAATGTTGTCCCCTTTGTTCAAGATGGGAAGTAGAGATAACCCTTGTAATTATAGATCAGTGATCCTTACTTCAGTTGTGAGTAAAGTATTGGAAAAGATTTTAGGAGATAGAATTTATAATCATCTAGAAAGGAATAATTTGATTAGGTGGTTTGGATCAGAAATTGGCTAGCTGAAAGAAGACAGAGGCTGGTGGTTGATGGGAAATGTTCATCCTGGAATTCAGTTACTAGTGGTGTACTGCAAGGATCTGTTTTGGAGCCACTGCTGTTTGTCATTTTTATAAATGACCTGGATGGGGACATAGAAGGATGGGTTAGTAAATTTGCAGATGACACTAAGGTGGGTGGAGTTGTGGATCGTGCTGAAGGATGTTGTAGGTTACAGAAGGACATAGATAAGCTGCAGAGCTGAGCTGCAAGGTGGCAAATGGAGTTTAATGTGGAAAAGTGTGAGGTGATTCACTTGGGAAGGAGCAACAGGAATAAAGAGTACTGGGCTAATGATAAGATTCTTGGCTGTTCAGATGAGCAGAAAGATCTCAGTGTCCATGAACATAGATCCCTGAAAGTTGCCACCAAGGCTGATAGGGTTGTTAAGAAGGCATACAGTGTATTAGTTTTTATTGGTAGAGAAATTGAGTTTCGGAGCCACAAGGTCATGCTGCAGTTGGACAAAACTCTGGTGCAACTGCAGTTGAAGTATTGCGTGGTGTTCTGGTCACCAGATTGTCGGAAGGATGTGGAAGCTTTGGAAATGGTTATTAACGAAGTTGTTGCGTTGCATGGAGAGAATGTCTTATGAGGAAAGGTTGAGGGACTTGAGGCTATTTTTGTTAGCAAGAAGGTTGAGAGATTGAGACATTTAAGATAATCAGAGGGTTAGATAGGGTGGACAGTAGAGCCTTTTTCCTCAGATTGTAATGGCTAGCATGAGGGAACGTAGCTTTAAACTGAGGGGTGATAGATATAGGATAGATGTCAGACGTTGTTTCTTTTCTCAGAGAGCAGTAGGGGCATGGAATGCTCAACCTGCAACAGTAGTAGACTCACTAACTTTAAGGCCATTTAAATGGTCAATGGATAAACATATGGCTGAAAATAGAATAGTGTATGTTAGATAGGTTTCAGATGGTTCCACAGGTCGGCGTAACACTGAGGGATGAAGGGCCTGTACTGTGCTGTAATGTTCTATGTTCTATGAATAGGCAGCAAAGTTTTCAGATTCATTATGGATTAAAAAGCAAATAGTTGAGCTGAAATGAACATTTTATGCAATGTGATTAAAAAGCCAGCAAACTCCCTGGAAAGGTCAGAACAATACCTCATCTCCTGTTTTTATTTACACCTTTATGAGAATGTTCACATATCGGAGATGAAAACTCACCTGTATCTTTATTCGTGTTCTTGTAACTAACATGAAATAAAATGGCTGTTTTTTTCACTCAAGAAATCTTGTAATTGGCTCCTTATTCTTCTGATGAAAACAGCTAACTACATTTTAATTGGGAAAAGACAGAGCTGAAAACCAAAAAGCTTACATTTTTATTACACCAGTGCAAATTGGAGGACCAGGATTCAAATGAAGGGAACCTGCTTATAAAACTGAGGCTAATAACCAAATTAGGAATATATATGTTGTCAGGTCTGTCACTGCCAAGTTAATGGCAAAATGGACAGCTTGACCAATGGACAAAAGCGAACACCACCTTTAGAATTGTAGCAAAGAGCTTTTGGGGCTAGGCACCAACAATTGGATCTAGGTGGGAGTAAGACTGGCAATTGGGAAGCTAAAGGTGCAAGCACTCATTGGGATTGCTCGTCCATGAAGAATGTAAAAGAGATCCATTTACCTTATGGATCCAGTAGCTTCTTCATCCCTTCATTGCAAGTTGCATGGTCTCCTGTGAAATCATTATAGAGTGCTAAATTTCAAACCCTTCTCCCAAATTTAGCATTACATGATGAAACCCTGAGATTTCTTGACATCCACTGTCATTAAAAATTAACATGCAGTGGTAGGGAAGCTGCTGGAGAAGATAGTGAGGGATAGGACCTATTCCCATTTGGGAGAAAATGTGCTTATCAGTGATAGGCAACAAGGTTTTGTGTAGGGAAGGTCATGTCTTACCAAATTAATAGAATTCTTTGAGGAAGCGACCAAGTTGATTGATGAGCGAAGGGCTGTAGGTGTCATATACATGGAGCTGAAAATGTGTTGCTGGAAAAGCGCAGCAGGTCAGGCAGCATCCAGGGAACAGGAGAATCGACGTTTCGGGCACTTCAACACTTCAACTCCCCCTCCCACTCCACCAAGGATATGCAGGTCTTTGGAGTCCTCCATCGCCAGACCACAACAACACGACTGTTGGAGGAAGAGCGCCTCATCTTCCGCCTAGGAACCCTCCAACCACAAGGGATGAACTCAGATTTCACCAGTTTCCTCATTTCCCCTCCCCCCACCTTGTCTCAGTCAAATCCATCGAACTCAGCACCGCCTTCCTAATCTGCAATCTTCTTCCTGACCTCTCCGCCCCCACCCCAGTCTGACCTATCACCCTCACCTTGACCTCTTTCCACCTATCGCATTTCCGACGCCCCTCCCCCAAGTTCCTCCTCCCTACCTTTTATCTTAGCCTGCTGGACAAACTTTCCTCATTCCTGAAGAAGGGCTTATGCCCGAAACGTCGATTCTCCTGTTCCCTGGATGCTGCCTGACCTGCTGCGCTTTTCCAGCAACACATTTTCAGCTCTGATCTCCATCATCTGATAACCTCACTTTCTCCTCATATACATGGACTCTAGTAAAGCATTTGATAGGGTTCCCCATGGTAGGCTGATGGATAAGGTGAAGTTGAATGCGATCCAGTGTGTACTAGCTAGATGGATAGAGAACTGACTGTGCAACAGGAGACAGAGAGAGTAGTCAAGAGAGTTTCTTAAAATGGAGACCTGTGACAAGTGATGTTGCACAGGAATCCATACTGGGACCAATGTTGGTTGTGATATATATAAAGGAAGGTCTGATTAGCAAGTTTGCAGATGACACTAAGATTAGTGGAGTAGCAGCTAGTGAAGGGAGTACTTCAGAATATCGATAGATTGGAGAATTGGGCAGAGAAATGGCAGATGGAGTTCAATCTGGACAAATGTGAGGTGATGCATTTTGGAAGATCCAGTTCAAGGACAAGCTATACAGTAAATGGAAAAGTCCTGGGGGATATTTCGGTACAGAGAGATCTGGGTGTTCAGGTCCATTGTACCCTGAAGGTGGCAACGCAGGTTAATGGAGTGGTCAAGAAGGCTTATGGCATGCTTTCCTTCATCAGACTGGGTATTGAGTACAAGAGTTGGCAAGTTTTATTACAGTTGTATAAAACTTTGGTTCAGCCATATTTGGAATACCTGCAGACAGTTCTAGTCGCCATATTATCAAAATGATGTGGATGTTTTAGAAAGAGGAGGTTAATTAGGATATTGTCTGGTATGGAGTGTGCTAGCTATGAAGAGAGGTTGAGCAGAATAGGATTATTTTCATTAGAAAGACAGAGGTTGAGGGAGGACCTGATTGAGGTTTACAAAATCATGAGAGCTATAGTCAGGGTGGATAGCAAGAAGCCTTTTTTCATGGTGGGGAACTCAATTACTAGGGGTGACGAGTTCAAAGTGAGGGGTGAAAGGTTTAGGGGAGATATGCATGAAAAGTTCTTTACGTAGAGGGTGGTGGGTGCCTGGAACATATTGCCAGTGGACATGTAGAGGTGGGCACGATGGCATCATTTAAGATGTATCTAGACAGATACATGAATGGCCAGGAAGCAGGGGGATACAGACACTTAGAAAATAGGTGAGTGGTTTAGATAGATGATCTAGATCGGAGCAAACTTGGAGAGCTGAATAGCCTGTTCTTGTGCTGTAATTTTCTTTGTTCTTTGTTCATTGTTCTTGGAACATAGGAAGCAGATGCAGTAGTAGGCCATTCAGCCCATCATGCTTGTTCTGCCATTCAACAAGATCATGGTCGATTTTCGACCTGCTCGCTAGTTTCCCCATATCCATATGCTTCAATTCTTTTTCTTTACAGAGTGTCTGCTTCTCTCCTGCTTGTCATGAAAGGGGTGCAAGGAATGAATGATATGCTAGGACATAGAATGTAGAATATTACAGTGCAGTACAGGCCTTTCTGCCCTCAATGTTGCGCTGACCTGTGGAACCAATCTGAAGCCCAACTAACTTACACTATTCCATTCTCGACCATATGCATATCCAATGATCATTTAAATGCCCTTAAAGTTGGCGAGTTGACTAATGTTGCAGGCAGTGTGTTCCATGCCCCTACTACTCTGAGTAAAGAAACTACCTCTGACCTCTCTCTTCTATCTATCACCCCTCAATTTCAATCAAATCTCCTCTTAAACTGTAGTCTTGGGTAGCAGCTGAATAATGACTTTTCTCTGCAACACCTAAAGGGTGTCAAATCTTACTCATTCTTCAACAACAAGTGGGCAGCACGGTGGCACAGTGGTTAGCACTGCTGCCTCACAGCACCAGAGACCCGGGTTCCATTCCCGCCTCAGGCGACTGACTGTCTGGAGTTTGCACATTCTCCCCGTGTCTGCGTGGGTTTCCTCCGGGTGCTCCGGTTTCCTCCCACAGTCCAAAAATGTGCAGGTCAGGTGAATTGGCCATGCTAAATTGCCCGTAGTGTTAGGTGCAGGGGTAAATGTAGGGGAATGGGTCTGGGTGGGTTACGCTTCGGAGGGTCGGTGTGGACTTGTTGGGCCGAAGGGCGTGTTTCCACACTGTAAAGTAATCTAATCTAATCTTAAAAAAAAATTGATGTGCTACATTGTCATTGATCAAGCACTGCACTGTTTGATCACACTGATCCACTGACGTATTCTCTACTGATTTGATGATGTAATTTGACCTTCATTTAGCTTTGTTGATTTCTACTCTACATTGATGGATGTATTGATTTTGACAAGATTCCAATCTCATTTTAACCAATTCAGTACCATTTCAGGAGTACATATGTTTGCAGATCTTTCTTTCTATGTTCAAAATCTTACACTGCTCAGCATGAAATTAAAACTGCTATGTCTTGGCATCCTCACATATTTTGTTCAGTCCGTCATGTAGCTTCTCACTTAGCTGTTTCCTTTGCATGTTTCTTGATATCATTTGAAATTTCAATCTCTAAGCTTTGCAGTCCTGAATCTAGTTTTGATGTGATTTAAAGGCTGTAGTGATTTCAACAATGCATCTGAGGCACCTCGCTCAGCACTGTTGCTCACTAAGGCATTACTTGTATTGATTTTGTTTCTAACCTTCAGATAATATCTTATTTATAGTCAGGTTTTGGCCTGGATTCCACATAGCTTTCAATTAACTTTGTAATTGCTCACGTGGAATCCTGTTACATTTCTTTTGGAAGTCACATTACAGTTAACTTATATTTGGACTTCCTCAAAGAAACTAAGATGGTTTATCTTTCAGGATTTTCAATATCTGAAGTAGTGTTGACTGTTGTTTATTGGATGTTGATGTGCAAATAATCCTCAAGTTTTCTCCTGATAATTGATTCTATTATTTTACACATATTTGAAATAAGATTGAAGTGTCTGAATTTGTATCTCTCCAGTGCCCATTTCTCCTCTCATAATAATTATAATATGGTCCTGAATCCTCTGGAATGAATATTATTTAAATCTGGAGATTTACTATTTTGGGCTTTTCACCTTTGTTTACATTGAGGTCTTGAGTTATACCTTCATACCTGTTTTTGAGAAACTCATGTCTTGATTCCACCTCCTTCCACCTATCGCATTCCTAACACCCCTCCCCCAAATCCCTCCTCCCTACCTTTTATCTTAGCCTGCTTGGCACACCCTCCTCATTCCTGAAGAAGGGCTTATGCCCGAATGCCAATTCTCCTGCTCCTTTGATGCTGCCTGACCTGCTGCACTTTTCCAGCAACACATTTTTCAGGACTCTCTCAAGGCAAACTTACAGGTTGAGTTAGTAGTTAGGAAGGCAAATGCAATCATGGCATTTATTTTGAGAAGACTTGAATATATAAGTGGGGATGTAAATGGAGTTTAGAAGGATGGGGGGTGGGGGCGGGGATGTAATGAAACTTACAGAATACTGAATATCCTGGGTAGACTAAGTGTTTTAGAACAGAGATAAGGACAAACTTCTTCAGCTAGAAAGTGGTGAATCTATGAAATTCATCACCACAGAGGGCTGTAGAGGCCAGCTCATTGAGGATGTTTAAGACTGAGGTAGATAGGTTCTTGAATATCAAGTGGATCAAGGGTTACTGGGAGAAAGCAGGACAATGCGGTTGAGAAACATATCAGCCATAATTGAATGGCAAAGCAGGCTTGATGGGCTGAATGGCCTAATTTCTGCTCCTATGTCTTATGGTCTTATGGTATATAGCATTCCATTGTCAGAAACCTGCACAGAAATGACGATTTGAACTTTGAACAGACAGTTAAAATGTCAATTAGAGAGTTATCGTGGAAGTAGATTCAGCATTTGTCCACTACTATTGCCAATGGAACTTCTTAAATCATTGAACATAGTGAAATATTTGGCAGTCATCTGATCTATCAGTGCCAAAATCTTAATAACCCTTAGTCAAATATATACCAAATTTTCCATGAAACTCTTCCACTTTTTGTTTCCTTGGTAAATGTTTTTGATTGATAGCCCTGAAGTTTACAGCAACACAAGTTAATATCTAACCCTGCTTAAATGCGATGACATCCTTTGACTCAACCACTTTTTAGGTAACTCAACTAATGTTCCATGAACCTGAGTTCAATCCCACCAAAGTAGATGGTAGAATTTGAATTCAGTTTAAAAAAATCTGCAATTATGAATCTACTGATGAATCATAGTTAACGTTCGGAAAAACTTGTCTGGGTCACCACTGTCTGTCATGGAAGAAAATCTGCCAGTTTATCTGGTATTCTGAGAATTGTGGAGAATCGAGAATAATGCCTTCACAACCTCTGAGCCAGTCTTGTTTTAATCTCTAGGATGTAGGACATTAGCCCAAATCAATTTGTCAGCTTCTCAGTCCAGTAATTTCTCCAGTGCTGTGTTTTTTTTTTTGCTGCTACTGATTGCTATGAGTTATTGTTCTTTTCATATTTGATTCCTACTGTTTATAATTCAGGCTAAAATTCACTTTGTCTGGACAACGGCAAATTGCAATGAGAGTTTTGTAAGAATTCCAATCGGAATGCCCAGTGAGATTTCCTACTGTATTTTACCCTTTTCCTACTTTGGCTATCCTTGAGGATTGAAAATGACTTGCTTCCAATCTGGCTGAATATAGTTCTGCGGTGGTTGAACAATCCTATGCTGGAGCCGTGGACTCTGCTACAGCTTGGGCGGGTGGTATTTAAGGACGTGAGTGGGTGTGATGCTTAGGATTCTGCATGCTGTGTCCACTGTTTACATTTGGTATTCACAACTCCACTCGGTGACGCTTGAAATCTTTGGCACCTTGTGTGGATACTTCCTTCTCAGACAGTGCGTTCCAGAGCAAGTGACTCCTATGAGTCAGTGGGTGTGCTGCATTTCTTTAGGGATGCTTTTAAGGTGTCCTTTACTCTCCTCATGAATCACTTTCTATTGTTGAGTTCAAAGGAGAGCACTTGCTTGGGAGTCTTCGGTCAAACATGAAGACAATATGGCTTGTCCATCTGATGCTGCACTATTCAGTCAAGGACACTTTGTGAAGACATTTGAGATGGGAAAATTGGCACCATGACTCTCTAACAGGGATTTG
Organism: Chiloscyllium plagiosum; assembly: GCF_037043375.1. Taxonomy (NCBI): domain Eukaryota; kingdom Metazoa; phylum Chordata; class Chondrichthyes; order Orectolobiformes; family Hemiscylliidae; genus Chiloscyllium; species Chiloscyllium plagiosum. The sequence goes on along the minus strand of NW_028270145.1, from coordinate 86,717,284 downwards.
GAGATCTGGCTGAGGGGTGGTACAAAGGGGAGGAATCTTTTTTCTCATAAGACCAGCAGAGGAGGCCTTGCAACCTGACCCTATAATATGGTTCGAGGTTGCTACAATGCCATATTGATGTTGCGGAGAAATGGCCAACAGTGCCATGGAAAAATTACTGACATGCCCGGGTAAGTACCACACTTTTTATCTGTCACTTCACACTCGCTTTATCTCTGTTACTGCTTCCACTTCTCAGCACGGCTCATGCTCAACCATTCTCACTCTTATCTGTATTGTCTGCAACACCTTCTCTTTCACTCTTACATAACCAATTCTGCCTCATTACTAACCTTGACTGGTGTCTGTACTGCTTCTTCACTCCTTTAGAACAATTCAACAACTTTTGCCAAACAGTATCAGCGCTAGCAGAGCTGCAACCAACTCTTATCTCACTCAGTCAATCCCTTTCTATCATTATTGTAGAAAACTACTCATAACGATGCAGAAAGACTCTTAATGGGTGGAGGAGTGCCCAAAGTTAGATTCCTCAGCCCCTATGAGGAGAGAACCCTGGCCCTCGCAGGAGGAGACCAAGACAGCTCCTGTGAAAATGCCAAGACAACCATGTCCCACTAATCGAGTAAATACCACTCTTCATTCCACTACAACCCTTATAGTGAACCCACTGTTTTATGTTTTGGACATCACCTCCTACCATTGGTTGTGACACCTTTTCCCTCTTTTGATTTGTAGGCACAGCCCGCATATCAATCACTTCTAGAGAGAAGTGGACTCACCTCCCCCAATATGTCTCTTCCTTGACATCTAAGAGCTGGAGTACTGAGGCCTCAAAAAGGCAACCACCTGCATTCCCCCACAAAATCACATACTGAAACCTCGATAATAACATTCAGCTTAGAGTCTGAGGGAGTATAATATCATGAGCACCTCAACCTGGCAGCTCTGCAACTGGCCAAGTAAGAAACTCCCAAGAAACTAAATATCAGAGGACAACAGAGCTTAGATAATTAGCAATTTTTGTGATTTGTAGGTCAGGTTGATGATAAGTATGTAAGTTAATTTGCTGAGCTTGAAGGTCTGTTTTCAGAAGTTTCATCACCATACCAGGTAATATCATCAGTGAGAGTCTCCGGTGAAGCACTGGTGATATGTCTCGCCTTCCTATTTATAGGTCTTGCTTTCTTTACTTGGGCGATGTCAGTTCCATTTTTTTTCAAGGGAAGGTAGATAAGATCTAAAGCGATGTGATGGAGTTCTGGTTAGAATGCCATGCCTCTAAGAATTCTTGTGCGTGTCTTTGTTTCGCCTGTCCCAGGATGTGTGTGTTGTCCCAGTCAAAGAACAAAGTCAAAGATTACATACTTGCTCAGCCCCAGGCAAACAAGGATCTGAAAATTCTGTTTGCTGTGTGCCCTGCAATGCAGGTCTATGCTTCCAGAGTATTCTGCATGTGTATCAGACAGGTGCATGATGGTCATGAGGGATTGGTAAATGCAAGATGGCAATGTCTGTGGATGAGGGATACATTTAGCTTGTGCCTGTGCTTACACCCTGAGATGTTGTTCCATCTTCATCAACAAAACAAGCAGCAAAATGAAGTCACCCGTTACCAGCTTTGATTTCCATGCCAAGTGTTCTTGACAGCTCGCCTGTCCACTAAATTTGGTGAGACAGGTAGTTGAACATTAATGAGTTAAGTTGGACTGTTAACAAGGTACTTAACAACATGTTTAACAAACAGTAATCTCTGTTAATTGGTAACTCACCATTCCCCAGTGGGACACTCATGTATCAAAAACTAAAAGTTGGAGTGAGATGCTCCCGATGTCACAACAGACACCATTGGACTTCTTGTCCAAATCTGCTACAGTCTTGCTATTGCCTATATCCCTAAGGTTATGATAAGATTCCACCCAATGTGTTTAATATCTTCTTACTTGACAACAGATACAAAAATACAAGCTTTGAATGGAGACTGGGTTCTTAGATGGTTTTAGGGTTGTGGAACATTGCAAGATTGTGGAAAAGCAATGCCATGGAGGGATTTAATTATGATGATGACAATTTACAATTTGCTGTATCCAGTTATTAAATAATGATTCAAAGTAGGGGGAAAAAACCATCCATGAGCACTGATGTGATGTTGAAACAAAGCTTGACATGTAGAAGATACCTGAATTTTAAATAAGCTCAGGTTTATGGAGATCAAGAATTGGCCAGGAAAGCCTGCTAAACACTGGGTGATGAGGTTACAGAGGTGGATCTGAATCGTGCATGTACATTCTTCCTTTTCTCTCCTTTCACAATTATGATAGAAATTTTAGCCAGTGATAGATTTTTGTTATTTGCTTTGATCTGCATTTCTAATTGTTGAACCTGCTACAAATGTTTCATATCCATGAAGAATGTTCTTCTGAAATCTCTACTTACCTCAGATTCTACTTTGAAGTCAGAGTAATGAAGCTTGAAAATCTGACTGTGCTCAAAAATGGATGTGAATAAGTCAGCAGATGCACTAAAGATGTTGTTTCAAGCTGCACTTAATTTTGTCTGTCTCCTATAGTCATTTAGATTTCCTGCTAGATCTAGCAGTGTGACAAGCCAGTTTCAATTTTTTTTAGAACTCTAAAAACAACTGTTCACAGAAAATTAAACAACAGATGTTTCTGAAAGCGGCAAATTAATTACTCATCTGACATGTGGAATATCCATGCCTAGAACAAATTATTAAAGCCATACATCCATTTGTTTCGCTACAAAGACTAATTTCACAAATGACTAAACACATAAGCTGAGGTATTCTGTTCATTCTCTTTCTAAATTGTTTTTTGCTTCTCAATTTTCCCATTGCTCCCTGAAGATGATTATTCCCATTGGATATTGTTCAATTGATGCTGGTAGATTCCTGGAATCATGCTTGTGCCCATTCTTTACATGTGAGATAGTGAATAGATCTTTCACTTCCCACCCTGGAATCATACTGACAATGCCAATTAGGCATCCAATATTTTCACATCCACATAAATCCAGGAGACACGTTTCCAAGAAGCTGTGATAAAATAATAGAGTTTTAGAATGGTTACCCCACAGAAATGTGCCATTCATCCCATCAGGTATATGGTTGCTGTCTTCAAGAATAACACAGTCATGGAGTCATAGATTAATAGAGTTGTACAGAACAGAAAGAGACTCTTTGGTGCAACTCATCCATTCCAACCAGATTTCCCAAATTAATCTAATCTCATTTGCCAGCATTTGGCCCACGTCCCTCTAAACCTGTCCTATTCATATGACAGGAGAAAGTGAGGACTGCAGATGCTGGAGATCAGAGCTGAAAATGTGTTGCTGGAAAAGCGCAGCAGGTCAGGCAGCATCCAAGGAACAGGAGAATCGACATTTCGGGCATATGCCCGAAACGTCGATTCTCCTGTTCCTTGGATGCTGCCTGACCTGCTGCGCTTTTCCAGCAACACATTTTCAGCTATTCATATGACAATCCAGATAATCTTTTAAATGTTATAATTGTATGCAGCTTTTTAAAATCTTTTCCCTCTCATCTTAAGCCTATGCCCTCTAGTTTGGACTCCCCTGCCCTGGGAAAAAGACCTTGGCGATGGAAACTCCTTGACACTGATTTAGTTCCCTCAGAACCAGCTCTCAGAGAGAACAAGGTGCTTACCATACCTAATCTTAACTGTCAGCCAAGGCTCCCTGATTGGACCAGATTAACCAATCAGCCTCAATCAGCAAACTCATATTCTATGAGAAACAAAGACAGAAGTTGCTGGAAAAGCTCAAAGGTTTGGACAGCATCCGTGATGAGAAATCAGAGTTAATGTTTCGAGTCTGGTGACCCTTCCTCAGACCTATTGAGCTTTTCAGCAACTTTTGTTTTTGTTTCTGATTTACAGCATCCACAGTTCTTTCAGTATTTATTCATATAAGGTCCTCCGGGCTAACCTCATTCCAATCACTACAGTGAATCTTTGGAGCTCCCTGCTACAGAGGGCTGTGTGGCCAGAGTTCTTGTGCACACTTAAGGCTGAGATTGGTGCGTTCTTGGTCAGCAGAGGAAATCAAAGGTTACATGGAAAGGGCAGGAAAACAGATATGAAGAATGTTGGATTAGTCATGATCCAAATGGCCTACTCCTATTTCTATGATCTTATGGTCTTCTAGAACATTCTCAAAACTATTCATGATGTACAATGATTTTATTGATCCAAGTCACATCTTGAAGCACATCTATTGTGATGATGCCAAAACAATATAGATCACAATGATTGTGCCTAGATTATTGTAAATTCAACACAGTAACATGTGTGGGTTCATATCCAATTCCATTAATAGAAGATTGTTTTGAAAGGATTGGACAATCGTGTATCATTACAAAAATTGACTTATTAAAGAAATATTGGCTTGATCCATTAGATTATTGAGGAGAAAGTGAGGTCTGCAGATGCTGGAGATCAAAGTTGAAACTTTATTGCTGGAACAGCACAGCAGGTCAGGCAGCATCCAGGGAACAGGAGATTCGACATTTCGGGCACAGGCCCTTCTTCAGGAATGAGCAGAGAGTGTTCAGCAGGAGAAGATAAAAGGTAGGGAGGAGGGACTTGGAGGAGGGGCGTTGGAAATGTGATAGGTGGAAAGAGGTCAAGGTGAGGGTGATAGGTCGGAGTAGGATGGAGGCGGAGAGGTCAAGAAGAAGACTGCAGGTCAGGAAGGCGGTGCCGGGCTGGAGGGATTCGGCTGAGACAAGGTGGGGGGAGGGGGGATGAAGAAACTGGCGAAGTCCAAGTTCATCCCCTGTGGTTGGAGAGTTCCCAGTCGGAAGATAAGACGCTCCTCCTCCGACCGTCGCGTTGTTGTGGTTTGGCGGTGGATGAGTCCAATGACCTGCATATCCTCGGTGGAGTGGGAGGGGGAGTTGAAATGCTGTGCTACAGGGTGGTTGGGTTGGTTCGTCCAGGTGGCCCAGAGGTGCTCTCTGAATCGCTCCGCAAGTAGGCGGCCTGTCTCCCCAATATAGAGGAGGCCACACCGGCTGCAGCAGATGCAGTAGATGATGTGGGTGGAGGTGCAGGTGAATCTGTGGCGGATATGGAAGTTTCCTTTGGGGCCTTGGAGAGAAGTGAGGAGGGAGGTGTGGGCGCAAGTGTTGCACCTCCTGCGGTTGCAAGGGAAGGTGCCTGGAATGGAGGTTGGGTCGGTGGGGGGTGTGGATCTGACAAGGGAGTCGCGGAGGGAGTGGTCTCTACGGAAAGCTGATAGGGGAGGGGAGGGAAATATATCCTTGGTGCTGGGGTCTGTTTGGAGGTGGCGTAAGTGACGGCGGATGATGCGCGGTACATGGAGATTGGTGGTGTGGTAGGTGAGGACCAGTGGGGTTCTGTCCTGGTGGCGGTTGGAGGGGCGGGGCTCAAGGGCGGAGGAGCGGGAAGTGGAGGAGATGCGGTGGAGGGCACCGTCGACCACGTCGGGGGGGAAATTGCAGTCCTTGAAGAAGGAGGCCATCTGTGTTGTACGTATTTTGAACTGGTCCTCCTGGGAGCAGATGCGGCGGAGACGAAGGAATTGGGAGAATGGGATGACTCCCACAGCTACCTGGACTACACCTCCTCCCATCCTGCCCCCTGTAAAAATGCCATCCCATTCTCCCAATTCCTTCGTCTCCGCCGGATTGTTTCATCCATTTTGGATCCCACATTTAAAAATACATATTATACCATATCATGAACCTTTATCACACTCTATTATCATTTTTATCAAATGGTCCTCACATTCCTGGGAAGCCTGTTATTGGCACCTTTATTAGATGTGTTACTCTTCTTCACACAGAAGACAATATATTCAATGCATCCATTTACCCTGGGATCATTGTCTTGATTTTAAAGTTCTCATCTTGATTTCATATCCATCCCCCAACTCCCATAACATATTCCAGCTTTTGACCCTATATCATTTCTGTAGTCATCCAATTGTGGTCTCTTGCTCATGACTGACTTTTATTGATCCACCTTTGCTGGCCATGCATTCAGGGCTGTAAACATTGGAATTCATTCCCGAATCCTCTCTGTTTCTCTTCATCTCTTTTCCTACTTAAGACTTTTTTTAAACCTGCGTCTTTGATCAAGTTGTCATCAGTCTTAATGTTTCTTTATGTGGGTTAATGTCAAATTTGGTCTGATAATACCCCTGTGAGTAAAACATTAAAATGTTTAATGATGCTAAGTTATCTGCATAAATGTAAGATGTTGTTATTCACAATTCTCTGGTACCTTAAAATTGATATAGCATCATGATCCCATAAAAGGAATTACAAAACAATGAAGCTTTCTTTTGTTTTCAAGATCCATTTTTCCAATATCCTCATTCAAACTCTCAGAAGAATTGGGTTGTAAACGTTATCGAATCTGACAGGAGCAAACAACTGAATTCACATCAGGCTAGACAGGCTCATTAAGCTTTAGCTTCTCTGCATTTTCACATCATGTCAATGCTTGCAAATTCATGAAAAATATATTCACAATAACAAAGAGTTCGAACTGAATGAAAGAACATTCATACACTTTTTAAAAATATAATGATTTAGCTTTAATCCATTAAATAATTTCCAAAACTCATTCTCAACTCATTGTATGATATCCAGTCATGTGTAAAATGATCTAATGGTCAGATAATCTCAGTTCAACCTTCACTAATGACAAAAATGAGAGCAAGGTAATGAGTTATGCATTGAACGGTCGTCAGTCACATAAATGAAAATTATGGAAAATCAATTCAAATCTCTTGGCTAATCCTTAAAAAAAAACATTTGGAAAGTATGGCAAAGTAGCTGTAATAAATTAGTAATGATGAAAAATAATAAACTACCTTGATCTTTGAAATGTTCTAGCAGTCATGCAGAAGATAATAGCACTCTGCCTTACTATGATGAAATGGCCAAACTGATCTAGGATAGAATGTGAATGCTTTACCATATTAGTTCAATGCACAGACCAGAAATAGATATTTAGGTGATGATAACTCTCAGATTAAATAAAATACCTGAAAGAATGTCTCTTTGTTTCATTCAGTTGTGGATCGTTAGCTGAGATGTAACATATGGCAGAAAATGAGATTCTTCAATGGTGTATTGCCTTTCTGGTGTCACGATCCGAGATGTCTAGAGCAGTGCATTCCAGAGGTGAACAGCCAACTTTTGTGGTGCATGTCGGTACCAATGACATGGGTAATGGAAAAAAAAGAGGTCATGCAGCATAGTGTATAGAGAGCTAGGTAATAGATTAAAGAGGAATCCCACTAAGGTTTTATTCTCTAAATATTTCCAATGCCATGCATCACTGAGTATAGAACAGAAACATAGGTCAGATGAATGTGTGGCTAAAGGAATGGCATAGAAAGGAGGGTTTTAGGTTTTTAGATCATTGGGACAGCCTGAGATAGGTGGGATCTATACAAGCTGGACAGGGCTGAACCTGAACTGGAATATGTCTAAAATTCTTGCTGTGAAATTAGGTTATGCTGTTGGGGTGGTTTTAACCTGATTTGATACTGGTATAGGACACAGAGTGAATGTAAAGTTGGGAGCAAGGCTCAATTAGATGTAGAAGAAATCCCAGCATAGTCCAGTAGGTGGTGAAGATATAGGCAGGATAAGGCACATGGGAGGTCTGGAAAGCTAAAAGATATCTGTTTTATTGCAAGAAACTTGCCTGGTAAGACAAATGAACTTAGAGCATTGATCAGCACTTGGGAATATGATACTGTTGCATTCGCTGAGACATGGTTGAAGGTAGAACAGGACTGGCAGCTCAACATTCCAGGGAATAAAAGTTTCAGGGTGGATAGTGGGGAAAATAGGATAGGTGGGGGCATTGCATTCTTGATAAAGGAAATCATCACTGCATAGAAGGACGTTATAAAAGGATCTCCAAATGGGGCCATCTGGGTAGAGGTTAGAAATTTTAAAAAAGGATGATTACTTTGCTGGGATTATACTACAGGCCCTTGAACCATCAGAAGAAGACAGAGGAACTGTTACTGAGCAAATCACAGAAAAAGCATGAGAGAAATAGGTAGGCAAGCAGGGGGGTTGGAAGAACACAGTGAGCCAGGCAGCATCAGAAGGTGGAGAAGTAATTGTTTCGGGAGTAACCCTTCATCAGGACTGGGGGTGAGCATAAGGGGAGCTTCAGATAAAGTGTGGAAGGGGTTGGGGGCTGGGGGCGGGATGGTGAGGAAGGGATAGGTGGATACAGGTAGAGGGTACAAACTGGTCATTTAGTGGGAGGAATGACCACAGGTAGAGGGTTTTACCTGGTTGAACACAGGTAGAGGAGCTATAGGTACAGACAACCTCAACTTTGTGAACATTAACTGGATCACCTTGGTGTGAAATTATCAGATGGGGTGGAATTTTTAAAGTACATCCAGGAGATCTTTCTGTACCAGGATGTTGCTAGACCGATTTGAGATGGAGCAGTGCCAGAACTGGTCTTAGGTAATGAAACCAGTCAAGTCATTGAAGTTTCAGTGGATAAGCATTTTGGGGATAATGACTATAACACTGTAAGTTTCAAGGTTGTTATGGAAGGGGATAAGGATAGTGCATAAATTAAGTGTTTAAACCACGGCAAGGCCAATTCTGAATGACAGGATTAACTAATATTTGGAAAGGTAGGGAGTGATCAGGGATAGTTCAGTATGGCTTTGTCACGGGGCCATCCTGTCTGAATAATTTAATTGAGTTTATTGAAAACTTGATTGATGAGGCTGGTGCTGTTAATGTGGCTTATGTGGAATTCAGTAAGGCCCTTGACACGATTCCACAAGGAAGGCTGGTTCAAAGGATAAGAGCCCATGGGATCTAAGGCAGGTTGGCAAATTGGATCCAAAGTTGCTTTACAAATAGGAGGAAAAGGGTGATAGTGGAGAGTTGTTTTTGTAATTGGAAGCCTGTGACCAGCATTGTACCACAGGGATTGGTGCTGTGATACTTGCTGTTTGTTATTTATTTTAATGTTTTGGGTGTGAAAGTAGAAAGTATGTTTAGTCAGTTCGTAGATGACACAAATATTGGGGACGTAGTTTATAATGAGGAGGGTGATGTCAGGCTACAATCTGATGTTGACCAGCAGAGAAATGGCAGATGCAATTTAATCCTGATAAATGCGAGCTGATGCACTTTGAGATGTCAAATAAGGGAAGAACATACACATTGAACAGTTAGTCCCTAGGGAGTACTGTGGACCAAGGGGACCTTTATTTTTAAGCCCATAGATCCTTGAAAGTGTCAACACAAGTAGGTAGGGTGGTGAAAAAGGCATACCGGTTGCTGCCTTTGTTATTTGGGATGTACAATAGAGGAGCAAGGAAGTCTTGTTATAACTTTATAAAATATTAGTTAGGCCATAGATGAAAAACTGTGTGCAGTTCCAGTCACCATGCTATCAGAAGAAGGTGATTGCACTGGAGAGGGTGTGGAGGAGATTCAGCAGAATGTTGCCTGGGATGAAACACCTCAGTTATGAGGAAAAACTGATTAAGTTGGATTTGTTTTCCTTGGAGCAGAAGAGGCTGAGGCAGGATCTGACTGAGAAATACAAAATTATGAGAGGTATAAGCAGAGTAGATCATGAGTATCTCTTCCCTATGGCAAATGTGACTAAGACTAGAGGGCATAAGTTTAAGGAGAGAAGCAAAATGGTTGAGACAATGAGAAAGACATTTTTCACTGAGACAGTGGTAGAAGTACAAATGTGCTGCTTGCAAGGGTGGTGGAGTCAGATGCTCTTGCAACATTTAAGAAGCATTTGGATTAACACTTAAAATACCAGGGCTTAGTAGGCTACGGATCAGGCGAAGGTAAATGGGATTACTGTAGTTTGTGTTTGCTGGCCAGCATAGATATGGTGGGCCGAAGAGTCCGCCTCTAAACTGGAAAACTTCATGACTTGAAATATTGACGTTATTGCAACCAGGTGAGGAGGGATGAATGAACACTTTTTTTCTTTTTAATCCCTTTGATTGGTGACAAATATATTTTAATTATTTTAATCATGCAGCTATAACAGACTTTAACTGAAATGTAGCACTAGTCAAAATGAAGAAGCCAATTAATTGTTTTCTTGAAAGAAAGATTGACTTTATTCCTTAATAACCCTGAGAAAAATAATAAAATCCAACATCCAATGTAAATACAAATGGCTATTTAAAGTTTCAGAGAAGGTCTGGTTCAATAGGAAAACAATGAAATACAGTGATATCAATTTCATAAAGTCCTTGAGTTGTTAGAGTTGAAGCTGTTTAGTTATGTCTTGTATGTACAGCAATAGTAACAGAATTCTCAGTGAATGCAAGCTTCTCCAATTTGCTTTTGTCATTGGTGCTGACTGAGAGGACAAACAGTGAAAGAGAGTGTTCCAGCTCTTTCTGTTACAAATCCATTTTCTCTCTCTCCCTGCTGCTCTGCCAATCAATTATGAAATTGGTTCATTTTCACATTCCTGAGTCTTGCTCTCCATTGTCTTTCCATGCTGGAGAGTTACAGACAGCCCTTTCATGTCCAACATGTGCAACTTCTTGTATGAATGGAAGTTAACACAAGAGATCTGAGCTAGTTAACTGGTTTCAATGTCATTGGATTAATTTCAGTTCAGGCAGTTTTGTTTATTCCACACTGGTTTTGAAAAGTTGCTTCAATCTGAAATCCGTCATTTTCATTCCACATTCCTTCTTTTTAAAAAAAAATATTGTCAAACATAAAGTCTCAAATACGGTCATTCTGCTATAATGCACCTTTTATCAGCATGAATTGGCGATAACATGGTTGATGAATTGTGGACATTGTTTGGTTAATGTGAACTTTCTATGGAACGGATGTAACGATTTTAAATATTACTTTTCCATAGCGTGATTTTCTATAGCATAAGGTTACAGAGGAACATATCTGTCGCGTTATAGCAGAATGACTTGTATTAAAATCAGGTGGTGGAAACTGATAATTATTTATAATCTATTATCATGACAACATCATGTGATATTCCTTACCTGATGATATGGACTGCTAGCATTTAGAAGCACATGTCCTCAACATTGAATTCACCAGTTTCCAAATCTCCCCTCCCCCCCATCCCATCCCAGATCCAACCCTCCGATTCAGCTCTGCCCTCTTGACCTGAACTACCTGTTCATCTCCCTTCCCACCTATTCACTCCACTCTTCCCACCGACCTATCACTATCACCTCCTACTTTCGCCTACCTGTCACCATCCAACCTATCACCATCCTACCTATCTTTCCCTATTTACTTCTCAGCGCTCTTCCCCTTCCCCAGTCCTGATGAAAGGTCAAGCCTGAAATGTCAACTCTTTTGCTCTTCAGATGCTGTCTGACTTGCTGCGCTTTTCCAGAAACACACTTTATCGACTATGACTTCTCCAGCATCTGCAGTCCTCAATATCTCCTGGAATTTAAAACCATTCATCATCTTGCTGCTGTAAATTAATTCAAACTGACCTGTCTGTGGTACTGAGACAGCTGGAGTGAGCCATGTTGCCCCAGAAGTCAGTGTTATAGAATCCCTGCAGTATGGAAGCAGATCATTTAGCTCATCAGGTGCACACCAACCCTTTGAAGAGCATCCCATCCAGACCCAACCCCCTACTCTTTCCCTGTAGACTCCATAACCAATCCATCTAACCTGCACATCTTTGGATTGTGGGAGGAACCCGGAGTACCCAGAAGAAACCCCACACAGAAAGAGGAAGAATGTCTGTATGGAGTTTGACAGTCACCCCAGGGTAGAATTGAACCTAAGCCCCTAGCACTGTGAGGCAGCAGGGCGAACCACTGAGCCACCAAAACACCATGCTGCAAGCATTTGGTCTTTGTTTTTTTCTTTCTGGCATTTCCTTTGTTCACCTTTGTTATAAATTTTGGACTGCAGTTTGCAGTTTCTAAGATGACTTTGGGAATTCAATGTTCAGGCATTTAAATAACATGTCCAGAAGCTCATAACTGAACCTTATTAACAATAGCTTCAATTCCAGTCTTATTGCAGTACTTGGGGATATCAAAGTCAGGCATGGTGACACTTGATCTCAAAATTTAAGTATAAGAAGAGCAAGAGAAAGTTGTCCAGTTGCTGGGTATGATGGTGATAAAGTAAGAATCTTCCAGAGCAAAGCAGAAGCAAATTTGTTCAATCAACAAATGGGATATTCTGGTGCTTAATAAAAAAGAACACTTTTCCTGGGATTTGGCTGGCTGAGAAACATGAAGCATGATATGCATTCTGCAAGAAATTCACAATCGTTTACTGGGATTTTTAAAAAATCCACTAGTGGACTGAACAGAAGAAGTTAAAGCCAAGCTAGTTGATTTTACTTCTGGACCTACTTCTGGTGGGTGGTATGGTGGCACAGTGGTTAGCACTGCTGCCGCACAGCACCAGAGACCCGGGTTCAATTCCCGCCTCAGGCGACTGACTGTGTGGAGTTTGCACGTTCTCCCCGTGTCTGCGTGGGTTTCCTCCGGGTGCACCGGTTTCCTCTCACCATCCAAAGATGTGCAGGGTCAGGTGAATTGGCCATACTAAATTGCCTGTAGTGTAAGGTAAGGGGTAAATGTAGGGGTATGGGTGGGTTTCGCTTCGGCGGGTCGGTGTGGACTGATTGGGCCGAAGGGCCTGTTTCCACACTGTAATCTAATCTAAATCTAATCTAAATCTAACTTCACGGGCAATGTATCAGTGCTAGTACACAAAAACCTGAGAATGCTAGAGATCTGAAAAAAAACAGGAATTGCTGGAAAAACTCCACAGGTCTGACAGCATCTGTGGAGAGAAAGCAGAGTCAACATTTTGGTCTAGTGTCTCTTCTTCAGAACTGATTATAGCTATGGCAAGGTGGCATATATACCGCAGGTTGGGAGGGGCAGGGTGGAATGGGGGGATGTAAAGGAGTAAAAGAAAGGTGGAGCTGGAATCCAGTGAGACAGAACAGCTGTTAGGCAGACAAACAGATGGATATCAGTGAGCCAGTGAGAAAGAAAAGCTAATAATAGGTTGATTGATTGATTTATTTATTGTCACATGTTATGAAGTACAGTGAAAAGCTTTGTTTATGAGCAGTACAGGCAGTTTAAAATAAGTAAGGATGTACAAAATAAATGTTTTAGACAGAGACATGCAGGTAACATTGCACAGAACATACAAGAGAGATCAAGGTTAGCAAGATCAGCATTGTTTGAGGCTGAGGAGTCACTTCAATGATCTCATAACGAACAGGAAGAAGCTGCCCTTGAACGTACTGGTGCACATGTTCAGGCATCTGTACCTTCTGCCTGATGGAAAAGGTTGTAGGATATCATTACCAGGGTCTTTGATGATGCTGGCAGCCTTTCTGCAACAGTGAACAGTGTAAATGGAATGCATGGATGGAAGGCTAGCTTCCGTGATGGTCAGGGCTATACACACCACTCTCTGTAATTTCCTCTTATCAACTTTTCTTTCTCCCAGGCTCACCATTATCTGCCTAATTACTGTTATTTCTCTCTTTCTGGGCTCCATTTCCACCTAGATTTTACTCCTTTACCCAAATACCCCCACCTCATATCATCACCTCCTGCCCCACTGAACTCATCTCTACCAACCTCGACACTGTTCTATTCCCCGTAGTCCAGGAACTCCCCACATACGTTCAAGACACCACCCACGTCCTCCACTCCTCCAAGACTTCCGTTTCCCTGGCCCCCAATGCCTCATCTTCACCATGGATATCCAATCCCTCTACACCTCCATCCGCCATGACCAGGGCCTCGCAAGCCCTCCGTTTCTTCCTCTCCCGATGTCCCCAACAGTACCCTTCAACCGACACTCTCATTCGTTTGGCTGAACTGGTCCTCACCCTTACCAATTTCTCCTTCGAATCCTCCCACTTCCTCCAGACCAAAGGGGTATCCATGGGCACCCGTATGGGCCCCAGCTATGTCTGTCTCTTTGTTGGCTACATAGAACAGTCCATACACCGGCCCCACTCCCCACCTCTTCCTCTGCTACATTGATGAATGCATTGGCGCCACCTCGTGCTCCCGCAAGGAGGTTGAGCGATTAATCAACTTCACCAACACATTCCACCCTGACCTTAAATTTACCTGGACCATCTCTGACACCTCCCTCCCCTTTCTGGACCTCTCCATCTCCATTAACGATGACTGACTTGACACTGACATTTTTTACAAACACACCGACTCCCACAGCTACCTGGATTACACCTCTTCCTACCCTACCTCCTGTAAAAATGCCATCCTGTGTTTCCAATTCCTCCGTCTCCATCGCATCTGCTCCCAGGAGGACCAGTGCCACCACAGAACACACCAGATGACCTCCTTCTTTAGAGACCGCAATTTCCCTTCCCACATGGTTAAAGATGCCCTCCAACGCATCTCGTCCACATCCCGCACCTCCGCCCTCAGACCGCACCCTTCCAACCGTAACAAGGACAGAATGCCCCGGTACTCACCTTCCACCCTACCAACCTTCACATAAACCAAATCATCCGACGACATTTCTGCCACCTCCAAATGGACCTCACCACCAGGGATATATTTCCCTCCCCACTCCTTTTTGCATTCCGTAAAGACCATTCCCTCCGTGACTACCTGGTCAGGTCCAAGCCCCCCAACAACCCACCCTCCTGTCCTGGCACAGTCCCCTGCCACCGCAGGAATTGCAAAACCTGTGCCCACACCTCCTCCCTCACCTCCATCCAAGGCCCTAAAGGAGCCTTCCACATCCATCAAAGTTTTACCTGCACATCCACCAATATCATTTATTGTATCCGTTGCTCCCGATGCGGTCTCCTCTACATTGGGGAGACTGGATGCCTCCTAGCAGAGTGCTTTAGGGAACACCTCTGGGACACCCGCACCAATCAACCACACTGCCCTGTGGCCCAACATTTCAACTCCCCCTCCTACTCTGCCGAGGACCTGGAGGTCCTGGGCCTCCTTAACCACCGCTCCCTCACCACCAGACGCCTGGAGGAAGAACACCTCATCTTTCACCTTGGAACACTTCAACCCCAGGGCATCAATGTGGACTTCACCAGTTTCCTCATTTCCCCTGCCCCACCCCTCCCCAGCTCCAAACTTCCAGCTCAGCACTGTCACCTTGACTTGTCCTACCTGCCTGTCTTTTTTCCACCTATCCACTCCACCCTTCTCTCTGACCTATCACCTTCATCCACCCATTTCACTCTTTGCTATCTTCCCCCACCCTCCTCCCTGACCTATCACCTTCATCCCCACCTCCATTCACCTATAGTATTCTATGCTACTTTCTCCCCACCCCCACCCTCCTCTCATTTATCTCTCCACCCTTCAGGCACTCTGCCTGTATTCCTGATGAAGGGCTTTTGGCCGAAACGTCGATTTTCCTGCTCCTTCCTTGCTGTCTGAACTGCTTTGCTTTTCCAGCACCATTCTAATCCGCCTCATATCATCAGCCTACATGTCACCTTTTTCTAACTGCAATCAGCTCTGATGAAGGATCACTGGAACAGAAATGTTGACCCTACTTTCTCTCCACAGTTGCTGCCAAACCTGTTGAGCTTCTCCAGCAATTTCTATTTTCTTTTAAATAATTGAAAGTTCTTTCCTTTGTTCTTTCTTTAATTAATCCATTCAAAGTTTAGCTTGAAATATTTTGTTTGTCAGTTTACTATTGCCATGCCGATCGGAGGGAGAATCGATGATTGATACGCTATGTCAGATTTTCTTGTATATTTTTTAAAAATAATGTAAAACAATTCAATTAAGTTCTTTATCAAAAATAAAAAAAACAAGATTTTTAAAGCATTTTCTCCTAGTATTCAAACTTTTCTAATTAATCCAAGTAAGTTTGTGTTCAAGACATTTTCCTGACTCAAACTGGTGTACCCTTTCAGTAGTTTGTTTTACTAATATCTGTTTTAAATTTTCTTTTTAGAAGATAAATTTATGTCCTCTGATCTTGCTAAATGTCTTACTTTGAAGTGATGTTCCACAAACATTTGCAGCAGTGATGGAGTGGTTTGCCCTTAACATTCATGTTGATTCAATTTTTTTTCCTGTCCTCTTCTGGCGCAGATCAATCTATACAGGTAGTAGATATGATGTACCGAAGAGATTTTCTTTTCTCCTTTGTGTTACGGAATTTGTTTTCTTTTCTTGTCCAAGGTTGGAGGTCAGATAGATGCTCATTCAATTGTAACTTCAAAAAATAATCTTTGGAGTATCTTTATATCTGACTTCAAATGAAACTTCAAAGAAGCCTCAAGATGATCTCTCCACTCCTGTCTTCTAAGCCTGCACTCAAGATGTTCTTCAAAACCTGGTTCTTGTCATACAGTCATAGGCAGAGAGATTTAGAGCATGGAATCAGGCCATTCGGTCCAACTTGTCCTTGCCAACCAGAGGTGCTAAATTAATCTAGTCCCATTTGTCAGCATTTGACCCATATTCCTCTAAATTCTTCCTATTCGCGTACCCATCCAGATACCTTTTAAATGTTGCAATTGTATCAGTCTCCACCTCTTCCTTTGGCAGCTAATTCCATACATGCACCACCCTCTGCGTGAAAGGTTGCCCCTTCAGTCCTTTTAATTTTTTTGCCCTCTCAACTTCAACCCATGCCCTCTAATTTTGGACTCCCATACCCTAGGGAAAAGACCCTATTCATCCTGTCCATGCCACTCACTATTTTAACAAATTCCATAAGGTCACCCCTCAGCCTCTGACGATCCAGGGATAAAGCTCCAGCCTATTCAGCCTCTCCCTCTACTTCAAACACTCCTACCCAGGCAACCTCCTTGTAGATCTTTTCAGAACTCTTTCAAGTTTCATAACATCTTTCGTATAGGTGGGAGACTACAATTAAATGTAATATTTCAAACGTGGCCTAACCAATGTCCTGGAGACATGACCTCCCAACTCCAATACCCAATAATATTGTGATATCATTGTAAACTAGAATGGATTTTGAAAATAAGTAACAGCTTTTGCTTTCTGATGTTCCTAACTATGGTAATCCTAACTATGGTAATGAGTGCTACATTTAAAATTTTGTTTTTCATTCCCAATGTCTTACTCTGGGATGGATTTCATGGCCATGAAAAGGGTACAGAAAAGATGTTTTATGATTATACTGATGCTTAGGCACTAGACACACTCAACATAGTCGTACTGTTTTTCACCAGAATGGCTATTCTTCCAATGACTGAATGTATTAATGTCATATTGAAGCAGTGTGATGAAGCTTTGGAACATAATTAATATTGCCACAAGCATGTTTGTAATGAGGGTTTGTCACTTACTGAATCTCCGTATATCTTGAGACATCCGCCCCCTGTCCTCACCATCCACCCCCTGTCCACTGGCACCTGTATGCTCCCATACCCTAGGGAAAAGACCCTATTCATCCTGTCCATGCCACTCACTATTTTAACAAATTCCATAAGGTCACCCCTCAGCCTCTGACGATCCAGGGATAAAGCTCCAGCCTATTCAGCCTCTCCCTCTACTTCAAACACTCCTACCCAGGCAACCTCCTTGTAGATCTTTTCAGAACTCTTTCAAGTTTCATAACATCTTTCGTATAGGTGGGAGACTACAATTAAATGTAATATTTCAAACGTGGCCTAACCAATGTCCTGGAGACATGACCTCCCAACTCCAATACCCAATAATATTGTGATATCATTGTAAACTAGAATGGATTTTGAAAATAAGTAACAGCTTTTGCTTTCTGATGTTCCTAACTATGGTAATCCTAACTATGGTAATGAGTGCTACATTTAAAATTTTGTTTTTCATTCCCAATGTCTTACTCTGGGATGGATTTCATGGCCATGAAAAGGGTACAGAAAAGATGTTTTATGATTATACTGATGCTTAGGCACTAGACACACTCAACATAGTCGTACTGTTTTTCACCAGAATGGCTATTCTTCCAATGACTGAATGTATTAATGTCATATTGAAGCAGTGTGATGAAGCTTTGGAACATAATTAATATTGCCACAAGCATGTTTGTAATGAGGGTTTGTCACTTACTGAATCTCCGTATATCTTGAGACATCCGCCCCCTGTCCTCACCATCCACCCCCTGTCCACTGGCACCCGTATGCTCCCATCCACTGGCCGCTGCCCGTCTGCACCCCCACCTGACCACCGTCCGCCCCAACCCTGTCCAAACCCACCCAGAATGGAGTAGGTTAAGAGCAAATTTCATAGAGGGACTCACACTATGGATGATTTTGTTAAAGATAAACTGGGAACATTACATCAAAAGGTGCAAGAGATAGTAGGAGGCAACTATTCAAATCATCACCAAACAAATAAATCAATGTCTAGGACTATTTTAATTTACACACAACATTTGTAAAATACAGAATCCATTATCAGAAAGAATAATGGGGCAACAATCCAAACTTGCTATTATATTAAAGGGAAAAAAGGTATCAAAATGACAGTTGGAAAAAAAGTGACTTCAGACAATAGAAAAGGCAAGGGGCTCAGCAGATAGCTTCTTCATGGAGTTAGCAAAGACGTAATAAGGCGATTCATTTGTTCTATACTTTGAAATTTTCTAATACTATGAACCCCAACTAAGAAATCATTTAGCTCTGCTGTAAAGGTCAGGTCTGTAGCAAAGCTACCTTAGCACACAGAAGCACGGATGCTGTAACTGAGTAGAATAACTGGCATCTGCTTAGCTTTCTGATGAGCACTTTGATTATTCAATTTTTTTTAATATGTGGGCGACTCACATGCATCTTACGTGTTATGTGCTATGGCTTTTGCCCGAAACGTCGATTTTACTGCTCCTCGGATGCTGTCTGAACTGCTGTGCTTTTCCAGCACCACTCTAATCTAGACTATGGATCTATTTGCCTTATGCTAATCCTTTGTGCCATACAAATGCCAGTCAATAACCATCTCTGATAAAAGACTATCTAACCACTGCTCCTTGACATAGTATTACTATCACTGAATCCCTCATTGGGTTTATTATTGACCAGAAACTCTAGTGGACTCACCATATGAATATAATGGCTACAAGGGCAGGTCATAGGCGAGGAATACTGTGATGAGTAATTTCTGACTGCCCATAGTCTGTCCACCATTTACAAGGCACAAGTCAGGAGTGTGATGGAATTCTTCCCACATGCAAGGTTGAGTTCAGTTACAAAAATATTTGTTACGGATGAGGCCAGAATACTCAAAACGTTCTTAAGCAGGCAGCCCTAGATCTAACTTTGCAAATTGTTTTGCTAAGTGTACAGTGAAAATTACAGGGAGTAAGATAGTTACATTGAGTACTAGATTTTAAAACAGACAAAGAAATTATCCACAAAATTACACAATGAAACAGAAAGAACAGAATAAAGAACCGCTACAGAAATCAACCGATCCAGCTAGACTTAATTATGCTGTTCCAAATAAACAAAAGGCCTCTCAAAATCCTTTTCATCTCTCTACCAAACCAGACTGATCGGAGTCTGGCCCAGTTTATTGCCCGTCTGAAAAAAAAATTAAAGACAGAGTCTCCTTGAGTCATGGGACAGCTTTTAAAAAATAAAGGGACTAGCTTTGTGATTCCACCCCCCACCCCCCCTTAAAAAATTTAACTATCAATACCAAATGATGGCTTCATTTTTAACCCTGTTAGTAGTCTCAATGCACATATATTATACTAACTATAAACATGCAAACGTGCACAACCACATGCAAATTCGGGCCACTGCACCCCAGCCACCAAACACCTCATTTGAGTCTCGATAATGCATGGGCAATCACAGTTTCACAACCTGCCACATGCACAATTGTCAAATTGAATGGCTGCAATAACAAGCTCCATCTAAACAATCTGGCATTTTTGTCTTTATATTTTTCCACAAATGTCAATGGGCTGTGATCGGTGTATACAATTATCTAAGATGCCTTGCTGGTAATGTAAACACTGAAATGTTGTAATGCCAACACCAAGCTTAAAGTTTCTTTCTCCACTGTTGAGTATTTCTGTTGATGAACATTCAAATTCCTGGAAAAATACCCGATGGGTCTTCCTATTCCCTCGTCATCCTCCTGCAGGGCCACCGCACCGACATCCACATCACTGGCATTAATAGCCACCTTGAAAGGCTTTGTGTAATCTGGTGTGGCTAATACTGGGGCAGTAGTTAACACAGTCTTGAGACTGTCAAATGCCTTTTGACAGTCCTCAGTAAATTGAAACTTCTTGCCCTTTTTCAACAATTCAGTGAGTGGAGCAGCCACACTGCTAAGTTCGACAGAAAATTTTGACAAAATCCACTCAACCCCAGGAACCGTAGTCCTGCTTTTTTTTCCGATGGTGTGTGAAATTCCCCAATTATTTTCGCTTTCGCATCTCGTGGGGCCATTTGTCCATGCCCAATAACATGGCCCAAAAGGTGACTTGGGCTTTGACAAATTCACTTTTAGCTACGTTTACCACTAAGCCTGCCTTTCAAAGTCGAACAAATCTGATAAATGCTGTAAATGTTCCTTCCATGAGTGACTAAAAATCACCAGGTCATCAATATAGAACATAGAACATAGAACAATACAGCACAGAACAGGCCCTTCGGCCCACGATGTTGTGCCGAACATTTGTCCTAGCTTAAGCACCCATCCATGTACCTATCCAATTGCCGCTTAAAGGTCACCAAAGATTCTGACTCTACCACTCCCACAGGCAGCACATTCCATGCCCCCACCACTCTCTGGGTAAAGAACCCACCCCTGACATCTCCCCTATACCTTCCACCCTTCACCTTAAATTTATGTCCCCTTGTAACAATATACACCACACAGTTGGGTAATCCAGCAATTACCTTATTAGTCAGTCTCTGAAATGTGGCTGGAGCATTTTTCATACCAAATGGCATGACTTTGAACTGATATAGTCCATTAGGCATTACGAAAGCTGAAATCACCTTTGCTCTCTCTGACAGAGGTACTTGCCAATAGCCTCTGAGCAAGTCCAAAAATATAAGTTGCTTGCCCCACCTTTTTAACACAGTCCTCCTACCATGGAATTGGATATGCATCAGTCTTTGTAACAGCGTTGACTTCGCGATAGTCCACACATAATCATTGGGTACCATCTGGCATTGGCACCATGAGTCTGGGTGAGCTCCAGTCACTGTAACTCACTTCAATTATGCCATTTTGGGGCATGCGCTCTATCTCCTTCTGAACCATGTTAACTTTAGAGGGTTATGTCTATAAGGATGTTGCTTAATTGAAACAGCATCTCCTATATCAATTTTTGAATTCCTCCAAAATAATTACCTCTCGAAGGGCATCATAGGTTTGCTTAATTTTTAAAGCTCTTATCCATCCATCAAAATTACTCTGTTTGATCTTTTCAAACTAAATACAGGTTTGACCTGGGTCCCTCCTTAGATTCCTGAAACATTGCCTATTGGCTTCTGGTACAAACTTATATGCACTTAAAATGGCTTTTTTCACCTCCTCATACTCCCCAGATACCTCGTCTGGTAGTGATGCGAATACCTCACTAGCCCTACTTACAAGTTTTGTTTGGATCAATAAACCCAAATTGCCACTGGTCACTGCATTTATTTAGCCACCTTTTCAAATGAAATTAAAAAAGGCTTCCACATCCTTCTCATCAAATTTAGTCAATGCTTTAATATAGTTAAACATTTTCTCTTTTGGCTTCTGACCACCAGCTCATCTTCACTCTCTTGCTCACTAAACCTACTCTTAGCCTTTTTCTCCAGCTTTTTGTGATGACTTTCCTTTTTAAGTGTCAATTTTTGAAGTTCAAAAGCTTTTTCTTTTTCATTCTCTGCTCTCTCTTTTTCCCTCTCTTCTGCTTTTAATTGTAAATCAAAATGTTTCATTTCTGCTGCTTTTTATTTACCTCTGGCCTCTAACTCAAGTTGCTTCTTTTGCAATTGAATACTTGCTTCTCTATGGATTCTGATGGTTTCTCCTGCCAGTTTAAATACTTACCTACTGCTGTAATTATCTCTGCTTTCCTCACAGGAGCAGACAGCTCCAATTCCAGCTTCTCTGCTAATTCTGGCAACTTGGTCTTAATCACTTTTTGCAAAACATCCAAAATCACCACATCCACATCCAGAAAAGCTTTGGTGACTGACAGAGCCATTACTATCCCAAGCTTTGTCTACCCAACCAAACCAACACCAACAGAAAGACACTAGCACCTACCACTCACTGCTTAAAATCCCGGACGACTCCCCAATCTGTTATGGACTATGCCAGACCACTCAAAACATTCTTAAGCAGGCAGCCCTCAAACCAACTTTGCAATTTGTTTCAGTAAGTGTACCGTGAAAATTACCTGGAGTAAGGTAGCGAGGTTGACTACTAGGTTTTAAAACAGACAAAAAAAAACTATTCACAAAATTGCACAATGAAACATAGAGAACAGAATAAAGAACCCCTACAGCACTCAACCTATCCAGATAGACTTAATTATGCTGTTCCAAATACACACAACAGTCCCAATAAGCAAACTCCCTTTACAGACCAGTATAAATGTGGAATACATGCTTACAGGTTGAAGTTGAAGGGCAAAAAAGAGAGCAAGTTTCCACATGGCCCCCTGTTGAACTTTCCAGTTCAGGACTGAACTAAAACTGCTAAGCTCAGCTAACTAAAGAGCTGACCACTCCCCTCGCCTTATACAGGTCACTTCTAAAACATGACCACTTTGGCCTGAAGTCTCATCTGTTTACATATATAAACAAAAGGCCTCTCAAAATCCTTTTCATATTTTTATCAAACCAGACTGATTGTAGCCCAGCCCTATTTATTGCCCCTCTGAAAATAAATCAATGACAGAGTCTCCTTGAGTCAAGGAACAGCTTTTAGAAAAAAAAAGGACTAGGTTTATGACATACTCAAAAGGCTTGACATTATCCAAAACAAAGCAACCTGCTTCATTGGCATCACATTCTCTCCCTCAAGCATCCATTCCCTCCACTGCCGACACTCAGTGGCAACCATATGAACTATCCACAAGATGCACTGTAGAAATTCACCAAAGATCCCAGAGGCAGCGTGGATCTTGCAGCTGCTTCTGGGATTGCATGCTTAGTTAAAGATTCATTATAGTTCTATTACAGTTATTCTGGTTATTATATGTACACGTTTTGAAGGGATATAGGGCAGAAACAGACAGGTGGGACTAGTTTAGTTTGGGATTATGTTCAGCATAGAATGGTTGGATTGAAGGGTCTATTTCTGTGCTCCATAACTCCTTGACTCCATGTAGGGATGATCTGCATTTGATTAAAAAAAAGCCCATGTCTGCTCACACAAAATGGCCAACGAAAAGGCTAGCTCAGAATAACATTAAAGCACAAGATGGCTGAAAAGATATGAATGAGACTAACAGTCTGTCCCAGCCTTTAAATAAAGAAAACAATGGTACCTTTGAACAAACCTACTCCAAAGCCAGGAAAGGGGGCTTTGAGTGACAACCATCCTAGACAGTTATGATAAGAACATGCCTATAAATAAGCAAATAAATTAGCTCAATAATGAAAGAATTATTATGCCACTAAGCAATAAACACCAGATGCAAGATAGTAGCATACTAAACTCCCTAAATAGCTACCAGAACAACACGTAGCTATTTCAGAGTAAACAGTTATTTCTTAACTACTCTGCAATGTTAAGTGATAGTTTCTAGTTAGAGATTCTCCAACATAAATATAAATACATATAACCAAAACATTTATGCCTATGTGCGAAAGTTAATTACTTTCGGAAATACTCTCATTAGCCCCTAATCGTTCACAACCATTAACCACAGAGTACTAAGAGTAGATATAGTTATACCTGACCTTAATGAACTTTAGAACTGAAATCAGTATTACAAATCTTATAGCAGCTATTTAAAACTAAATGTCTTTTGTATTTTTGCATGTATGATTAGAGCAGTGGGAAATATAAGGGGAATAATTTGGTGGGATACAGTGAATAATAGAATTCAAGCTGTCCTTAAGAGATAAGCCAGTGAGAGTGACTTTGGAATGTGAATGAATAAGATGCATAGAAAGATCCCAAGGACTAGTGATTGTAATGGCTGGTAATCACCAGGAGATCATGGAAAGCTGAGGCTGGTTGGATGGGTGTCTATCACTGATCAGGTATTTTACCGGAGTGGGTGTATGGATTAGGAGGGAAGCACTGTAGTTACGTTGGATGTAATCATTGGAAGACAGAAATGTATATAAAATACTTCTTTTTCCTCCTTGAGTTAGAGTGTGTCATTGATCTATCTTCGATCTGAGCTAAAGATTAAGTGAATAATTGAGTTCATACGTCAAGGCCAGATTCAGGGATGATCCTTTGGCCCTTTCCCTGTTTTAACTGATTTCTGCATGAATAAGCTTCCACCTGCTTACATCCTGCCTACCTTCTGAGTCTTCATTCCCTTTCAGGGAAAAATGCTCTGACATTCTATCTTACACAGGTCCTTCCAAACCCATCACCTCCATCCAGAAGGACAAGGGCTCCCCTCCAAATAACTCACCATCCTAACTTGGAAATATATTGCCATTTCTTCAATGCCATTAGCTCAAAATCCTGGAAGTCCTTCCCTTTGCTCAATGTGGGTCAACGTATAGCACATTAACTGTAGTGGTTCAAGAAGACAGTTCACTAGAGCCTTCTCAAGGGCAACAATAGACTGGTAAGACATGCTGGCATTGCTCCCACGAATGAATTAAAACAAAAATCTTATCCATCATCAGGATGTCGATTCCTTTGGCACAAAAATCATAACATCCCAACTTTGGAAGACTTTACCCTCAATAATAGCATGACATTTACTCTGTGTGTTTTCTTAGTAAAATTAGTTAGAGCCTCTATCCATTAGAAACTGAGTTGCTGTTGGCAAATTTGCATTCAAACAGACAGAACTCACATTGGTTCCTAAAGTTTAGCAAACATTTTCCCCTCTGATCTTCATTCATTATCCTTGATTACCAAGCATGAACCAGTTTAATTCCTACAATCAGAGCACTTCCCTTCCAAAACTAGTTGCATATATAACTGAATAATGACATGAGTATTAATTTATTTAACAGTAAGGCCTCTTATCGTTGATTATTTATCTTAGAGTGAAATTGCATTTTAATTCATCAGTAATTGCATCCAGTTACATTATAGGGAAACAGCCTTTAAAAACCAAATTCTTATCTCCACTTTTTCATGAACTATTACAAGAAATATATCTAAACCTTATTGTTATGTCATTTTTCCAAGCTATTCAAGATATTAACATATTGTCTACTATTAAATGAAAATGACTCAATCATAGCAAGATTAATTTGTTTATTTAAATTTGCATATTGATCATTTGATAGCTAGAGAGGGATATGTGTTTACAGTGGGGGTGTGAAGCAGGGTGTTGCTTTTTTTACTGGGGGATGGTGAGGGAGAAGAATGTTTTTACTGGGAGGTGGTGAGGGAGGGGAATGTTCTTACTGGTGTTGGTGACGAGAGAGGAATCTTTTTACTGGAGATTGTGGTGAGGGAGGGAGATATTTTTACAGGGAGAATGTGGTGAGGGTGGAGAATGTTTTTACTGGAGGGGAATGGTGCGGGAGGGAGATGTTTTTACTGGGGGGGTTGGTGAGGGAGGGGGATGTATTTACTGGGAGGGAAATAGAACATAGAACATGGAACAATTCAGCACAGAACAGGCCCTTCAGCCCACGATGTTGTGCCGACCATTGATCCTCATGTAAGGTAAACCTAATGTATGAACCCTCAAATTTCTGTGACCATATGCATGTCCAGCAGTCTCTTACATATCCCCAATGACCTCGCTTCCACAACTGCTGCTGGCAACGCATTCCATGCTCCCACAACTCTCTGCGTAAAGAACCCGCCTCTGACATCCCCTCTATACTTTCCACCAAAAAAGCTTAAAACTATGACCCCTCGTGTTAACAACTTCTGCCCTGGGAAAAAGTCTCTGGCTATCAACTCTATCTATGCCTCTCATTATCTTGTATACCTCAATTAGGTCCCCTCTCTTCCTTCTTTTTTCCAATGATAAAAGTCCGAGCTCAATCAACCTCTCTTCGTAAAATAAGCCTTCCATTCCAGGCAGCATCCTGGTAAACCTCCTCTGAACCATCTCCAAAGCATCCACATCTTTCCTATAATAGGGCGACCAGAACTGGACACAGTATTCCAAGTGCGGTCTAACCAAAGTTTTATAGAGCTGCAACAAGATCTCACGGCTCTTAAACTCAATCCCCCTGTTTTTACTTGGGGGGTGATGAGGGAGAGATGTGTTTTTTGGGGGGGCAGGTGGTGCTGAGGAACTCTGATTTTAAATCTCCACTGCCTTGCGGCCATACCCACTCATGGGAAAAGCTTTGGGAGTAAACCCTGAGGACAAATCTAGAGTTGGAGTCCCTAAGGCAGTCCGACGTTGTCTTCAACCTCGTTCTGGCAACTCCTGCAATGACACTCGTGCCTAGCTGTGTCGGCCCTTGACCTTCTCTTGGACAACATCATTGGCATGGAGAGGGGAGACCTGCTACATGGGTAACTGCCAGTCTTCTATGCAACCTTGCCCAGGTCTGCACCCAGGAGAGGGCACTCCAGCATCACCTCACCACAACATGAAAAGCAACAGTGTACTGTTTGTAAGCCTGCGCTCGGTTGGCATAAAGCAAGGCACCAGGGTTGCTTATGACAGAGGGAAAGGCCATTGCGCTTCACTGGACAGCTAGCACTCGCCTTAGGCTGGGCAGCCCTCAGCTAATTAGGTGCTGTCCTGCCAGAGTCTGCCCGCTCCACTGGGTGCGTGGGGTTAGGGATACAAGTAGCTGGAACTGTGGCCTGTAAACACTGCACCAAGCACAACAAGAAGACAAAGGACGAAGTCAGCACTCAGATAGAATGCTGGATTTTACGGGCCATGACCACTGGTATACCAGATCGGGAGATCAGCAACACACACGACAGCAGTGATTAACAATAAATTGCTGAGGCTCCAAGTGGACATTGCAATGCTCCAAGTGGACACGCCTCGCAGAATCGGGAACACTACATGAGAAAGACTACACCCTCTTCTAGTGGGGGAAGGGCTCAGATGAGACCAGTGACCATGGAGTCGACTTTGCCGTGAAGAACTCACTGCTGAAGGTGGTAGAGCTGAGTGAGAACAGGATGGAGCGGCTTTTCTCACTTCAACTCCACACATCTGATAGGCCTGTCAACCTTGTCAGCGTCTATGCCCAACCCTCTACTCTACACAAGATGCAAAGGACAATATCTACGTCCAGCTCTCAATGGTAATACAGGGTCCCAAGTCAGGAACAGTTGCTACTCCTTGACAACTTCAACAGCAGAGTGGATGCTGACCACGGGTCGTGGCCAAGCTGCTTGGGGCAGAATGGGATTGGCAAGATGAATGACAATGGGCAATGACTGCTCAAGTTTTGCATTCTCCATGAATTGCGTGTCACTAACGCCTACTTTCAGACCAAAGCTCAGCACAAAGTGTCATGGTGACATCTCTGCTCCAAACACTGGCACTAGATAGATCTGATAATCACCAGACACCGTGACCTGAGAAACACGCTCATGACTCGTTCCTTTCAGAGTGCCAACTGCAACACGGATCATTCTCTGGTTTGCTGCAAGATCAGACTTTGGCCAAAGAAAATGCATGAGGCCAAGCCTCCGGGCAAGCAGTGCATCGGTGCCAGTAAGACCCAAGATCCAGACAAAGTGGCAGAGTTCATCAAGTCACTGGAAGATGCACTCTTTTTGGACCCACCAGAAGGAGATGCTCAACAGAGATGGGACTCCCCCAGGGACACTATCCACAGCACTGCACTCAAGGCTTTCAGTAAGAAACAGGGCAAGACACAGGACTAGTTTGAAGAGAGCTCAAGTAAGTTCACCACTGTCATCGAGGCAAAGCATGTTGCACTACTAGAGCACAAAGGCCACCTTACCCAGGCAACACTGCAAGTACTAAGGATAGCAAGAGGCAAGGCCCAGAAAACAGCCAGATGCTACACAAATGATTACTGGCTACAACTATGCAACCACGTTCAGTCATCATTTGACACAGGCAACATCCGTGGAGTATATGAGGGGATAAAAAAAACCATTGGTCCAACCCAGAGCAAGACAGCACCACTGAAAACCATAACAGGCAAGACCATCAAAGACAAAGGCAAGCAGGTGGAGAGATGGGTGGAGCATTACTCTGAACTGTACTTCAGAAACAAAAAGTATCTCAGACAGCACGCTAGACACCATGGAATGCCTGCCTGTCATGGAGGAACTGGATGCATTGCCGACTGCCGAAGGGATGAGTAAAGCAATCGACAGCCTGTCTACTGGGAAGACATCAGGATTGGATGGCATTCCACCAGTGGCCAGCAAGTGCACAAAGGGCATTCTGCTTACCCACCTCCATGAACTACTGCGCCAGTGCTGGAAAGAAGGAGCAGTGCCACAAGTTATGAGAGACTGCAACATTGTCACCCTATATAACAACAAAGGGGACAGAAGCGACTGTAACAACTACAGGGGGAATCTCTTTGCTGAGCATCGTTGGGAAGGTCTTTGCTTGCATGTTCATGAACAGACTGCAGGAAATCGTCGAAAGGGTATATCCCGAGTCTAACTGTGGTTTCAGGTCAGAATGCTCCACAATCGACATGATCTTCTCCCTTCAACAGTTACAAGAGAAATGCAGAGAGCAAAGACGATCACTCTATGTCGCCTTCATTGACCTCACGAAGGGCTTCAAAATTGTGAGCAGAGACAACCTGATCACAATCCTCGCCAGGATTGGCTGTTCGCCAAGCCTCCTCAAGGACATTTCAATCATTCCACATAGACATGAAGGGTGTCATTCAGTTTAAGGTTCTTCTTCGGAGGTCTTCAACATTTGCACTGGTGTGAAGCAAGGCTGTGTGCTTACTTGTTCAACATCTTCTTCACAGTCATGCTGAAACACACCTTTTGAATATCAACTGATGGTGTCTACATGCACACCAGATTGGACGAGAGGCTGTTCAGTCTGTCCTGGC
The DNA here is from genome assembly GCF_037043375.1 of Chiloscyllium plagiosum. NCBI lineage: Eukaryota > Metazoa > Chordata > Chondrichthyes > Orectolobiformes > Hemiscylliidae > Chiloscyllium > Chiloscyllium plagiosum. Next base: position 86,688,134 of record NW_028270145.1, on the reverse strand, counting down.
TGAGGGCGAAAGCCAAGGTTCATGAAGTACTCATCAGGGACATTTTGTTTGCAGATGACGCGGCACTGGCAACACACTCAGAAGAGTAACTGCAACACCTCATGGACAGATTCTCAAGAGCCTTTCAGGACTTCAGCTTGACCATCAGCCTGAAGAAGACCAACATGTTGGGTCAAGGCATTGACCAGCAACACCCGCCATTACCATCAACAACTACAACCTGGAAGTAGCCCACGAGTTTACATACCTTGGCTCCACCATCACGGGCAGTCTCTCCCTAGACTCTGAGATCAACACACAGATCAGCCAAGCAGCTTCAACATTCATCAGGCTGGGAGAATAGAAAGGTGCAGATGCATGCCAAGGTTGCAGTCTACAGAGCTTGCATCCTCAGCACACTGCTTTACAGCGGCGAGATCTGGAGCCTCTACTCCAGACAAAAACGGCATCACAATGCCTTCCACCTTTGCAGCCTGAGACAAATCCAGGACATCAAGTGGACTGACCAAGTCACCAACAATGAACATGAATGTTGACAGGTGGGAGCGATTGCTCTTGCTGGAGGCTGGAATTACGCAGAGGTCTAAAAAGAGGAGAAGAGAAACTAAGGCTTGCTGCTGAAGAAAAGTGCACCCGCCGAGAAAACAGCACCAAGACAGTGCCTTCAAGTGTAATTGTTGCAGCCGAGACTGCTACATACAGCCACAACAGACACTGCTCTACCAACAAAGGTTGAAGCAAGACCTCCTAATTGCAGATCCACAGTCTCGCGAGACTAACGGATGCCACCAAAGATTGATCATATGTATCTGTTCAGAAAAACCACACTGAATTTAATGGCTCTTGTTCTGACCTGTACACCAATCAGAAGCCATAAGCAGCCCCTCATCATAATTTTTGGAATCCCCACAAGAAAATCTGTAACAGTCAGATTGTTCCTTGCTTATCCTGCCTGTTCAGGAACTACCATCCAATTATAGTATCAGCTGCTCTTTAACAGGGTGGGCAATCATAAAAGGTACCGCCCATTAAAAATGTAGGCTATCAGTTTTTACTGGATGGCCTCCCAACATAGAGCCATAGAGATGTTCAACTTCAGTCCAACCCGTCCATGTCAACCAGATATCCTAGCCTAATTTAGTCCTATTTGCCAGCACTTGGCCCATTTCCCTCTAAACCCTTCCTATTCATATACTCATAAAGATGCCTTTTAAAAGTTGTAATTGTACCAGCCTCTACCACTTCATTGCAAACACACGCCACCTTCTGCGTGAAAAAGTTGGCCCTTAGATCCCTTTTAAATTTTTCCAATCTCACCTTAAACAATGATGTACTATCTCTGGCAGTACCCTTCTGCTGACACCCTCCTTCGACTGACTGAACTGGTCCTCACCCTGAACAACTTCTCTTTCCAATCCTCCCAATCCCAGTACCTACTATCTATGGCAGAAAGGTACCAGCCATGGATGGATCAGGCCACCAACTGACCACTAGTAGACTGAAAATTAACCTCAAAGCCTTTCTTGCTCCTATCTTAAGTGGCGATAGGGGGATGGGAATTGGATGGACAACAGATAATCCAACCTCCCATTACCAAGCTTTAAATTGAGCTTGCAAAGATATCATCATTCTTACTTAGACTTAATACTAACTGAAAAAAAGTAAACGTGGACTGACTTGAAAATATATAATCTTTCATGAAATAACATTGACTGAATACATATTATACAATTACTTTCATGTTTTAAGCTAATGTACCATTAACAACGGTAAAGTCTCAATGATCTAATCACTACTGTTTTCTTCAATTCATTAAAGACAAGTTTAACAGCAATCTATCATTTTTTTTTAAACAGTATGGTTATAATTACTTTTACTGGCTGTGGATTTATGTATCAGGTTTGAATATGACAGTAACTCTGTTGTACAAATAGACAACAAGTGAACCAGATGTCATTCTCAGTAACGTATGATTTGCTATTAAATACAACAGAACAACAAAAAGAAAGAACTTGCATTTATATGCCAAATTTCATAACCTCTGGGCATTCTAGATCACTGTAAAACCACTTAAAGAATTTTGAAGTGTTTACCACTGTTACAATGTCAGAAATGCATCAGCTAATTTCATATATCCTAGACCCACAACAACGATTAAATATTGACAATATAATTAATTTTAGTTTATGATGCTTGAGGAATAAATATTGAACAGGACATAAGGAGGAAAATTCATCTGCTTTTTATAAAAATTCATTCACGAGATGTGGGCATCACTGACTAGAGACCAGCATTCATTATTTATTCCTAATTCCCCAGAGGGTGATTAAGAGTCAACCACATTGCTGTGGGTCCGGACTCACGTGTAGGCCAAACTGGGGAAAGAGGGCAATTTCCTTTCCTAAAGGACATTGGCGAAGCAGATGAGCTTTTTCTGATAATCAAAAATAGTTTCATGGTCATCCTTAAACTCTTAATTCCACATTTTCCTTAATGAATTCAAATACCACCATCTGCCATGGTGGGGTTCAAATCTGAGTCCTTAGAACATTAGCTGGTTTGCTGGAGTAATAGTCTAGTGTTATGGACCAGGCCAGACCCCCTCAAAACTTTTCAAAAAGGTAGCCCAGACACTAACTTTTCTAGTTATTTTAAACTGGTATATAGTGGATAGTCCAGGAGTAATGCACTGGCCAACCACTCAGTTTTAAATAAAACAGAATTTATTTACACACAGACAAAAGAGAACCAAATTTAGAATAGCATAACTATTTGAACACCCAATCGACTCTATCACAACTTAATGATGCAGTTTCAAATACTTGTAATGTCCCCATAAACAGCTCCTTGGCAGAAAAAAAGTAAAAATCAAGCACCGATTCTTACAGGAGTGATGTCAGAGAGAGAGAGAATCAACATGAAACTGCTTCTTTGGATCCCCAGCAGCTTCTCTGGGTTCCCAGCTAAAACTTGACCAGTAGCTCAAACAAAACAGCTTGCTAAAACCAAACCAAATCCTGAACTGGGAGAACTGACCACACCTCTTACATTGTACAAATGTTTTTTTAAAAAAGACAAGGCCAACATAACTTTGTTAAAGGAGCAGCATCATCACACTAGTGATAATACCACAAGGACATCACCTCTTCAAAGTATTTTTCAAAGTATAGCAGAGCCTTTTTATGTATACCTAATAGGACCACGAGAACATTAGTTTGTTATTTTTTTCTGATAGCATTTCCTCTGAAGTACCAACCTGGATTATTATGCCTAAAGAGTGGAATGTGAACCTGCACTTTACTAGCATAAAAGTATAACTTGTCTGACATCTAAAAAAGACATGAATCAATGTTAGAAACAATGTTATAAACACATAGCATGCATTAACGACCACGTATTTTTAAAATCCTTTTCTTGGGTGTGGATGTTTATTACCTATGCACTGTTGATGTCATTCTAGCTGGGGGATGTCACAGGTTTGGAAGGTGCTGCTGAAAGAGCCTTGGAGATTTTCTGCCCTGTAACATTTAGATGGTTAGTCTGATGGTGGAGAGAGTGAATGTTATTAGATGGTGGATGGGATGCCAGTCAAGTGGGCTGATACTGGGGATTCAAAAACTGGGGATCTCAGAACATAAGTGTATAGATAGGAGCTGAAGTGTTTGCAGCCGTGTTCAGTCAGAAGTGCTGGAGAATGACTCATCGAGGCCTACTCCTGAGATAGCCTCAACAAAGAGAATATATTTGTGAAATCTTTTTCTCTGGTTCATTATTTAACTGTACACCACTATTCATGACTCAATATCGCAGGTTTGTAGGTGTTTTGACATGATCCATTAGTGCAGGATTACTTAGCTCTATTTATTACATGTTACTTCCACAGTTTAGAATGTAAATAGTCCTGTGCAGCTGGTGAACAATGATTTATTGTGCTGACTGGATGAATGTAAGAATATTATTCGGATAGCACAATCAGCATATGTCTTGATCAATGCATGCTGGGAGTGAAGTTCAACTTCAATAAGAGCTGAAAATAATCCAAGGTGTATTTGTTCACTGTTAAGCACCATTCTAAATTTTTCTTCCTATTGATTTCAGTAGTCCTGGCCATCTTATTCGATGCATTGCAGCTATTCTCCTGGAAGGTTACCTATTCCCGTGTTAAATGATCAAAAAGAGCTAAGATCCAGTCTAACTGTCAGATCCTCACCCTATTTCAAACATGCTCTTCATGCAAAAAGATACAATGGTGATACTATGAAACTTAGTATGTCTTTGATCCAATTCTAGATATTTTTGAATCAAGCTGTTCAGAGATGATATTATAGACCTCTGAAGCAGGTGGATCTTGAACCTGGGCCTAGAAATAGGGACATTACCATTACATTGTAAGGACTCTCTTGATTTAATTCTATTGGAAAGGCAACAGATTTTCTCCACCAACCTCCTATTTGATCTCTTTGGTCACTTGACAATCAGCCCAATTCGGTCATTAAAATCAATTTCTTTTTCTTTTTTTTAACAGGACTCCAGCCATCATTTGCTTGTTACTGTTCCAAGGAATTCCTTTCTAAAGGGTGGCATGGTGGCTCAGTGGTCAGCACTGCTGCCTCACAGAACCAGGGTCCTAGGTTCGATTCCAGCCTTGGGCAACTATGTGAGTGGAGTTTGCACATTCTTCCTGTGTCTGTGTGGGTTTCCTCCTGCAGTCCAAAGATGTGTAGGTCAGGTAAATTGCCCATAGTGTTAGGTGCATTAATCAGAGGGGAAATGAGTCTGGATGGGTTACTTTTTGGAGGGTCGGTGTTGACTGGTTGGGCCGAAGGGCCTGTTTCCACACTGTAGGGAATCTAAAAGCATAGCGATCGGATCTGGATCGATTTCTCCAGCAGAGTTCAAACTGGTGTTTTCACAAGTATATTGTGACTTGCCTGCTTTCATACTTTATGCTCCAATTTGTGAAACTGAGTGTCACTTGCTAACCACCCTTTCAATCTGCACTGCCAGTTTTAAAGCACAAAAAAGTTCTCAATAACATCTTTATGCAGACAAGAATGATTACACAAGAAGGAAACTGATAGAAAAACTCAAAAACTGAAACTCTGAAAATGTTTATTCTGAGAAATGAAACTCTGAAAATGTTTATTCCTAATCCACCATGAAATGCAGATACCCTGATTTCCAATGAATCATAGGGCAGAATCTTACAAGAACCTGAGTGATGTGGGCATTGACAAGTCAGTTGGGAAAATATGGCAGATCTCGTGGTGGGAAAGCACTAATGTGTCAAATCTTGTGGTGGGAGAGCACTTTGGTGACAGTGATCACAACTGCCTCACATTTAGCATAGCCTTGGAAAGTGAAAGGAGCAATTACCGAGGGAAGATATTCAATTGGGGAAAAGGAAATTATGATGCTATCAGACAGGAGTTGAGAAGTATAGACTGGGAGCAATTGCTCCACAGAAAGGGCACAGCAGACATGTGGAGACTATTTAAGGAGCAGTTGTTGCGAGTGATGCACAAATTTGTTCCTCTGAGGCAGGTAAGAAGAAGTAAGATTAAGGAACCTTGGATGATGAGAACAGAGGAACTTCTCGTCAAAAGGAAGAAGGCAGCTTATGTAAGGTGGAGGAAGCAAGGATCTAGCCCAGCTTTAGAGGATTACAGGCTTGCTAGAAAGGAACTCAGAAATGGACTGAGGAGTGCCAGGAGGGGACACGAAAAAGGCTTGGCAAGAAGGATTAGGGAGAACCCAAAGGCGTTTTACTCATACGTGAGGAATAAGAGAATGATCAGGGAGAAGGTAGGGCTGATCAGGGATAGCAGAGGGAACTTGTATGTGGAGTCTGAGCAGATAGGGGAAGCCCTAAATCAGTTTTCGCTTCGGTTTTCACCAAGGAAAGGGAACTTGTTATAAATAAAAACTTAGAGGAGCTGGGATACAGTCTTGACCAGATCAAGATTGATGAAGTTGATGTGCTGGAAATTTTGGAAAACATGAAGATTGATAAGTCCCCAGGGCCAGACCAGATTTATCCTAGGCTGCTCCGGGAAGCGAGAAAGGAGGTTTCAAAGCCGTTGGCGAGGATATTTGCCTCCTCACTCTCCACAGGAGTAGTATAGAAGGATTGGAAGGAGGTGAATGTTGTTCTCTTTTCAAGAAGGGGAATAGGGAAATTGCTGGCAATTACAGACCAGTCAGTCTTACACCTGTGGTCAGCAAAGTTTTGGAAAGAATTCTGAGGGATAGGATTTATGACTATTTGACAAAGCATAGTGTGATTAAAGGCAGTCAGCATGGCTTTGTGAGGGGCAGGTCATGCCTCACAAATCTTATTGAGTTCTTTGAGGAGGTGTCAAGACGGTCGAGCAGTGGATGTGGTGTATATGGATTTCAGCAAGGCATTTGATAGAGTTCCTCATGGTAGGCTCAGTCATAAAGTCAGGAAGTAAGGGATACAGGGAGATTTGGCTATTTGGGTTCAGATTTGGCTGGCTGACAGAAGGCAGAAAGTGGTTGTAGATGGAAAGTATTCTGTCTGGAGGACAGTATTGAGTAGGGTACCACAGGGCTTTGTACTTGGGCCTCTGCTCTTTGTAGTTTTTACAAATGCAAGCATAAGAGGTACAGTTAGTAAGTTTGCAGATGACACCAAAATTGGAGGTGTAGTGGACAGTGAAGAGGGTTACCTCAGATTACAACAGGATCTTGACTAGATGGGCCAATGGGCGGAGAAGTGGCAGATGGAGTTTAATTCAGATAAATGTGAGGTGCTGCATTTTGGGAAAGCAAATCTTAGCAGGACTGATACACTTAATGGTAAGGTCCCAGGGAATGTTGCAAAGAGACCTTGGAGTGCAGGTTCATAGCTCCTTGAAAGTGGAGTCACAGGTAGATAGGATAGTGAAGAAGGTGTTTGGCATGCTTTTGTTTATTGGTCAGAGCATTACGTACAGGAGTTGGGAGGTCATATTGCGGCTGTATAGGACATTGGTTAGGCCACTGTTGGAATAGTGCGTGCAGTTCTGGTCTCCTTCCTATCGGAAAGATGTGTGAAACTTGAAAGGGTTCAGAAAAAAATTTACAAGGATTTTGCCAGGGTTGGAGGATTTGAGCTATAGGGAGAGGTTGGTGCTGTTTTCCCTGGAATGTCGGAGGCTGAGGGGTGACTTGATAGAGGTTTACAAAATTACGAGGGGCATGGATAGGGTAAATAGACAAAGTTTTTCCCTGGGGTTGGTGAGTCCAGAACTAAAGGGCATAGGTTTAGGGTGAGAGGGGAAAGATATAAAAGAGATCCAAGAGGCAACTTTTTCACGCAGAGGGTGGTACGTGTATGGAATGAACTGCCAGAGGATGTGGTGGAGGCTGGTATAATTGCAACATTTAAGAGGCATTTGGATGGGTATATGAATAGGAAGGGTTTGGAGGGATATGGGCCAGGTGCTGGCAGGTAGGACTAGATTGGGTTGGGATATCTGGTCGCCATGGACAGGTTGGACCAAAGGGTCTGTTTCCATGCTGTACATCTCTATGAATCTATGACTTGGATGAGGAGGTTGAGGGGTGGGTTAGTAAATTTGCAGATGACACAAAGGTTGGAGGCGTCGTCAATAGTATAGAGTGCTACTGCAGGCTGCAGCATGACATAGACAGGATGCAGAGCTGGGCTGAGAAATGGCAGATGGAGTTCAACCTGGATAAATGCGAAGTGATGCATTTTGGAAGGTCAAACCCGAATGCTGAATATAGGATTAAACACAGGATTCTTGGCAGTGTGGAAGAACAGAGAGCTCTGGGTGTGCAAGTATATAGATCCCTCAAAGTTGCCACGCAGTGGATAGGATTGTTAAGAAAGCATATGGTGTTTTGGCTTCATCAACAGGCGGGATAGAGTTTAAGAGCCGTGAGGTTTTGCTGCAGCTCTACAAGTCCCTGGTGAGGCCACACTTGGAATATTGTGTCCAGTTCTGATCGCCCTACTATAGGAAAGATACAGAGGCTTTGGAAAGGGTGCAAAGAAAGTTTACCACGATGCTGCCTGGACTAGAGGGCTTGCCTTATGAAGAAAGGTTGAATAGGCTTGGACTTTTCTCTCTGGAGAGAAGGAGGAAGAGAGGAGACCTGATTGAGGTATACAAGATAATGAGAGGAATAGATAGATTCAATAGCCAGAGACTTTTCCCGGGGCAGGATTAATGGGTACGAGGGGTCATAGTTTGAAGATATTAGGAGGAAGGTATAAAGGAGACGTCAGAGTTAGGTTTTCTACACAGAGTGTTGTGAATGCATGGAATGCACTACCAGTGGTGGTGGTGGAAGCAGAGTCATTGGGGACATTTAAGCAACTGCTGGACATTCACATGGATAGCAGTGAATTGAGGGGTGCGTAGGTTGATACTATATTTTACATTAGGATTGAATCTCAACACAACATCGTGGATCAAAGGGCCTGTTCTGTGCTGTACTTTTCTATGTTCTATGTTCTATGGCAGAAGTGGGTATTGCAGATGCTGGAGATTAGAGTCAAGATTAGACTGGTGCTGGAAAAGCACAGCAGGTCAGCCAGCATCCAAAGAGAAGCATGGGAAAATATGATGAGCCTTGCAGAAATGAGATTCTTGATATTGAGAAAAAAATGCCCAATTCTCCAACCGGCTTCTGAACAGAGAGGTGAGAATCTCACTGGTGAGCAGCAACAGCCTTATTTTATCCATTGCATGCATTTTTGTGCTGTTATTATCTAACATTGTCTCATTGAAATGCAGTTTCCTATTTTCTCACCCTACAGGTAGAAAGAAGATGGCAACCATTCCTGACATAAAAGTCAGAGTGTACCTGATGACTCCAGGACACTGCTGCTCATCCAGGCCTCTATCCTGGACAACAGTTTCTAACATCTCAAGACACAGTTCATGGACAGTGATTAGAGTGGTGCTGGAAAGGCACAACAAGTTGGGCAGCATCTGAGGAGCAAGAAAATCGACGTTTTGGGAACAAGCCCTTCATCAGGAATGGGGTTCCTGATGAAGGGCTTTTGCCTGATATGTCAATTTCTCTGCTTCTTGGATGCTGCCTGACCTGCTGTGCTTTTCCAGCACCACTCTAATTCTGTTCACTGAAAGCCAAGGTGTGTGATGGTTGTCAAGGGATGTGGTGTGGAAGCTGGAAAACTCAATTGGAGTAATTGAGGCTGCTTACTGGGATGCAGAAGGGATAATTGTGAGATGGGGAGCTAATAGAACATGGAAGGGAAAGGAGTAATGCAGAATAAGGGGAAGGTTTCTTACAGGAATTAGAACCCTGGCAAAGATGGGGAAACTGTGTACTGCTACGTCTGGCATAGTGACATGGTATACCTGGGGCTCAAGCGTTAAAGATTGGCAATGAACAGTTAAATAAACAGGCTAGGTAGGAATGTGGGCAAGATTAAATTTGATTGTGTTGACATTGACGGCAGCCAAGAAGGGACTATGAAGATTTTGGGTGTCATCTAGTGACTGAGGCTTTAACTCACTTTGTGTAGCACAATTGCTCACAATTTCTGATTTGCATCCCTAACTAGAGGAATCAAATTGCAGACAGCGAATAGAGTAATATGGATTTAAAAATGTACAAGAACTTTGTTGTTTTACACCCAAGCAATACTTAACTTTGGAGATGTAGGAGATAAAACTGCATGGTAATTTTACCCTGTGCTTGCAAGGGAAGTTGCCACAGAGAAGGGAACGAATCTAGGTGACAAAGGAGACCAGATATCACAGAGGGAATGGTCCTCATTGAATTCTAAAAGAGAATAGGAGGGGAAGCTGTGTTTTCTTGTGATATTGTACCAAAAGTGGTAGAAATAGCAGAGAATGATTCATTATGAAGGCTGGGGGTGCAGTTGGAAGAGGAGTAAGAGCAGAGCACATGGGAAAGAATAAATGTCGTAGTTGAGGAATCCCTCAACCCTTCTGGTGGAGATCCTTTGTTGAGGAAAAAGGAAAATACATTGCAAGTCTAGTATGGGAGGTTGTATTGTCTAAACAGATCTAACAGAAAGGACAAAACTAGGAGAATGGAATCGATTCCTCCGAGAAAGCAGGGTGTAATGAAATATAATCAAATCGACCTTGGCAGTCAGTAGGCTTTTGGTTAATGATGTTTGATAGTCTGACCCTTGAAATTGAGATAAACAATTCGAATAAAGGGAGAGTCAGAGATAGACCCCCTGCACACAAGATAGGGTGGATGTTGAATGTAAAGTTGATTAGGTTTTCCAGTTCAGCATATTATGATCTAATTAGGATCAATTCACCCATTAAGAGAAATCCAACTACCTCATTTTGCCCAATAGAACTAAAACACAAAGTTTCACAATCTTTATAAACAAGCCACAAATGTTATTGTGCAGAGAACACTAATCAAGACAAATATGATTAAATTAACACTGCAGATTTTTTTTTAACCAACATCCCTAAAATCTTCTCCCAAAAATTCCTATAAGATACATGCCTCTTGAAATTACTTACCTCTATAGGAACCATGATAGGTATGTCACCATCCTGTGTAATGAGTTTAATTATCCTCAGCTCCTGCTATTCTCAAAGTCAAAGCTTTAATTTACCAGCTTTTGACCGTGGAAGCCTTAGCCCTTGTTCTGACTACTTTTCCTTTTTCTCTTAACTGGGTTGCTGGTTACTTTCTTTGTCACAAGGCTCATAGAGGAATACAGCAGATTCTTAATGTTGTTTCCAATTAGACAATCTTCCAGCTTCTGTTTCCTCAAAGCAGTCAACCGAAAGTAAGGCCTTCTTCATTCCACATGGCGAATGATAAAGTTACGGTGTATTTTTGCTTTGTATGCATCAAACTAACCATCATTTATTTTGGCTAGGTCTTAGTGAGGTGAAAAACACACTAAGTCCCTTTTTGTTTGGTTTCTCTTTTCTGTTTCCGTCTTCAATGTATGTTTACAGCTAGGCCAAGCCTAGCTAATGTCCTGTCTTCTGCTGTTAGCTCCTTGCAGATCTCTACATGACATTGGCGCACAGAAAGTATCGCTGAAATTTGCTGCGGAAGCTCTAGATACTGTTCTTCCTCCAGATTCCACCACTCCAGCCGATACCCACTCTTTGCTACAAACACCTAATCACATGAAATGAAAATATATGATTTCAATGGCCAATCAATCCCTTGGATCAAGCAGTCAAGACTTTATAGGTGTGCTAAAATTTCTCACTGTACAGAAGAAATTATGTTCAGGCTTTACTGTCTACTCCTATGAACATTCCTGTGTTTTGATCAGAACAAATATTCATCATGCCAGATTTTTATTTATTGTAATGACCAAACTTTACATTATATTTAATGATATGTCTAATCATAAAAAAAACTGCTCGACTTAAGTGTAAATCTATAATATGCAAAAAATATTGAGTGAGAGCATTGAATAGTTCTAAATTGTTGATACTCCATTGAGCAAAGCATAATATTGCCTCAGGTTATGTGAAAATCGAGATACTGAACTGAAACCCTTTATTTTATGTTTCCAACTATATTACATGCTGGAAGTATAACAGTAAATTTAACAGAGACTGAAATGTTTAAGTGAGGATAACTAAATAAACCTCTTCTCTGACATGTCTTCTTCCACCTCTCCTGAATCACCCCCACTTCTTTTCACTTCCAATTTTCTGCTCCCTCCTCAGAGCCAACTCACCATCCATTTCCTCCCATATCTTTGTCTGCAGCCATCCCCACACCTTTCTTTTCTCTATTCCTTTTTCATTTGAACTTCACTCCTTCTCCTCTGTAATTACCTTCCATTCCATCCAATTCTATAAGGTAATAGAAAAATAACACTACAGAAACAATACAGTGCAGAAAGAGATTAGTTGGCCATCATGTCTGCATCAGCTGAAAAATAGGAAAAAAACCTACCATTCTGATCCCATGTGCTAGTACATGCTTTGTAATCTTTGTGTTGTGATCACAAAATGTTCAGACAATATATCCAGAGAACATAACAGGAACTTTTTAAAAACTGACTGCATGAAATGTCACGTGATCAGCTCTGCATGTGTCTTTTCCATAATGCACATGGTCTACTGTTTGATAGTCTACAAGAAAAAGCAGATATAATGTAGAATTCAACTTCATTAGGCTGGTACAACATATTACACATGCATTTTAAATTTGAATTTTGTTTCATTAAAAGACCAAACAAGTCAATTCCTTCAATTCAGTGTAATTAAAATGGGTTATTTTATGTATATGCGATGCTTCCATGCATATTGTGTATAGTTTTAAAATGATAGCATTTGGTCTACTGTTCCCCATTATAAATAATATACTGTATATAAGTATGTAAATGAAATGTGGTTACATTTATTAAGAAGGAATTTGGAGAAGTTTCAAATTTTACACCCAGCAGCTTATGTGATGCAGTTATAAATTGTATGGGACTTCTTGTTTTTAAATGCTGAAGTTTTATGAGACAGAAATTCCTCTCCATGCTTGAGAGCTGCAATGTATAAGAAATGCAATTGCATCAAGTCATTAAGACAAATGGCTAAGTTCATCATGCCAGATAGCAGTATTTTATTTATTGTAATGACAAAACTTTACATTAAGTTTAATGTTATACCTTATCACAAAAATTACTCATCATAAGTGCAAATTATACGATATTAAAATATTGAGTGACAACATTGAACTACTTCTAAGTTTGTTGATACTCCATTGAGCAAAGCATAATGTTGCCTCAGGTTATGTCACAATTGAACTACTGAACTGAAGCCCTTTAGTTTATGTTTCTAACGGTATTACATTTTGACAATATAACAGTGTATGTCACAGAGGCTGATACATTGAAGTGAAAATAGAGTCATAGAGATGTACAGCATGGAAACAGACCCTTCGGTCCAACCTGTCCACGCTGACCAGATCTCCCAATCCAATCTAGCCCCACCTGCCAGCACCCGGCTCATATCCCTCCAAGCCCTTCCTATTCATATACCCATCCAAATGCCTCTTAAAACCTCTTATTTGACTTATCTTCCACCTCTCCTGAATCACCCCTCATCTTCTCACTTCCAATTTGCTGTTCCCTTCACAGTGCCATCTCTTCATCCTCTTCCTCCCTTCTCTCTGTTCCCAGACGCCTCTCACCCCACCTCTTTTTTTTTCTCTATCCCTTATTCATTTGAACTTCACTTGTTTTTTCCTTGATAATTACACCACTTCATCCAATTCTGTAAGTCATCAGAAACATAACACCATCGAAACAGTACAGCACAGAAAGAGACCACCTGGTCATAGAGTCATAGAGTCATAGAAATGTAAGCACGGAAACAGACCCTGGTCATAGAGTCATAGAGATGTAAGCACGGAAACAGACCCTGGTCATAGAGTCAGAAAGATGTACAGCATGGAAACAGACCCTTCAGTCCAACTTGTCCACGCCGACTAGATATCCCAAACCAATCTATTCCCACCTGCCAGCACCCGGCTCATATCTCTCCAAACCCTTCCAATTCATATGCCCATCCAGATCCTTTTAAATGTTGCAATTGTACCAGCCTCCACCACTTCCTCTGGCAGCTCATTCCATACACGTACCACCCTCTGCGTGAAAATGTTGCCCCTTAGGTCTCTTTTATATCTTTCTCCTCTCACCCTAAACCTATGCCCTCTAGTTCTGCACTCCCCCACCCTAGAGAAAATATTTTGTCTATTTATCCTATCCATGCCCCTCATGATTTTATAAACCTCTCTAAGGTCACCCCTCAGCCTCCAAAGTTCTGGTGAAAACAGCCCCAGGCCTATTCAACCTCTCCCTATAGCTCAAATCCTCCAACCCTGGCAAAATCCTTGTAAATCTTTTCTGAACCTTTCAAGTTTCACATCTTTCTGTGGGAAAGAGACCAGAATTGCACACAATATTCCAACAGTGGCCTTTGCATCAGCTGAAAAGAAAAACGAGCGATCCATTCTCAGCCCACATTTTAGCACCTGCTCTGTAGCCTTACAGGTTGCAACAATTTAATTGTAGATCCAAATTTTTTTTAATTAATACGTTTATGATGCCACCATCAAAAGACAACAAATTCCAGGTTAAAAGCAAATTACTGTGGATGCTGGAATCTGAAACCAAAAGAGAAAATGCTGGAAAATCTCAGCAGGTCTGGCTGCATCTGTAAGGAGAGAAAAGAGCTGACGTTTCGAGTCTAACTGACCCTTTGGCAAAGCTCTTCCAACCCCAGCCCTTGCCATGTGTTCACCATACCCTCTGACCTTCCCCTCTCTGAGGCTGAGCATGCTGTTCTCAGCAAAGGACTCAGCTTTGTACCCTTACGTCCCCACCTCAATGAATTCTGGGCTCGACATGATGCTGAGCTCTTCTTCCGTCGCCTCTGCCTTCGTGCTCACTTCTTTGGGCAAGAGTCCTCCTCCCGCTCCACAGATCCTTTCACATCCTTCCAACATTCCACCCCCGCCAGGACAATTTCCTGCCCTCGATCTTTTCATTGACAATTGTCGACAGGACATTGGCCGCCTTAATTTCTCTGCCCCTCTTACCCATTCCAACCTCTCTCCATCCGATCTTTCTGCCCTTCGCTCCCTTAGATCCAACCCCAACCTAGTCATCAAACCTGCTGACAAAGGGGGTGCTGTTGTCATCTGGCGTACTGACCTCTACCTCACAGAGGCTGAGCACCAACTCTCAGATTCCTCCTCCTATCTCCCCCTGGAGCATGACCACACCACTGAGCATCAAGCCATTGTCTCTAACACCGTGATTGACATCATTTCCTCTGGATGCCTCCCCCCCACATCTTCCAAACTCATGGTCTCCCAACCCCGGACAGCCAGTTTCTACCTACTCCCCAAAATCCACAAGAAGGACTGTCCCGGCAGGCCTATTGTGTCAGCATGCTCCTGCCCCACTGAACTTATTTCCTCCTACCTTGAATCCATCCTTAATCCTCTGGTTCACTCCCTCCCCACCTACATCTGGGATTCCTCTAATGCCCTGCGACACATTGACATCTTTAAATTCGTAGGCCCTAAACACCTTCTATTCACCATGGATGTGCAATCTCTTTACACCTCCATCCCACACCAAGATGGCTTGAAAGCTCTTCACTTCTTTCTCAAAAAGAGGCCTGAACAATCTCCATCCACCACCACTCTCCTCTGCCTGGCTGAACTTGTTCTCTCTCTCAACAACCTCTCCTTCAACTCATCCCGGAGCTTTGACAAAGGGTCAGTTAGACTCGAAACGTCAGCTCATTTTCTCAGATGCTGCCAGATCTGCTGAGATTTTCCAGCATTTTCTCTTTTGGTAGCAAATTCCAGGTATCCATTTCACTCACAATGTAAGTTTTTCCTCATATCCCCTCTAATCCTTCTGTCCATCACTTTAAATCTGTACCTCCTGGAAATGTACTTCTTTGCAACAGGAAACAAGGCTTTCCTGTAAAGATCTGTCTTGATCTTTAAAAATTTTGTACATTTCAAACTCCTTTCTCCTAATGAAAATAAGCCTAGCATATCCTATCCTTCCTCATAGTTGTAATTATCAAGCCTTGTCAATATTCTTATCGTTCTCCAGTATACTGTCTCCTGAGCAATTACATCCTAGCTGTAATGTGGTGACCAGGGCTGTAAGCTGTGGCTTAACTAACATTTCATACAGTTCTAGCATTCCATCTTAACTTTTGTTTTTATACCTTGACAATTAAGGAAATTATAGAAAGCCTACAATGTGGAAATAGGCCATATGGCCCACCTAGTTCACATTGATGTTCCGAAAAGTATCTCACCCTGACCCATCCCCTTATCCAAACCTTGCATTTCCCACAGTCAATCCATCTAGCAGGCATATCCCTGGACAATATGGGCAATTAAGCACAGTTAATTTGCCAAACCTGCGTATTTTTGGACTGTGGGAGGAAACCAGAGCACCTGGAGGAAACACACGCAGACATGTGGAGAATATGCAAATTTCACACAGACAATCCGTGGAATGAAACCTGGATCCCAGCCATTGTGAGGTGGCAGTGTTAACCATGAGCCAATGAGCTGCCCTATTCCTTCCATATGCTCTTTTTGTTGCTTTATCTATCTGTCCTGCCACCTTCTAGGATGTGTAGACTCCAATATCTCTCATTTCCTTTATTTCTCTAAATATCCCTATGTTCATTATATATTCTTTAGCTTTGTTCACTCTCCCAAAATATGACCTCACACTTCTCCAGCTTGATGTCCATTTGCCATTTTTACATAAGAACATAAGAAATAGGAGCAGGAGTTGGCTATCTTGTCTATCAAGCCTGCTCCATCATTCAATAAGATCATGGCTGACCTTTTTGTAGATTCAACTCTGCTTACCCACCCATTCACTATAACCCTTAATTCCATTACTGTTCAAAAATCTTTTGATTTTTGTCTTAAAAACATTCAACGAAGTAGCCTCAACTGCTTCACTGGGCAGGGAATTCCACAGATTCACAACTATTTAGGTGAAGAAGTTTCTTCTCAATTCAGTCCTAAATCTAATCCTCCTTATTTTAAGACAATGCTCCCTAGTTCTAGTTCCACCTGCCATTAGAGACAATCTCCCTGCTTCTATCCTATTTATTCATTTCACAATTTTATATGTTTCTATAAGATCCCCCCTCATTCTTCTAAATTCCACCCACTTAACCAAACTTATTCTTGACTCAACAGCTATCCTCTCCACCATCAACTTCTTAGCACATTTTTGTGTCATCTGGCTCAATCAGATCTGCCACCTTTAATTCTGACCTATTCATATATCTTAACCAGCACTGAGCCCACTAAAAACTACTTTCCAGTCACAAAAACATCCATCAACTATGACTCCTTGTTTCCTGTTGCGACTTTGAATCCAACGCATCACATTCCCCTCTGTTCCATGAGCTTTACTTTCCTAACTAGCCTTGTCATACTACATATAAGATTCCATTTAGACAACATCAACTACACTACCTTCATTGCTTCTTACTTCTTCAAAAGCTTCTAACTACGTTAGTAACCAATGATATTCCTTTTGCTAAACCATGCTATTCTCACTGTTTAATCTGTGTCTTTCAAAGCAACAGCTTTTTCTATCTCTTACAATTGATTCAAATACTTCATACACCACTCAAGTTAGACTGACTAGTTTGTAATCATTTGACTGATGCCTCAAAAACCTTTTGAAACAGTAATCTGGCAGAATTTGTAAAGAGAGAAAGAGGGTTAAAGTTTTGAGTCAACTACTTGGACTCTTCTTCAGTATACTTCAGTGGTGTATTGGTGAGTTATTTAGATGAAGCATTTTTTTGAATAACAAAATGTCAGAGATGACTTTCTGCAACACTGATCTAATCCAACCTTGATCAGAAAGCAAATGACTACATATCCTTGTGATGTGTTAGTATTTTTTTAGATTTTTTTTTAGATTACTTACAGTGTGGAAACAGGCCCTTCGGCCCAACAAGTCTACACCGACCCTCTGAAGAGCAACCCCCCCAGGCCCATTCCCCTACATTTACCTCTTCACCTAACACTATGGGCAATTTAGCTTGGCCAATTCTCCTAACCTGCACATTTTTTGGACTGTGGGAGGAAACCGGAGCACCCAGAGGAAACCCATGCAGACACGGGGAGAATGTGCAAACTCCACACAGACAGTTGTCTGAGGTGGGAATGGATTATTTTTATATGCTGTGGTTGTTTAATTGAAACTCCTATCTGATATGGATGGGAGAGGAGGACAATAAAATTCATTCACTGTACTCACTGTATACCCATGACTGCGTCACCAAATACCAGACTAATGCCATTTACAAGTTCGCTGATGACTCCACCACAGTCAGTCGAATCTCAGATAGTGACGAAACAGGCTACAGAGGAGAGGTGGAAGACCTTGAAAAATGGTGCACTGAGAACAACCTAGTTCTCAATGCTGGCAAAACCAAGGAACTCATTATTGACTTTCAACAGTATGTTACTCATGTCCTCCCCTACACATTAACAGCACAGAGGTGGAATAAGTGGAGAGTGTCAAGCTCCTGGGAGTGGTCATCCACAACAAGCTTTCTTGGACTCTTCACATGGAAGCACTGGTTACCAAGGCTCAACAACATCTCTTCTTTCTCAGGCAGCTGAGGAAATTTGGCATGATGGTGAATACCCTTGCCAACTTTTATAGGTGCACCATCGAGAGCATTCTGTCTGGATGTATCATGACCTGGTATGGCAACTGTACCATTCAAGATCGGAGACGGTTACAGAGAGTGGTGAACTTGGCCCAGACAATCACAAAGGCCGACCTCCCATCTGTAGAATCAATTTATCAAGCCCGGTGTCAAGGAAAGGCCGCCAGCATTCTCAAAGTTCCATCCCACCCTTGCAATGTTTTTCGACAATCTCTACCATTGGGCAAAAAGTACGGAAGCCTGAACACACGCACCAGCCGGTTTCAAATCAGTTTCTACTCTACAAGAGTATGTTAGAATACTGAATGGACTCACAAATTCTTAACATTCGCCTGCACCTGTGTTTTTGTTTTTGCCATTGTTTATCTATTATTTACTTATCTATGCTCCTTAACTCTGTGATCTGTCTGTATTGCTCGTAAGACAAAGCTTTTCACTTAGCCTTGGTACATGTGACAACAGATTCAATTCAATTCAATTCAATTAAGGCTATTAAGACCTTTTTCAATGCAGAACAGTTGAATATTAATTTTATTTTAAACGTCCAGAGAGTGAAAGCTTTTCTGATAATTTAGAGGAGATCTGTCTGGGGTCAAGTGCAAGTTCCGTGTTTCTCCTAGAAAATACTTTTCAAGAGTATTTCAGGGAAAATACCATTACCTTAGTAAAAATGTTTAGGTTCTGTATCTTCCAGACTAAAAGCATTTGCTTGAAAATCTATCGCTTATTCAAAATCAAGAAAGTCAAACCTCTTAGTTTTGTAAGTATCGATTTTAAGAACTTTATTTAGCTGTGCATTTTAAGGTTTTGCTAAAATGTCTTTAATGTCAAGATAGATTTGGTTTTGGATTTACTGTCTTTATTGTAATAGAATTCTGTTGTTAAACTACCTCTGCAGCCTCCTGTAACTATGTTTTAGGAATTGACCATTATGTTAGCCAAAACTAAAACAGATCAATCAAGCCTGATTTCATTCTGCGATCTGACTTGTTCAATAATACCGTCAGCTGAGGTTGTAACAGATGTTGATTCCTCTTGTATTATAGCTGTTCTATCTAATATTCCAAATGCCTCCTCTTTGTCGAGAATGGCTGTATCATCCCTCTTATTTGTCAAGACAGAGACAAACGTACTCATTGAGAACTCTGCTCAATCTTCTGTACCCATAGGATTTGAGCTATAGGGAAAGGCTCAATAGGCTGGGGCTGTTTTCCCTGGAGTGTCGGAGGCTGAGGGATTACTTTGTAGAGGTTTATGAAAGCACAAGGGGCATGGATAGGGCAAATAGACAAGGTCTTTTCCATGGGGTGTTGGAGTTCAGAACTAGAAGGCATAGGTTTAGGGTGAGAGGGGCAAAATTTAAAAGAGACCTAGAGAGCAATTTTTTCACACTTTGAGTGGTACGTGTATGAAATGAGCTGCCAGAGGAAGTAATGGAGGCTGGTATAATTACAACATTTAAAAGTTAAAAAACACACAACACCAGGTTATAGTCCAACATGTTTATTTGGAAGCACTAGTTTTCGGAGCGCTGCTCCTTCATCAGGTGGTTGTGGAGGATAAGACTGTAAGACACAGAATTTACAGCAAAGGTTTACAGTCTGATGCAAATTATATATTTAAAAAGACCTGGATTGTTTGGTAAGTCTCTCATCTTTTAGAAAGACCATGTTTGTTTCTGTGCTTTTATATGTAAATTGCATAACTTTCTTTTAAAGTTACATGCTCAAGTGAACTTTAACAATAGATGCATGTAAGCTCAGATAATGCATTGAATGTGTGGGCTACCCTGTGTGAGGTTGTCTGTGCTACAATGTTCAGACTGATTTTATTTCTAAAAATTGGATTTATGGAGCCTTACATTGATTCATTCAATTTTTGAGCTAAATAAAATGTAATTCTCAGGTAAAAAAATCACCCCACAATTGTGTGTGTGTGTGTGTGTGGTGATGTGAATGTCTGTGAGAGAGTGTCTGTACATGTATGTGTGTGAGTGTGAGTGTAAAGGGATATAAGTCTGTGAGAGAGTATGTATGTGAGTGTGGGAGTAGATGTGTGAGCATATGAGAGAGAGCTCGTGTATGAGAGAGGGTCTGCATGAGTGTATGGGTCTGCATGATTTTGTATATGTGTGTGTTTCAGAGAGTGTGTAGTGCAGTGGAGTCACTTGTAGTGTGACATGAACCCAAGGTCCCAGTTGAGGCCATCCCCATTGGGAATGAACATGGCTATCAGCCTCTGCTCGGCCACTGTGCCAAAGTCCACCTTGGAGGATGGTCACTAGAAGGTCTGTGGTTGAATGTTCCGGTGACCCATTGCACTACACACTCTCTCACACATATATGCA
Organism: Chiloscyllium plagiosum; assembly: GCF_037043375.1. Lineage (NCBI taxonomy): Eukaryota > Metazoa > Chordata > Chondrichthyes > Orectolobiformes > Hemiscylliidae > Chiloscyllium > Chiloscyllium plagiosum. The sequence goes on along the minus strand of NW_028270145.1, from coordinate 86,667,569 downwards.
GGTGCTTACACACACACCCCCACATATATATTTGTGAGGTGAATTTGTACACACAGAGTTACATTTTATTTTGCTCAAAAATTGCATGAATTCATGCAAGATTCTGTAAATCCCTTTTTTTAGAAATAGAATCAGTCTGAACCCTGCAGCACAAACAGCCTCACACGGTACCTCACACATTTAGTGCATTATCTGAGCCGACATGACACCAATTGTTAAAGTTCACCTGAGAATGTAACTTTAAAGAAGTTCTGGAATTTACATATGGAGTCATAGAGATGTACAGTACGGAAGCAGACTCTTTGGTCCAACTTGTCCATGCTGACCAGATATCCCAACCCAATCTATTCCCATCTGCCAGCACCCAGCCCATATCCCACCAAACCCTTCTATTCATATACCCATCCAGATGCCTTTTAAATGTTGCAATTGTACTAGCCTCCACCCCTTCATTGCCATCACTGCATTTGCCTTCCTAACTACTGACTTAACCTCTAAGTTTAACTTGAGAGAATCCTGGACTAGAGCTTTAAAGTCTCTTTGGACTTCAGACTGAGAGTCATGGAGTCAAAGAGATGTACAGCATGGAAACAGACTCTTTGGTCCAACTCATCCATGCCGACCAGATATCGCTACCCAATCTAGTCCCACCTACCAGCAACTGGCCCATATCCCTTCAAACCCTTCCTGCTCATCTACCCATCCAGATGCCTCTTAAATGTTGCAATTGTACCAGCCTCCACTACTTCCTCTGGCAGCCCATTCCACTCACGCACCAACTTCTTTGTGAAAAAGTTTCCCCTTAGGTCTCTTTTATATCTTTCCCCTCTCACTCTAAACCTATGCCCTCTAGTTCTGGACTCCCCCACCGCAGGAAAAGACCTTGTCTACTTACCCTATCCATGCCCCTCATGATTTTATAAACATCTATAAGGTCGCCCCTCAGCCTCCAACACCCCAGCGAAAACAGCCCCAGACTATTCAATCTCTCCCTATAGCTCAAATCCTCCAACACTGGCAACATCCTTGTATATCTTTTCTGAACCCTTTCAAGTTTCACAACATCCTTTTGAAAGGAAGGAGACCAGAATTGCATGCAATATTCCAAAAGTGGCCTAACCAATGTCCTGTACAGCCACAACATGACCTCCCAACTCCTGTACTCAATACTCTGACCAGTAAAGGAAAGCATACCAAACGCCTTCTTCACTATTCAATCTACCTGTGACTCTACTTTCAAGGAGCTGTGAACCTGCACTCCAAGATCTGTTTGTTCAGCAACACTCCCTAGGACCTTACCATTAAGTGTATACAACCTGCTAAGATTTGTTTTCGCAAAATGCAGCACCTCGCATTTATCTAAATTAAACTCCATCTGCCACTTCTCACCCCATTAGCCCATCTGGTGTGAAAGAACTAAACCCAACATGGTCATTCTAAAAAAATGAGAGACTTAACAAACAATCCAGGTCTTTTTTAGTGTCTAATTTCAGTTGCATCAAACTTTTGCTATAAATTCAGTGTCTTACGATTTTATACTCCATAACCACCTGCTGAAGGAGCAGAGCTCCGAAAGCTAGTGCTTCCAAATAAACCTGTTGGACTATAACTGGAGTTCCGTGATTTTTAACTTTGTACACCCCAATCCAACACCGACACCTTCACATCATAACATTCAAAAAGCATCTGGATATGAATAGGAAGGGTTTAGAAGTATATGGTCCAATTGCTGGCAAATGGGAACGGTATAGATTAGGATATCTGGTTGGCATGGATGAGTTGGACTGAAGGGTCTGTTTGTGCGCTGTACATCTCTATGACTCTAAGTGTAATTCTGAATGACTCAAACATTTTATTATATATCCTCTTAATCTTAGCATACTGATAAAATATCTTTGGGAGTTTATTGAATTTACCATGGATGTTCCAGGGTTTAGATGTTTCAAAAGGAATGGGGGATGGGGGAGGGGAGGTAAAAGAGGTGAAAGAATGGCATTGCTAATCAGGGATAGTATCACAACTGCAGAAAGGGAAGCTATTAAGGAGGGTTTGTCTACAGAGTCAATATGTGTACAAGGCAAGAAACAGAAATGGAGCAGTCACTTTATTGGGAGTTTTCTACAGACCCCTCAAAAGCAACAGAGACATGGCAGAGCACATTGGGAGGCAGATTTTGGAAAGGTGTAGAAGTAGCAGGGTTGTTGTCATGGATGACGTTAACTCCATTAATATTAATTGGAACCTCCTTAGTTCAAATAGCTTGGATGGAGCTGTTTTTGTCAGGTGTGTCCAGGAAGGCTTCCTGACTCAATAGGCAGATAGGCCAACTGGAGGGGAGGCTATATTGCGTTTGGTGCTTGGCAACGAACCATGCCAGGTGTCTGATCTCTTGTTCCTATTCATATACCCACCCAAGTGCCTCTTAAATGTTGCAATTGTACCAGCCTCCATCACATCCTCTGGCAGCTCATTCCATACATGTACCACCCTCTGTGTGAAAAAGTTGCCCCTTAGGTCTCTTTTATATCTTTCTCCTCTCACCCTAAACCTATACCCTCTAGTTCTGGACTCCCTAACCCCAGGGAAAAGACTTTGTCTATTTATCCTGTCCATGCCCCTCTATAAGGTCACCCCTCAGCCTCCGACACTCCAGGGAAAACAGCTCCAGCCTGTTCAGCCTCTCCTTATAGCTTAAATCCTCCAACCCTGGCAACATCCTTGTAAATCTTTTCTGAACCCTTTCAAGTTTCACAACATCTTTCCGATAGGAAGGAGACCAGAATTGCAGTAGCCTAACCAATGTCTAGTACAACCGCAACATGACCTCCCAACTCCTGTACTCAATATTCTGACCAATAAAGGAAAGCATACCAAATGCCTTCTTCACAATCCTATCTACCTGCGACTCCACTTTCAAGGAGCTATGAACCTGCACTCTAAGGTTTCTTTGATCAGCAACACTCCCCAGGACCTTACCATTAAGTGTATACATCCGGCTAAGATTTGCTTTCCCAAAATGCAGCACCTCGCATTTATCTGAATTAAACTCCATCTGCCACTTCTCAGCCCATTGGCCCATCTGGTCAAGATCCTGTTGTAATCTGAGGTAACCCTCTTCGCTGTCCACTACACCTCCAATTTTGGTGTAATCTGCAAACTTACTAACTGCACCTCTTATGCTCACATCCATATCATTTATGTAAATGATGAAAAGTAAAGGACCCAGCACTGATCCTTGTGGCACTCTACTGGTCACAAGCCTCCAGTCTGAAAAACAACCCTCCACTACTACCCTCTGTCTTCTATCTTTGAGCCAGTTCTGTATCCAAATGGCTAGTTCTCCCTATATTCCGTGAGATCTAACCTTGCCAATCAGTCTCCCATGGGGAACCTTGTCAAATGCCTTACTGAAGTCCACATAGATCACATCTACTACTCTGCCCTCATCAATCTTCTTTGTTACTTCTTCAAAAAACTCAGTCAAGTTTGTGAGACATGATTTCTCATGCACAAAGCCATATTGACTATCCCTAATCAGTCCTTGCCTTTCCAAATACATGTACATCCTGTCCCTCAGGATTCCCTCCAACAACTTGCCTGCCACCGATGTCAGGCTCACCGGTCTATAGTTCCCTGGCTTGTCTTTACCACCCTTCTTAAACAGTGGCTCCAGTCTTCCGGCACCTCACCTGTGACTATCGATGATACAAATATCTCAGCAAGAGGTCCAGCAATCACTTCTCCAGCTTCCCACAGAGCTCTTGGGTACAGTTGATCAGGTCCTGGGGATTTATTCACCTTTAACCATTTCAAGACATCCAGCACTTCCTCCTCTATAATCTGGACATTTTGCAAAATGTCACCATCCATTTCCCTACAGTCTATATCTTCCATATCCTTTTCCACAGTAAATACTGATGCAAAATATTCATTTAGTATCTCCCCCATTTACTGTGGCTCCACACAAAGGCCACCTTGCTGATCTTTGAGGGGCCCTATTCTCTGAGGAGAAAGTGAGGGCTGCAGATGCTGGAGATCAGAGCTGAAAATGTGTTGCTGGAAAAGCGCAGCAGGTCAGGCAGCATTCAAGGAACAGGAGAATCGACGTTTCGGGCATAAGCCCTTCTTCAGGAATGAGGAAAGTGTGTCCAGCAGGCTAAGATAAAAGGTAGGGAGGAGGGGCTTGGGGGAGGGACATTGGAAATGCGATAGATGGAGGGAGGTCAAGGTGACGGTGATAGGCCGGAATGGGGTGGGGGCGGAGAGGTCAGGAAGAAGATTGCAGGTTAGGAAGGCGGTGCTGAGTTCGAGGGATTTGCCTGAGACAAGGTGGGGGGAGGGGAAATGAGGAAACTGGAAAAATCTGAGTTCATCCCTTGTGGTTGGAGGGTTCCCAGGCAGAAGATGAGGCGCTCTTCCTCCAACCGTCGTGTTGCCATGGTCTGGCGATGGAGGAGTCCAAGGACCTGCATGTCCTTGGTGGAGTGGGAGGGGGAGTTAAAGTGTTGGGCTACGGGGTGGTTGGGTTGGTTGGTCCGGGTATCCCAGAGGTATTCTCTGGGATGTTTCAGAGAACACCTCTAGGAAACCCGGACCAACCAACCCTCATTCCTGAAGAAGGGCTTATGCCTGAAACGTCGATTCTCCTGTTCCTTGGATGCTGCCCGACCTGCTGTGCTTTTCCAGCAACACATTTTCGGGCCCTATTCTCTCCCTAGTTACCATTTTGTCCTTAATGTATTTGGTGAAGATCTTTGCATCCTCACTCTCCACTGAAGTAGTACATCTTGATTGGAGGGCAGCAAATGTAATTCCCTTGTTCAAGAAAGGGAACAAGAATAATCTAGGGAACTACAGACCAATCAGACTTATATTGGATCGGATTTTGAGAGACAAGATTTATGATCACTTGGGAAACCATAGCTTGATTAGAGATAGTCAGCGTGGCCTTGTGAGGGACAGGTCCTTCCTCACAAATCTTATTGAATTCTTTGAGGATGTGACAAAATACATTGATGAAGGTAGAGCAGTGGATGTGATGTACATGGATTTTAACAAGGCATTTGATAAGGTTCCCCATGGTAGGCTCATTCAGAAGGTAAGGAAGCAAAGGATACAAGGAGTTCTGGCTGTCTAGATACAGAATTGGCTGGCCCATAGAAGACAGAAAGTGGTAGTAGATGGAATGTATTCAGCCTAGAGCTTGGTGGCTAGTGGTGTTCTGCAGGGATTGGTTCTGGGAGCTCTGTTCTTTTTGATTTTTATACATAACTTGGATGAGGAAGTGGAAGGGTGTGTTAGTAAGTTTGCCAATGACATGAAGGTTTGTTGAGTGGTGGATAGTGTGGAGGGCTGTTGTAGTTTGCAACGGGACATTGACAGGATACAGAGCTGGGCTGATAAGAGGAAGATGGAGTTCAACTTGGAAAAGTGTGACGTGATTCATTTTGGAAGGTCGAATTTGAATACAGGGTTAAAGAGCAGGATTCTTGGTAGTGTGGAGGAGTCTTGGGGTCCATGTCCATAGATTCTTCAAAGTTGCCATTCAAGTTGATGGAGTTGTTAAGAAGGCATATGGTGTGTTGTCTTTTATTAGCAGGAGGATTGAGTTTAAGAGCCACGATATAATGCTGCAGCTCTATAGAACCTTGGTTAGACCACACTTGGAATATTGTACTTAGGTCTGGTTGCCTTATTATGGGAAGGATGTGAAAGCTTCTGAGGGAGTGCAGAGGAGGTTTACCAGGATGCTGCTTGGACTGGAGGCCATGTTTTATGAAGTAAGGTTGAGGGAGCTAGGGCTTTTCTCATTGGAGTGAAGAAGGATGAGAGGTGACTTGATAGAGGTGTACAAGATGATGAGAGGAATAGATAGAATGGATAGCCAGAGACTTTCTTCTCAGGGACGGAAATGGCTATCACAAGCAGCAGAACTTTAAAGTGATTGGACGAATGTTTAGGGGCGATGTTAGAGGTCACTTCTTTACCCAGGGAGTGGTGGGTGCGTAGAATACACTGCTCGTGGTGGTAGTAGAGTCAGATACATTAGGGATATTGAAGCAACTCTTGGATAGGCACATGGAAGATAGTACAATGAAGGGTACGTAAATTAGTCTGATCTTAGAGTAGGATAAAATATTGGTACAACATCAAGGGCTGAAGGGCCTGAGCTGTGCTGTACTGTTCTTATGTTTTTATGTTCTATGTTTACCTGCCAATATTTCCCATATTCTTGTTTTGCTTTCAAAATTTCCTTGTATAACATCTCTTCTGTATTTTCTATACTTCTTAGGCTTTCTAGAGTTCTTGTGATTGTTAAAAGATATATTTTTCTGATTCATCTTACCTTGTATGTTTCTAGATAATCAGAGGGTGCTAGATTTGGCAGTCTCAGACTTCCGTCTTTGAGAAGACGTTTCCATACTATGTCTATAGAATCCTGCTTTGAAATGACCGAACTGGGAGTGATTTTCCTTTAAGTAACTGTATCCAGTCCACTTTTGCCAGGTCACCTATTACTTTCAAAACTTTTGTCATCCAGTTTAGATCTTCCACTTCTGTTCTACCCTTGTCCTTTTGCATAATGATGTAATGGTCACTATCTCAAAAATGTCACCATCAGTGTGGATTTCACCAGTTTCCTCATTTCCCCTTCCCCACCTTACCCAAGCTCCAACCTTCCAGCTCAGCACCGCCCTCATGACCTGTCCTACCTGCCTATCTTCCTTTCCACCTATCCACTCCACCCTCCTCTCTGACCTATCACCTCCATCCCCACCCTCATTCACCTATTACTTTCTCCCCACCCCACCCCTCTCTCATTTATCTCTCCACTCTGCAGGCACCATGCCTCTATTCCTGATGAAGGGCTTTTGCCCGAAATGTCAATTTTCCTGCTCCTTGGATGCTGCCTGACCTGCTGTGCTTTTCCAGCACCACTCTAATCTAGACTCTGGTTTCTAACATCTGCAGTCCTGGTTTTTACCTGCTGTTACTTATCCATTTGCCCCGCTTCCTATTTTAACACTAAATTGAGAACTATGATCACTCTCATTGGGATCGTTCAATACTGGCATAAAAAAAGCTCTCTTGAATGCAGTTCAAGAATTTTCAATCCCTTGTGCCTTTCATACTATGATTACCAATTGATAGGAAGTTATTTGAAATCCTCAACTGTTGCACTATCGCTTTTGCTCTCAAAAATTGTGACATATTTGTTTTTCTACCTTTCTCTCTCACAATTTAGGGATCCAAAGTATACTCCAAGCAATTTTGCTGCCCCTCTTTTAGTTCGGTGCTCAACCCATATGAATGCATTTGATGTCTCATTTAATATGTAAACCCTTCCTACAGCTGTAATTGCTTTCTCACCCTCCAATATTTATCCATGACTATCCTGCTGGAATAGGGTACAGGGATGCTGAGTTGTTGAGATTTTGTTTCTACAACAATAAGACTGCTTCTTTTTAATCAAGATTAGAGTGGTGCTGGAAAAGCACAGCAGATCAGGCAGCATCCGATGAGAGGAAAATTGATTTCCAGCCATGAGCCCTTCATCAGGATGCTTCCTCAGATGCTGTCTGACCTGCTGTGTTTTTCCAGCACCACTCTAATCTCCAGCATTTGCAGTCCTCACTTTCGCCTAGTTGCTTCTTTCTAATATCTAATCCCACACTACTATACAATGGAATCATTTTTCTCAACTGTCCACTTGCAGATTTAAAGCTCTTCTTCCGTAAACTATTTATGCTCCTCTACCGTCACCCTCCACCCCAGCTCCCTCTTCCCTTTTTTTTAAGATTAGATTCCCTACAGTGTGGAAACAGCTCTTCCATCCCAGCAAGTCCACACCGAAGAGTAACCCATCCATACCCAGATCCATTTCCCTCTGACAAATGCACCTAACACTACGGGCAATTTAGCATGGCCAATTCACCTAACCTGCACATCTTTGGACTGTGGGAGGAAACCGGAGCACTTGGAGGAAACCCACGCAGACACGGGGAGAATGTGCAAACTCCACACAGACAGTCACCCAAGACTGGGATTGAACCCGGGTCTCTGGCGCTGAGGCAGCAGTGCTAACCACTGAGCCACTGTACCGCCCCAAGATTTTGTGCCATATTCTTGTCTGCTACCCTTACTGATCTGCTTCAGTGCTGCACTAATTATTTTCTAACTGGTTTTGACTTGAAGGTTACACTTTGCTGCAGTAAATTGACCAGGAGATTGTGTTCCATTTTTGCACTTTTTATTACCATTTAACAATTGAATCTGCCACATCAAAGGCTGCAGAAGTAATGAACATTTCTAATATTTTTCTGTTTTCTTATTAGTATGTCTCTTTTGAGATGAATTAGGTCAATTATCAGCTAATGTCCTCCCTCCCTGTGGGGAAACAGCTTGCTTCTGTTCAATGCTTTCTCATAGAAGCGGTTCTGTAATCAGAAACTCATTAGAGTTAAGGACTGAACTTGTGTCCCAGTACTCCATCATATCATATTAGTATTCCAGTGCACTGATGTTGGCTAGAAAAGGCTTGCTATATTTTCATGATTTTTCTGATCAGGAGCTCATCTGAACGCGTAATCAGTAAAGTCGGAACTTTGCTCAAATGACATTGTGTGATGAAAAACTTGCATTCAGTGGTTGAACAGTTCAGTATCTTCCTGCAAATTAATTTTCTGTTAGCAGTTGGGCACATTTAAGTATTAAGAACCTACATTCAAGTCGTGGTTGCTAAACACAGATTAATCTGAAAATAATTAATTACAATAGCAATGTAAATACTGAAGGGGCAGGATTATGAAAGAAGGCTTAGACATTTTCTAATCAATCTTTACAGAGATGTCATTACATACATCTGGAGTAGATTGGACTTGAACTCAGGTCTCCTGGCTCAGAAGTAGGGACATTACCACTGTGCCACAAGAACACTTCAAAGATTGCAAGGTAAGCCTACAAGTTTTAATTTATAGCAGGAGGAATACAGAATTCATTCCAAAACATTTTAATTATTTTATTTAATCTTTCATGATGGAACAATTACAACTTAACCAAGTTAGAAAAGTTGCTGAATTAAATTACACTTCTAAATTTTCTTTTTGAAAATATTCTTAAAGTTACATTTTTCATAGGGGAGAGTGACACTTTTCACAGTTTGCTTGCCAAAATGTTGTACTTATTCTAGTAGAGCTAAAGTGTCAAAGTGTACAGATGATGCAGCAAAACACTTAATCTACAATATGTATCACATGCATACCATATGGAATTTGGGCAGGAAACGTTAATCTGATGTGCGTGCATTATTTATAGGATTTGCTGCATCCACTTGAGCTGTTGGAAAGAAAACTATTCCATCACCTATACATCTTGACCTACTCTCAAATACTTACTGCCCTGCGTTGATGGATATGCAACTTATGCTGCATGCAGCCCACATTATAAAGATATTCGAAAAACAACACATACTCACCAACAAATTCCTTTTTATCTTTCATCCAGCCTGTTGAAATTGCATGCAATGTCTAATAGTTGTTTATTGAAGTGCGACATGTGAAACTATTGATGAAGGATTATTTGGTAAACCTCAAACAGATGTTCATTAGTGTTAACACATCTGCATTCAATTGTATCTTAGCTGTGTTTGTAATGTGTTGGAAGCTCAATAAATATAGAGATTGGAAGACGTTGGGAATTCTGGTCCCATTCCTTTGATCAAGTGTTAGCGTGTGATGAAAAATATGGCATAATGTCTTGCTGAGAGAAAAAGAAATGATCCTAGTTCTTCATGGCAGAAAATTGCCATTAAGAGCTGCACCCCACAATCTATAATGTCTCCATGTAAATAAAGAGTGTTACAGTAATGGAGTGGTGAATTTTATTAGAATAAGGAGCCAGCAGCCTCCAAATTGTTATGAGTAGATTCCCAGATTCCCATAGACCAGATATAATGAGGCAAATTATCCAACCATGCTAGTAACAACGTTAGTTTGAACAGTTGTGTGAGGAGGAAAGATTCAGTAGGTTTGACTTGCACTGAAGGGACTTTAGAAGGTTGACATGCCAATCTTTTTGAAATATGTAAGATCCTAAGGAGGTTTGACAAGGTACATACTGAGAGATGTCCCCTCTCATTGGTGAATATAACAATTGAGAAAACCGTTCCAAAGTAAGGAGTCTCAGAGAAAGATGGAGATGAGGATTAATTTTGTCTCCTTAAAGGTCATTAGTCTTTGGATTACACTGCCCCAGAGAAGCATTGAACAATTTAATGTTGAGTCAGATGTTTTTTTTAACTTGAAAAGACTGCCAAAGGTTTTAGGTATCCAGGCAGGAAACTGGAGGGAAGGCCAGATTCAAGCCTTGTTCAATGTTAGAACTGTTGTTTGGGCAAAATGGTCTACCCCACACTTTTCCTTTAGATTCAAGTCAGGTTGGTGATTTACTCCATTTCCATCAAGACTGTGTTTTAATTTATTCTTTCCTATTTTTGATTATATGTAGACTACATACATTCTTTACAGATGGTTCCTATCCTTTTGTTAGCTTAAAGCCTTTTCCATCTCTCTATTTATAATTGCCACAAACATATAGGTCCCTTCCAATTGGAGTGGAGACTGCCATCAGAACAGTTGTTTCCTTTTCAAGCACTAAGGCTGGTGCCCAATGAAAAAGATTCCCTTTTCCAATACCATCTTTTGAACCACATGTTATTCTCCCATCTGTTTGCTCATATTCCAATTTATATTTGGTTCAAGCAAAAGTCAGAGATTCTTAACCTTCAGGTCTTGTCTTTTAATTTTGAATGTAACACCTGACACTATTTCAGTAGAATTTCTTATGTTTGTCATTCAATTCAGCATAGCCATTACTAGAGCATAAAACTGTTTACTTTCTAAGTGCTTTTCTAACTGCTGTAAAATATTTGTTCACTTGGAAGTGGCATGGTAATGTACCCTTCAGAATATTTGTTGTTGATCATGGAGGATGATCTCTCTCCAATGTAATGTCCCAAATGACTGCCATATTTCAACTTGCTCTTCTAAGACAGCTTTTTGTCCAACAGTCCCATGGTCCACATAGCAGCTGTTCACCCTGCAATATTTCTCTTTGTTCCCACAAGCATGCAACAAGTACATACCACCTGTTACCCAGGATGACTATCCGAGGGACTTTCTTCTCAACCTCTCTTAAATCCATGTCATGGAGCTTCCCATCAATTACATTTTTCTCTTTCCTGAATTATATTTTCTTCTGGGGTATAAATGTTTTCTGCAAAAAAAAACTATCCAAACATTCTTATCCTTCCCACATGTTGGAGTGTCTCCAGTTTCTCCACTGGCCCAATACTTTTGAGACAAAGTGAACTAAGATAAAGATATCACTTCACATTTCATTGTCAGATGCACAACCTGCTATGCAATGTCTTAAATAATTTATTTTATTCATTCAAAGTTTATATTTAACTATTATATGTAGTTATTTCAAAGAAATTAATTAATCTATCAATTTACTAGGGTAATTATACCATCCTGCTCCAAGTTTAAAGTTCTTTCTTAATTTAGAGAGAAATAACTCATCAACCTATTTTTTTCCATTCTGTCTTGAGATGTGCATTGTTGGAAATACCAGCATTTGCTGTCCATCCAGTTTTGTCTTTGAATGGTGCCTACTTGAACTGCTGCAGTCTATGTGGTGTAAAGACACCTGTTCTCAAAAGGCTTTTCAGGATTTTAATTCAGTGACAATGAATGAGTGGGAAAATATTCCTGTGTCAGGGTGGTATCTGGTTGAAGGGGAATTTATGGGTGAAGGCTGTTCCTTGCAACTGTTGCCTTTGACTTCTTGGTGGTAAACGATAAAGTCGCCATTAGAGAGAGAGAGAGAGAGAGAGAGGGGAGAGATGACTGGTGGTGATTTAACCTGAGGATTACCATGCTTCAGGCAAAGGGTAATGTCAAGAGATGAAGCCTTTTCAGTCATCTCAGCCAGTATGGGAATTGAACCTGTGTTGCTAGCATCACAAACCAGCTGTCCATCCAACTGAATTAACTGCTGTAGTGATGTCCTGGAGTTGAGCTGACTGACCTCCAACAATTACAACCATCTCCCTTGTGGCAGATATGCCTCTGAACAATAGAGAGTTTTCCTCTAATTCCCAGTGTTTCTTGACCTACTTGATGCCATACTTAGTCAAAGTTGGCCTTCAGTCAAATGTAGACACTCTCACTTCAGCTATGGAATTCATTTCTTTAATACATTTTTGAACTAAGGTTTGGAGCTCAGTGGCCCTAGTGGAACCCAAAATAAGTATCAGAGAGTAGGTTATTGATAATTAACTGATGCTTGATAGCACTGTTGGTAATACCTTCCATCACTTGAGTGATGATTGAGAGTAGACTGATACAGAAAACATTTGTCGAATTAACTTGTCATGCATTAAATCAGGGTTGGTTTGAGGGTAATGGTATATTTATGGTTATGGTGGGCGAAGAGGCTACAGATTATGCTGAAGTATATTTGTTTCTTGCTGATAATGCATATTGATCCTTGGGTTGTATGGGTTGCTTTGCTCGATAAGTTCAAAGTCTAGCCCAATAGGCACAGTGTTAGTGCCAAACAACATGATGAAAATATTTTCAATGTGAAGACAGAACTTCACCTTCACAAGTATTGTGGAATGATCACTCTTACCATTGCTGTCATAGATAGATGCATCTGTGACAGGCAGATTGGTGAGAATGAGGTCAAGTAGAGTTCACCCTCTTGTTGGTTCCCTCACATCTTGCTGCAGACTCAGTTTAGTGGCAATGCTTTTTAGGATTCAAGCAGGTTGATTAGTCATGGTACTCCTGACCCACTCTTGGTGATGAACATTGACGTTCACCACCCTGAGTAAAAACATTGCCCCTGCCTCCTTCAGAGCTTCCTTCAAATGAAATTCAACATGGATAAGTATTGAATCATCAGCTTCGGGAAGGGAAGGGGAGGGGGGCTGATGTATAATGTGGTAATCAGAAGGATGCTTTCCTTACTCATTCTTACCTGGTGTCTTGATATTTCATGGGGTCCAACTGAATATTGAGAACTCGCAGGGCAACTCTTCCCTATTGACGCCCCTGCTGAGTCGGTTCTATCGGTGGGATAGGACATAGAATGAGATGGTGATTGTGTTGTCTTGGACATTGTTTATTGAACTATATTAGGCTGATGCTTGGCTAGTCTGTGAGACAATTCCCTGTCAATTTTGGCACTAAACGGTGTAACTAAGGAGGACTTTACAGAGTTGGATATAACTGTTTATTGTTGTAAGGCATTTCCAGTCCTTTAGTCATTATCAGATGGTCCAGTTCCATTCCTTTGTTTAGACTTTTTATCAGTTGATTTAACTGTGTGGCTTGCTGGGCCATTTCAGAGGGCAATTTGAGTCAACTACCACATTGTTGTTAGTGTGGGGCCACATGTAGGCTAAACCAAGTAAGGATGACAGATTTTGTTCCTTAAAGGATATTAGTGACTGTTTTTTTAAACAATGGTTTTATGGACATAATTAGGCTTTTCATTCCAGATTTTTATTGAAATAAAATTTCATTATCTTCCATATCAGGGCTTGAATCCAGCTTCCCAGAACATTATCTGAATCTTTGATTCAATTAGTCCAGTGACAATATTACTCAATCATTCTCCTGCGCTTCCCCTGCCTCCCCCCCCCCCCCACACCCACATAATTACCATCCAAACAGCAAACATAACAGGCAATTTCTTTACCATTGACAAAACTGCAAGTCAGTTTAAAGTAGATTTAAATGTTTAATCCAAAGCTTAACTAGATTTTTGAAAGTGATCAACCTTGCATACCTATTAGTTGTATGTGTGCCTATAGGTATATGTACAGCAGGGCCCTCTTGATGCACAGCCATAATGTCTGTACTCCCTGGATTCAGGTCCCACCCACACCAGAGGTAGAATAGCAACTCTGAGCAGGTTGATTAAAAATGAATAAAGTCAGCACACATTGTTTATGGTAGATCAAAAGAATGTGCTCATTTGTTCCATGTAACTCACAATATATTATAGGGGTCTTTGGTTATATTGCTTAAATGATATGGAATATTATTTAATTGTAGAATATATTCTGAGAGTGCTAATAAACTTTTGATCTTCATATTTTAGGACTGTGATAGCTTGATATGATGTAACATGCATGAAACTGTTGCTTATTTTTATGGATGCATTCACTGGATGTGAATAACTGCTAACCTTGCCAATGACAATGTCCATTCCTAGCTGCCCTTGGGAAGATAATGATGAGTTATTTTCTTGAACCATAATCATCAATGTGGCACAGGTACTCCGACAATGTTTTAATGAGTTTTATCCAACTATTATGAAGAAACAATAATGCATTTCAAAACAGCATTGTATGTGACTTGACAGGGTAATGATGAGAATAATGTTCTCATGTGTTGGTTGCTGTTATGTCTCTAGATTGTAGATGTGTGGATGGTGCTTCTGAAGAGGTGTTCATGATGGGGTGATCACTAAAAGCCAGGGAGAGATAGTAGGGACTTCCAATGGACACCAAGTGTCTGAGCAGGAGGGCTGTGCCCTAAATCCACAAAAAAAAGCCACCTGGTGATAACATAGGAAACCTCCTATTGCTGGTAATATCCTAGTGACGGTGAAAGTAGACATTTAACTAACCATTGTCGAGAGTATGTTTTTGGAAAAGCACAGCAGGTCAGGCAGCATCTGAGGAGCAGGAGAATCGACATTTCAGGCCAGAGTCCTTCGTCAGGAATGAGGCCTGGAGAGAGAGGAGGAGAACATCTTCAAGGTAGGCATCCTTGGAAGAGGCTTCACAGCCAGGTTGAAATCAACTAGGAGAATGTGAGGTCAGCAGATGCTGGAGATCAGATATGAGAGTGTATTGTTGGAAAAGCAAAGCAGATCAGGCAGCATCCGAGGAGCAGGAGAAATGACGTTTCGGGCCAGAGCCCTTCATCAGGAATGAAACCTCATACGTCAATTCTCCTGCTCCTCATAACAGACATCTTGATGCTAAGATGCTCCCTCAAAAAGCCCAGCAAATCATCTATTCTTCTACAAAGTCTAAACAAAGGATTGAAATCAGATAGCACACTGAGCAATGACCTAGACACATGAAATGACAATGGCAAACTGAAGTTTGTTCATACAGCAAAGCCTTCCTTACTAGTATCTGGAGGGCTGTGCCAAAATGTTGAGAGCTTTTCCACAGACTAGTTAAACAAAAGCTTGACATAATCATACTGTCAAAGTCATGAAAGTATCCCAGGCACTACCATCACCAACCCTAAGTTTTCCTGTCCCATCGGCAAAAAATAACTGACTTGATATCATGGCGTTGGGGCATAGGAAAGTATTTGCCCCAGGAATCAGCAACATTAACTCTAGATCCAAGAAAGTCTCTTGACATCAGCTCGTATGTGGGCAAAGAAAGCTCTTGCTAATTACCAAGCACCATTCCCACATCATTTGATAAATCCTTCAAATGGAGGAAGCATTCAGAGTGGCAAGGGCACAGAATGCATTCTGAGTGGGGCACTTCGATGTTTACTTCCAAGAGTGGCTCATAGTAACAACATGGAGCTAACTCAGCAGGTTTTAAATAGCACAGCCACTGGAATGAGTTTAGAGCAGTTAGTGAAGGAATGCAACAAGAGGAAAAAAATCTATGACATCATTCTCAATTTGCCTGTCACAAATACATTTGTCCATGATGAAATTGTAGGAGCGATTACTTCATATTTCTTAGAGAGAAAAAGCTGAGTCATACTTTGAGGGTATTCTTGATTGCGTGTGAGGCACTACCACACTGCTATATGGGATAGTTTTGAATAGCAAGAGTAGGCATCCTTTCCAAATCAACCCTGTCAAGACACCTTAGGTTCTTACATGTTGAAATCAAGTCATCTCTCACTTTTCTAAATTCCAGCAGGTACAAACCTAGCTTGACCAGACTTCCTGTCCATTCCAGACTCTGAAATAATTGGAGGCACTGTATATGGCAAAGGCCATGGGACTTGACATCATTATGTCAGTAATACAAAGACTTGTGTCCCATAACATGTAGAAAATCAATTGCAGTTTATCTATAATAGTGGCATCCATCTGACAATATTGAAAATTGACCAGGCATGTCCTGTTCAGCAAAAGCAGAGCAAATTAAACCCAACCAATTTACTGCCCTATCAGTTTACAGTTGATCTTTAGTAAAGTGGTAGAAGGAATCATTGACTGTGTTATCAAACAGCTTGGTCCATAATGACCTGCTCATTGATGCTCAGTTTAGTTTTCACCTGGGCCAAATAGCTCCTATCTCATTATAGACTGAAACAAAACATAACAAAAGAGCTGAACTCCAGAGGGGAGGTGAGAGTAACCACCTTTGACATGAAGGCAAAAAGTGATTGAGTATGTTTTTGAGGCGTAAGAGCAAAGTTGGAACCAATTGAAATTGGGAGTGTTGGGGGGGTGGGGGCAGTGGTGGGGGGTGTTGATGGGGACAGAATTTCCACTTGTTGGAGTTATAGCTAACACAAAGGAAGACGTTTGTAGTTGTTGGAGGTCAACCTTCTCAGCTCCATAGTATCACTGCATGAGTTCCTAAGGGTGGTATGTTACCCTAATCACCTTATGCTGCTTCTCTATCAGCTGACTATCTAAACTGCAACAATTTTCAGGATTATGGAGAAAAGGCAAAAGAATGGCTTTGAGTCATAACGCTCAGTCAAAAATTAGGGAAAGGCACAATGGTCTTCCTCCACACCAGAACAATTCTGTTGAGTTCTGCGATTGATCAATGACCCACCTACCATGGTCATAAGGTTAGAGGTGGGTATATTTGCTGATGACTGAACAATGTTCAACACTAATTATGACTCTTCAGATGCTGAAGCAAGCTGTATTCATATGCAGCAAGACCTGGACAATATCCAGGCTTCGGCTGTTAAAACTAGCACCAGACAAGTATGATGCAATGATCATCTCAAACCAGAAAGAGCTTAATTATCTCCCTTTGACATGTGATACAATTACCCATATAGAACGCCCCAGTATTAATTTCCTGGGGGTTACCATTGACCAAAAGCTAAACAGGAACAGTTACGTAAGTATTGTGGCTACAAAAGCAGTGGCTGTTAACCCAAGTGTTTTGTCCATTACTTTATGTACTCATAATCTTCTGAATGACTTTTGTAGTGGAATTCCTTCCTGTTGAATCAGGTATTGGCTAATAACATCTGAGGGACCTTTAATCTTCTGAATTTCTTATCATGAATGTTGCCTGCTTTGTGGAAACAATTATGTTCTTCTTCCTTAGCATCCTGGATTTCTAAACTTCAGGTAACTTTTTTCCCCTGGACTATGTCCATAAGCGAGAAGACAGAGAAGCACAAGTTAGGCCATTCAGCCCATCGAGGCTGTTCCACTATTCAATTAGGGTGGCACAGTGGCTCAATGGTTAGTAGTGCTGCCTCACAGTGCCAAGGGCCAGGGTCGATTCTGGCCTCCGGCAACTATCTGTGTGGAGATTGCACGTTCTCCCCATGTCTGAGTGGGTTTCGTCCAGGTGCTCTGGTTTCCTCCCACAATCCAAAGATATGCAGGTTAGGTAAATTGGTCATGCTAAATTGCCTGCAGAGTTAGGTGCATTAGTTAGGGGGAATGGGTCTGGGTGGCTTACTCTTTGGAGGGTCGGTGTGGATTAGTTGGGCCGAAGGGCCTGTTTCCACACTGTATAGAATTTAATCGAAAAAAGTTTCTCAACCTCCTTCTTCTGCTTTCTCCCCTTGACCCCTTGATAATCAAGAATCTAAATAGCTCCATCTTAAATATACTCAATAACCTGGCCTCCACAGCACTCTGTGACAATAAATTCCACAGATGTGCCACTCTCTAGCTGAAGAATAAGTTTTTCCTTATTTCCTTATTTCGATTCTAAAAGATCTTCCCTTTGATCTCAGGCTGTGCCCTCAGGTCCTAGTCTAGCCTAGCAATGGAAACATCTTCTCAACATCTACATCTACACTGTCCAGGCCATTCAATATTCTAACCTTCAATTAGATTCTCCCTTCATCCTTCTAAACTCCATCGAGTATAGACCCAGAGTCCTCTAACTTTCCTTATGTTAAGCTTTTCACTCCTGAGAATATTTCACTCGTGAGAATATTCTCACGAATATTCTCTGAACCTGCTCCAGGGCTAGTATATCCTTCCTGAGATGTGGGACTGCAAATAATACTCCAAGTGTGGTCTGACAAGAACCTTACAGAGCTTCAGAAGTACATCCCTGCTTTTATATTCAAGTCCTTTCAAAACAAATGGCAACATTGCATTTCCAACTACTGACTCAACTTGTAAGTTTACTTGAGAGAATCCTGGATTAGAACTCTCAAGTCTCTTTGCACTTCAGACTTATGAATTTTCTCCTCAAATAGAAAATAATCAATGCCTCTATTCTTCTTACCAAAGTACCATGTTGTACTCCACCTGCCACTTCTTTGCCCACTCTCCTACCCTGTCCAAATCCTTCTGCAGCCTCCCCGCCTCCTCAATACTACCTATTGCTCTACCTATCTTTGTATCATCTACAAACATAGCCAGAATGCCCTCAATTCCTTCATCCAGATCTTTAATGTATAAAGTGAAAAGTTGTGGTCCCAAAACTGAGCCTTGCAGAACACCACTTATTACCAGCTGCCATCCTGAGAAAAAAAACCCTTTTATCCCCACTCTGCTTTTTAACAGACAGCCAAGCTTCTGTCTATGCCTCTAACATCATAAACCCTTATCTAACTCAGCAGCGTCCTGTGTGGCACCTTGTCAAAGGCTTTCTTGAAGTCCAGGTAGATAACATCCATTGACTCTCCTTGCTCTAACCTGCTTGTTACTTTCTCAAAAAATTCTAGCAAATTTGTCAGGCATGCTCTCCCTTTGATGAAACTATGCTGACTTTCCCCATACACTTCCAAATATTCAAAAATCTCATCCTGTAGAATGGAGTCCAAAATCTTAGCCATGACCGAGGTTAGGCTATATGGCCTGTAATTTTTCATCTTTTGCCTTACTCCCTTTTTAAACAGGGGTGTCATGTTAGCAATTTTCCAGTTCTCTGGGGCCCTCCCTGACTCTAACTATTCCTGAAAGTTCACCACTAATGCTTACACGATCTCTTCAGTTATCCCCTTGAGAACTCTGGGATGTAATCCATCTAGTCCAGGTGATTTACCGACTTTCAGACCTTTCAGTTTTTCTAGCACCTTCTCCATGGTGAGGGCCACCATACTCAGCTCTGCCCCTGACTCTCTTGAATTTTTGGGATATTACTTGTGCCTTCCACTGTGAAAACCAATGCAGAGTAATTATTCAGTTCTTCAGCCATTTCCTTGCTCCCCACTATTATCTATGCTGTGTCATTTTCTAGTGGTTCGATATTTACTTTTTTGCTTCTTTTTTACCCTTTAGATATCTAAAGAAACTCCTACTGTCTTCCTTTATATTATTGGATAGCTTACCCTCATATTTAATTTTCTCCCTCCATATTTCTTTTTTTTTGTTGCCCTCTATTGGTAAGCTTCCCAATCCTCGAGTTTCCCACTGCCCTTCCCCACATTATATGCTGTCTCTCTTTTGCTTTTATGCTGTCCCTGCCTTAACTAGTCAGCCATGATTGCGTCATCCTCTTTGTACCTGAATTCCTTGGAGTTGTAAGCAGCTAGTATTCATCTTAAGCATGGAAACCTATATTCTCTATCTCCTGATGAATCTGTATGGCATTATACCAGGTGAGAAGGACCCATTAGCTTCACTTTTTAGTTCTCAATCAGACTGTTACAAAAAATATTTTCATGTCTTTTTAGCATGCAGCTATCTTATTTTAAATGAAATGTAGTTCACTCAGAAATATGACAGCCAATTAACAATGTTTTCTTGAATAAAACAGAGAGGAATTTTATTGCCTGCTGACCCTGTGAGAAATTAATAAAATGGGGCATCAAATAGGCACACAAATAAAGATCATAAATATAATGGAATGCCGTGGGTAGACATCTAATTCAAACAGTAAGAAAGAAGCAAACATAGAGTCATAGAGTCATAGAGATGGAAACAGACCCTTCGGTCCAACCCATCCATGCCGACCAGATATCCCAACCCAATCTAGTCCCACCTGCCAGCACGCGGCCCATATCCCTCCAAACCCTTCCTATTCATACACCCATCCAAATGCCTCTTAAATGTTGCAATTCTACCAGCCTCCACTACATCCTCTGGCAGCTCATTCCATACATGTACCACCCTCTGCATGAAAACGTTGCCTCTAAGGTCTCTTTTATATCTTTCCCCTCTCACCCTAAACCTATGCCCTCTAGTTCTGGATTCCCCAACCCCAGGGAAAAGACTATCTATTTATCCTATCCATGCCCCTCATAATTTTGTAAACCTCTATCAAGTCACCCCTCAGCCTCCGACGCTCCAGGGAAAACAGCCCCAGCCTGTTCAGCCTCTCCTTATAACTCAAATCCTCCAACCCTGGCAGCATCCTTGTAAATCTTTTCTGAACCCTTTCAAGTTTCACAACATCCTTCCAATAGGAAGGAGACCAGAATCGCACGCAATATTCCAACAGTGGCCTAACCAATGTCCTGTACAGCCGCAACATGACCTCCCAACTCCTGTACTCAATACTCTGACCAATAAAGGAAAGCATGCCTTCTTCACTATCCTATCTACCTGCACTCCAAGGTCTCTTTGTTCAGCAACACTCCCTCGGACCTTACCATTAAATGTATAAGTCCTGCTAAGATTTGCTTTCCCAAAATGCAGCACCTTGCATTTATCTGAATTAAACTCCATCTGCCACTTCTCAGCCCATTGGCCCATCTGGTCCGGATCCTGTTGTAATCTGGGGTAACCCTCTTCGCTGTCCACTACCTCCAATTTTGGTGTCATCTGCAAACTTACTAACTCTACCTCTTATGCTCGCATCCAAATCATTTATGTAAATGACGAAAAGTAGAAGAGCCAGCACCGATCCTTTTGGCACTCCACTGGTCACAGGCCTCCAGTCTGAAAAACAACCCTCCACCACAACCCTCTGTCTTCTACCTTTGAGCCAGTTCTGTATCCAAATGGCTAGTTCCCCTTGTATTCCATGAGATCTAATTTTGCTAATCAGTCTCCCACGGGGAACCTTGTCGAGCCTTGTTACTTCAAAAAACTCAATCAAGTTTGTGAGACATTGCACATTACAAGTTCTTAGAATCCTTAAATTGTGTGAGTAAAACCTGATTCCAAAGCTGATTAGCTGTTGTTTTGTTTCATCCACAATAGTGAAACTTGTGGAATTCTGGAATTCTCAATGAATGGTCACTTCTGAAGTTGTTTTTGCATCAGAGATTGAGAGAAAAAATCACAGTGGGGAAAGAGGCAGAAAAAGAAACCTTTCAAGTTCTCTTTTCATAAATCCATATTTCCTTCTCCTTCTGCTCTGCCAAGCATAACACTAATTCTTAATGTCTTCTGCTTTATGCTCACACAAATCTCAGATTGGGTGGAGCTTAATGCAGTCTTTAACATTAACTCTTTCAAAGCCATTACCTCATATGATACCTGTAAAAGCAATTCAGGAGTCTAATAGAATAAAATACTCTCCTCTTGGCTGAATGGAATCACCTTCAACAGAACCTAAAAAGCTGAGCACCATCCAAGACCAGGCAATATGTTTAATTGATCCCCCTCCCCCAAACTCCATTTACCATCTTCAACTTGCAATACCTCCATCACCGATGCATAGTGGTAGGGGTGTGTTCCATCTACAGCACTTCAATAACTCAAAAAGTCTCTTTTGACAGCACCTTTAATTACCATAACCAAGAATGGCAACAGCAGTAGATTCACAGGAATAATAGTCTCTGCAAAGTTCCCTCCAAGTTGAACACACTTTTGGTGGAATGACAGCACTGTTCCTTCCAAATAACATTATGGGTGTATCTACACTCTAAAGACTGCAGTGATTCAAGAAGGCATCTAACCACCACATTCTTAAGAGCAGATAATGATGGGCCATAATTCTGTCCTAGTCAGTGATACACACATCCTGTGAATAAAAAAATAAATAAATGGGGGATTTAGGAATGGTAAAGCTGTGTAATATTAATAGGTGAAGGTTGGTCCCACTCTTATTCAAGATGCTCTTGTATTTTGCATTGAGCACATATTATTTTCCACTTAGCAGCCCAAGTCTAACTGTTGTCCAGGTCTTGCTGTCTGCAAGTTAAAAAAACATTGTTTTATCAGTTTAACACCTGCAACCATTAGCAGACATCTCCACTTCTGACCTTCTGATGGAGGGAAGGTCATTGATGGAGGGTGGGCTGGTCGCTCAGTGGTTAGCACTGCTGCCTAACCATGCCAGGGACTTGGGTTTCATTCCAGCCTTGGATGACTGTCAGTGGAGTTTTCATATCCTCCCTTTGTCTGCATGGGTTTAATCTGGATGCGCCAGTTTCCTCCTGCAGTCCAAAGATATACTGGTTCGCTGGATTAGCCATGCTAAATTGTCCAGTAATATCCCGGCTTGCTCAAGCCAGGTGGGCTAGCTTTGGTGAATGCAGGGATATGGGGATAGAGTATGGGCAGGCTCGGTGGGCTGAATGGCCTTTATCTGTACTGTAGGGATTCTGTGAAAGAGCTGAAAATGGTTAGTTTTGGGACACACCCTGCAACAAAGTTCTGAAACTGAGATGACTGACATCAAACAATAGCAATTACTTTATTTTGTGCTTGGTCCAGTTATAGGAATTCTTCTCCAAATTCTATCAATTTATTGATGATTGAGAGTAGAATGATGAGTTGGCCACTGGCTAATTTGGATTGGTCTTTTCTTTTCTGAATTGATAGACCTTGGTAATTTTCCACTTTCTCCAGTAACTGTCAGTGTTTCCTGTGCTTGAACAACTTAGCCAGATGCATGGCTCATTCTGAAGTATTAGTCATTGGAGCTACAACAGGATATCAAAGCCCATGTGTTAGCTCAATCTTTGATATTGTATGAACTGAATTGAATTGACAAAAGACTGGCTTTATGATGAAGGACACCTCAAGAAGAGTCATGGAGTCAGACAGCAAGGAAGCAGGCCCCATGGTCCAACATATCTATGCCGACCAGGTTTTCCAAACTAAAACTAGTGCCATTTGCCTCTCTAGGGCCCATATCCCTCTAAACCTTTCCTATTGATGTACCTGTCCAAATGTCTTTGTACCTGTGTCTACCACTTCCTTTGGCAGTTCATTCCATAGATGCACTACCCTCTGTGTGAAAAGGTTGCCCTTCAAGTTCTCTTTTAAATCTCCCCCACTCACCTTAAAACCACACCCTCTGGTTTTGAATTCTCCTACCCTAGCGAAAGGACGTTTGCTAAGTAAAAACAATGACTGCAGATGCTGGAAACCAGATTTTGGATTAGTGGTGCTGGAAGAGCACAGCAGTTTAGACAGCATCCGAGGAGCAGTAAAATTGACGTTTCGGGCAAAAGCCCTTCATCAGGAATAAAGGCAAAGAGCCTGAAGCGTGGAGAGATAAGCTAGAGGAGGGTGAGGGTGGGGAGAAAGTAGCATAGGTGACTGGGGGAGGGGATGAAGGTGATAGGTCAAGGAGGAGGGTGGAGTGGATCGGTGGAAAAGAAGATAGGCGGGTAGGACAAGTCATGGGGACAGTACTGAACTGGAAGTTTGGAACTAGGGTGAGGTGGGGGAAGGGGAAATGAGGAAACTGATGAAGTCCACATTGATGCCTTTGTTGTTCACTCTATTCAGATGTTTAATTGGATCATCCATCCTCGAAAGAAGAAGATATTCAAATGAATCATCTGCTTACCAGTCAGAATCTTCTGTTTTGTCCTTTCCTGAGCAATGCATTTGTAGATCAGTACTGTATGCCATTCTGCTGCTGGTGATTGCTGTGTTATGACCCATAATCAATATGTCAGTACACCTTTATGAGCAATACTCATGATATCATCACTGTATCATAACATGTGATATAATAAGTGTATGAGTGTATACTCCACCTTAACTTGAATCACTGAAGTGTGACATGCTGCACTGAAGCTCTCGTGTAATTTAGTTTTGTTTAAAATAGTTAGCTGTAGTAAATATCGTAAAGTCATAGAGCTGTACAGCGTGGAAACAGACCCTTAAATCCAACTCGTCCATGCCAACCAAATATCTTAAATTAGTCTCGTCCCATTTGCCTGCATTTGGCCCTTATCCCTCTAAACCCTTCCGATTCATCCAGATGCTTTTTAAATGTTGTAATTATACCAGCTTGCACCACATCCTCTGGCAGCTCATTCGACACACACACCACTCTCTGCATGTAAAGGTTGCCCCTTAGGGCCCTTTTATATCTTTTCCCTCTTACCTTAAATTTATGCTCCATAGTTTTGGACTCACCCACCTCGGGGAAAAAGACTTTGACCATTCACCCTATCCATGCCCCTCTTGATTTTATAAACCTCTATAGGGTCGCCCCTCAGCCTCTGACATTCCAGTGAAAACTGCCCCGGTCTATTCAGCCTCTCCCCACTGCCCAAACCCTTCAACCCTGGCAGCATCCTTGTAAATCTTTTCTGAACCCTTTCAAGTTTCAGAAATCCTTCCAATAGCAGGGAGACCAGAATTGCACACAATATTCCAATAAAGCCTTAACTAATGTCCTGTACAGACGCTGTATTCTTCAAAACCCAGTTTGTTTTGCAAGGGTTAGCATAAGTATTACTCTTGCAGGAAAAATACCCAGCTTGAGGCAACATCACATCAATGTTACCCCATAGAGGCATCATGAATGCCCAGTTTTGAATTGCCAGATGTGTTCTCAAACTATCCCACCTTGAATGGCAGCAGTGGCTGAAAAAATGCCAGGGGGTGCTTTCATTGTGAAGTTGGGTCTTCACACAAGAATTTTGTGGCAGCTGCTTCCACCAATAGTCTTATGGTTAGAACATTGGAGGCTGATAAATTGATGTGCGTAAGGTCAAGTAGTTTTTGTTTTCTCATGTTGTTTCTCTCACCACGTGCAATAACGTCTCTATAGCCGCTTGAGCTACAAAGTCATCTTGGAACTGAATGTTGAAATTCCCCGCACATAATAAATATTGCGCTCTTACTACATCCAGTAAAACTTCCGAGCCATCTTTAACCCAGAGACATGCAGGGTCCTTGCATCCTTACACATGCCATAAATAGCAAAAGTATGGGAAACCTAGAATTGGGATCCATCCACCATTTCTCAAGGGTTTCTGAGTCGATCAGCATAATCTAGGTCTGCATTTTTGCTCTTGATTATTCGAGTTAAACTTCCCAAACATTTCCCATTGTATTGAGACATGAACTCCTATGACAAGACCATGAGTCCAGGTTGGTGGAAAAGTTGACTGGTAACATAATAATGCCAGTTAGGATTAAACCCATTTGGGAGAAAAGAAATAAATATTACAATAAAAAGGCAATAGAAAATGGAGCATTTGATTAAGAGAAATTATGTAAAATTTGAAATGAAATCCAAATTCAAAACAAATCTAGCAATTTCTGTGTTATTACAGCATTTAATTGAAGTTATTATCCATTTGAATTGCTCAAAAGTAAAATTAAAATGCTTATATATCAATAATAAAAAAGGGAGGAAAAAAAAGACCTGCCTTCCTTTTGGAGCTATCACATTTTAGGATGTCCACTGTATCATGGAAAAATATGGCCAAGGTTGTAAAGTAGAAAATGGGGTTACAATTACCCCACAGCAGGATGCTACATGTGACAATAACCAGAAAAGCTATTCATTTTTAGTCAACTTGATCATATCAGATCAGATGTAATTCTTTGTTGTCTTAAGGAATTATTTCATTTTATTTTAAATTATGTTTTTGAGTTTTGAAGTGAAATCTTTATCCGGTGTTCTAGAACATCATTCTTATCTCTCATGTACAGCTTTGTGTCTTGCAAGCATGAAAGCATGAAATGTTAGGATAACATTATTCATAATCTGTCTTTCTGAGAAATGTCTTCAAGCTACAAAAGATTGCAAATTCCACTTAGATCTCACAAGATGGCACCCTAGTCACGAGGACTTGATTATTGCAAAGAACTGATGACCTCATGTAGATAAATGTGCTATTCAAATAATGCAATGTTAAATACACACAGCCACAGTCGATTTCTACTAAAACTGTGGTCAGAAATAGATATAGAGGCTCATTACTAGATGGTTTATTGCACTGATCACATGGTGTTACTCCACAATTAAATCTAAATTTATTTGACAATCAGTGTTTTAATCAGTCCTTAATCACCTAACAGAATTTGTTTGCAATTCTAAGTAGTATTGGAAAACATGATTCCTAAACGCTTTAATGTAAAGTTGACACTAATCTGAATGCCAGCAAATTATCAGCAACACTTAACATGGATAAATGTGAAGACGGGAAGAGAGGCCCTAAATCTCGGAGAAAGAATTACTGTCAGAACTTTAATTTGGAAAATTAGCTTGTTGTAATGCAATGCTGATAATGGCTACAGGCACTCTGCAAGTAAGACCATTTTAGTCTTTCAGTGAACTAAACGGAAGTATCCAAAGGTTCAGTGTTAGCTCCTTCACTTGTTTTTCCATCAGTGATCTTGAGTAACGTTTGTATAATTCTGTAAATTTACAGTTCATTTGAAAAATGTGCACAAATTAGAAATAAGAAGGTTAATATTTGGCTGACTGAATTTGATAAAGGCAACAAAAATTACAATTTTGCTGTAAGCCAAGCATTGAGGACTTCTTAAAAAAAATTGCTGATCAGATATAGGCTTTGCTACTGGCCAGTATTTATTGCCTGTCCCTAGTTGTCTGTGAGAGGTAATGGTGAGCTGCCTTCTTGAATCACTGCAGTCCATGTATGGCACTATGGATCTACTTACAACGTATGGGCTGCAGCAGTTCAAGGAGGCAGCTCTCCACCACCTTGTCAAGGACAAGTGGGCATCAGCAATAAATGCTGACCTAGGCAACAGCACCCATGTCTTCTGAATGAATTTTTAAAAAATCCTCAATGATGGATACTAAATCATACAACCTACATAGCCTTTGGTGCATACACAGATTTGGAAAAGGCTCTGCAATCCATCAAAGAAATCTTAAAAACAAATATGTTGTAGTTTTCCATTATCTTAAATATGTAGCCAGTTCTGCCTTTTTCTGCCCCACACTGTGTGTTTTACTATCTTTCTGCATTAAAATCATATTTTCACCAAATTTTCTAAAGTATTTGTGCAGTTTGATTCTTTGAACCATCTTGAATACTTTTTAAGTTTGCAGAACATATTTGAGGTTTTACATTCTTGACTGTCTTCTGAGTGGAGAGGCATGTCAGTTTAATAAGTTTGATCTAGATACAGCGTAAGAAACAATGGCATGATATTGTCAAGACAGCAGCAGACTAAAAGTTCTGACATGATATAATAAAAATCATTATCAGCAGGGCTCCATTTTTAATTGTTGAACAGCAAAGCCAGTTGGACTGGAAACCTCAGGGAACTATTTAAAATAATGATACTGAAATGAAATTGAGCCATTAACAGACAAAGGCAGTGGGCTAGTACAATGCCATTTTTGCTGTGGTTTGTTAGATTAAGGAACACCATCAACAGACTAGCAAACTGTTTAAAATCACAGCATATTCAACTGAGGGAACACTTAGAGTGCAATTACTGGGCAAAAAATTATAGCCAGCAAGCAGCAGAGATACATTTTTAGAGGAACCAAAGGAAATAAACAGCTAAATTAGACTACTTTACCTATATTACAACAGGGGCTACAGTTCAAATTGTATTTCAAGCGATTTAGGATGTCCTGAGATTATAACAGCTATCATAAAACAGCAAATATGGCTTTCTTTTAATGAAGCCTGGTTCAGGCAATATCTTGCCTCTCCCAACTGTGTAACCATGCTTCCATTAAATACTGTGGGCTGCCAGGGTTTTGAGCACCAGACATGTTACATTCTTTCCTCCTGTGATGACATTATAATGTTTGGATATGAATAATGGATTAGAAATTGAAGGCGAGAAATTATGTTTGAAGTTGTTTCCATATGTTGCAATAAGGTCAAGTGGACTGAGAGGGAATTAAACATCATGAAGAACTAAGTCTCTATAGATTTTGCAGTAATGGACAAAGCAACACCAGCAAGAACTGAGATTTATATTGCACAATAACAAGAATGCAGAAATTAAAGATAATCATAAGGCAACTTAATTATATACCATCTCTAATGTATAAAAATGTTCCAAGGCATTGCACAATAACATAAAAAGATTTTGAATCTCAAACTAAAGATATTAGAATCGGTGACTAAATACTTGAGCTCAGGTCTTAGTTGGATATACCATAACAGATAAACAATGGCACTCCTTAGAAGTCCTAAAGCACTGTCTATGCATTAAATTCCTGGCAAGTTTACACTTCCAATCTCTGAAAAGATTTCCAACTCTGAGTTAAAATTGGAGGCCTTGGAGGACCTGAATATATACCCAGGGTAATTGAGAGGAATTAAAACCTGTTCTGGAGAATTACAGAACTGAAAGCAGACACATTTGACCTATCCTAACCTGTCACCCACTTATGATTAGATTACTTACAGTGTGGAAACAGGCCCTTCAGCCCAACAAGTCCACACTGACCCGCCGAAGCGTAACCCACCCAGACCCATTCTCTTACATTTACCCCTTCACCTAACACTACGGGCAATTTAGCATGGCCAATTCACCTAACCTGCATATTTTTGGATTGTGGGAGGAAACCGGAGCACCTGGAGGAAACACACGCAGACACGGGGAGAATGTGCAAACTCCACACAGAGAGTTGCCTGAGGCGGGAATTGAACCCAGGTCTCTGGCATTGTGAGGCAGCAGTGCTAACCATTCTGCCACCGTGCTGCCCATGGTGCCACCATTCCCCCACTCCTTCAGTTACCTCCCAATGTATCACCTGCTATCCTATTCCCTCACCCATTACCTGCCACTTTACATCCTGAATCACTTCAAAGCCTCCTTAGCCCTAACCCTTAGCACCCTAAACCCTTGCCAATCTGCCACCCTATTCTTTCACCGAATTACCTGCCACACTGTCTTCTGATCAATCTTATCTGCTGACCCACTCACCAGCCACCATACTCCCTCACAACCTTGTAGCATATCCCTTTCTCTACGTGCACCCTCATACCCTCAACACTATTCTCCTTCTTGTCCACCCGCCTACTTCCTGAACACTTCATTCGCCTACCACCCCATGCCCTTATCCACCCCATTGATCAAACTATCTTGCACACTGTGAACCTTCTCTCAGTAACTTGTAAAAAAGGTTTGGTCTGTGTTGACTGGCTGGAATATAAAGCTCCCTGCTGCATAAAATGGACATTGCTCCTGTGAAGAACTTATCCTGTGAAGAATCTAATTTGTAAAATTATATTTGCAGATACATGTTATTTTGCACAAAAAGCACACAATCTGCAGGCAGTCAATGCAGGCAGTCAATCCATATGACATTTTTTAAACTCCTACATTGGAAATAGGACCAGACAGACTCAAGATTGGATTACAGACATACTGTAATCTCACACCTTTAATGCATTGTCTGAACTGAGATGTCTTTTTTTACGAAATCTTTAGTTATTTCAAGAATGTGACTTAAAAGAAGTTCTGGGATTTACATATTAATGAACTGAAACCTGCAACCATTTTAAAAGATGAAAGACTTAACAGCAATCCAGGTTTGTTCAATATATCATTTCTGTTGCCTGACGCTGTAATCTTTTGCTTTAAATTGTGTATTATGGTCCTGTTCCACAGTTACCTGATGAAGGGGCAGCACTCCGAAAGCCAGTGGTACAACCTGGTGTTGTGAGATTGTTAACTTTGTCCAACACCGGCTCCTCTCCATCACCTTAAAGGGCAGTAGTGATATGTGATTAAATTGACAGGATGTATGCCTCAACACTATACGGAGGCTAACCTCCGATTACCACCCATCAATCTCCTAAAAATCAAAATTCATTGCCAAGTGATAGAAAGCAACTTGAAATAATAACCATTCACCATTGAACTTAATGATTCTACAAACTCTGGCACCACTGAAAAATGTTTAACAGCTAAACAGTGAGAAGTCAGGTCATTTTCAAAACTCAGACTCAAGGAACTTTAAACTGCAATTGCTTTTATCTTCTTGTTTGCAAATATATCCTCTTTCACTCATCTCCTTTTGCTTTACAAGCTAGAATTGCACAATATGTTTTATGTAGTACATAAATCATCAACTGCTAGAAATTATTGTTTTCAGAATTCAAACAACTAAAATTACAAAATGTTTGTAAAATATAAATAAAGTCTTAAAATTTTTATTAATATCTACCTATCTTTTCATTCTTGATTTAGTGATTGCATGCTGAGATGTTTTAAAAACTGTGCGTGCTCAGAAAGGACATACATGGTTGAAAACCTTGCCTTAATTGTGTAGTAAAAATTTTCAGTCAAAACTGAGGCTTGTGGGAGAAGCTGAAGCCTTTTAATAAAAATGTTAATGAAGATATTAAAAGACAATTCAAACCATACCATTAATCATGTGATTGCAACAATGTAAATTCTGACTTTTTGATTTATCCCTTATTTAGTTCATTAGAAATTTCAGTTGAAACAAATAATTTCCAGAAATAATTTCTATAGGCAGTAGTCAGCCAAGTTGCAGAATGAAAGTGTTGCACTTACATAACCCCCATTCATTGCAGCTTTACATTGAAACTTCTCTGATAATATAACCTAAATGAGCAACAATTACTGTGTGAACTTTTTTGTAGGTACCTACACAGAGTCTTCAGTGAAATGCATTGCTCTCAAACTAAATTTAATGGACAATAAATAGATGATTAGTCTCAGGGGATATACATGGTCTTATGCTAGTAAGGACCTTTTCTATAGAAACCTTGGAACATTTTCAATTTTTTGTTCACAGGATACGGGTGTCGGTGGCAAAGCAAGCATCTGTTGCTCCGTAAGATCACCAGGAAAGATGATGGTCTAATGGTGTTAGCTAGAAGACACGCAGGTAATGTGCTGGGGATCCAGTTTCAAATCCCAAATGATCAAATTTGAATTCAATCAAAATCTGTGATTAAGAATCTAATGATGATCACTACATTTAGTTTGAGAGCTATGCATTTCACTGAAGACTCAGTGTAAATACCCTACAACAAAGCTATTAATGGTCAAGAAAAGTCCTCGTTCACTAATGTTCTTCAAGGAACAAAACTGCCATTATTTACTGTCTAACCTAGATTTGATTCTAGACTTACAGCATTATAGTTGACTCTCATTTTTCCCTCTGGGAATTAAGAATGGTCAATTAATACTGGTCTGGTCAATGATGCCCATGTCCTATGAATGAATGAAAAAGGAATGGAATTAAGCCATTCAGCCCATTGACTCTGATTCATCATTAGATCATGGCTCATATGTTTCTCACCCTTATTCTCCTGCCTTTTCTCCATAACTCTTGATTCACTTACTAATCAAGGACTTACCTATTGCTATTTTAAATCAGTCAATGTCTTGACATAGACAGTCTTCTGCGGCAGAGTTCCACAGTTTCACCGCCCTTTGGCTGAAGAAATTTCTCCTCATCTTGAAGGGTTGACCCTTCACTCTGATGCTATGTTCTCAGGTTTTAGTCTCTATTAGTAGTGGAAACATCTTCTCCACATCCACCATATCTAGGCCTCTCAGTGTTATGTAAGTTTCAATCAGATTCTGCCTGTCCTTCTAAACTTTATTGAATACAGACACAAAATCATCAACCACATCTCATAATAAAAGCTCTCTATATAAAAACCCTTGGTTTATTCTTGTAAACCTCTTCTGGATGTCCTCCAATTCCAGCACATTGTTCCTTAGATATGTGGCCCAAAATTGCTCATAATATTCTAATTGCAGTCTGACTAGAACTAGAATCTTGTTAATACATCTGATAAACCTAATCTATTCTTTCTGATAACCTATGCTTGAAACATATCTAATTTGGGGATTTTAAATATTTCTTGTTAAAAGTTATAACTTTTATGATTATTCTGGGAATAGAGGGGTTTGATTTCCAATGCACTACCTCAGTGAATCATGATAAAGTGTATTGAAGACAATGGGAATGATTAGCCATAAAGCCGATCATATTACAGTAAAATGATGGCAGCCCAAAAGTCTTAAGTAACTGGAGCACCCCTTTCAAAACAAAATTGCAAGAGATGGGATATTCGATCTGAGCTCAAAGACTGATATTAAAGGTTGATGTTTTTAATTGCACAACTTAAATAGGGGATAGATCATAATGTCTCAGATCTCATTAGATACTGGCATCCTGAATGATACAGGCCAACTATGGAGTCGAATAAAATCAATAGATAGAAATAATACAGCAAAATAGCATGATAGTTATACAGGTTGATCTACTATAACACATGTTTCATGAATGCAAATTTGCTGTAACGCGGTTGACAAACTGGGGACACTATTTCAAAAGCACGAACCTTTAAAACATGTAACACAATTACATTGCCAATACTTTAAGTGCCTTTTCTAAAGTGCAATTTTTCTATAATATTGGGTTGCACAAGAATGCAACCATTGTGTCAGAGAAGAACTACCTGTAGTATGACAGGAACAGTGTCATTAGAAGTAAATGGTGTACTTGCATATAGATCTGAAAGGATTAATGCTTCAGGATAATAAGCATAACCCATTTTGAAAATGGTATGAGAACTTGATGGGAGAGGAAAGTAGAATCTTATTTCAGACAAACCTAAAGCTAGGCTGCTCCAAACATTTTCATGGTAATGTAGAGTCTATTCTTATAATTGGTGAACAGTTGCAGAGATGTATGAAGTTACCCTTCTGAGAAAGGGTCACCGGACCTGAAATGTTAATGTTGATTTATCTTCACAGACGCTGCCAGACCTGTTGAGCTTTCCCAGCAACTTCTATTTTTGTTTGTGTATGAAAATACACCTTGTTTATCTCTCAAGACTTACCTACTGGATCAGAAGGTGGGTACCCCTCACACATAGTGGACCATGTAAGCCCTTAAAGAACTTACATACTTTGAAGATAACATGAGAGTAGAAATACTTGTATTTTGTGACTTGACAAATGAACAAAAGAGATCAGCAATTGATATTGAGGATATTCTGTCTATCTATACTAAAGTTAAAGCCGTAGGCATATTTATAGTTCTGTGGTCTGTAAACATCAAAGTTTACTTGGTAATAACTGTCATTTTAAGTTGCATGACATTAGACTACATCAAATCAGAACACATTGAGTGATTGTTAATCCCTACTGAAATTCGTCAGTTCAAAAGATATATGTACTTACTCTGGGAGTTTAACAGCTCATTAACCTTGATCAAACTAATCTGGAATTTGTAGTTTGCTTCTAATTTATAACGTTTAATGTCACATATTACACTTCGGTGTGAATCATAAGAGATTACTCATCATCCTCATCATCATATGGTAATTTTGACAAACATCTCAATAAACAAATTACTCAGTGCTGAAATAATTGGACAATCTCACAAGATGGTCAGATGACAACAATATATTTGAAAACTTATGAGCTAATAAAGCAAGGTACTTATGTAAAAGACAATACTAAATGCCTTGTAATTTATATAATTAAATTATATACTTAATTAAATTATGGACAGAATTAGATGTAACTGATCAATAGTTAATTGTATCATTACACAGCTCATACCCTATCTAAATTTTAATTTGCTTGATAATAAGTGGCTCTATCAGTTCATAATCACCCATAGAGAAAGCATGATGCTTGAATGTTTTATTGAAATGTGGACGCATATAAACAAAAAACAAACGTCAGAATGATATTAACTTTTAATGGGGCTGCATATGAAGAGAACCACTTAACACTACATCAAGTAATCACTTGTCGATTGAATATTATACTTGCTAATACAGTGAAAGATCTTGAGGAGATTCCTGCATGAACACAACGTAATATTATAAGAATAGGTGTTTGAGAAGCAGAGATTTCTAATGCCACAGAATATTAGTCATTGATCACTTTTTTTAGAAATAATAGTTGTAATGTTAATTCGCATTCCATACAGAACAGAGATGAGGCACAAGAAGCACAGGTTGGAAAATCCCAATGATCTCCTTGCCGTGAGGATGGAGTTATTTTAAGAGATGGCCTAATTTAATGAGATTATTTTGTTCTTGTTGTTCTACAGGTGATGCTATGGCTGACAAACACAAATGGAAATTAGGGTAGGAGTCATATTCTGCTGGGGACTAAAGGGCATGTTGTCCATTTGTCAAGCTGTGGTGGGACAATGGTCAGAATAGTTTGGCACAAAACTTGGGTTAGAAAATTCCAAGGCTTCAAATCTTCCAAAAAAATATTCAATATGCCACTTACAAGGCCTTTTCTGGCCTTTTTGCTGACTGTTACAGGAGACTCTGAGACATTGAATCATCAAATCACCTGGACCTGGACAATTTAATATGTATGTAATTCTGATTAGCCTGCAGGGACCTTCTTGTGCCTGAAACCCAGGAACTAAAATTAGCTTGAGGCTCTCATTATAAAGTCTCCACCTCTGAACCAGGACTCTTGTGTTAAAGTCCCACCTGCTCCAGAGAGGTGCAATAACATTTCCGTGATGGATCCTCAGACAGCTATATTAACCACACACCAACTCTGATTATACTGAGTGAGCTGTCTTAAAGTTAGAGCCATATAAATCATGGAAGCACAATCAGAAAATTCTGTTAAAGTTTTACAAAAAAACAGTCCGTTAACTGGCTGCAGTTGGTAAGTTTCAAATTAATCCTGATTGAGGGAGCAAACCTAATAGGTCTCCAACTCTGAACTTTTCTGTACACTAGTCAATATTTGGAGATGTTGGTGTTGGAACTGGGGTATACAAAGTTAAAAATCACAGAACACCAGGTTATAGTCCAACAGGCTTATTTGGAAACACTAGCTTTGTGAGCGCTGATCCTTCATCAGGTGGTTGTGGAGTATACGATCATAAGACACAGAATTTATAGCAAACGTTTACAGTGTCATGTAACTGAAATCATATATTGAAAAAGACCTGGATTGTTTGTTAAGTCTCTAATCTTTAGATTGAACATGTTGGTTTCAGTTCTTTCACATGTAAATTGCAGAATTTTTTTAAAGTTACATTCTCAAGAGAACTTTAACAATTGGTGTCATTTCGGCCCAGATAATGCATTGAAGGTGGGAAGTGCCCTGTGTGAGACTGTCTGTGCACAATTTACAGACTAATTCTAATCTTAAAAAAACAAATTTATAGAACCTTATAAGGATTCATGCAGTTTTTGAGCTAAATAAAATGTAATTCTTCAAGTACAAGTTCACCCCACAACTTATGTGTGTGTGTGTGTGTGTTATGTGTGTGCGTGTGTGTGTGTGTGTGTGCACATGCATGTTGGGGTGGAGGTGGGGAGGGGTTATGAGTCTGAGACAGTGTGTGTCTATGTGTGAGTGTGAGTGTAAAGAGGTATAGGTTTGTGAGGGTGCGTGTGTGCGTGTGAATGTGGGAGTCTATGTGTGAGTATATGAGAGAGAGCTTGTGTATGAGAGAAGGTCTGAGTGAGTGTATGGGTCTGTTGGAGTGTGTGTTTCTGTAGGAGTGTGTGTGTGTAGAGGTGTTTGTGTATCTGTGCCTGTATGTGTGTGTTTGTCAGTCTGTATGTGTGTGTCTGTGTGTGTGCGTCTGTGTCTGTGCGTTTGGCTGTGTGTGTGCGTGCGTTTGTCTGTGTGCATGTGCCTGTGTATGTTTGTCTGTATATGTGTGTGTGCGTAATGCAGTGGGGTCACTTGTAGTGTGACATGAACCCAAGGTCTCAATTGAGGCCATCCCCATGGGTACCGAACTTGGCAATCAGCCTCTGCTGGGCCACTTAGCGTTGTTGCCTGTCCCGAAGTCCACCTTGGAGGATGGTCACCTGAGGGTCCGAAGTTGAATGTCCCCTCCCAGGAGTGTTTCCTCCCAATCGGAGAACACTTCAGCGGTCTGGGGCATTCGACCTCAGACCTTCAGGTAACCATCCTCCAAAGCAGACTTCGGGACAGGCAACAGTGCAAAGTGGTTGAGCAGAGGCTGATAGCCAAGTTTGGTACCCATGGAGATGGCCTCAAACAGGGCCTTGGGTTCATGTCACACTACAGGTGACCCCACTGCACTACATACACACAGACACAGACACACAGGCACAGAAGCACGCACACAGACAAATGCACACAGACAGACTCACACACAGACAGACAAACAGACACACACACAGACACAGACACAGACACACGCACAGTCCTACAGACACACACACTCCTACAGACCCATACACTCACACAGACTCTTTCTCATGCACAAGCTCTCTCTCATATGCTCACCCATACACTCCCACACTCACACGCACGCACACACCCTCTCACAGACTTATACCCCTTTACACTCACACTCATGCACATGCACACACTCTCACAGACACTCATACATGTGCACATGTACGCACGCGCACACACACACATAACACACATAACACACACAAGTTTGTGGGGTGAATTTGTACTTGCAGAATTACATTTTAGTTTGCTCAAAAACTGCATGAATCCATGTAAGATTCTGTAAACCCATTTTTTAGCTTCGAATCAGTCTGAACATTGTGACAGACAGTCTCACACAGGGTACCTCACACCTTCAATGCATTATCCGGGCCAACATGACACCAATTGTTAAAGTTCACTTGAGAATGTAACATTTATAAAGTTCTGCAATTTACATATGAAAGAACTGAAACCAACATGTTCAATCTAAAGATGAGAGACTTAACAAACAATCCAGGTCTTTTTCAATATCTGATTTCAGTTACATGACACAGTAAACAGTTGCTATAAATTCTGTGTCTTATGATCTTATACTCCACAACCACCTGATGAAGGAGCAGTGCTCCGAAAGCTAATGCTTCCAAATAAACCTGTTGGACTATAACCTGGCGTTCCATGATTTTTAACTCTATTCAATATTTAAATGCTTTTGGATTATTGTGTCACATTTAGTGGTAGGATTGTCTAACTTTTCCAAGCTGTGTTTTATTTTCAACACCTAATCCCTGGAACCAAATCTTTTTCTCAGTTTTCTGTTCACAGTGTCATAAAGTTTTTTGTTGTTGTTAAGAATAAGAAGTGAAGGGCTAAACCAGACAGGCTGCATCACAATAACACATGTTCTATAAGCTGCATATGTTCCATAAGGTTATGCTCAGGAAATATGCACCATTTGTATGATAAACTTGAGCAACAATTTATATGAATTGTTGCATCCATTTGCGTTTCTTCATCATCGATACATCTTGACCTAATATATTTGCCATTCTGCTTTGATACACATATTGCAAAAGTGTTCAAAGACAAGCATACGCTTGCCATCGTACATCAGGTCTGAGTTAATAGTTATTTTTCATCCAGGCTGAAGTGTCTTCAAATAAATTCTAATGGTTGTTTATTGATGTGCAAGATGTGTTACAATTGATGAAAAATTATTTACTGAAGCTGAAACAGATGTTCATTAGTGTTAACACAGCTGCGATCAATTCTTAGTTACGTTGCCAATGTTGTGGAGGCAAATCTCCAGGACAATTTATGCTCAAAAACATTAAGAGATTGACAGGACCGAGATTGAAACAATTATGTGCCCTCTGTTTTATTAAACTGAGATTCCGATTAACAAACCAAAAGCTGAATTATGCTTGAGCAGGCTTCCAATTTAGCCTCAATTTAGCAAGACAATAATTAACCCATAGACAATTTTTAATTTTGTAACCCGATTTGTTCGAAATGTTTGCTCCAAATACCAGTCATGCTGTATAAGACAACTTCTGAGCAATTATTTGGACACCTTAACAACCACAATAAATGTGTGGATGTATTATTTGTAACATCGACAAAATAAAAGTGAGTGTGATATGCATTTAACTGTGGATCACACAAGTGAACAAAAGGTTAAGCCATTTATTGCAGCCTGTAAAATGTTATTAACTATTCCTTAATAGATTTGGATTAGTTTATGAACTCAACAAGATCAGTCCGAGTGAAGAACATTTTCATTTCAGGCACTCAGTGTTAACTGCAAGCTTCTTGTTGAGGCAGAACGTAGTTAGACAAAACATACCAACATATGAGTTAGGAGGCCATTTGATCCCTTGTGCCTGCTTCGCCATTTAATAGAGTAGAATAAAGTAGAGTAGAATAGGGTAGAGTACTTTTATTTGTTGTTTCTACCATATACAGCTGGTACAATAAAAATGAGACAACGATCCTCCAGGATCAAGGTGCTACATGAACATACAGACTACACGAGAGTACAGTCATATACAGGGCAGCATAAAGTGCATAGAGAAGTGCAAAACACTCAAGACAGCACAGTAATTCCTGACAAGACAAGACAATAGGCACAGTGGTGGACAAATTACACTGTAACAGTGAATGATCATTAATAAAACATTATTTTAGCAGCAATTCAAAAAATCATCCAAGAATTGCAAATGGAATAGAGTGTGATCATACAGTATAAAGGAGCCTGACTGCTTGGGGGAAGAAACTATTGCACCATGAGAGACTGAATGCTGCAGTATCTTCTGCCAGTTGGCAGGAGGGAGAAGAATTTGAATGAAGAATGTGTGGGATTGTCCACAATGCTGTTAGCCTTGCGAATGTAGCATGTCATGTAAATATCTGTAATGGAGGGAAGAGAGACCCAGATGATCTTCTCCACTGTCCTCATTATCCTTTATAGGGTCTTACGATCTGAAATGGTGCAATTCCCGAACCAGGCAGTAATGCAGCTGCTCGGGGTACTATCAATGAACCCTCTGTAGAATATGGTGAGGATGGGGGATGGGAGATGAGCTTTCCTCAACCTACACAGAAAGTCAAGATGCTGCTGGGCTTTCTTAGCTATGGAGCTGGTGTTGAGGGACCAGGTGAAATTCTCCGCCAGATGGATGCCAAGACATTACGTGCTTTTCATGATAAGATTATGCTGATCTAATTGTAACCTCTGTAGCAGTCTGTGACTGCTCAAGTGAAATAAAAATTGTTAAGAAGAGAGGCCAGACATACAGGATGGCAACTGAAATAATCAGGGCATTAAAATTGGTCAAAAAGCAAAGTATACTGCAAATGCCTGAGCCAAAACAGACACAAGACAATTCTGCCGAGGGACAAATCCTAGCAGATCGAAGCCCTGACAATTGAAAACCAGAGAGGCATCACAACACATTAGGAAATGTGAAAGGGCAATTCAACTCTTCCTGACAAAAAGACAACACTAGATGTATGGAGTAGACATGTCTCAGTAAGACAAAAGACAAGATTCTGGGATGAAATCAGACTTCCAGATCAAAAAGCAGACACATCACATTGTTAAGCAAGCTATTGAGAGTCAGTAACAGGACTTCAAGGTGATAAAACCAATTAA
This sequence comes from Chiloscyllium plagiosum, assembly GCF_037043375.1. Lineage (NCBI taxonomy): Eukaryota > Metazoa > Chordata > Chondrichthyes > Orectolobiformes > Hemiscylliidae > Chiloscyllium > Chiloscyllium plagiosum. The sequence goes on along the minus strand of NW_028270145.1, from coordinate 86,627,914 downwards.
ATTGATACCTCTGATTGGTCAAGTCCTTGGCAAGTTCTAGAGGATAGCCAGGAGGGTATAAGAACCCAGCCCAACAGGACTCGGGGTACCCAACTTTCCAGTCAAGACGTATGTCAGGATACAGCAGTGACCAGAGCAGCTCACCCTCCAACCAGAGCGAGAATAAATCCATGAAGAGAGGAACAGACTGAACAATTCAACAAAAGTTACGAGTATCTGGGAAGGATTTTAACATGCCAAAGAAAATGATTTGGATGCGAGCATAAGAGGTACAGTTAGTAAGTTTACAGATGACACCAAAATTGGAGGTGTAGTGGACAGTGAAGAGGGTTACCTCAGATTACAACAGGATCTTGACCAGATGGGCCAATGGGCTGAGAGGTGGCAGATGGAGTTTAATTCAGATAAATGCGGGGTGCTGCATTTTGGGAAAGCAAATCTTAGCAGGACTCATACACTCAATGGTGAGGTCCTAGAAAGCGTTGCTGAACAAAGAGACCTTGGAGTGCAGGTTCATAGCTCCTTGAAAGTGGAGTCGCAGGTAGATAGGAAAGTGAAGAAGGCGGTTGGTATGCTTTCCTTTATTAGTCAGACTATTGAGTACAGGAGATGGGAGGTCAAGTTGTGGCTGTACAGGACATTGGTTAGGCCACTGTTGGAATATTGCATGCAATTCTGGTCTCCTTCCTATCGGAAAGACGTTGTGTAACTTGAAAGGGTTCAGAAAAGATATACAAGGATGTTGCCAGGGTTGGAGGATTTGAGCTACAGGGAGAGGCTGAACAGGCTGGGGCTGGTTTCCCTGGAGTGTCTGAGGCTGAGGGGTGACCTTATAGAGGTTTACAAAATTATGAGGGGCATGGATAGGATAAATAGGCAAAGTCTTTTCCCTGGGGTCAGGGAGTCTAGAACTAGAAGGCATAGGTTTAGGGTGAGCGGGGAAAGATATAAAAGAGACCTAAGAGGCAACGTTTTTCCACAGAGGGTGGAATGAGCTGCCAGAGGAAGTGGTGGAGGCTGCTACAATTGCAAAATTTAAGAGGCATTTGGATGGGTATATGAATAGGAAGGGGTTGGAGGGATATGGACCGGGTGCTGGCAAGTGGGACGAGATTGGGTTGAGATATCTGGTCGGGTTGGACCGAAGGGTCTGTTTCCATGCTGTACATCTCTCTGACTCTATGACTCTACTCAGATAGATTAGATTCCCTACAGTGTGGAAACAGGCCCTTCGGCCCAACCAGTCCACACTGGCCCTCCGAAGAGTAACCCACCCACACCCTTTCCCTCTGACTAATGCACCTAACACTATGGGCAATTTGCCATGGCCAATTCACCTGATCTGCACATCTTTGGACTGCAGGAGGAAACCCACGCAGACATGGGGAGAATGCGCAAACTCCACACAGACAAAGTTGGAATCAAACCTGGGTCCCTGGTGCTGTGAGGCAGCAGTGCTAACCACTGAACTACTGTCCCAAAATAGTCATCGAAAGTGTAAACTTTAACTCATAGCTGGTTCACTGACTACAAACTCGTCAGTGTAGTCCTTTTTTGATACATGCTAAGATGCCTGGGTAAATTAGTATACTGTTCACTGATTAAGGAGTCTGCAAGGTCTGAGAGAAATCCTGTTCTAGCCAACACCTTAAAATCACATTCCCGTCCATCTCTATAACCATTCACAGCATTGCTTATGAAGAGCCAATACACCTTGGTCTTAAAAATAATTCGAGACTCTGCTAACCTTTTGATGAAGTGAATTCCAAATCTTACAATCTTCCAAAAGTAAAAAAAGGCTCATCTGTCTTGAATGAGTAGCCCATTATTATTAAACAGTGTCCCCCTTATTCTGGGTTCTTTTACAAGATAAACATTCTCTCCACATCTGACCTGTCAAGCCCCAACAGGACCTTATATGTTTCAATTAAGTTTCTTTTTACCCTTCTAAACTCCAGTGGATTCTGGCTGGACTTGTCTAACATTGCTTCACGAGATACCCTAACTATTTCAGGCATAGGTTAGTAAGAGGAAAGTAGGACTGCAGATGCTGGATGTCAGTGTCTAAACGTGTGGCAAAGGAAAAGCACAGCAGGTGAGGCAACATCTGAGGAGCAGAAGAATAGACGTTTTGGATTTCAAACCTTCTCTGAATTGCTTCCAATACATTTGCATCCTTCCTTGTATAAGGAGACCAATACTGTTCTCTAATGTGTTCCAACTCAATCCTTGGAACACCATCTAACCATGTATCAATTGCAACAGCTTATTTTCCATACTTTCCACCCTGTCAAAGTGAGATTGCTAATGTAGAACTCATTTAGGGTCAGATATTGAGACTGCTCAATCTTATCATCATCGCAGATTCCCAAGGGCATGGCAGTGTGGCATCCAGGGTGAACAATGTTGCAGTGATTTCTGCCATGGCGATGTGATAATGTAAAACCATTTTCTTATAAAATAACTTGGAAAATAAAAAAAATCCCGCAATTATTAAAAATTGTGAAGCCATTGTACTGGTGCGACATTGTAACATATTCACTAATGTCCTTTAAGGAATAAAACCTTCCACCTGTACTGAGTAAGTATATAAAGACGATGTTCAGTATAGTGTTGAGTGAGGTCAGGCTCCCTGTCAAAGTCCATTGTGCAGGATCTGTTAAATGGTATTGCTATTCTTTCCCAAAACGTGTGGCGGGGGCATTTCAGATAATTAGATAGAGATGTTACAATCAGCTGAGAAGGAGTCAAATTGAACTCTTCTTTTGATAGTCCTTGTTCAGCTGCAAAAGGTTTTTTTGAGAAGAATACACTGCTGACTCTGAGTGCACAACATGTAACACATCGTGATCATAAAAGACACAATAAATCAGACAGAGTTTGTTGAGTTTTAACATGGAAAAGAAGATTCTTGTACTTAATCTAGTCTACATAGAATATATACTTGCGGAACGTTTCAGAGAACACCTCTGGGACACCCAACCACCCCGTGGCTCAACACTTCAACTCCCCCTCCCACTCCACCAAGGACATGCAGGTCCTTGGACTCCTCCATCGCCAGACCATAGCAACACGACGGCTGGAGGAAGAGCGCCTCATCTTCCGCCTAGGAACTCTCCAACCACAAGGGATGAACTCAGATTTCTCCAGTTTCCTCATTTCCCCTCCCTCCACCTTGTCTCAGTCCCAATCCTCGAACTCAGCACCACCTTCCTAACCTGCAATTTACTTCCTGATCTCTCCGCCCCCATCCCCACTTCGGCCTATCACCCTCACCTTATTACCCTCACCTTAACCTCCTTCCACCTATCGCATTTCCAACGCCACTCCCCCAAGTCCCTCCTCCCTACCTTTTATCTTAGCCTGCTTGGCACACCTTCCTCATTCCTGAAGAAGGGCACATGCCTGAAACGTCGATTCCCCTGCCCCTTGGATGCTGCTTTACCTGTTGCGCTTTTCCAGCAACACATTTTCAGCTCTGATCTCCAGCATCTGCAGTCCTCACTTTCTCCTACATAGAATATATATCAATTTTGTAAACACACATTTAAAGCTTGCACACAAAAAAAGAAATGGAAAGAAAAACTTGTAAAAATTGTCAATGTTGCACACTGGTCTGACTTGTTTTGTATACCTCAGACCAGTCGTCCAAAATGAGAGAGACAATGAGGGAGAGTGAGCATCTTACCCTGTTTTACTGTTCTGTAGAGAACACCGGTTCTTGAAACAAGCAAAAGAATCAACTTACCACATGATCTCTCCTTCTCAGTGCCTCCAATTGTACAGGATATCAAATAAAATCATGACCAGTGTACTACAATGCAATATAAGGATCTATAATGTTTTAGAGCTATAATTGTTTCATTAAAACAGACTGTTCAAAATTTGCTGCAATGGAAAGTAAACTGTCTGTCCAATTATGAATGGAGAAGAATTGTAATAAATGTTAAGCATGTTCAATTGTTTATTGATATTTTATAAAAATATACAGAATCCCATTTTTTGCAAAATATTTAGGTTCATAAATGTTAATTGTTTCTGGCAAGCTGACAAGCTATTAATGGAAGGGTGAGCCAAATAACCTAAATGAGAGAATGAGAACATCACAGTAGATGACAGCCAGTTAAAACAATTAATTTATTTTGCTTTCAAAATGACAGCTAAATTAACACCATTAGCATAAAATCATTTGTTATTAGAAAACATATCAAGGAAAAAGTATTAATGTGTGACAAAGTCTAATTAAGATAATCCTAATTAGAAAATTCTCAGAGATCATTTACATTTAGCATTTTTAGCCCATTATTTGAAATGATTCTGCATAAAATCAGGAACAGACATAACAGTGGCATGGTGACTCAGTTGTTTGCACTATTGCGTCACAGGGCCAGGGACCCAGGTTCATTCCAGCCTTGGGTAACTGTCTGTGTGGTATTTGCATGTTCTCTCTGCATCTGCGTAGGCTTCGTCCGAGTGCTCTGGTTTCCTCCTACAGTCCAAAGATATGCAGGTTAGGTGAATTGGCAATGTTAAATTGCCCTGTAGTGTGCAGGCTACATGGGTTAGCCATGGTAAATGTGGGGCTACGGGGATGGGGCGGGGCATGGGAATGTTCTTCAGAGGGTCGGTGTGGGCTGAATGGCCTCTGTCTACACATTCGTAAGAAATGTCTTTGTATATTATCTTAAGCTGCAACATAATTTTAAGTATTTCTTCATTCTTTAATTAAAATAGCAAGAAAATGCCACTCTAAAGTAATTATCAATGATATCATATAGCACTGTTGCACAATTACATGCCAGTAAAGAGTCAACAGCAATCACTAGTGATTTTTTGACATTGCTGGTTTTGCAAGGCAGATATAACTGTTGGACTTTAATTGTTTAACTGTGTGGAATGCACTTGATAGCACTATGAAAAAGCTAAGCTATTAGACTGTCAAGATCTGTTGAGCAAAATATGGCCTCACCTCTTCAGTGGCTCAAGCACAAACAAGTTAAACTTAACACTTGAATTGTACCTTCTTTTTACATTTAAATGTGTGTTTGATGCCAATGGAAATAATGTTTTAGGCCATGGCAATACAGTGAAAAGTTCATGGATCTGGGCATCTGGTCATTGGCTTAAAGAAAATAGGCCTCATTTTTGCAGCATTCTAAATTCATGAAGAATTCTTTTCATCATTCCTGAAAATTTGCAGTATCAAGTTTGAAATTATAAGCTTTTTATTTTAAATAAGCTTCACTCAGGAGTGTAATTTGAAGAGCTCACAAATATGAAGCTCAGCATTAATAAAAAAGTAGATGAAGCAAAGGAGGATATTAGCCAGCTTTTAAATAAAAGCTAAAGCCATCTTCCACAGCTTAATGCCTGGCAAACAGAAACAGAAGAGAGCCTTGTAATAGTACTTAAGAAAATTGTTTCCCTGGAAACCACACTGACAAATGTGGAGAAGTCAAATGACCTTGAAAATCCCTCATGCAGGAATCTTTTTGCAAATAATCAAGCATCTTCTTGTGAGGACACAAGGAACATTGTCTCTCCTGAATTTACCTGGATTTTTTAAATCAATTTAAACTGATAAGCTATTGAGTATCTTCAGAATTGTTTAAATGTGTACCCAGGAACTGTTTATTTGTTAGGCTTCTATGAACAAAGGCAGCAATCTTTGATAACGAAATGTCAGCTACTTTCACCCCCCTGAAGAGAAGTTCCTAATAAATCAGAAAAGACTTGGAACAACCCCAAATAAAATTTGACTGACCTGAGAAAAGGATTTCTGCTCAACAGAGGCTCAAGGATAGCTTGACGTACTGAGGATACCCGAAGATCAAAGTCAGAGAGTCATAGAGCTGTACAGCATGGAAATAGACCCTTCGGTCCAACTCTTTCATGCCAACCAGCTATTCTAAATAGATTTAGTCTAATGTCAAACTAAAATACTTGCAGTAGTAGCTGAAGTACGTAAGACTTGAGTGTTTTTTTTAACATTTAAGATTACTGAAAAATTGTGTAGCCCATTTAGAATGCCTGGGGCTACTTTTCTAACATTAAACTAAAAGGTTTCTGTGATCTTCACTGTCTTTTAGCGGCTTTTAGTAGCTCACCAAACCCAACTCAACAAAAATGCTTACTTATAATTATTTTCCATCTCTCAGCAACCATCATGTGTAATCTTCTGACCATTACTATTCTTCATGAGACTTATTTTTCCAGCAAAGTGTCATCAATTCCATATAATGCAGCATCAACGACGAAGGGAGTCCTTTCCAGTCATAATATGCCTGCTCATGAGCTCAAGTTTAATTGTTGAATATCATACAATGTTTGTTGTTTAATACTTTTCCACATTAAATCATGAGGAACAGTTTAAACCCCATTCACAATGAAATCCACACTGCCCTGTCCTTTTGACTATAAGCCTTCAGGACAGCAGCTCGGAAAAATGTCAAATTGCAGTTTTCCATTGTGGAGAAAACAATGGAAAGGTTGCTGCCACCTGATGGGGTTTTATGATGGTCTTGTGATTGTTTGGAAGTTGGATGTGTTGGGAGTATCCAGGGTAGAGCAGAGGTCCTTTTGTGTTATGGGTCAGGTCCATAGTTTATGCCATTGGAACACACACATGACACTAGAAGTTTATCCCCTTTTTGCATTGCTGTCCTTCTTCACTCTTCATGGTGGTAGATTGTGACTTGTTGGTAAAGTCACTGGACTCGGGTGACCTTATAGAGTTATAAAATCATGAGTGGAATGGATATGATAAATAAGCAATTTTTTTTCCCTGAGGTGGAGGAGTCCAAAACTAGGCATTTGCAGAGATTTTTGCTTCATCTTTAGCAACTGGTCAAGCTCCAGAAGAATGGAGGGTGGCTAATGTTCTTCCTTTGTTTATGTAAGGTAGCAAAGACAAGCCAGACCAGTGAACCTGACATCAGTGGTTGGTTGTTGGAGAGTATACTGAGGGACAAGATCAACAAACATTTCGATAGTTAGGGTCTGATTAGGGGTAGTTAGCATGGATTTGTGAATGGGAAGTCATGTCTGTCAAATCTTTTTGAGTTTTTTGATGAGGTAACCAAGATGATAGAAGAGGGAAGGGCAGTGGATATTGTCTATATGGAGTTCAGTAAGGCCTTTGACAAAGTCCCGCATGGCAGAGTAATCATGAAGGTTAGATCGCATGGGATCCAGGGATAGCTAGCTAATTGGATTCAAAATTGGCTCGATGGTAGGAAGCAGAATGTGATGGTTGAAGATTGTTTTTCGGACTGGAGGCCTGTGACTAGTGGTGTGCCACAGGGTCAGTGTTGGGACTTTTGTTCCTTGTTATTTATACAAATGATATGGATGTGAATGTACAAGGCATGATTAGTAAGTTTGTGGATGATACAAAATTAGGAGGTATCATTGATAGCCAGGAATGTCATCAAAAATTACAGCGGGACTGTGATCAGATGAGAAAGTGTCCTGGGGACTAGCAAATGCAATGCAATATAATACCAATAAGTGTGAGGTGTTGCACTTTGGAAAATCAAACCAAGGTAGGACTTATACAGTAAATGGTAAGGTCCTGAGGAGTGTTGTGGGACAGAGGGAGCTAGGAGTATAAGTAAATAGCTCTTTGATGGTGGTGTCACAGGGTGGTGAAGAAGGCATTTAGCATGTTACCCTTCATTGAGTATCGGACTTAAGACTTAATGTTACAGTTGTATAAGTTGTTGATGATACCACACTTGGAGTATTGCGTACATTTTTGGTCACCCTGTTTTTAGGAAAGACATAATTAAACTGGTAAGAGTGCAAAGACGCTTCACTATCAGACCATAAGACATGGGAGGAGAAATCAGACTATTAAGCCCATCGCATCTGCCCCACTAATCAATCATGGCTGATAGGTTTCTCAAACCCATTCTCCTGCTTTCTCCCTTTAACCCTTGATCCCCTTGATACTCAATAACCTATCTATTATAGTCTTAAATATACTCAATGACCTGGCATCCACAATTTTCTGTGGCAATGAATTTCATAGATTCACCACTCTCTGGTAGAAGAGGTTTTTCCTTATCTCCATTGTAAAAGGTCTTCCCTTTACTCTAAGTTTGTGCCCTCAGGTCCCTAGTCTCTCCTATCAATGGAAACATCTTCCCAATATCTACCCTGTCCAGGCCATTCAGTACTTTGTATGTTTCGATTAGATCCCCCCTCATCGTTCCAACCTCTGTCAAGTACAGATCCAGAATCCTCACACGTCACTCATATGTTAAGCTTTTCATTCCCGGGACCATTCTTATGAATTTCCTCAGAACATGCTCCAGGGCCAGTGCACTTCCTGAGATATAGCATCATAGAGATGTACAGCATGGAAACAGACCCTTCGGTCCAACCTGTCCATGCCGACCAGATATCCCAACCCAATCTAGTCCAACCTGCCAGCACCCGGCCCATATCCCTCCAAACCCTTCCTATTCACATACCCATCCAAATGCCTCTTAAATGTTGCAATTGTACCAGCCTCCACCATATCCTCTGACAGCTCATTCCACACACATACCACTGTCTGCGTGAAAAAGTTGCCCCTTAGATCTCTTTTATATCTTTCCCCTCTCACCCTAAACCTATGCTCTCTCGTTCTGGACTCCCCCACCCCAGGGAAAAGACTTTGCCTATTTATCCTATCCATGCCCCTAATAATTTTGTAAACCTCTGTAAGGTCACCCTCAGCCTCCAATGCTCCAGGGAAAACAGCCCCAGCCTGTTCAGCCTCTCCCTATAGCTCAAACCCTCCAACCTTGGGGCCCAAAATTATATATAATACTCCAAGTGTGGTCAGACCAGAGTCTTATATCACCTCAGAAATACATCCCTGCTTTTATGTTCAAGTCCTCTTGAAATAAATGCCATAATTGCAATTGCCTTCCAAAATATTGACTCAACCAAAAGTTTACCTTGAAAGAATCCTGGACTAGAACTCCCAAGTCTCTTTGCACTTCAAATTCTTGAATTTTCTCCCCATTCAGAAAATAGTTCATTCTTACTACCAAAGTGCATAACCTCACAATTTCCTACGTTGTATTCCATCTGCCACTTCTTTGCCCACTCTCCTAACCCGTCCAAATCCCTCAGCAACCTCCCTGTCTCCTCAATGCTACCTGCCCCTCTACCTATCTTTATATCATCTGCAAATTTAGCCAGAATGCCCACAATTCCTCCATCAAGATCATTAACATATAAAATGAAAAGTTGCAGTCTCCACACTGAGCCTTGCGGAACACTTCTCACCACCTGCCATCCTGAGAAGAACCCTTTTATTCCCCACTCTCTGCTTTCTGCCAGACTGCCAAATTTCTATCCATGCTAGCACCTTGCCTCTAACACCATGGGCCCTTATCTTACCAGTAACCTCCTGTGCAGCACCTTGTCAAAGGCCTTCTTGAAGTCCAGGTAAATAACATCCATTGGTTCTCCATTATGAAGATATTGCCAGAATAAGTAGGCCTGGGTTTAAGGGAGAGGTTGGCTATGATAGGACTTCAGGAGGATAGGAAAATGAGAGGTGACCTTATTGAGATGTATAAAATCATGGGAGGCATAATAGGATAAATACATAGAGTCTTTTTTTCCCAGGGATGGGGTATTGAAAACTAGCGGGCATAAGGTTTTGATGAGAGGGGAAAGATTTAAGAAGGACCTGAGGGGCAACTTCTTCACACAGAGAGTGATGCGTATCTGGAATGGGCTGTCTGAGAAAGTGGTTGAGGTAGGTACGATAGCCACATTTAAAAAAAAATGAATAGGTACATGGATGTGAAGGGTTCAGAGGGATATGGACCAAACGTGGGCAACTGGAACTAGCTAAGTGAGCACCGTGGTCAGAATGGACCAATTTGGGCGGAAGTTCCTGTTTCCATGCTGTAATACTCTATAATTCTATGGTTAGAGGGCATAGGTTGAAGAGAGGGGAAAGATATAAAAGGGACCTAAGAGGCAACTTTTTCATGCAGAGTGTTTTACGTGTATGGAATGAGCTGCCAGAGGAGGTGGTGGAGGCTGGTATGAAATTCAACATTTAAAAGGCATCTCAAAAGCTATATGAATAGGAAGGGTTTAAAAGGATATGGGTCAAACACAGACAAATGGGACTAGATTTATTGAGCATATCTGGTTGGCATAGATTAGTTGGACTGAAGTGTCTGTTACCGTGCTGTATGTCTTTATGACTCTTGGACTAGTAATTCAGAATCTCAGGCTAATGTTCTGGGGACGTAGTTTTGAACCTCACAATGGCAGATGGTGAAATTAAATTCAATAAGCATCTCAAAATAAAAAGAAAAAGATTTTGTTAAAATGGATCTAATTCTTTAAAAAACATTGTAGGAAGAAAATCTCCCATCCTTATCTGGCCGACATGTTTCAACAGACCCACATCAATGTGGGTGCCACTTAGGGATAGACAATAAATGCTGGCTTAGCCAGTGAAGCCCATATTTCATGACTGAAAGAAAATCATTTAAAACATTTTGTTCGAAGAATTGATACAAGATATCAATGTGTGAACTACATGTGGGATTTTAATTGTCTTTTGTCTGCTTTTGCTGAGGTGAACAGGTACATTTTTACTCTAAATCAAAATAGAAAATATAAAATTTAAGCACATCTGGCAGCATCTGTGAAGAGAGAAATTGAGTTCATGTTTTGAATTTCTACAGAACTGAAAGAGGTTAGAGAGATGTAAATTAAGTATCAATGAAGGTATGAAAAAGAGGAAATGGGACCACTCTGCTCAGAGCAAAGTCAACAAGACTTATAAAACAGCATCAGCCTCACCTGAGGCAGTGTATGTGGATCTAGTATTGGACTATTTACTCATCTCAAGACCCACTACATCAGAGTGGAAGAAGTTAAAAAATCACACAACACCAGGTTATAGTCCAACAGGTCTAAATGGAAGCACACTAGCTTTCGGAGCACTGCTCCTTCATCAGGTGGTTGTGGAGCACACAATGTAAGACACAGAATTTATAGAAAAGTTTACAGTGTGATGTAACTGAAATTATACATTGAAAAAATACTTTTGATTGTTTGTTAAGTCTCTCATCTGTTAGAATGACCATGTTAGTTTCACTACTTTCATTTGTAAATCAAAAACTTTTTTAAAAAGTTACATTCTCAGATTAACTTTAACAATTGGTGTAAGTCCAATTAAAATGTTGAAGGTGTTCGCCCCCTGTGTGCTGTTGTCTGTGCCATAATGTTTAGACTGATTCTAATCTAAAAAGTGAGTTAACAGAGTCTTACATGGATTCATGCAGTTCTTGAGCAAAGTACAATGTAACTCTGCAAGTACAAATTCACCCCACAAACATATGTGTATGTGTGTGTCTGTGTGCACGCTCGTGTGTGTCTGGGGGGGGGGGGCTGTGACTGTCTGTGAGAGTGAGTGTATACGTGTGTGTGAGTGTAAAGGGGTCTAAGTCTGTGAGAGGGTGCATGTGTGAGTGTGGGAGTGTGTGTCTGTAGGAGTGTTTGTGAGTGTCTGTGTGCATGTCTCTGTATTGGAGTGTGTGTGTGTGTGTAGTGCAATGTGGTCACCTGTAGTGTGACATGACCCCAAGGTCCTGGTTGAGGCCTTCCCTATGGTTACCGAACTTAGCTATCAGCCTCTGCTTGGCCACTTTTCGCTGCTGCCTCTCCCGAAGTCCGCCTTGGAGGATGGTTACCCGATGGTCCGAGGTCGAATATCCTGGACCGCTGAAGTGTTCTCCAACTGGGAGGGAACACTGCTGTCTGTTGATTGTTGTGTGTTGCCCATCCATCTGTTGCCGTAGCCTCTGCTCGGTTTCCCCAGTGTACCATGCCTCAGGGCATTCTCGCCTGCAGCGTATGAGATAGACAACGTTGGCTGAGTCACATGAGTACCTGCCACATACATAGTGGGAGGTGTCCCCACCTGTAATGGTGATATCCATGCCCACACTCTTGACACATCTTGCAGCACATACCGTGACAGTATTGTATGGCGTTGTCCTGAAAGCTGGGCAGTTTGCTACAAACAATGATCAGTTTGAGGTTTGGCTGTTGTTTAAAGGCGAGCAGTGGAGGTTTGGGGAAGGTCTTGACGAGGTGCTTATCCTCATTGATAATGTGTTGCAGGCTGCAAAGAACATGGCACAGTTTTTCTGCTCCTGGAAGTACTGGACAACGAAATGTCCCCTGTCGGTTGCAGTTTGTATCTGTCTCCTGAGGAGATCATTACGGTTCCTTGCTGTGGCACGTCAGAACTGGCGGTTGATGAGTTGAAGAAAGTAAACTTCTATGCGAGGTACTGTTTCAGGGAAGAGGATCAACAACCCAGACTTAATCTTATTACAGACAGATGGGGAAGTGATTGAAATGCCTGAAGGATCAATGTTGAGGTAATGATTGTTTCTCTCTTTAAAGTCTAAAAGAAGTCGAAAAGACATTTTTTCTGAGAAAAGTTATTAAAGAACTAGATCAACTATATTTTTTTATTTTGAGATGTTTATTGTATTTAATTTCACCATCTGCCTTGTAAAAGCTGCAATCCATTTGTAATAGAACCCAAGCTATTCAACTAAAGGTACTCCATTGGACTCATATAGCACCGGAACGACTGGCAAAATTTAGGGCAGGAACATCTCCAATGTGTTCTAAATGTGAAATAGAAGTGGGCACTCTCACACATTGCTTATGGACATGTCATAAGATCCATAAATACTGGACCAGAGTAGCAAATGTGCTGACTGAAATCTTGGGAGCAGAAATTGGAGTAGATCCAGTATCTCTTCTCCTGGGCTTTCTGAAACTGCCCTCCCTGGATGTGCATGACAGGAAATTATTTTCCATTCTCTCCTTTTGTGCAAGGAAAAATATTTTAGTAGATTGGGTAGCTGAGGGCTCTCCAGGACTTTCTAATTGGCCCAGGTTAATCATGGAATGTATTCCCCTTGACTTCCTTACAAATATGGTGCACCAAAAAATTGAATTATTGTATAAAATATGGCAGTCCTTTCTGAACTATATAGATACAGATATTTCGGCCATATTGTCAAGGGCTTTCATCTCGTTGTGGTAGTGGTTCTGCATGGTCCGGGAGCCCCCGGGGGAGGAATCCCATATAAATACGGGTTTTACTATGACTTGATGTTAATTCATTCTGAGCATGTACTTCATTATTTAATTACTATGTTTTTTTAGAGTAATGTAAGATTTCTATTATATGCTTTGGTTATTTGTAGGTTAGCTTAATACTTAGTTGAGTTTTTTTTGTGTTTGTTGTGTTTTGGTTATTATTTATTTAATAGTTAATTGTATATTAGTGTTTATATTTGTTTGTGTTATTTTGTAAGTTTGTAAAAAAATGTTTAAAAAATTCCTTTTTCTTCAATAAAAACATCTATTAAAAAAAAGCTGCAATCTTTCAGATGAGACATCAAATAAATGTCTTATTAGGAGGATCTAAATTGCATGGCTCTATTTTGAATTGGGCTTTCTCTCCCTTGTTCCTACCATCCCTCACCAAGCAGATTATATGATCACTGTTCTATTGTTGTTTCAGGAATGTTGCTGTCAACTAATTGTACACTGTCAATCCCATGTTACAACAGTAACGAGACCATATTAGTAATTAGTTGACTATAAAAGCTTCTTGTGGTATCTGAAGATCATGAAAGGTATTATGTAAATGCACAAATTCCTTTCTTTTTTTGGAAAACTATTTCAGATCACATTCAAAATGTTAAGGAAAAGTTGAATTCATGGGTAAACAAAAGATGCCTCCATTTGTTTGATGAATGGTGTTAAACCTTCTTGAATAGCAACTGAAGGATGTCTGGGAGAAATTGCAGACACAGTGCTGATTATCGTTAGTCATTGCAGAGTAGCAGTATCACTGTTGTTGGTTTAATGTTTGTGATAACCAGAGTTGATTTGCACTTGGCCTGTTATGTTATTGAATAAATGTTATTAAACTATTGAATTATTTAATCTATTAAATAAAGCTTTGGAGTTATTGAAGAGACATTTGAATACTGTAATGGGTGAGGAATGGATGATGGCGATTGTAACTTTTTTAAATGGAGGGATCTATAAAGTGAACAAACTGGCTTCCCTCTTTTGTGTGAATCGTTGAGAGTTGGGTGTGATTGTTCCTTTAAATGAAATGACACTGCGGTGAAACATTATCTTAACAGCAGTAGCTTTCAGTTACTGACTCATGAAATGCTCCCTTTGAATCCTGGAAGGTGATTTATAACAGAAGTGATTGTACCACAGCAATTTGGTGTTAATAGGAGAAAATGACATAATTTATCTGCAAGAATTGCTGAGAATAAATGGCTGCATGTACCGAAAGTCAAATTCTTTGCATTATCTGTTAAATGGCTTTGAGCATCAATGGAGGCAATCCAATTCAGGTAAAATGAGGTTTAAAATATTGCATTACAGTTTTCATATATATTACTTAGATGTATTTAATGGATTAAATCAGACAGGAACATATAGGTAACAATATGATAAATACTTGTCTTTGGTCTTTTAAAGAAATTGAGTCTTGCCAGACACATTAGTCAAGATATCAACAATGTAGTCAACTCTTAAAGTCCAAGGTCATACAACCTACAAAATGCCCATGAACTCTTCAGAGATGAAATACATTAGTAAATATTCAAATTAGTCATACACAATTTGATCTGTAACTATCACAAAAACACACTGGTTCGGTATCCATTTATACTTTGAAAACATCAGTTTACCATCATAACAGTGGATCAAAACTCATTCGTGTATGATTCAATTACGTGTTAACTTTTGAAAATAAATAACTATGTGCTATTGGGTTCAATTGATGAGATGGGAACATGTAAATTTGAGTGAAAAACCATGAATATTTTTCTTTTGAAAATCGTTTTCTGTACTACTGTGACGTTTCCATTTCCTACAAAATCTATGCTTAATAGCTTTGCTCAACCTGCCCTATTGAATTTGCATTAGATTGAGGTTGTCCAAACTTATTTTATTTAAACCTCTTAACAGCCATTAAAGAGAAAAGACTTTAATCTCCTCCACCGAGCTGAATTGCAACTCTGGTCCCTGAGATGAATGGTGTTCTAGCTCACTGTACTGCACAGATCTCCATAAAATAATAGAGTTGGTATTATCTCACTGACTTCACAAGATATTGGGTCGTATATTGGACCAGAATTTCATCTTTGAGATCATAAGATAGAGATATATGCAACATGCAAATCTTTTGCCCTTAAAGCCTGCAAAAAGTCTTTTAAAATGAGCTTTCTCAGCATCAAAAATGTAACTTTTAGTAGCATTTTTAGAATAATATCTCACTTCAGTCTACTCATCTTTAATAGTCTTCTGAAAATGCATACACAAGTTAATCATCGAATATCGATGATAGTGATAGTGAATGATTAACTTCAAAATTAACAAATTTTCTTTGACAAAAACAAATTTTAAAAGTGGTTAAAGCTGTATTTCAATTTTTTGTAATCTTTTGTGAAATGCAATGACTTGACTGAGGGGTAATAAGCACAACAGGTTAGACAACATCAGAGGGATAGGAAATTCAACATTTTGAGCCAAAACCCTTCATCAAGACTGGGGAGGGGGAGGGAGCCTAAAAAAGGGACGGGGTGGGGCTAAGGAAAGGGTCAGTGGGATGGTGATAGGTGGATGCAGGTAGAGGGTTATTGTGATTGGTCAGTGGGAAGGGTGGAGTAGATAGATGAGTAGGAAGGTGGACAGATAAGGTCAGATCAGGGAGGCAAGGAGCAGGGAAGGCTGGAAGTGGGATAAGACTGGGGGAGGAGGGGTTTTGAAACTCTTGAAGTCAATATTGAAGCCACTGGGCTGTAAGTTCCTCAGGTGGAATGTCAGGCGCTGTCCCTCCAGTTGATATCCTGATATTCCGCCTGGGGAGCTTACAGCGCAATGGCTTCAACATCAATTTCACCAGTTTCAAAATCCTTCCACATTCAGCCTTATCCCACGTCCAGCCCTCACCGTCCTCCTCACCTCCATGACATGACCTTATCTGACCATCTTCCTACTCACCTATTGGCTCCACTCTTCCCACTGACAAATCATAATAATCCCCTACCTGCATCTACATACCACCATCCCAGCTACCCTTCCCCCAGCCCCAATTCCCTCCCTCTATTTACCTCCGGGCTCCCATCCCCATCATAGGCCTGACAAAGGGTTTCTGCCAAAAATATTGACTTTCCTGCCCTTGGATGCTGTCTGACCTGCTGTGCTTTTCCAGCTTCAACTCTATTGACTCTGGATTCCAGCATTGGCAGTCCTTACTGTCTCCAAATAAGCATTCAGATCAGTTAAATTTTGAAGATTTTGGCATGTATTTGTGATAAATGTGTCAGTCCAAACTAGCTTAGCTAAGGCCTTCCTGCCCTTTCTGCACCTAGTATTTTTAATTCCTTCAAAAAGTATGCTTTGCTGCATATTAATAAGTTATAGTCAAATGTGTTATACTCTTTTCCATAAGCAGCTTTAGCTAGGCATTCATTCGAATGAAGTGATCTATCCGGGATTCATGTTTTCTCTATTTGTTTCACTTCTTTAATCAAAATTGGAAATGGCTACAACCCACAGCTAAAAGCTTTCCTGATAAGCCTGTAAGAAGTTCAAATTTATTGATTCTACACCATGCTAATATTTCTGTATGTGTTTCTGGAGAAATATTGCTGTGCATAACAATATAAGGCATTACTTACGCATCACACACCACTATTTCTCTGACTGAAGTTGAACAAAACATATTAGCCTGAATTATCCACTGCCCTTGAAGATTTTCCTAACCCAATGTGCCCATTTCTTTTGGGTTCTTCCAATCCTGGCTGTCAGAGAAATAGCAGCACAGCACAATTTGGGGAACACCACCAGTTTGCAATAATGTCTGCAGAATAGAAGATAGACACTTTCATTATTTAGTGCTAGTGCTGCATTCATGTAAGTTTAAAGATCCAGTCTTTGAGTGAGTGTGTGAGCAAGCAAGTAAGTAAGTGAGTGGTGAATAAGTGAATGGTTAAGTGAGACTTTGTAGAGGTTTATAAAATCTTGAGACATATAGATAGGGTTAATGTTAAGTGTTGTTTCCCTGGCATGGGGGATTCCAAGATTAGGCAGCATTTTTAAAGGTGAGGAGAGAAAGACTTAAAGAAGAATAGAGGGGCAAATGTTCTATGCAAAAGATTGTTCGCATGTGGAATGAACTTCCTGAGGAAATGGTGGATGTGGGCACAATTACAATGTTTAAAAGACACTTGGAGAAGTACATGTGAAGGTTTGGAGGGATATGGGCCAGGAGCAGGCAGGTGGCACTAGTTCAGTTTGGGATTATGTTCTGCATGAACTGGCTAGACTAAAGGGTCTATTTCTGTGCTATCTGACTCTATAACTCTTATGGATAGCTGGGTGAGTAAATGAGGTGGCTGAATGAATGATGAGGCTAAGTAGAGAGGTGGATGAGGTGATAAGACAGAGTGAGATAGAGAGGTTGTACGAGGTGGGGAGGTGGATAGATAAATGAATATGCTGGGTGAGTGATACGCCCTTTTTACAGCAGAATTTATCTTACTGAGAAGTAAATTTTACAATTTATATTCAACTCAAGTTTACCATTCAAGATTACTTATGGATAAGGAAACATATCCTTTTTCGTGAATAATGTTGAAGTTCTCATTCAGATAAGTGGAAAGTATTCCACCACATTCCTTACTTGTGCTTTGTAGATGATAGGCAAGGGGAGACAGAAGGGAGTTACCAGCATCAGTATTGTTGTTTTAGCTGCAGTCTCCATAGGTTGATCCTGTCCAGTTTGTGATCACTAATAGAAAAGTGATGTCTGCATTCCTGTGAGCGTATATGGTCCGGCTTAAGTAAACAGAATAATAGCAAGAGAGCTTATGTTGTTTAAAACTTACAGGTCTATGGGGTTATAATCCTCACTTTAGCTTTGTTCCTTTCACATGTGCCTAGCTATGCTTAGAGTAAAATGTTAATGAAGACACCCCTTGCTCTACGTCTACCTCAAGTTAATTTTTTTATGCCACTCCATTTAATCACTAACATTTAACTCTTTATTCCACGTGCTGCCAAAAATAATTTGTCATGAGAACAGATTGGAGGGGGTTATGTTGTTGAAGGCAGAGCTGTAGTTGATGAGTCATTCTCAGTCCATGTTCAAAAACTAAGCAGACAACCAAGATGTGTGCATCGCCACTGTCATGGACTTCATTAGCAAGTGCGTGGAGGACTGCAAGCCAAAGAATTCAATCTGAATGTTCCCCAACCAGAAACCTTGAATGAATCAGGAAATCCACTGTCTACGAAGACCAGGTGTGCAGCATTGAAGTTGGACGACCCAGACCTGCACGGAAAATCCAGATATGACCATCGCAAAGCCATCAGAGATGCCAAGAGACAGCAGCAGACCAACTTCGAGGCTCAAACCAACCTTATAGGCACCCACTGTCTGTGGCAAGGCCTAAACAACGCAACAGGATACAAAATGGAGCAGAGCAAGATAGCGGGCAAAACTACATGTCTCCCTGATGCATTCAATGCTTCCTATCCTCCGTTTGAGCAGATTGCAGTGGCATGTTGTCACTTACCGAACAGTCCCAGATGTACCTGCTCCCTCCGTCACCACTGCAGACCTCAGATCAGTTTTCCTAAGTATCAACCCAAAGAAATGAGAGGCCCAGATGGAGTCCCCGGATGTACACTTAGATCCTGTGGGGACCAGCTGCTGAAGATATTCACTGACACCTTCAACCTCTCCCTTCTACAAGCGAGGTCCCCACTGCTTCAAGAACATCACCATCATCCCAGCATCAAGAAAACACATGCAATATGCCTGAATGACTACTGGCCAGTGGCTCTGACCTCCACAATCATGAAGTGCTTTGAGAGGTTGGTCATGGCCCACATCAACTTTAGCCTCCCAGCCTTCCTTGATCCTCTGCAATTTGTCAACCGATGTCCCTGGAACAAATGGACCCCAAGGATGCCTATGTCCAACTCTTACTCATCGACTACAGCTCTGCCTTCAACATCATAATCCCCTCCAGTTCCACCTTCTGCAACTGGATCCTCAGCTTCCTGACCTACAGACTGCGATCAGTGAAGATAGACAACCGCACCTCCTCCACGAAACACTCAACACTGGAGCCTCCCCCCCCCCCCCCCCCCCCCCCCTCCCAGGATGTGTTCTTAGCCCCCTCTTGTACTCCCTGTACACTCATGACTGTGTTGCTAACTTCTAAATGAATGCCATCTACAAGCTTGCTGACAACACCACCATGTTAGTATGGATATCAAACAATGTTGAATCAGAACAAAGGAAAGGTATTGAGGGATCGGTGATGTGGTGCCATGATAACAATCTCTCTCTCAATGTCAGCAAAACTAAAGAACTGATCATTGACTTCAGGAAGAAATAAGAAGGACACATACCCCCATCTATATCAACAGAGCTGAGGTGGAGACGTTTGACAGCGTCAAGTTTCAAAGAGGGACAATTACTGACAATCTGTTGTGGATTACCCAGGTAGATGGGATCATCAAGAAAGCATAACAATTTCTCTTCTTCCTCAGACAGCTTAGGAAATTAGATATGTACATAAGGACCCTCATCAATGTTTATAGATGCACCATAGAAAGCAAATTATCCAGGTGCATAACAGCTTGATATGGCAATTGTTGGGCCCAGGACTGTAAGAAGCCACAGAAGGTTATGAGCACAGCCCAGACCATCATGGAAGCCAATCTCACATCCATGGATTCCATTTACACTTCTCATTGTTGTTGAAAGGCTGCCAACATCATCAATGACCCATCCCATCCCGATAATGTTCTCCTATAGCATCTTCCAATTGGCAGAAGTTTGACCATACGCACCAACAGGTTCAAGAACAGCTTCTTCCCTGCCATTATTAGACTGATGAGTGGACTCTCTAACATCAAATAATGTTGACCTTGCTAATGCTGATCTTGCTTTGTGCACCTTCTATGCAGCTCAAACCTTGTGTGCCTCACTCTGTCCAAGCACCCAATGATCTCAGTCTCCTTATTTGCTATGATCTGCCTATATTGCTCGCAGAACAAAGCTTTTCACTGTACTTAGGTACCTGTGACTTGAATAACTCAAATCAAATCTAAAGATGTATGGGCTCTCTTGTCCTTATCTTGGAGAATAAATAAAGGGTTGGGATGAAATCATCTCTTTAAGCAATACAAAAACTGGGCCACCTTATGTTTGCATATTTTAAAACTGTGGACTGCAAGGAGATAGAACTCTGATTTTTATTAATCAAGATTGATCAGGATGTCTGCACAAATTCATTGCAAGAAACTCAATACCTGTTGTGAATCCTCTTTTTGTGGTTGTAAATTCCTGCAGTGAACAAATGATAAAGTATTGAGGAATTGTTTACAACAAAGAGACTCGGGGTATTGATGTATATTTCCTTGAAAGTGGACAGTCAGGTGATTAGATTACTTACAGTGTGGAAACAGGCCCTTCGGCCCAACAAGTCCACAACAACCCTCCGAAGAGCAATCCACCCAGACCCATTCCCCTATATTTACCCCTTCACCTTACACTATGGGCAATGTAGCATGGCCAATTCACCTAACCTGCACATCTTTGGACTGTGGGAGGAAACCGGAGGAAACCCACGCAGACATGGGGAGAATGTGCAAACTCCACACAGACAGTTGCCTGAGGCGGGAATTGAACCTGGGTCTCTGGCACTGTGAGGCAGCAGTGCTAACCACTGTGCCACAATGCCACCCACAAGGTGAAGAAGGCATTTGGCATACTTGCTTTTATTTGTCAGTGCATTGAGTATGTCTTGTGGCTGTACAGGACATTGGAGAGGTCACTTTTAGAATATTATGTTCAATTCTTGCCTGCCTGCTATAGGAAAGATGTTGTTAAAGAGTTCAGAAAAGATTTCTAAGGATGTTGCTGGGATTGGAGGGTATAAGCTGTAGGGAAAGGCTGAATAGACTGGGCTGTTTTCTCTGAAAAGCATTGGAGGTTGAAGAGTGACCGTTTAGTGGTTTATAAAATCTTAAGGGGTACAGATAGGATGAATGGGCAAGGTCTTTTTCCAAGGGTAGGGGAGATGAAACCTAAACAGCATAGGTTTACAGTGAGCAGGGAAAGTTTTAAAAGGGCCCTGAGGAGCACCTTTTTCATTCAGAGGGTGATGCGTATATGGAATGAGCTAATGGAGGAACTGATGGAAGTGGATACTATTACCACATTTAAAAGACATCTGCATGGGTATATGAATAAGAAGGTTTGGAGGATATGGGGCTAAAGTTGGCATATGGGAGTATGTCAGTTTAGGATATCTAGTCGACATGGACAAGTCGGACCAAAGCGTCTGTTTCCATGCTGTAAAACACTAAGACTCTATGATTCTATTAGTGAAGGGATTTGATTCTTAGCAAAGTGAACAGGTTGGAATTGGTAATACGTTAGAGCCACAGACACAGAAACAGACAGAAATGCAGAAAAATATATATAATTGCTCTGCCCAGCAAAAGCTGCCCGTTCTCTGCATTAAAAAAATCTCTGCTTAAACTTGACGGAAACCAATTACTTTTCCTGCAGCAGTTGCTGTGATCCGTGACTTCTGAATTGATAAATCAAAGACATTTTCCAAGTGAATCAGCTGCTCTGTATTTATTACATCAAATGTAAGGCATTGCATAACAATGGGCATGGCCAGCCAGCTCACCAGCAGAACCAGAAAACAGAGATGACTGAACTAACTTTCCAGTTATTCTACTTCCACCAATAATCTATTCTCCTGAATCGTTTGTGCATGTTCTGTGTAAGGGAGAGTTTATTAGGGGATAAAAGTTTGAATTAATCATGTTAGATGCCAATGCTTAATATCTGTTTACTTGTAGCTAAATTCTAATTAGATATAGAAATAATAATTCCCATTTAGTACAAAAATCTGGACTGTGTTTTCTTATCAACCTTGGCCTGAAAGTCAGTTAAATTGGGATGCTGTGCACATGCAAAAATAAACATTATGTTTGGCACTAATCTCAAATAGCAGAACTCAATTTATGTGTTATCTCAGTGTATTGTTAACCCAAGAATATTTCTGGAAATCCATTGGAAAGAAGAAGTGCAACATTGTCTGTGAAATAATAGACTTCCGGACCAGGATTTAGAAGAAGATCTTTCATAGCCTGTTGGTCTGTAGACTGGATGGAAAATTGTTCTTCTCTATCAAGTATTTCCAAACATTTTTTCAAAAGGTCACCTCATTTTGCAGGTGATCGCCATTCATATCAAGCACCTGTTCTTAATTACAGACAGTCTCCTTGTTAGGAGCAAGCTCCATGCCTGCGTATGCTCAGAAATGAATTTGTATGCAAGTTGGAACACACCACAGTACAATATAAATTATCGGTTCATAAGGTACAATCGGAAGTCCACATGTTGGATCCTTATAGATTAGACTTCCCAACTTTAAAGGCATTTAAATGGATAAACCTATGGATCATAATGGAATAGTTTAGGTTCAATTGGTTTCACAGGTCGGCACAACATCGAGGGCCAAAGGGCCTGCACTGTGCAGACATGTTCTATGTTCTCTGTTCTATGTTATGATTAATAGTAAAATAGGATCTTGCATGTAAGTACGAATGTTCATAAGTCAGACATTTGTAAGTTGGAAACCACCTGCAGTCAGATAGTCTTCTGCAAAAGTGACCAAAGCTTTTGTTCTCTGTTAAGATTTTTTCTTTCACGTTTAAAATCAGCACACATTGATTGTAGCAGAATATTGCTTTCAGTTATTAATATCAGTGATCCTTCAAGATTTGATACTTCTCTCAGTAGATGTGCAATAACATTATCTGCCTCTGTGGAGGATTTTCAGAAATCTACTTTTTTGCATTTCACTCTCTTATTTTGTGACTTGCAGTTCATTGTCTTTATGGTAGTTGGACCTCTCTAACTCTTTGTTGCCATCAACATTTGAGCTCCTTTTGAAGCTTGACTTAAGCTGTTCCAAGATGATTTTCAGCTCTAGAAGCTCCAGATTGATCCACTTTGGATATATCATATGCTGTTCCCTGGATAGATTGATTTTGAGTGTTTACATTTGCTGAACTTCCTCTTTATGGGCTGTTTCTTGAAGCTTTTCTTATTACTATGAAGATGAGTTTGCTGCTCTCTGCACTCTTAAAACATCGAAGAACAAGTTTCTACCAACACAGAGCTCCACTTTGCCTGCTGCTATAATATTCTTGAATTTACAGTAGAGCTATGATGTAGGACCACTTTCCCACAGACTGAATATTTCTTTCTAATTACATAAATTGAAACATTTCAGATATCTTGGGGGCTTTGCTAGCAGTAAAGTTATTTGAAGCTTCATTTACTTTGATTTGTGTTTCAACAATTATATATTTTTGTTCCCAATTCCTTTCTACACAAAGAGATCTTTCTCATCCAACTGGCTTCCTCGCATTGCATCTTCTCCATAGACTCTGTAAACAGAGGAGACAACTTTACCGCCTTTTTGCCTTCTTCAAGAAAAGAGTGAATATCTTTAAAAGAAGCAGCAGTAGGTTTAGGAGCAGTGCATCTGGATCCGGCAGTAGGAGGGTTCAAAATCTCAGCCTCTGTGAGATGCACAAGCAGAGTGGTGGATTTCTTCACTGTGATGGTGTTTTGAAAGAGCCGACCAAGGTGTGGATGATGGTCTAATGGTTGGTGATCTCCTTCTTTGTGGACATTTTCCCTTGCCATTTGTCTCAGGTTTCTTTTGAAAGAAAATGAAGAGTCCATGTTACATTTTGTCCAGTCCAAGGCCTGTAATTGAGAATTTCAGGCTCATGGAATGAGTGTCAGTGCCTCTGTGTCTGCAAACAAGGAACATTTAATGGTATGCGTTCAACTACATTTACCATCCCTGAATTCTCCACTGTCAACCTCCTAGGGAATACCTTTCAATAGAAACTGAACTGGAACAGCTAATATAAATGCTTTGACGACATGGGCAGGTCAGAGGCTAGGATTTACTCAGAGAATACCTTCCTATCTATCCAATACCTATCATCTACGATATATCAGTCAAGAATGTGATGGAATACTCTCCACTTGCCTGGATGGGTGTAGCTTCAATAATACTTAAGAACCTTGACACCATCCAGGACAAAGCAGCCTGCTTAATTGGCAGACATTCAACCTTCACCACTGACACACAGTAGTAACCAGGTAGACGTAGGAATTTGTATTGGCCAAACTAATGTGTTTAATATTGCCAAAATGAAGATTCCTCTTTGAGATTCATGATTCATTTTTGGTATTAAACTTGCTGTCAACGTTGGCGTGATCACTTCCAATGGTAAAATTGGCAAGCAGTGAACTGATTTCCTTGCTTGGCGAAGATTGTCCTGATTCAGGCAAAATCCTAGCTGTCAATTTCACTTCTGTATCACATGATGAAATGTATCCAATCTGCAGGCTTTGACTTTGGTGATCACCTTTTATTTCAGCTCTTGAAGCTTTCTGACAAGTTTTTTCTGAGCAAGGGTCACTCAATCCGAAATGTTAACTCTGATTTCTCTCCACAAATGATGTCAGACTTGCTGAGCATTTCCAGTAATTTCTATTTTTGTTCCATTTAGTTTTATTGTTTCATTATGTATGATTACTTTCATTGTTGATGCGATACTCAAAAATTTAAAGTATTCAACTATTTCATTAAAACACTCTGGTATATTTGCACCACATTTTCTTTTTATCTGAACATGGAGAACGTTTTGATGGGTTTGTTATCTTCAGCCCTCAGTGTTGCCTCCTTCAACTCATGCTTTTGCCCGAAACTTCGATTTCGAAGCTCCTTGGATGCTGCCTGAACTGCTGTGCTCTTCCAGCACCACTCTAATCCAGAATCTGGTTTCCAGCATCTGCAGTCATTGTTTTTACCTCCTTCAACTCATTGTTTACTGAGCTGAGTTGTAATTGTTTGAGTCGACGAAATCCCATGATAGCAGAGTGACCTATTTTAGTGACATGCAGTTAGGACACTTTTTGTGTGTTCCTATGATTTATGTTATGTCACACATTTCCATTCTCCTGTGTGTATTTAGTACAACATTGCTTAGTTTCAGAGCATCTTTCTTTGAATAACCATTTACATAATTCAGGAAAGATATTTGCCTGTATAATACAGCTATTGCTCAAAAAAAATCAATGGATAATCATGAGTTCATGAAGAATTATACTGACAACCAACGAGGAATTTTCACTCGAGGTTGAAATGTAGCACACAGAATAGCCAACTTCTGTGGACT
The DNA here is from genome assembly GCF_037043375.1 of Chiloscyllium plagiosum. NCBI lineage: Eukaryota > Metazoa > Chordata > Chondrichthyes > Orectolobiformes > Hemiscylliidae > Chiloscyllium > Chiloscyllium plagiosum. Next base: position 86,602,519 of record NW_028270145.1, on the reverse strand, counting down.
AGACCCTAGATATATTAAACACACAGGTCCCCGTTCTTTGTGGACAGAAAGAACGTGTGCACAAATTGTTGCTGTTTCAACTCAACAAAATAAGTGACTGTCATTCGTTAGTTCATTTCTCGGGGGAATATCCTGCCCATTTAGAGTCATCTTGCCTAATTTAAACAAAACTGAGTCATTAATAGACAATCATTGTTAATTGGTGCATTCTCCATGGCATCACCTCCAACAATCAGAGTCCATTTGCCAACTGACTAGCACTCCCTCGCAAGCAGTATAAATGTCAGTTTTCCCCTTGAATTGATATTCTAATGTATTGCCTTGATGAATGCAAGATAAAAAACTTTGACAAAGTATGATTTATTTTTAAGTAATACTGGAGAACGTCTGGTTTAATTTGTGCTAGATGACACTATGCTGTGCTTTGGCATTCAGCTTCTGCTTCCATTTTGAGCTATTAGCTTATTTCTCACCCACTTCGCGATCCAAATGGTTGTGATTTTTTTCTGTCTCAGAACTGCTGCATTCAGCTATTTCATACAGTCATAGGAACATGGGAACTGAAGTATTTAATCAGTTCCTCAAGCCCATTAGACCATTCAGTGAGATCATGGTTGATCTGTGGCCTAATGCCATTTACCTGTGTTTGGCCCATAACCTTTAATACCTTTGCTTAATAAAGTTTTAACCACATCAGATTTGCAAATTAACAACTGATCCTGCATCTACTCCCATTTATAGATGAGCGTTCCAAACATCTACCACTACTTATGTGAAGAAGTGTTTCTTAACATTTCTCCTGAACAGTCTGGCCCCAATTCTCAGACTATGTCTTCTAGTTCTATAATTCCCGACCAGTGGCAAAACTATATCTTTAACTTTATCACAAGCACTCCCAGTTCTATCTTTTATCTTTATCTATCTGTATTTTCCTTTTAATATCATGAAAGCTTCAATCAGAGCATGCCTTAGTCTTCTAAATTGAGATAAAATAGATCAATTTGTATGATCTCTCCTCATAACTTCTAAAGTCCAGATATCATTCATGCAAACCGATGTTGTAATGCCTCCAAGGCTAATGTATCCTTCCTAAGATGTTGTGCTCAGATTTACCATAGAATAGAATATTATATAATCCATACAGTGTGGAAACAGGCCATTTGGCACAACAAGTCTACACCGACCTCCCAAGAGTATCCCACCCAGACCCATCCCCTTACTGTATAACCCTACATTTCTCATGACTAATGCGCCTAACCTGCACATCCCTGAACATTATGGCAATTTAGCATGGCCAATACACCTAACTTGCAAATCTTTGCTCATTAGTACACCAAGTTAGGGTTTTCTATTCCTGCAGCATAACTTCTACATCCTTGTATGCTTTCCTCTAAATACTGTATAAAGGTCAGCATTCCATCAGTTGCCTTGATTATTTTCTGCACCTATTTGTGACATTTTAAAGATCTATGCACCTGCACCCCCAAATATTGTTGGAAATCCATTGTATTTAAAACCATACCATCTAGAAAGTACATTTATCTATCCTTTCTGGTCCAAAATGGATAACCTCACACTTGCATACATTGAATTCCAGCTGCCACAGTTTTGCCCATTCAATTAGTCGATCAACATCCCTTTGTAATTTTATGTTATCCGTCTACACTATCACCAGTGGATGTATGACTTTCCATGCCATTATCCAAGTCATTAATAAACATTGCAAATGACTGAATTCCTAACACAGATCCTTATGAGACACCACTAATTACATCCTGCAAATTTGAATGCGGATCCATTATCCTTGCTTTCTCTCACCCGCCACTGAACCAATTTCCCACCAAGTCAATAATTTGTCACCAATTCTGGGGGCTTTTCTCTTCGATAATAGTCTCTTATGTAGAAATTTATCAAATGCCTTCTGGAAATTCATCGAAACAACATTCATAGTTATTTCCCTGTCCACTACCTTGGTCATCTATTCAAAAAATTCAATGATATTTATCAGGAATGATCTACCTGTCATGAATCTATGCTAATTCTCCATGATTAACTAAATATTTTCAAGGTTTTAAGTTACCCCATTCTTTTTCATTATCGACTCCAGCAATTTCCCGATCATAGATGTTAGGCTAACCTGTCTGTACTTCCTTTTGCACTTCCTAGAAGTGGAGTGCAATGTGCAACTTTTTCCAAACCAGAGGAGTGACTCCTGTGCATAGGGAATGCTGAAAGATTTTAGTCAGGACACCTACAATGCTCCCCTGCTTCCTTTAACACTCTCAGACAGAAATCGTCAAGTCCTGGGAATTTTTCACTCTTTAATTCCATGAATTTCCATATGATTGGTGAATTCTTATGTTAATGTTATTCAACACGCCGTTCTGATTCACTATTTATTTCTTTTGGGATTGCAGCAAGCTATCCTCCTTTCTTACTGTAAATTCTGAGGCAAAGTAATTATTCAACATGACTTCCATTCCCCATAAGTCATTGATGATATGCCCACTTTCATTCTTTAGTGGGCCAGCATTGCTCCCACATACGCACTATCCCTTTAGCTAGCTAAATATTTTTTTTAAAAATCATTTTTATGCAAATTATGCGTGCAAACTCAGCCTTAGCTTATAGAGTCATTGATCCTTCAGTCCAGCTCATCTGCGCTGACCTAGTCCCATTTGGCAGCATTTGGCCCATATCCCTCGAAACCCTTCCTATACATATACCCATCCAGATACCTTTTAAATGTTGTAATTGTATCTGCCTCCACCACTTCCTCCGGCATGTGGATGCCTTGATTGATTGATTTGATTTATTGTCACATCTACCTAAGTGCAGTGAAAAGCTTTGCTTGCGAGCAGTACAGGCAAATCATAGTAAGCAAGGACATACAAGTATATGCACTAGGCAAGGTCAACATTAACAAAATCAGCATTATTCCTTTTACTTCACATTTATCCTGTTGTTTTGCCTTTGATATATTGATTGCCATCTTCTCTATTCATTTGAAACATACTTTCCCAGTGATCAGTCTTTTCACATGTTCTGTTTGATCCATTTGCAGAACATTTACTTCTGTCTTTGAACTCAAAGGGATATTCATAGCTCTTGCACATCTTTTGTATGGTATGCACACGTTTGTTGCTATTTCACTGCTGCCTTTCTTTTGCCTTAACTGCAGGTCAAGAGTTTGAGCAGTCTTTATCTGTCTATTTATTGCTTCATCTGCTCTAACAGAGTCTATAGCTTGTGATATTGTGGGGTTGTCCCTTCCAATTAAATCTTTTTTGTTTTGTAGGGTGTGCAGAGCCCTAAATGAGTTGATGCAGCAGCCTTTCAACTGTGGCATTAAATTATCATATTCTGTCTGCATTTTCAACCTTGTTATGAAATTATAAACATGCTTACCTGATTCCTGACTTTAGGTTGAGATGTAAGCAAAATTTTATTAGCATTTTGTCTAGGTTTCTGCATCATCTGCACTCAGCTCCCAGTTATTAAACAAATTTCACTGTTTCTCTTTTGCTAAGCAAAACAGGGGGGACCTGATTGAGGCCTACAAAATCATGAGAGGTGTAGACAGGGTGGATAACAAGAAACTTTTTTCCCAGAGTGGAGGACTCAATTACTAGGGGTCGCGAGTTCAAAGTGAGTCGGGAATGTTTAGGGGAGATATGTAAGGAAAGTTCTTCACAGAGAGGGTAGTGGGTGCCAGGAATGCTTTGCCAGTGGAGGTAGTAGGGGTGGGAACAATAGTGTTATTTAAGATATATCTAGACGGATACACGAATGGGCAAGGAGCAAAGGGAGACAGATCCTGAGAAAAGAGGTGGCAGGTTTAGAGAGAGGATCTGGATCAGCACAGGCTTGGAAGGCTGAAGGACCTGTTCCTGTTCTGTAATGTTCTTTGTTCTTTGTTTGATACAGATACTCCTTTCTTCTTCATGAGTTTTTAAAAGTATATTTAAAGCTGTGGTCGTCATTAGCTTGGCCAGCATTTATTACCCAACCCTAAATGTCTTTGAGAAGGTGACGATGAGCTGTCATCTTGAAATACAGCAAATCATTTCATGTGTTAAATCTACAATGCCATTTGGAAGGATTTTGACTAGTAACACTGAAGAAACAATGATATATTTCCAAGTCAAGATGGCAAGTGGTTTGCAGGGGAATTTGCAGATAGCGGTGTCCCCAAGTATATGATGCCATTGTCCTTCTAGATGGTAGTGGTCATGGGTTTGGAAAGGACTGTCTAAAGATCCTTGGTGATTTATTTTTCAGTCTATCACGTAGATGACACTCATTGCTGCTAAGGAACACTAGTGGTGGAGGGAGTGAATGCTTGTAGATAGTGAATGACAATTACCCTTTTTAAAATAAAAGCTTTCCAAAATTTCTGAAAAGCCCCCACAACATCATCAGCCAACAAAATCACCACGGACTGAAGTTACGTATTGATTACTCTGGTGGCCATTTTATTTACACCCACTTTGCTCAATGTTTTTTCTCTCTCTTTCTCTGGCACTAATTCATTTTTAAAAAAGAAATCAGCATTAAATTCATTTTCAATTTTAGAGTTTTTACTTTCAAACTATCACAACCATCGTGTTGTGTCTTCTGGTTTCCATAAGATAGAAATAATACACTTTATACTCAAAATGATGGAGCTATGTTGAGTACATTTCTCAAATCGCTTCATTTGGCTGGTGTGACATGAAAGGTGGAAGTTCACAATATGTATTCAGATAACAACTATACTATAGATTACTTACAATGTGGAAACAGGCCCTTCGACCCAACAAGTCCACACCGACCCACAACACCTATTCCCCTACATTTACCACTTCCCCTAACACTACGGGCAATTTAGCATGGCCAATTCACCTAACCCACACATTTTTGGACTGTGGGAGGAAACCAGAGCAAATCTATACAGATAATGTGCAAACTCCACACAGACAGTTGCCTGAGGTGGGAATAGAACCGCAGTCTCTAGCACTGTGAGGCAGCAGTGCTAACCACTGTGCTACCCTGCTGCCCTAACATTGGTATCTATTCAATCTCATCTATACTAAAAGTTAAATCCGCGATAAAGCATCTGCTATTACATTACACTGTGCCACCTTGCCGCCCATGTTCTGAGCTCTTCAGAAATTTTATAGTGTTATAACAAAAAACCTGTGAGAGGTTGTATGGTGAGATTTGACATCTTGAATCTCGCTCTGCCAATGACAGTAAATTTATTACCACCTTTGTTCCATCGAGAGATTTAGCAGTGTGTCCCCCATAAAGTGTTTAAATCTGGAAATAACAGTGGGCCAATCTCTGCAGCCCTGAAGATTTTGTTATCATACTGGCTGAGACAAAATTGAAAAAGAAGAAATGGCGCAAAAATATTAGACCACTGGTCCAATAGTCATTATTCTTGTGTAGACAGGAGTTGTCTACACATTTTTAAGCTCTGATCCCCAGCATCTGCAATCCTCACTTTCTCCTAGACTGGAGTTGTGTATGGGAATACTGCAGAATCCCCCTTATTGTAGTCTTCAAAGGACTTACCAAAGAAATTGAAGATTCTGATAGGCAATTCCAGTGCACCTGGAACCTTTGAATAGACTCCATTTAAACTGGTTGGGTCAGATAAAATTAAGTAAAATAATTACTCAGGAAAAGATAGACTATTAAATACTTAGCCTATCTCACATGTAACTATTCAATGCACAACCCCAATGAACCTCTCTGAGAAACTTGGACAAACTTGGACACTCCTCTCCAGAGGTGAACATAACCCCCTTCACCCCCACCTGACCAGACTGCACCTGAACACTCACACCTCATCCCAACATCTATCCCCTGACACAATACTCTCCATCCAACTCGACACTACCAGGGCCTGGCTCCTTGTCATTGGACCTGCAACACGTGCATCCCTCATTTCTCTCTCCACACCCAACTCAACTTGTCCCTGCCATTTTGCTCCAATGACTGACTTAAATCTGGTACTCAAACAGATTAATTTTGACAAATTCTTCACAAATGGTTTCTTTCCACTGAACCCCATGAACTGTATTTGTCACCATGAGGAAATTCTTTCCCTTTACGAGTGAAATTATTGCTTCCACCATTGTGTTAGTTCAGTTGTATACCTTAATTAGAAGGCAATAGTGGCTGACTACAAAGTATAGGCCTGTTATGTTTTTTCAAACGTTAACAAAAACAAAACAGCAGAGAGAGCACTAAATCATTGCTGTCATAGTTGGATCAAACTATTGTGGATGTTACTAATGGGAAATAAAAACAAGGTGCTGAAAGTACTCAGCAGGTCAGGCATCATCTGGGTAAATGATGAATGGACAGGTGGATGGATGGGTGCCTGCTATGCATTTCCAGCACATTCTGTTTTTATTGTAAAAGATGGATATGATCAGCTGTGGAGGACTATTCTATTGCTGGATTTCCAGTCCAAGATATAAACTAAACTAAAAATCATCTGCAAAATGTATTAAAATGTAAGAATTTGTGTAAAACAAGCTCACTACTTCAAAACATTATTGCAGCAAATTTCATTTGAAAACAAAGTCTTGAAGCCAGAAAAGACAGATTAAACAGTTAGGTAACATGCAGGAAGATTTGAAGGTGGAAAGTGATCGCTTCTTTCCATTTTAGCACACAGAATAGTGACTTCAGTAAAGCAGCAGAATGGAAAAGCCGATAAACTGATTTGAAAATGTTAGGATTGCTTCAGGCTTCAATAAGAAAGATGCACTTCATCAGATTAATATACAGATTATTATACAGGTATACTCAGTGATTGAGGAAACTGGAGATTTAAGGTAGATTTTAGGGGCTTGTTCATTTTTTTTTGTTTATGAAACAGGTTGAGATTGATTTGAGAAACATTTTGTTGTCTGCAGAAGCACAGTTATTTCAAGAGTTGCATCCAATCAAAGGAGACAAGAAGAAACCATGGCAACCTGTTGTTGTCTGACCAAATGCATTTCCTATGGTTCTCTTCCTGACCAAAGGATTTGTAAACATTGTGTTAACCAGAACATTACTGATGTTGGGAACAGAAAGTATAACCAAATATTTTCTCAAAAGTAAATTCTTGTGACATTTTCAAAAAATTTCAAGTAAAATAAATCACAATAATAGATATTGTGACAATATTTTTATGTTGACAACAGTTAAATTCATCTACCTTATTTATGTGGTAGTAAATCATTCTCAATACAAAATCTTTTTCCATTGATCAATGGAAAATGATGGAACTTGTGGTTATATCCAGTCATCCAATTTATGATGAATGACCCCCATATTAATCTACAGAAAGGCAAGCAAATGGAAAATCATCCAATCAATAGGATTTAGAAAATCATAACTCGTGTTGATTTCTTTTTGTGTGGCAAGGCAGCATAATCTGTTGCACTGGTGCTCATAAAAAGAATGACTCAGATAACTGATTCTTTTTTTCATGCATCTGTTTTGAAGATTATACTCTAATCCCATCAATATAGATGATTTCTGCTCAGAATGCAATTTCTTTTATTCCTCTCTGATGTTCTCCCCTCCTTCATTGACTCTTGGTGATGTATGGTTCCATAAGCGAGACAACTTTTCTTACTTAGGTCCTGCCAACTACTGATAAGGGAGAAGCTTAGCTAACAAAAATAAAAGCACATTTCAAAAACATGATACAACAGAAAACAATCAACACATTCATATGGAAGAAGCTAGGAGAAAATGCTTGATCCTTTGTAGATGAAGTGTAGTCATGTATTTGTGAGAGTGCTGGACTCATACCAGATAGTGGTGAAAATCCTATTGGCAATAATGGAGGGAAAAGAAAGTCAGAGACAAAGATTTAAAGCTAATAGAATATGTTCAAACACATTCACAGCAGGAGTTACCTTAATCAGAGTAAATGTATGATGTGGAGGTGCTGGCGTTGGACTAGGGTTGACAAAGTCAGATGTCAGACAACGCCAGGTTATAGTCCAACAGGTTTATTTGAAATCACTCAGCTTTCAGACTGCTGCTCCTTCATCACCTGACTTCTGACTAGAATAAATGCAGACTGAAACATCAAAATAACAATCAATGCAATTGAAGCAGAATTGGAGGAGAGGGTTCAAATAATTTTAAAGAAGAGTTACAAAAAGACAGCAGCAGCAGTGGACTCCATGTACATTCTCAGAGTAACATCCATTATCTCAAGAAAATGAGTTCAGTTAAAATAAACATTTGAGAATAAATGCATGCCCAGCCTATTGGAGGAGGATGATGAAGCAGAACTATCTGAAAAAAAAACATTATGCGACTGACGAATGCTGTTACTAATGTCCAAATCAGTCAGGAATTTTAGAACACTTAGACATACACTTTGGAATTTATAAATTTACAGAAAATATTAGCATATATTCAGTGCATTTACTTTGAACAAATAATATTACACTTTCTAGCCTGAGAGTTTGCTGGATTCCTAGATTAATTGTCCATTAATCCACCAGAAATGATCAATCAAACATTTAATAAAGTAAGCATTTTTTAATCAGGCAGTCATTACTGTAAATCGCCCATCAATCGCAGACCTGGAGAGTGAGCAATTTAAACAGGTGTTTCATTCCTTCAAATAGTGAATTATAAAAGTGGCAGTTAGGATTAGCTATGTGTCATTTAATGCCTTTAGCCAGTTCTGCCATTCAGCATAATGATAACTGATCTGTGAACTAACATCATCTTTCTGGCTTTTCCCCATATCTTAGAATATCATCGTTTTACAAATCAATCACAAATTTTTAAACTTGCAATTACTCCAGTCTCAGTTACCACTTGAGGAAAAGAATTCCAAACAGTTACCACTCCTTATGAATAGAAATATTTTCTAAATTACTCCTGAAATATCTATCATTTTTGTTTTATACGTCCAGTCTTAGCTTTCCCAATCAGTGGAAGTAATTTTTCATCTGTCTTATGAGTTTCCCTTAATAGCTTAAACATTTTAATCAAAATACCCCTTTAACATTCGAGGTTTGTGCATTCTCTCCTGTTAAACTAACTCTTGGGGTTCAGATGTCTTTCTGGTGAACCAAGCTGCATTTGGTGAGATCCCAGGACTGTTGGAACAAAAGTAGTTGAACGACTAAATCCCATTCATTTTCAAGAATCTTGCCCCTTTCTTATTGCCCATAATGTAGATCTGCATAGGATAAAAGAACAGTTAGCAATAATGCATGTAGCGCTCTGGCTCTACAACTCTATTGTAGGTAATCATTTCAGAGCCCCACGATTTCAATGGGAGTTGTGTTTGCTGCTAAGGAGATCTGATTTATGATTCTTTAGAGAAGTTATGAATCATGGGTGAGATTTACAATAGAGTTGGAAATCTTTCAACAAGTGCCTTCAAGGGGTGTTACCAGCTTCACATCTCAAAATAAAATGTGAAGTTATTTTTGTTTTAACACCAGGATCAATGTTAAGGGTTTGTTCTGTGAAGTTGTGACCATTAAATTGGCTACTTCTATAAAATTATGAAATATGTTCCAAAGCCTTGAAGTATATCGTCCATTGAAAACATACTCTTCTGGAAGGTATTGTTGTTCAGATTTGACTGTCAGTAGTAACATGTAATTTAATATTTTCTTTGATTAACAACAAGACATTTGCTCCTTACCTCAAAAGTTGAACAAATGACCGAGGTCTTCCAAAGACAAAAAAATTTAGCTCATTTCGTTCTGTTTATACAATGGAACCCATTATTAATGCTTGACAGAGCACCAAATCCCACTAATGGATTCAACTCATCTGAAGTTGTTGAAACAATCATCAAAGGAGATGTGAGTTTATTTATCTTGACAGTTTTATGATCACAAAAGAGTAATTCTTTTCAAATGCTTTTTGAATGACTATTTATTCAGTATCCCAATGTTATTACAGAGATCTGGTGTTTTGTGCATAGTGAATTCTGGCAAAGTAGAAAAGGGGATGAGAAGGTAATGAGGAATGGGAGAATGGGGATGCTGCAGGTGGAGAGGAAATTAAGTTTGAAGGTATGTCGGCTGGGTGAGTAACAAATGGGAGCATGGGGGCATAGAGGGACTGCAGGGGGCAAACAAGGGTAACACGATTATAGAGTTATGAGCCTGGTACAGTGGAATTGTAGACATATTCAGCCAACTGCAGCCAATCATGGCCAATATCCCAAGGTTATCAGTATCAGTATCTGCCTGGTTCCATTTCAATCTCTCATCTATATGACCAAGAGACAACCTCCCCATACAATCACCACCTTGATGAACATAGTGTGGGTAGGCACTGTCAACCAGTAAATGGGATTGAGATGTCATGAAGTGACTCAATTTGTCAATCTCACCTTAAAAGTCCAAGCTTGGGTGAAGCCTTTCAAGGATTTTGTTTCACTGAAACATGACTTCAATACATGTTCTCCAAGTATAAGGCCCGGTATTCCAGATGTCTTTTATTTTATGTACTTATTCATGACATTTTACTGATCTAAGTACCTGGGTTTCCCCAGGTCTTTTCAGAAGGTTATTGCTTCTAACTTTTTTTAACCAGAAACAAATATCCTGCTGTATCTTTTTTGGTCCAAAGTATATTACCTTACTTTTGTCCACATTGAAACCCATTTGACACAGTTTTGTTCATTCATCTAATCATTGGTCCATATTTACCAAGGGAAGGTAGTCACTTCAGTAATGTACCCTGAAATATGTGCCATGAGATGTCTTGGAAAACGTGATGCATAATTACCTGTAATTTGTTGCAGAAGTTCAGAGTTCTCATAGCGATTATTGTCAGGAATTCTCTGAGAAAGTCTCTGATCCTGAAACAGAGATATTAAGAAAGATTTGGAGGATTAAACCCACTCCAACTTTTGAGTATAATGATAAACTTAATCCCATGACCCACCATCGAGACCCCAAATACATTACACTCATCGCCTGTAACAAGCACCTAACCTGACAAAACACACCCTCAACACAATTAATAACTTCTGCAAATTCTACCTAATAAACCCTGGCATCTCCTAACCCAACACAATTTAACACCCGCTTCATTACCTGAAAACCTGTACCCACACTCCCAATGCAGCTAAAATGAATGGCTTAGCTGCTACTTTAATACTTCACCTTCCAGACAGCCTAGCCCCGACCCACTTACCTTACACATAGAACATTACAGTGCAGTACAAGCCCTTCAGCCCCGATGTTGCGCCGAGCTGTGAAACCAATCTGAAGCCTATCTCACCTACACTATTGCATTATTATCCACATATTCATCCAATGGCCATTTAAATGCCCTTAAAGTTGGCAAGTCTACAACTGTTGCAAGCAGGGCATTCCACACCCTTACTACTCTCTGAGTAAAGACCCTACCTCTGACATCTGCCCTATATCTATCACCCCTGAATTTAAAGCCTTGTACTAGCCATCACCATCCGAGGAAAAAGGTTTTCACTGTCCACCCTACCTAATCATCTGATTATCTTGTATGTCTCTATTAAGTCACCTCTCAACCTTCTTCTCTCTAATGAAAACAACCTTAAGTCCCTCAGCCTTTCCTCAAAAGACCTTCCCTCCATATTAGGCAACATCCTCGTAAATTTCCTCTGCACCCTTTCCAGTGCTTCCATGTCTTTCCTACAATGCGGTGAGCAGTAATTTACGCAGTATTCGAAGTGCGGCCGCACCAGCGTTTTGTACAGCTACCACATGACCTCATGGCTTCGAAATTCAATCCCTCTATCAATAAAAGCAAACACACCATATGCCTTCTTAACAACCCTTTCAACCTGGGTGGCAACTTTCAGGATCTATGCACATGGACATGGAGATCTCTCTGCTCATCCACACAACCAAGAATCTTACCATTAGCCAAGTACTCTGTATTCCTGTTTCTCCTCCCAAAGTGAATCACCTCACACTTTTCCACAATAAACTCCATTTTCCACCTCTCAGCCCAGCTCTGCAGATTATCTATGTCCCTCTGTAATCTGCAACATCCTTCCGCACTGTCCACAAGTCCATGGACTTTAGTGTCATCCACAAATTTATTAACCCATCCTTCTCTGCTTTTATCTGGATCATTTGTAAAAATGTCAAACAATAGTAGCCCCAAAACAGATCCTTGTAGTACACCACTAACAACTGAACTCCAGGATGAACATTTCCCATCAACCACCATACTCTGTCTTCTTTCAGTGAACCACTAAATCACCCTCAAACCCATGTCTCCGTATTTTATGCTATAGCCTACTGTGGGAAAGCTTATCAATCACCTTACTGAAATCCATACACACTATATCAACCACTTTACACTCATCCTCCTGTTTAGTCACGTTCTCAAAGAACTCAATAAGGTAAGGTCAACAATGAGCTGTGTGGAAACTCTCTCTCTCTTTTCTGCCCCTCAACCTGTAAGCAAGTGTTCCATTTACATTGGGTTTTGGATGTTTAAGAATGGCCTGTGAGACACGACCTACCCTTCACAAAACCATGTTGACTATCCCTAATCAAATTATTCCTTGTTATGGACTAGGCCAGACCACTCAAAACATCCTTAAGCAGGCCATTCTTAAACATCCAAAACCCAGTGTAAATGGAACACTTACTTACAGGTTGAGGAGCATAAAAGAGAGAGTTTCCACATAGCTCATTGTTGAACTTCTCAGTTCAAGACTAAACAAAAACCTGCTTCGCTCAGCTAGATAAAGAGCAGACCACTCCCCTCTCTTTATGCAGGTCACTTCTAAAGCATGACCACTTTAGTTTGAAGTCTCATCTGTTGACATATAAACAAAAGGTCTCTCAAAATCCTTTTCATCTCTGTACCAAACCAGACTGATTGGAGACCACCCTGGTTTATTGCCCCTCTGAAAAAAATCAAGGACAGCATCTCCTGGAGCCAAGGTACAGCTTTTAGAAAAAAAGGGACGAGCTTTGTGACATCTCCCTCCCTTAAAAAAATGAACCATCAATACTAAAAGACGGCTTCATTTTTAACCCTTCAAAACCTGGTTAGTAGTCTAAACACACATATACACGTTACTAACTATAAACATGCAAACATGCACAACCACATGCAACTTCAGGCCACAACACACCCGCCACTGAACGCCCCTGTGTCTCATTCGAGCCTTGATAATACATCGGCGATCATGTTTTCACAACCTGCCACATGCACAATTGTCAGATTGAATGGCTGCAACAACAAGCTCCATCTAAACAATCTGGCATTTTTGTCCTTAAAATTTTCCACAAATGTCAATGGACTGTGATCAGTGTATACGATTGTCTCAGATGCAATGCTAGTAATATAAACACTGAAATGTTGTAATGCCAACACCAAGCTTAAAGTCTCTTTCTCCACCATTGACTACTTCTGTTGATGAATGTTGAGCTTCCTGGAAAAATACCAGGTGGGTCTTTCTATTCCCTCGTTATCCTCCTGCAGGAATACCACACTGACATCTACATCATTGAAAGCCATAACCACCTTGAAAGGCTTGTGTAATCCGGTGTGGCTAATACTGCGACAGTGGTTAACATAGTTTCTAGGCTGTCAAATGTCTTTTGACAGTCTGCTGTCCACTGAAACGTCTTGCCCTTTTTTAACAATTCGGTGAGTGGAACAGTCACACTGCTAAAGTTTGGCACAAACTTTTGTAAAGTCCACTCAACCTCAGGAACCGTAGTACTGCTTTTTTCAACGACGCTGCAGGAAATTCCCCAATTACTTTCATTTTTGCATCTCGTAGGGCCATTTGTCCATGCCCAATAACATGGCCCAAAAGGTGAATTGGGCTTTGACAAATTCACTTTTAGCTATGTTTACCACCAAGCCTACCTTTCGAAGTTGATCAAACAAGTTTGATAAATGCTGTAAATATTCCTTCCATGAGTGACTAAAAATCACCAGGTCATCAATATATACCACACAGTTGGGTAATCCAGCAATGACCCTATTAGTCAATCTCTGAACTATGGCTGGAGCGTTTTTCATACCAAATGGTATGACTTTGAACTGATATAGTCCTTTCGGTGTTAAGAAAGCTGAAATCACCTTTGCTCTCTCTGACAGAGGTACTTGTCAGTAGCCTCTGAGCAAGTCCAACTGAGAAATGTAAGGTGCTTGCCTCACTTTTTCAACACAGTCCTTTAACTGTGGAATTGGATATGCCTCAGTCTTTGTAACGGTGTTGACTTTGCGATAGTTCACACATTACCATATGGCTTTGGCACCGTGGCTATAGGTGAGCTCCAGTCACTGTAACTCACTTCGATTATGCCATCTTGGAGCTTGCACTCTATCTCCTTCTGAACCTGTGCCAACTTTAGAGGATTATGCCTATAAGGATGTTGCTTAAATGGAACAGCATCTCCTATATCTACATCATGCATAATTAGGTTAATACTTCACAGTTTATTTCTGTATATCTCTCCATGTGATAGTAATAACACTTTCATGTCATTTCCATTTTCTTGTGGAAGGTAATTCAATAATTTATCCCAATTTTTGACAACTCCCTCATTGTCCAATTTGATCTGAGGAATGTCCAGTTCAGAATCCTCTGAATTTGTTCTTCCTTCTATGCTGTAATCATTAACACCTTCTCCTTTTGCTTTCCTTCCCTATCAAAATAACTTTTGAGCATAATGACATGATACATTCTGTGAGATTTCTTTCTGTCTGGAATCCTTATCAAGTAGTTCACCTCACTCAATTTCTTCTTAATTTGATAAGGACCACTAAACATTGCTTTTAAATGCTCACCTGTTACTGGAAGTAACACCAATACCTTATCCCCAATTACAAAATTGTGAATTTGTGATTTCTTAACCACTTCCTGTTACATTGTATGCTGTGATACTTTTAAATGCTGTCTTGACAACTCTCCAGCTCTATTTAATCATTCTCTGAAATTTGACATGGAGTCCAAATGGGTGGTCTCTGAATTCTGACATTAATTTCTCCTTAATCAATTTTAATGGTCCTCTTACTTCATGTCAAAAATTAATTCAAATGGATTGCATTTGGTCAATCCATTTGGTGCATCTTTGATTGCAAGAAGTACAAATGGAACTCCATTATCCCAATCATCTGGATAATCCTGACCATTAGCTCTTAACATGGTCATCTGTGTTTGGTGCCATCTCTCGGGCCCTCCCTGCGATTCCAGATGGTACGCAGTAGATTTGAATTGCTTTATTCTCAAGTTATCCATTCACATCTGGTTGAAGAGCTTGGATGTGACATTTGATCCTTAATCTGACTGGATCTCTATTGGTAATCTGTATCTCATAAAAAAAAATAATTCTTCTACAACCCTCTTTTAGCTGTGATGTTGTGTAATGGGATTGCCTCTGGAAATCTAGTTGACACATTCATTATTGTTAATAAATATTTATTCCCACTTTTTGTTTGAGGTAGAGGACCGATGCAATCAATCAAGCCTCTTGTGAAAGATTCCTCAAATGCTGGAATAAGTATTAAAAATGCAGGTTTTATTACTGCCTGTGGTTTTTTGATGAGCTGACATGCATGACCCATCTGACAAAATGCAACTACATCTTTGTGCAGTAAAACTGTCTTTGTATTTTAGCCTGTGTTTTCCCCACCCCTAAATGACTTCCGAGTGGTAGCTCATGCACTACTCACAGCACCTCCTTTCTATACCCTACTGGCAAAACAATTTGATGAAACTCTGCCCATTTCTCATCTGCTTGAATGTGTGATGGTCTCCATTTCCTCATTAAGAGATCATTTGTGAAATAATAACACACAGGAATGCATTCACTTTCTTTCTTTGAAAATGCCTTTTGATATAACTGTTTTAACTCCACATCTTTCTGCTGTAACTCAATCAGCTTAACAGAGCTACAAATACTGGCTTGTTTACCTATTTGCTCCTTTGTGGGCGGCACGGTGGCACAGTGGTTAGCACTGCTGCCTCACAGCGCCAGAGACCCGGGTTCAATTCCCGACTCAGGCGACTGACTGTGTGGAGTTTGCACATTCTCCCCGTGTCTGCGTGGGTTTCCTCCGGGTGCTCCGGTTTCCTCCCACAGTCCAAAGATGTGCGGGTCAGGTGAATTGGCCATGCTAAATTGCCCGTAGTGTTAGGTTAAAGGGGTAAATGTAGGGGTAGGGGTATGGGTGGGTTACGCTTCGGCGGGTCGGTGTGGACTTGTTGGGCCGAAGGGCCTGTTTCCACACTGTAAGTAATCTAATCTAATCTAATCTAATCTGTTCCATTTATCTGACCAAAGAGATTTTGGATAACTCTATGTCAGCTTCCTTACCCATGCCTTTGATCTCTCTTGCTTCAACTTATGCCTCTGTGATCTTGTGAACACACAATTAGCGAACATTTCTGAATAAACTTTCTCCAGGTCTTCAGTTTCCTGCGTCTTCACTGGCTTTTCAACTAAAGTAGGCAGCACACCTATTGGTGAATCAGTGATATAATTTGCAAGGACAAATTGCATTCCTAGAGCTGAGATTTTGCCCATACTCCTATCACGAATTCTCCACGCTTCTCTGGACTCTCTAGCCTCACTTTACGTAAATGAGTGTTTTTTGTCTCACCATGAATTCCTGTTACTATCACCTTTTCTGGCAATAGTGTATCAGGAGTACATACCTCCTCATCCTTCAGCATGACAGACAGAAAGGATCCTGTGTCCCTTAATATAGTAACCTCCTTACCTATTACTCCTGGGCTATGTATATTACCCATGCATGCATTTTTTTAAGCAGATATGGCATTTCCTCCTTAATCAATCTCTGATCATCTTGTAAACTCTGATGCAGTTGTCTAACTTTCCTGTGCTTCTTGTTACTAGTCCAACAAAACTTCCAGGCGTGTCTAGTTTTTCTACATCTGGCTTTCTCCTCACCCACCAACACTGATTTTGTGTGGCCCACTTTATTTCAATGAAAACACCAGAGCTTTTTAATTTCTTTGTCCCCATCAAGGGTTTCTTTTTTACCTTGTGGTAAATTATCCTTATCATCTTCACTGAGATCTACCTTTACCTTTCCCTGTGAGGATTTTTCTTTACCCCAATTTCTATCCCTCATGGATTGAAATTGATTCTGGAAGCCAAACCGAGTTTTATGGACCAGCTCATAATCATCAGCCACTTCAGCTGCTAACCTCGCTGTTTTAACTATCTGCTCTTCCACATGAGTTCGCACTACTTCAGGCAGTGAATTTTTGAATTCCTCCAAAATAATTACCTCTCTAAGGGCATCATAGATTTGCTCGATTTTTACAGCTCTTATCCATCTATCAAAATTACTGTGTATTATTTTTTCAAATGCAATATAGGTTTGATCAGAGTCCCTCCTTAGATTCCTGAAATGTTGTCTATAGGCTGCTGGTACAAACTCAAATGCACTTAAACTGTTTTTTTTCATCTCCTCATGCTCCCCAGATACCTTCTCTGATAGGGTTGTGAATACCTCAGTAGTACCTACAAGTTTTGTTTGGATCAATAAAATCCACATTGCCACTGGCCACCGCATTTGTTTAGCCAACTTTTCAAATGAGATGAGAAAGCTTTCACATCCTTCTTATCAAATTTAGGCAATGCTTCAACATACTTAAACAGTTTTTCACTACACTTCTGACTACCAGGGCTTGCTCATCCTCACTCTCTTCCTCATTAAGCTTATCCTCAGCCTTTATCTCTAGCCTTTTAAGCTGACTTTCCTTTTTAACTGTCAGTTTTTGAATTTCAAAAGCTCTCTCTTTTTCTCTCTGTTCTGCTGCTCTCATTTTCTTTCTCTGCTAATTCTTGCAACTTATTTTTTTTTGCAAAACTTCCAAAGTCACCACATCCACATCCAGAAAACTTTTGGTGACTGGAAGAGCCATTATTATCCCAAGCTTCGTCTACCCAACCGAACTAATATCCGAAATAAAGTCACTAGCACCTACCACTCACTGCTTAAAATCTCACAAAGAGCCCCCAATCTGTTATGGACTAGGCCAGACCACTCAAAACATTCTTAAACAGGTAGCCCTTGACCCAACTTTGCAATTTGTTTCTGTAAGTGTATCGTGAAAATTACCCGGAGTAAGATAGCTCGGTTGACTACTAGATTTTAACTGAAAATGTGTTGCTGGAAATGCGCAGCAGGTCAGGCAGCATCCAAGGAGCAGGAGAATCGACGTTTCGGGCATGAGCCCTTCTTCAGGAATGTGTGATTCCAACTAGATTTTAAAACACAAAAAAATGCATTCACAAAATTACACAATGAAACACAAAAAACAGAATAAAGCATCCCTACAGAATTCAACCTGTCCAGCTCGACTTAATTATGCTGTTCCGCATACACACAACAGTCCCAACAGGCTAACTTCCTTTAAAAACCAGTACAAATGAATCACATGTTTACAGGTTGAAGTTGAAGGGCAGAAAAGAGACAGAGTTGCCACTCAGGTCCCTGTTGAACTTCTCGGTTCAAGACTGAACTAAAACCTGCTCATCTCAGCTAAAGAGCTGACCACTCCTTTTTCATTATACAGGTCACTTCTAAAGCATGACCACTTTGGCTTGAAGTCTTATCTGCTTACATATAAACACAAAGCCTCTCAAAATCCTTTTCAACTCTGTACCAGACAGACTGATCAGAGTCCAGCCCAGGTTATTGCCCCTCTGAAAATAATCAAGGGCAGAGTCTCCTGGAGCCAAGGAACAGCTTTTAGCAAAAAAGGGACAAGCTTTATGACACTTTCCAGATAATTCCTATCTCTCATAATCCTTTCCAATACTTTACCCAAAACTGAAGTAAGGCTCACTGGTCTATAATTACCAGGCTTGTCTCTACTCCCCTTCTTGAACAAGGGAACAACATTTGTTATCCTCCAGTCTTCCGGTACTATTCCTGCAGATAACGATGAGATAAAGATCAAAGCCAAAATCTCTGCAATCTTTTCCCTAGCTTCCTAGAGAATACAAGGATAAATCCCATCTGGCCCATTCTGTTTTCACATTTTCTACAATTGCTAACACCTCCTCCATATGGACCTCAATTCCATCTAATCTAATAGCCTGTATCTCAGTATTCTCCTCAATAACATTGTCTTTTTCCAATGTGAATACAGGCAGCTGATCAAGAAGATGCAATCTCACTACTGACACAGAACACAGGATGACAATTGTTTCCCAGCGATAGAAATGGATCAGCAACATTTACCGTGGTAATGGCCCCCACGACACGAATTGAAACGCCTCAGAGAAGAAATAGCACTCTAGAAACATGCAGATACCAAACCAACAGCCAATAAGAATGAGCAACCATACCAATAGAAAACATGCACAATTTAAAGATTGTATATGTAATACACATACAGAGGCTCAAAAAAATGCTACTGACTAGAGTTAAGATAGAGTTCTATTAATGAATGATAATTTTTATTTGCTGTGCACACCAGACAACTTGGTAATCTGTAACTGCAAATAATATTCAAAAGAATACAATAATCTGATTTGATTCTGCAAAGGAATACTGAACAATGTAGTGCTACAAAATCAAATGGATGTATAAGAGCCCATAATACAAATTTTGAAGTAAAACAGGAAATTTACCCCTAGAGACTACAGAAGTGATTACTTTTCAGTTAAGGTCACAAATCAAATTACATATCTTTATTTCAGAGCTGATTGTGGGACATTACTACACAAACTGGCTGTCTCTTTTCCCCCATTACAACAGTGAACATAATTCAAAAGCATTTAATTGATTTGGAAGCATTTTAGAAAGCATTGTTCTAAGGTTTTTAAATAAATTGTAATAATGCAAGTCTTTTTTTTCATTTATTTTAAAGATAGCTTTTTTTTTGCCCTACATGCTTTGTACTAATATTTTTCTCATAGATGCTCTTAGTCTTTTCAAGTGTTCTTATGCAACATAACTTATTTCTTCATAATAGTTCAAATTTTTCCTTTTCATTAATTAACTGGCCAGAGGCACAACATTCTTCCTCTTCAGTCTCAATTTTGACAGAGAATTTTAACCCTCCTCCTTCAGCAGGAACAGTGTAGGAAAACAATACATTTCTCACACCATTTTAATCATGGAGTGGATAGGTGGAAAAGAAGATAGGCAGGTAGGACAAGTCAAGGGGACAGTGCTGAGCTGGAAGTTTGGAACTGGGGTGAGGTGGGGGAAGGGGAAATGAGGAAACTGTTGAAGTCCACATTGATGCCCTGGGGTTGAAGTGTTCCGAGGCGGAAGATGAGGCGTTCTTCCTCCAGGCGTCTGGTGGTGAGGGAGCGGCGGTGAAGGAGGCCCAGGACCTCCATGTCCTCGGCAGAGTGGGAGGGGGAGTTGAAATGTTGGGCCACAGGGCGGTGTGGTTGATTGGTGCAGGTGTCTCAGAGATGTTCCCTAAAGCGCTCTGCTGGGAGGCGTCCAGTCTCCCCAATGTAGAGGAGACCGCACCTTCAACTCCACCCTCCCCCCCGACCTATCACCTTCATCCCCTCCCTCACTCACCTATTGTACCCTATGCTACTTTCTCCCCAGCCCACCCTCCTCTCACTTATCTCTCCACCCTTCAGGCTCTCTGCCTGTATTCCTGATGAAGGGCTTTTGCCCGAAACGTCGGTTTTATTGCTCCTCGGATGCTGCCTGAACTGCTTTGCTCTTCCAGCACTACTAATCCAGAATCTGGTTTCCAGCATCTGCAGTCATTGTTTTTACCTAGCACTAAAATGTACCCTTGTGATTCAAGTATCATCTGACCTGAAAATATATTGTTTGTCCTCCATCATCCCTGGTTTGAAATCCTAAAATTTTCTCCTTAATGGCATAACAGGAGTACTGCACACCTTCAAGGAGTTGGTGCAAGTGATTGGCAACTAGTTTCTTAAGAGAAATTAGAGAAGGGCAGTAAATGTTGGCCTTACTTGTGTTGTCCACATCTCATGGATGAATAAAATACAATGTTAGTAATAGTATTTTTTCCAACCTTAGTATTTTTCCTCTAATCTGATAACTTATTCTGTAGCTCTTTCCAAAAATGGGATTTTAGTAGTTTATTAGACTTCTGAAATTAAAAAAAAACATAAGAAGTCTTACAAGAATGTTAGAGTCTATTGCATTGGAATTGCTGAAAGCAATTAGAGATTACAATTAAGTAAATGCAGTATTTAGTACTAAGGGACACTTTTTAAAAATAAAAGTTTTCCCATTTAGGATAGATTTGAGAAGGAATTTTTTCTGTCAGATGATTGTGAATCTTTGGAACTCTTTTCCTAGAGAAGAGTGCAGATAGGATCATTGCATATTTCGAAGACAGAAGTAAATAGAGGATCAGTTAACAAGAAAACCAAAGATGGTTGGAACTTGGGGAAATGTGGATTTGAGGCTGCAATCACATCAGCCATGATGGCATTGCGTGGCAAAGCAGGGCAAAAAACCAAATAGTCTGCTTTTCCTCCTGGTCAATATATTTGAATGTTCCATAAGAAATTGAATATGAAGCATTTCTTAGAACCCGAGTGTACCAGGGCTAAATATGAATTTTATAGACTTTAGATATCAGAAAAATAATGCACATGACACCCATTACAGTTGCATATGCAATTCAACTATCTCATTCAATTTTTCATTTTGCTCAAATATAATCTATCATCAGCTTAATCAATAAGAACAATATTAATGCTGTTAAAATACCTCTTACAAACAGTGCAAACTGCATTTATTCAAAGAAATGTTTTTATCAAAAAGTTAAACTGAGAGATTAAAATGCAGTTTAAAACCATTTTAATCATTGCACGGAGGCAGGTTTTGTATTTCCTAGCAGAAATCTGTTTATTTCTAAAATGTCAGTGGATTTTAGAGTAATTTTTCAGTTAAAAAATTTATTACTAATATTTATTTTACAGAAAGGTAGATCCACTAACATAAAATTAACAATAAAATCAGTGACTTTTATTGAATGGCAGAATTGTATGACACCTTGTCATGCCATCAAGCACTCTCACAGAAAGATGCTAGTCCAGAGACACACTGGGTTCCCATTCACAGTTTGATCATCAGATGGCATTTTTAAAAGGTCAGCCAGTATGTTTCACTAACTTCCATGCCTAAATTCAGTGATGATAACATTTTGATGAATCTGTGAGAGATTTCTATTTCAAACTCAGAGTTCACAGCATAAAAGCAATTTACATTATTCAAAGTGGAAATTTGCAGCAAATATATTGACAGCAAGTTTGAGGGTATAGCATTTAAAACTATTCATCAAGTCAAAATTAAAAATCACACAACATCAGGTTATAATCTAACAGTTTTATTTGGAATCACTGGCTTTCAAAGCGCTGCTTCTTCATCAGGTCGAGCAGAATCATACGACACAGACTTTATAGCAACAGGATTGCAGTGTCATGTAATATTAAACAAATTTAGCTTAAGTCTTTCATCTTTTAGAATGACAATTTAGTTTCAGTCTCTTCGTATGTAAATCCCAGAACATTTTTAAAGTTACATTTTCAAGATAGTTTTTACCAATAAATGCCTTCTCAGATCAGCTAGTGCTGATGATTGAAGTTGTGATGTTAAAGTCTGTCTGTGTCCCAATGTTAGGTCAGACTGATTATGTTTCTAAAGTGGGAGTTACAGAATCTTACATGGATTCATGCAGTTTTTGAGCAAAATAAAATGTAATTCTGCAAGTACAAATTCACCCCACAAACTTATGTGTGTGCGTGTGCAGGGCAGTCCGAGTGAGTGTGTGCATATGGGTGTGTGTTTGTGTGAGGGTGTGAGTGTCTGTGAGAGAGTGTATGTCTGTGTGTGAGTGTAATGGTGTATAAGTCTTTGAGAGGGTGTTGAGAGAAAGTGCGTGTGTGCGTGCGCATGCGTGTGTGTTGTGTGTGTGTGTCTGTTGTGTAGTGTGGTCACCTGTAGTGTGACATGTACCCAAGATCCCAGTTGAGGCCATCCTCATGGGTACCAAACTTGGTTATCAGCCTCTGCTCGGCCACTTTCTGTTGTTGCCTGTCCCAAAGTTCACCTTGGAGGATGGTCACCCCAAAGTCCAAGGTCGAATGTCTCGGACTGCTGAAGTGATCCCCAACTGGGAGGGAACACTCCTGGTTGGTGATTGTTGTGTGATGTCCATTTGTCCATTGTTGTAGCCACTGCTCAGTCTTGCCAATGAATCAAGCCTCAGGGCATCGTTGCCTGTAGCATATAAGATAGACAAGGTTGGCCAAGTCATATGAGTACCTGCTATGTACTCATATTTGTTCTCCATGTGTAACCCGTGTCGAGACTCTGACACATCTTCTAGCCTTTGCCATGACAGGATTATACGTGTTGTCCTGAAGACCAAGCAATTTGCTGCAAATAATGATCTGTTTATGGTTTGGTGGTTGTTTAAAGGTGAGAAGTGGAGGTGTGGGGAAGGTCTTGGTGAGGTGCACATTTTCATCGATAATGTGTTGCAGGCCACGAAGAACATGTCAGTTTTTTATGCTCCCGTGGAGTACTGGACAATGAAGGGTACCCTATTGGCTGAAGCTTGTATCTATCTTCTGAGGAGGTCATTACGGTTTCTCGCTGTGGCACATCAGAACTGATGGTCGACGAGTTGGGCATCATAACCCATTCTTATGAGAGCATGCTTGAGTACTTCCAAGTGTCTGTCACGTTCCTTCTTGTCTTACCAGATCCTGTGTATGCTTAGGGCTTGTCCATAGGGGATGGCTGTTTTAACATGCTTCAGGTGGTAGCTAGAGAAATGTAGCATCAGTAAGTCATCCGTGGGTTTGCGGGGTACAGTGAGATGCTGAGGTGCCCAACCTTGGTGAAGATGCATTTGTCCAAGAATGACGTAGGTACTAAAGAGTAGTCCATGTTGAGTTAATGGTGGGACGAGGCTCATTGATATCACTATGTATGTGTTTCAGTGATTCCTTATCATGGGTCCATGTATAGCGTTGGTTGGAGGTCCTATGTAGAAAAGAATGTTGTTTAAGCCTTTGCATGAACATATTGGCATATCGGAATACAAACTTAGTCCCCATGGCAGTTCCATGTGTCTGGATGAGGAACTGGTTGTCAAAGGTGAAAATGTTGTGGTTAAGGATGAAGTGGATGAGTTGTAGGACAGTGCTCGGAGATTGGCAGTTGTTAGTGTTGAGTACTGAGGCTGTTGTCATGATGCCTCCATTGTGTGGAATGCTGGTGTAAAGTGCTGAAACGCCCATTGTGACGAGGAATGTTTCTGATTCAACTAGTCCATGGGTGCTGAGTCTCTGTAAGAAATCTGTAGAGTTGCGACAGAAGCCGGGGTGTCCCCTGTACAATGGGATTTCAAGATGCCGTCAACATAGCCAGAGAGGTTTTCACTTAGGCTCCCTTTGCCTGATACAATGGCATGTCCTGGTGTGTTGGCTTTGTGTATCTTCAGAAGGCAGTAGAAGTTGCCCACGCAAGAAGTACATGGGATGAGTGTGCGTAGGGAACCCTGAAGACTGGATCAAAAGTCTTGATCAATGTTGTTAGTTCAGTGGTGTGCTCTTTGGTCAGATCAGCCGAACAGCAGATAAAGGAGGAGCCATCATCTTTCAGAATAGAATGGACTACTGCAAGGAAGTGTACAGAACAACCAGGAACACTACAGGCAACTACTGACCAATCCGACCAAAGACATTTGGAATCTTGTGTGCAATTCTAGTATCCGTCCTATAGGAAGAATGTTGTCAAACTTGAAAGGGTTCAGAAAAGATTTACAAGGATGTTGCCAAGGTTGGAGGTTTTGAGCTATTGGGAGAGGCTGAATAGGCAGGGGCTGTTTTCCCTGGAGATTCAAAGGCTGAGGGGTGACATTAAAGAGGTTTATAAAATCATGAGGGGCTTGGATAAGGTAAATAGATAAGGTATTTTCCCTAGGAATGGTGGAGTCCAGAACTAGAGAGCATTAGTTTAAGGTGAGAGGGGAAAGATTTAAAGGGACCTAAGGGGCAACACTTTCACACAAAGTGTGGTGCATGTATGGAATGAGCTGCCATGGAAGTGGTGTAGGCTGATAAAATTACAGCATTTGAAAGGCATCTTGATGAGCACATGAATAGGAAGGCTTTAGAGGGATATGGGCCAAATGTTGGAAAATAGGAGTAGATTAATTCAGGATATCTGGTTGACATGGATGAGTTGGACTGAAGTATCTTTTTCATGCTGTACATTTCTAAGACGATGACTAAAGGCTGGGGTTTATAAAGGTTTATAAAGTCATAAGGATCATGGATAGGGTGCATAGCCAAGGTGTTTTTCCTGTTGTGTGTAGAGCCCGAAGCTAGAGGACAGAGGATTAAGGTGAGAGGAAAAAGATCTTTAAAGAACCTGAAGGGTAACATTTACATGCAGAGCATGGTACATGTATGGAATGAGCTACTAAAAGATGTGGTGAAGGTGCGTTCATGTCGGAGGGTTCTGGTTTGTGGTCAGTAATTTGCTGATGATCAGGTGGTTCGAATTCCAACCCCCGGCTCTGACACTGGAGTTATTGAGTGAATGTGAATGTGAAATGAAAAAGGCAGTAGACAGGTATCTCAGGGCAAAAGAATCTTTGCTTTAATTAAATACAAAAGGTAAGTATAATACAAGAAATAAAGGCAATTGTAATAAACAGTGAAATCAACACAATCAACTAATCTGTATAGTTAATTATTTATAATTAATTAATTATAGTAATTAATGAGGCTGTTAAATTAGGCACAGGTTAAACACTATTAGAAGGTAAACAGCAGTTTTAATCACAAACTTTAATCAGGCTTCCTACCTTTGGGATCCCATACACTGTCACCAGCTTCCTTCCCCTCTCTGCTAGTTAGGTCAAGAACTCTGGAGTCTCAGGAGTTTCAGTTTATGACTGAGGAGAATGCAGTTTTAAAGTGGGCCTAGTTATTGAGGTTCTTGCTGTTGATTCTCTTGGCTTAGAATAGGCGTCTGTCTGGTAGCTCTTGTTTGGACAGTGTTTATTGGCTTCCCCCTCTCTTGGATGTCTTTTGCTGTGATGATGCCCTTGGTTTGGCTTCTTATTTCAGACCCTCTGTTTGGCCTCTGTGGTTCTTGGTTCAGAAGCTGCTTGTTGGGCTGGAAGCATGTGGAACAGCTTTCTCTGCAGAAGTTTTTGTTGAGAAAGCTCTCTCCTCATATCAGATCCTTGTTTTCAGAAGGATGATATTAAACTGGAAAGTGTGCAAAGGAAACTTAATGGCCTGAATTATAGGGAAAGGGGAGAAGCTAGGACTTTTTTCATTAGAGCATAGCAGACTGAGGGGAGATCTCATAGAGGTGTATAAGATCATGAGAGGCATGGATGGGGTGAATGTGTTCAGTCTTTTTCCCAGGGTTGGGGAATCGAGGATGAGAGGCATGAGTTTAAGGTTAGAAGGGAAAGCATAAAAGGGAACCTGGGGGGCAATGTATGGAATGAGCTGTCAGCGGAAGTGATTGAGGCGGGTACATTAACACCATTTAAATGGGATTTGGACAAGTTAGGAAATGTTTAAAGGATATGGGCCAGGTGCAGGGAAATGGGGTTAGCATGGATGGACAGTTTGGTCGGCATCGACCACTTTGGGCCAAAGAGCTTGTCTCCATGCTGTAGGACTCCATAAATCTATCCAGGGCTAGCAGCTATAGAGACATTGTGCCCAGTTATCTCCCCTTAAATCTATGTTGTTCATTGTGTTTCCTGCGTTTTCTTCTGAAGTCAATTGGCTACCCGATAGTTAAGATTATGTGTAAATGGATTTTGATTGAAGTTGAATGTTAGGTCTCTGTGTAGGTTGTGCTGGGTAGCCTGAGGTGTAAAAGTTAGTTTCAGTGAAGCGTGTTCAGCTTTTTGATTGTTCGTTTAAAGTGGAAGTGTAAATTGGATTCCGAGGCTGAACATTAGCCCCAGATTGAAATCATTCTGGCTCTGTGTGTGTTTGTTGCAGCTTGAGCTCAAGATTTTGTCCAGTGTTTAGATATTAGAAAAGTCCAGGGTCTTGTCCATTATTTTAGATAATGGGGATTTTTGGTCAATTCTACAATGAGGATGGATGGGACTGAAGGGTCTGTGACATTGTAACTACGCCATAGTTTCAATGTAGAATACAACCTTTTTGCTGCTATATTAATTCTTGATAAATGAATGGAAATCATGTTGCGAGAACTGACAAGTTTTCCTATCAGATCAAATAGCTTGAAAGAAAAAAAAAGACAACAAAGTGGCCTGCATATTTATCAACAACTAATCCTTCTCTTCTCTTTGAAAGGCTGGTCATGGCAGTAATCAATTCCAGCCTCCCCACAACTCTTGACCCACTCCAATTTGCCTATCGGACTAACAGGTCCACGTCAGATGCCATATCACTTGCCCTTCATTCCTCCTTAGAACTTCTTGATACCAAAAACAGCTACATATGAATCCTACTCATTGACTACAGTTAAACTTTCAACACTAGTATCCCCTCGAGATTGATTACTATGTGTGCCTGGGGTGGGGGTTTGTGAGTGTTTGTGGGAGAAAGTATATATGTGTGTGTGAGTGTAAAGGGGTCAAAGTCTGTGAGAGTGTGCATGTGTCAGCATGGGAGTGTGTGTGTCTGTAGGAGTGTGTGTGTGTATGTAGTGCAATGGTGGTTACCTATAGTGTGACATGAACCCAAGATAATGGTTGAGGCTCTCCCTACGGGTACCAAACTTAGCTATCACCCTCGGCCCAGACCACCCCAGACACACACATACACATATATATTTGTGGGGTGAATTTGTACTTGCAGAGTTACATTGTACACTGCTCAAAAACTACATGAATCCATGTAAGACTCTGTTAACTCATTTTTTAGATTAAAATCAGTCTAAACATTATGGCACAGACAACAGCACACAGGGGGCAAATACCTTCAACACATTATCTGGGCTGACACCAATGGTTAAAGTTAACCTGAGAATGTAACTTTTTAAAAAAAATCTGTTAAAATAATTTTAAACTAAGCTTCCAGTTTTCTTCTTCTGATTGTGAATTCCAAGCCATATTTCAAACCACAAAATGGAAAATGCTTGAACTCAGCAAATACAGGCTGAATCTCATGCAGGAATCAAAGTTTTCAATGAAGAAAATTAACTGTACTCAGCAGGATCTGTTCTTGTTGTGATTCTAGTAATTGTTGGCATTCAGCAATTTCATAATATTAGCAGTACGGGGCACCATGAGGGACAGCAGCTGGAAAGGACAAAGAGAAAGCAAGGACATGCAATTTACTGCTATAAGTTAACAGTGAGGGGTAGGTGAGGATAAGCATTGCTTCCTCTCAGGGGATTTTTGTTGTTGTCTCAGGTCACATATCTTTTATTGTTTCATAAGAGCAGTGCAGCTTGCATTTTCACAGCTGTTAGGGTCAGTTCCATTCTTTTGTAATACAACCACAGGATGTACCTTTCAATGAAAGGGCATATTCTTATTGATTTCTTTGAAATCAATGTCAGCGTCCAAAAGCTGTCTTGCCAGGTACATTAATGTTATCTTGTATATTTGTGAGCTTATTAGATAAAGGAGGAAAGAACTTGCATCTATATTGTGCATCCTTCTTCTACATATGGTAATGAATGTAATAGGTTAATCAATGAACCAAACTATAGCTCCTCTAATTCTAATGTGTAACACAACCATTGGGTGGATAATCAGGGCTTTTGGCAATTGCAGTTAGGCAACAACACTTAAGACTCCAGCATGATCTGTAGATTTTGGCACATGTGAGTTATTTGCCTCCTGTTAGTCATAATTAACATGCCTGAGACTTAATGTAACCTGTATTCAGTTACCAACATGACATAAACCACATTTAGTTCTCAATGACATTTCGTTCTCTTCTGCTGCTTAGATGTATTTGTGATCCATATTCCTCTGCAGATAGAGAAGAGACCCTCAGGCCAGCATAGGAAGGAGATTAGCAGCAGCAACGCTCTATCCCAACCATAACGCATCAATGCAGGTACTACATCAAGTTACAACA
The DNA here is from genome assembly GCF_037043375.1 of Chiloscyllium plagiosum. Taxonomy (NCBI): domain Eukaryota; kingdom Metazoa; phylum Chordata; class Chondrichthyes; order Orectolobiformes; family Hemiscylliidae; genus Chiloscyllium; species Chiloscyllium plagiosum. The sequence goes on along the minus strand of NW_028270145.1, from coordinate 86,573,468 downwards.
TGACAACTGTGGGATACTTATCACTGTCATAATTGTCAGACTATCACAAAAAGCTGTATAAACAATATATTAATTCAAAATACAATCATGAATACCATATATCTATACATGGCAGCCAACTTGTTTACTACAAAGCCTTATAACTGACAAATGAATGAATGACTGGATAATCATTTCTCTTGTTTTGTTTTATGGGAAAGACAAACCTTCTTTTCTTTAGATTGTATATGGTTGCTGGTAATTTCGTGAAAGGTTCCTCTGCGGCTGAGTTTGTATCAGGGTGCTCTTATAATACACTCCAATAGCTTACCTCTGCTCCTCATTCACATGATCATATGGTTATATGTTCAACTATCCAACATGGATCTTAACCTGCACAGTGAACCCAACCACAGAGAGAAAAGACAGAAATGGTGCACGAGGCCACACTGAGGTTTGTGTGCAGTTTGAGATTGTGAAGATATACAGGTCACGTTTTCTTGAGTCCAAAGGAGGAATCCAATCTAGAGCTCCCTCGAATGTCAGCGGAGAGTCAGTAGAATTGGCACATACAGCAAGCAATCAGAAAAAAAATTTAAAATCACACAACACCAGGTTATAGTCCAAATGGTTGAATTGGAAGCACTAGCTTTTGGAGCACTAGCTTTCCAACAGACAACCACCTGATGAAAGAGTGGCACTCTGAAAGCTAGTGCTTCCAATTAAACCTGTTGGACTATAACCTGATATTGTGTGATTCTTTGTACACCACAGTCCAACTGTCTCCAAATCAAAAAACATTAGAAACTTTGTGACCATTGAAGACTATCAGATGCTGGTTAGAATCTTTCAGTCTGGCCTGCAATGAGTTTTTGAAGGTGATTCCTTGTCAAATGACAGGAAAACATATGTTGCAATATGACTTTAAGCAAGGTGCTGCTTCCTGCCATCTTACATTTTAACAAACACCAGGAGAGAAAAATTAGCGTGTCTTAAACCATTTTTTTTTCCATTATAGTCTACTTTTTTGTAGTTTTTCTTTGTCTTCCTGTGTTCCACTTTTAGTAGCTGTAATGCTGCAAAACATTCAATCCTCAATCTCAGTTTTACTCTGACTCCTTGTGAGTCACAGAACACCAGTCTAGCTTGTCCATTGTCTTCATTGAACAGGATGTAAAATGGCTGTGTGTAGTCAGCACCTCATGGCAGAGGTAACATGACTTATGGCAAGACAGGAAGGACATTTGTCCATGATTGCATTTCAATCCAAACATGTCGCCTATTAACAATGAAGATCTGCATCCCCTCAAGAGGGACCTCTTGGTTTGAGACCGGTCAAAGGAATCGAAAAATGTGGTCTGTTCAAAAGCAAGGTTCATTAGTTTATTGAATTAAGGTAACTTGACGCAATTCTATCCAGCAACACAGAGATTGAAGCATGTGTTCCATGATGAAGTTGTGCAATTACATTTGAAAATTACACATTATTTGTTTTTTTAAGAAATAGTACAGTCTTAATTACAAGAAAGACCAATCACATATAATAAGGTGACGTGGTTTACAGCAAGTTACAACCCATGGACAAAACCAACGTCATCTACAAAATTCCATGCAAGGACTGCCACAAACACTATGTAGGACAAACAGGAAGAAAGTTAGCCACCAGGATACATGAACACCAGCTAGCTACAAAAAGGCATGATCCTCTCTCCATGGGCGGAATGGTGGCACAGTGGCATAGTGGTTAGCACTGCAACCTCACAGCGCCAGAGGCCCGGGTTCAATTCCTACCTCAGGCGACTCTCTGGGTTGTACTGGGTCTTTTAAGTTTGTTAGTTTTTGTTTGAGAGTGTTGGTGGGTTTGTGTGCTACTAGGATTCCGAGGGGTCTTAGTAGTCTGGCTGTCATTCCTGAAACGTCTTTGATGTATGGTCAGGTGGTTAGGATTTCTGGCTGTGTTTGGCTTGCTTGTCGTGGTTTGTTCTTGAGAATCTGCAGACTGTATTTTTTGAGTATCCGTTCTTCTTGAATACATCGTATAGGTGGTTCTCCTCTGTTTTTCGAAGTTCGTCTGTGCTGCAGCGTGTGGTGGCTCATTGGAATAGTGTTCTGATACAGCTTCGTTTGTGTGTGTTTGGATGGTTGCTGGTGTAGTTAAGTATTTGGTCAGTGTTTGTCAGTTTTCTGTATAATTATTCTTCATGTGAGTTTTACTTTTTTTCCAATTCTGAGGATCTATTTAAAATTAAAGTGTTGCTCTTCCATTTTTAATGTGTACATTTATGGAATATTCCATTCTCGCATTTCGTTTTCCTCCACAATCAGAATTCCAACAGTAAGACATCAAACTTTAGTTGTTTAGTTTAATCTTATTTAGCCTCAAATTCCGCCTCAATGGGTGAGATTAAAATCTCCTTTGTTTAATGTCTAGTGGCTCAATGTTCAACATGCAGTCACAAGCTCTTTCTCCAAAGTATGAGTTCACAGATGAAATTCTCCACAAACTGGGCTCTTTCACTAAAAGCAATGACCTTACTCAGGCACACTTGTTGCCATGGAAAATCATGCACATAGAACTAGTGCCTGGGAAGTTGTATTAAAGCACTTTGGACAAAAACATTCTTACTTTAGGTATCTTAGCTGAGAAGGCTTGTTGATGACAATCTAATAGAAATAGAAAGAGGTGTTTTGTTCCTTTGCCCTATCCTGATTTTTAAGTATGATTTTAAGTCTTGATTTTGAATGGGCAAAGGCAGATTATAAAGGAAAGGAATTTCACCTCATTACTTATATGTTGTCCTCAACTCCAGCCAGGCACTATACTGTGGAGATAAATAATTGTATCTAAACAACAATGGGTGAAAATTTCCTCAGAACTGCTTCATTTCTGCAATCTTAATTTTGCTGTAAATGCAGCAGAACCTCTCTTTTGTGCAGAGACATAGTTTATGCATCACTTCTAATGAAATTATAGTGCAGTGGGATCATGCCTCAGGAAATCCATTGACAACTTTTGATTTTGGAGAATTCATGGCTGCGAATGGGGACTATTAGTGGCCAACAATGGGTTGTTTGATTTTCCCAGACTGACCTGTACCTAATCCGTTGTGTGTTCAACTGTTTTTCTCTCTCTTTGGCTCATCTCCGTCTTTCATATGAGGAACGCTTGAGGACTCTGGGTCGATACTCAATAGAGTTTAGAAGGATGAGGAGGAATCTAATTGAAACATAAAGAATACTGAATAGCTTGAACAGAGTAGATGTTGGGAAGATGTTTCCATTGGTAGGAGAGACTAGGACCCAAGAATCCTTAGAGTAAAGGGAAAACCTTTTAGAATGAAGATAAGGAGAAATGTCTTCAACTAAAGTGTGGTGAATCTATGGACTTCATTGTCATAGAAGGCTGTGGTGGCCAGGTCATTGAGTGCATTTAAGACAGAGATAGATAGGTTCTTGAGCATCAGGGGGATTGAGGGTTATAGGGTGAAAGCAGGAGAATGGGGTTGAGAAACTTATCAGTTATAACTGAATGGCAGAGCATACTTGATGGGCTGAATGGCCTAATTTCTGCTCCTATGTCTTATGGTCTTATGTATTTTCTCATCCCCTCTCTCCCCACCCCATCTTCAACATATATACCAACCTTTTCCATGTTACAATCAGTTCTGAAGATGCAGCTAGTTCCGTGGAATTTTTCAAGCAATTTCTGTTTTTGTTTCTGATTTCTAAGAACTGCTGTTCTTTGTGGGTTTTTTTTGTTTAGCTTTTGTCATTAGATGGAACACAGGACTTCAGTGTAAAATCAGAATGGGAGCCAGGAGACAGTGGAAGGGAACAAATGAAGAACTCACCATGGGAACTAATGTAACAATTGACAGCTAGAGACAAGGCTGGGAGGCTAAACCAAGAGGCATGGGTGAAAAGCAAAGAAGTGAGGCAAGGAGAGGAGTAAGAGTGGAAGTAACAGGAAGAGGTACTGAGGGCAAGGATGCAAACACCAGGATAAATGGCATGGGCATATGCTTGTCACAGAAGAAGTCTGGAGCAAATGATGTTAAAGTGAAACTGGTATTTCTGAACAATATATTATCACTATTTTATTAACAATATTAAAATAAAACAGTGTTGCATGAGCCAGTGTTAAGTGAGTCAGTGTTAAGTGGTGACTTGTTGTCTGTAGTTGATGCTGGTGGATTAAAGGATCACTGTACTGGAACATCTGCGTATTCGGTGTTTATTAATCTTGTATCATATTTGAGTTACCTAATGTTTAACCACTGAAATTTACTTTTACAAATGAATGAAAGCATTTTCTTGTTATGTTGGAATAGGTTAATCAGTTTCTTTGTAAAACCAGACAAAAATCACAGTTAAATGTTTCAAATACTCTTTAATGTCCTTTCACCCTCAACCCCCAAAACCTTGGATTTTTATGTATCCACACCACCCCACATACACATACACACGAGCAAAAACCTGCACATGGGTGTAGTTAGAGAAACTCCAAATGGTTATTAATTTGAGGGATGATTGTTTCATGGGAATTCATTGGACCGGTGATTCAGAGGCCCAAGCAAATGTTCTGGATATATGGGTTCAAATCCCACCACCAACATGTTGATGAAATTTTAATTAAATTTTTCAATATTCTGAAATTGAAAGCAAGTCTAATTGTGACCGTGTAATCATTCCCATGCATCATGAAAAGAAACAATTAGTAACTAAGGTAAAACTGAAACAACTGTGGATGCTGTAAAATAAAAACAAAAACAGAAATTACTGGAAAAGCTTAGCAGGTCTGGCAGCATCAGTGAGAAGAAATCAGAGTTAATGTTTCAGGTCTGGTGATCATTTCTCAGAACAGTATCAGAGAACAGGTTCGCGGACTATGTGGTTGGAGGCTGTGGGTGGGAGATCTTCAGAGGTGATGAGGTTGTGGATAGTCTGGGAGATGATGGTTTAGTGATGGGAGGTGAGGTTGTAGTTGGGGGAGCAGTAGGAGGAGGTGTCTGAGACCAATCTGGCATCTGGCTTCAATGGTGTAAAGGTTGATGTGCCAAACTACCACTGCAGCACCCCCCGCCCCCCCCTTTGTCTGCTGGTTTGACAGTGATGTTGGGGTTGAAACGGACGGAGTGGAGGGCTGCATGTTGCAAGAGTGAGAGTTAGGAGTGGCTTCAGGGGTTGGACATGTTAAGGCAGTCAATATCCCAGCGGCTGGTAACAGGCCAGCATTGGGTGTCCAGGTTGATGGGGTGTGTTGGAGGTGGGAGAAGGAGTCCTCGAAGGGTGGGTGGGAGTCTTGATGGAAAAAGTGGGCTCAGAGGCAATGCCTTCTGCTAATGTTGCTGCTGACAACACAAGAAGTGCAAAACCTGCGCCCATACCTCTCCACTCACCTCCGTCCAAGGCCCCAAAGGATCTTTCCACATCCAACAGAAATTTACCAGTACTTCCACACACGTCATCTACTGCATCTGTTGGACTCGATATGGTCTCTTCGACGTCAGAGAGACAGAACGCCAACTTGCGGATCATTTCAGAGAACACCTCTGGGGCACCCGCACCAACAAACCCCACTGCCCATGGCTGAATGCTTTAACTCCCACACCTACTCCACCAAGGACACGCAGGTCCTGGGCCTCCTCCATCGCCATACCCAAACCATATGATGCCTGAAGGAAGAACAACTCATTTTCCACCTTGGGATCCTACAACCACACAGGCTCAATGTGGATTTCACCAATTTCCTCATTCCCCTCTCCCCCCAGCTTATCTCAGTCCCAAGCTTCCAACTCAGTACTGCCTTCTTAACCTTCCCACCTATTCGCTAGACCCTCCTCTCTAACCTATCACGCTCCCCCCACTTTCGTCTATCTATTGCATTCTCAGATACCTTCCTCCCAGCTCCACCCCACCCTTCCCTTTATCTCTCAGCCCCCTGGTTCACAAGCCTCATTCGTGATGAAGGCCTTATGCCCAAAACATTGATTCTTGTGGTCCTCACATTCTGGCTGACCTGCTGTGCTTTTCCAGCACCACACACTCGATACTTCAATATGAGGTGACAATGTGGTAAAAGTTAAAGACAAGACTGCTGAATGCCAAACACAATGAGCAGCATACAATCAGATGCAATTTTGGTCTTCTTATTTAAGGAAGGATGTGGAATACATAGGCATTTCAGATGATGTTTACTAGAGTGACTTCATGGAAGCTGCTTGCAGCATAGTGGTAATGACACTTGGCTGATAATCCAGAAACTCAGGTTAATGTTCTGTGGACATGAGTTCAATCCCAGCTGAAAAACGTGTTGCTGGAAAAGCACAGCAGGTCAGGCAGCATCCAAGGAGCAGGAGAATCAACATTTTGGGCATAAGCCCTTCTTCAGGAATGCCCAAAATGTCGATTCTCTTGCTCCTTGGATGCTGCCTGACCTGCTGCGCTTTTCCAGCAACACATTTTTCAGCTCTGATCTCACTTTCTCCGAGATGAGTTCAATCCCACCCTGGTAAATTATGAAATTTGAATTCACCAAATATCTGGAATTAAAAACTAATTTCAATGACAACTCTATGTTCACTATTGATTGTTATAAAACACAAATGATCTGAATCATTTAGGGAATGCAATTATCTATCCTAACCTGGTCTGACCTATGTGTGATTCCTAACTATCCTCAGGCAATTAGGGATAATAAATACATTCTGGGCTAGGCATTGATGCCTGCATCCTGTGAAAGAATGAAAAATGAAGATAACTGAATGATTGGGTTTATGAGGAAAGATTCAACAGATTGCACTTGTTTCCACTGAAGTTCAGAAGATTAAGGAATAATTTGTTTGAAGGACATAAGACCCTGAATGCTCTTACAATGTGAGTGTGGGTAAGATACTTCCTCTAGTGAAACATATTCCTCCCATATCCAATAATGAACAATAGTGGACAATTAACAACTAATAGGAGGAGGAGAATCCAGAAATATCTCCATCCTAAACAATGGGGGAGCCCAGCACATTAGTGCAAAAGACAACATTCAAGCATTTGCATCCATCTAGAATTGCTAGCAATCTCAATAAATTATTGATCTTGGCCTCTTCCTAAGGTTCCCATCATCACAGATGCCAGTCTTCAGGACATTCTTTCATTCCAAATGATATCAAGAAATGGCTCAAAACAGTAGAAACTGTAAATGTTGTGGGTTGTTACGACATTCCATTCATGGTGCTGAAGACTTGTCTTCCAGAACCAGCTGCACCCAAGCTATTCCAACACTGACCAATACTTGGTATGTGGAGAATTGACCAGACATATCCTGACCACAAAAAGCTGCACAAATCCAATTGAACCAGATATTGCCCAGTCAATCTGACTTTGGTAAACAGCAAAATGATGGAAGAGGTTGCCAAAGTGCTTTCAGGAACACAAATTTAAGTTACTCTGACCTGTTCTTGTTAGGAAAGTATTTGTATGTCTGGTCCAGTTCAGTTTCTAGTCAATAGTAACTGCCTCGATGTTGGAGTGGCGAATTAGGTTATAGTAATGTTATGGAAAGTTATGCTTTGATTCTCTTTTGTTTGAGATATTTATTGCTTAGCGCTTAGGTGTTCACTTATCAGTCCAAACTGGATGTGTTTATGTATTGCTCACAAATGTATACATAAATGAATCTACAAAGGAATGAATTAGAAGCAAAGTAGACCAGTTATTCTCTCATCCCTCCCAATTTCCTGAAATCTATTGTTCTTTTAATAGAGGGAGTAAGCAAACCTGATGAACAATCTGTATTATAAATAGTGCATACACAGTAAAGGCACTTTAAAGTGATTAAGTACTATTTTCAACTTCAGCCTGTCTGAATGAATAAACTCCTTAGATGATCAGTTTGAGTCTCATGATGCCCCACGTTATTTGGAATCATGCCCACACCTGAAAATTTAACTGCCTCATTCAGAGCTAGCACCATTGTAGAATTATAAACTGCTGAGAATTGCACAAATCAGGCTTGATAATGTTGCAACCACCTCATTGAGAAATTGGGCATCCGACTTAGAACAGTCAACAGAGGATTCTGCTCATTAACTTGCTGCAAAACATGCTAATTTCTGTATCAAGATGGATTTGTAATGGGTGGAACCAGGAACATAAATTCAGAACACTTATCCAATTACGTTTTACTTTCTTTCCAAGAACGTCTGCTTTTTCTTTCCTGCAAGTTTCCAGACTTGCTGTTTTCCTTTAATTCATGTATTAGAATAAACTATCTCAGAGGATTTGTCAGCTAAATAAAAATAGAGGGGAGTAGAATTAGGAAAAAGATTTGAGTGTTTTTAGCTTGAACTACTTCAACTGGGCCAGATCTTGGTGTCAAAATGAGTAAAGTACGCCAACTTGAAATAAGGAGCACATTGACAGTCGAAGGCAGATATCTAAAAGTTTCTGTCTTAGTTGTATCCCTGCATTGTTCACTCCTTAGACAGTACTTTCCAAACCCATGACCACTTCCATTTAGAAGGACAAGAAAAGCGAGTGCATAGGAACACCATTGTCTGCAAGTTTCCTGCCCAATCACTCAGCATCCTGACTTCGAATTACATTGCTGTTCTTTCAGCATCGCTGTGTCAAACACCTGGATCTTCCTCATTACTGTGGGTCTATCCACAGTACCTGGACAGCAGTGGCTCAAGCCGCAGAAAATGGGGGCAATACTAAATGAGTATTTTGCATCAGTATTTACTGTGGAAAAGGATATGGAAGATATAGGATGGCGGCAAATAGATGGTGACATCTCGCAAAATGTCCAGATTACAGAGGAGGAAGTGCTGGATATGTTAAAATGGGTAAAAATGGATAAATCCCCAGGACCTTATCAGGTGTACCTGAGAACTCTGTGGGAAGCTAGAGAAGTGATTGCTGGGCCTCTTGCTGAGATATTTGTATCATTGATGGTCACAGATGAGGTGCCAGAAGACTGGAGGTTGGCTAACGTGGTGCCACAGTTTAAGAAGGGTGGTCGGGACAAGCCAGGAACTACAGACCAGTGAGCCTAATGTCAGTGGTGGGCAAGTTGTTGGAGTGAATCCTGAGAGACAGGATATACATGCATTTGGAAAGGCAAGGACTGATTAGGGATAGTCAACATGGCTTTGTGCACGGGAAATCATGTCTCACAAACTTGATTGAGTTTTTTGAGGAAGTAACAAAGAGGATTGATGAGGGCAGAGTGGTAGATGTGATCTATATGGACTTCAGTAAGGCGTTCGACAAGGTTCCACCGGGAGACTGATTAGCAAGATTAGATCTCATGGAATACAGGGAGAACTAGCCATTTGGATACAGAACTGGCTCAAAGGTAGAAGACAGAGGGTGGTGGTGGAGGGTTGTTTTTCAGACGAGAGGCCTGTGACCTGTGGAGTGCCACAAGGATCAGTGCTGGGTCCTCTACTTTTTGTTGTTTACATAAATGATTTGGATGCGAGCATAAGAGGTACAGTTAGTAAGTTTGCAGATGGCACCAAAATTAGAGGTGTAGTGAACAGCGAAGAGGGTTACCTCAGATTACTACAGGATGGGCCAATAAGCTGAGAAATGGCAGATGGAGTTTAATTCAGATAAAAGCGAGGTGCTGCATTTTGGGAAAGCAAATCTTAACAGGACTTATACACTGAATGGTAAAGTCCAAGGGAGTGTTGCTGAATAAAGAGACCTTGGAGTTCCTTGAAAGTGGAGTCGCAGATAGATAGGTTAGTGAAGAACGCGCTTGGTATGTTTTCCTTTATTGGTGAGAGTATTGATTACTGGAGTTGGGAGGTCATGTTGCAGCTATACTGGACATTGGTTAGGCCACTTTTGGAATATTGCATTCAATTCTGGTCTCCTTCCTATTGGAAAGATGTTGTGAAATTTGAAAGGGTTCAGAAAAGATTTACAATGATGTTCCCAGGGTTGGAGGATTTGAGCTATAGGGAGAGGCTGAACAGGCTGGGGCTGTTTTCCCTGGAGCGTCGGAGGCTGAGGGGTGACCTTTGAGAGGTTTACAAAATGATGAGGGGCATGGATAGGGTAAATAGGCAAAGTCTTTTCCCTGGGGTGGGGGAGTCCAGAACTAGAGGGCATAGGTTTAGGGTGAGAGAGGAAAGATATGAAAGAGACCTACAGGGCAACGTTTTCCCACAGAGGGTGGTACGTGTATGGAATGAGCTGCCAGAGGAAGTGGTGGAGGCTGGTACAATTGCAACATTTAAGACGCATTTGGATGGGTAAATGAATAGGAAGAGTTTGGAGGGATATGGGCCAGGTGCTGGCAGGTGGGGCTAGATTGGGTTGGGATATCTGGTTGGCATGAATGGGTTGAACCGAAGAGTCTGTTTCCATGCTGTACATCTCTATGACTCTAAGAAGACACCTCAACACCACCTTCTGAGATCTGCTTGGGATGGACAATAAATGCTGTCCCAACCAACTTTGCCGACATCATGTGAATGAATTTAAAAGGAAAGGCCATTAATGTGGCACGCTTAACAAGAAACACTGAGAAAACCTGCTCAATCTTTCAGTAAAAATTACTCCATGTGACTTGCACATTGCCAAAAAAAGTATAGCCCATGTTCCCTGATGAGGTTGGTTAGCTCAGTTGACTCACTTGGCTGGATAGCTGCTTTGTAGTGTACGGTGATGTTGACAGTATGGATTCAATGTCTGTTCTGGCTGAGGTGACTATGAAGCACTGTCTTTCTCAATCTCATGTTTGCCTGAGGCATAGTGATTTTGTTATCCACTGCCCACTGAGAGTTGTCTCTCTCTAGGATTATGATAACTTGACCCTAGTCGTTATAAAGAATAGCCTGTAAATAGAAGGTCTTGCTACTTGTTGAGTGAAGTCCATGGTGAAGTGTTCCCAATAGGAAAGCCGGACTTTGAGGGTATATGGATCAGAGACTTGCTAAAATCTGAGAGTTAAATTCTCTCACCTTCTCTTCCTGCAATGATGCTCCCCACTGGGAATACAGAAGAGCAGAATTAGTTGTAATATCCTCAATCAGTGTCACACAACTGAGTTCACTGGGATAGTCTGAATGATCACTAATCATTCCTCACACTGACAGCTTATCACCTGTAATTTATTGCATGTTATGGTCATTCAGCAGCAACATTGATTTTAAATCATAAGGCAGAGATATTGATTTTGTGTTTCTCAGCTTTCATAAACTAATCAAACTCTTAGCTAGAGCCCTGAGAGCTGATAACATTTATAATCAAATAGAAGATGCACACTCATTAAGCATGCCACACCAATCCAAAATGCAGGGAAACAATGAAATGATTACACTCCAACATAAAATGGAAAATTATTTCCTCTCTCTTCACATTGCTAATAAAGACACCCCTCTCATTTTGCAAAACGTCATCCCACAAAATACTAAATCAAGTGGGAAAGCAGACAACGATGAAGAGATATAGAGTTTACAGATGGATATTGATAGGCTGGGAGAATGGCTGGGAGAATGGGCCAGAAGCTGGCAGGTGGAGTTTATTGTGGATAAGTGTGCGGTTGTCCATCTTGGCGAGAAAAACAAAAGGACAAATTATTATTTAAATGGGAAACAAATTCAAAGTGTGTTAGTGCAAAGGGATCTGTGTGTCCTTGTATATAAATCACAAAAAGTGGGCATGCAGATGCCATATATAATTAGAAAGGCAAATAGAATCTTGGCATTTATTGCAAAAGGACGAGATTGTAAAACTAATGAAGTGTTGTTACAAACATATAAGGTGTTGTTCAGACCACACCTGGAGTATTGTGTCCAGTTTTGGTCTCCTTACTTGAAAAAAGATTAGATTAGATTCCCTACAGTATGGAAACGGCCCTTTGGCCCAACAAGTCCACACCAACCCTCTGAAGAGTAACCCACCCAGACCCATTCCCCTACATTTACTCTGAACACTACGGATGATTTGGATCATGGGAGGAAACAACGCACCTGGAGCAAACTCCACACAGACAGCCACCTGAGGTGGGAATCGAATCCAGGTCCCCAGCACCATGTGGTAGCAGTGTTAACCACTGTGCCGTCCCTAAAGATGTAGTGGCACTGGAGGCAGTTCAGAGAAGGTTCACCAGATTGAGTCCATGGATAAAAGGCTGTCATATGAATAGCAGTCAAATAGCTTTCCATTGTACTCATGGGAATTCAGAAGAATGAGTGGGGATCTGATTTAGGTATTTAAAATGCTAAAGGAGATAGATAAAGTGAACATTGAACAGATGTTCTCTCTATGGGACAGTCCTGAACAATAGGGCATAGGTATAGAGTGAGAAGAGGTAGGTTCTAAACTGAAATAAGGAGAGTTATGTATCTGTGGAACTCATTGCCCCAGAGTACAGTGGAGGAGAATCAATCAACAGATTTATGAAGATATGTTTCTGATGAAAAGTGGGAAAAGGACTATGGAGATCAGGCAGGAAAGTGGAGATGAGCCCAGAATAAGAACAGCCATGATAATGTTAAATGACGGACTGGGTCAAAGAACTAAAATGTCTACACCTGCTCCTAACTGCTATGTTTCTGTGCTCCTATGTTAGATGCGATCAATGCAAATATTGATACATGGTTAAACAATTTGCTTCACTGTTTTACTAATGAGGTATACTAATCATTACTCCAAAATATTAGTTACCAACTCTCTGCCAAAATGAGAAACTTAGATTCTCTTTAAAAACATTCAGTTATACAGCTGCTTAATGGATTTCCTTTATCCTTTCTGACAATGTTTTGTGTGTTTCAAATCAATTCTAACTGTAGAACAGTACAAAATCAGTTTTTGATATTGATATGAGGCAACTTCAAATATAAATCAAATTCAAGTTGTAAGACCTGTTTGTAACACCACTGTATGATTATCCTCAAGTATCAGATGGAGGTCTTTATTTCCTGAGCTTCACACAAAACATATTTGGAAAAAATGCAGTAAAGTAGAATAACGTCATAATCGTTTCTTCCAATCCCAATTAGCATGACTTTCTTTTAAATTCCTTCATGTTGCCCATCCCTAATTGCCTTTGAGAAGACAGCCTTCTTCAACTGATGCAATCCATGTGGTTGACGTTTCTGTTGCAGTTTGCGAACTGAATACTTTGCTGGGTCATGTAAAAGGACAACTAAATGTAAACCGCTTTACTTTGGGCTCGAAAGTGAATGCAGGCTAGGGTAAGGATGATGGATTTCCTGTAACAAAGAAGTTAGACTACTTCAATGACCATCTTCAAGATGGTTTGATATCAACAGTACAGACAGAGCTGAACAAGCCTTGAGGAATATACTGCTAGGCTTTGCCTTAAGTATAGGGTGAGGAAACCATGGAGAGAGAAAATATCTATTTGATTTCAGCCTAAATGGAATAGTTGCTATCCTAAATTATACAGTTCAGAATACATCCAGCAGCTCTGGTTATTATAGGAAAGGTCAATTCACTAAAGTACTGCTCTCTCATTAGAGAGAGGATTGGTGTTGGGTTAAAGCTGATCATCACCACATATCAGGCAAGGAACAAAATCAAAAAGTTGGGATCTTCATTGTGGGAATTGAAGATTCTCTCTGCTGTTCGTGTCACTCTGCATCCCAACTGAGCTGTTCAGATTTCTGAGCTAACCAATTAGCAAGAATTATATATTATGTAATTTATTAAATATGCTCAATTGGATATCAGGCATCTATGAGGTATTATAAGTCATCAGCACAAGCAGAATTGTATACAATCTTCAATCTCTTGACCTGGCATATCCCTGAATCTTGAACAGCAATGAGCATACTGAAAAATGAGGTGCTAACTCTGTAAAGACATAACGCATATGAACATATGTCATTCAATAGAAGGCTGTAACCAAAGTTAAGTAATCTCTGATCCAACAAATCAGATAAAAATTCTGCAGTCCTGCAATATCAAAATGTTTGTGGAAAATTAGACAATTAACTGGGGAAGATGTTTCAACAAATAATCCCAGTTGAGATCCCTTCACAGATCACAGATGCCATAAGCCAATTCAACTCACATTACATGATAACAAAAATTGGTTCAAAACATTACATGGGCCTTGACAACATTCTGTAGGGGCTATAATTGTCTTAACAACTCTAGATTCAGACTCTTACTTCAGGCATCAATGAATTAGATGAGTTGAAACATTCCTTTTATTTGTTCCCAAGAGTATTCATAATTCAGCAATGTTCTCTTACAGGCTTTTATGATTGACTTTATGTGGAAGCAGACACACCAGTTACTCATGTCACTATTTTTCCGTTTCATAGCAAGGGCTACTCGGATTTTTGCCAGGGTCAATCAGCTCCTAACCTTTTTTGAGTTCAAATATGGACTGAAGTGATGTGCACCATCTGCAGGATGCACTAGAGCAACTTAATAAGGTTTCAATCCTGTGACCTCTACCACTTAGAAGGACATGGCACCATCCTGACTTGGTGTCATCTCACTATTCCTTCACTGGGTCCAAATCCTAGAACTTCCTTCCTCGCAGCACTCTTCGTGTACAGCATGATTTGCAATGGTTTAATCTGCCCCAGTTTCTAAAGGGCAATAGAGAAGAGCAATGAATGCTTGCCCTTGCCAATGACACTCATTTCCTTTGAAAGACTAAATATAAAGATAACCCAAAATGTTGTTTAAAATCAATGATGTTAGCTTCCTGTTTTTGGCTACATTGTGGTGATCTCTGCAAGAATAGATAGGGTCTGATGACAATATGCCCCTCATATTTGAATATCCTGGCAACGTTTGTGGTCAAGGCTCACACATTATTGTCTACTTAGTTCAGAGACTGACCCATTCTTGCAAACAACAATTAATACTTTCAGAATTTGCATAGTGGGAAAATTTTATAGAAACATAGGGTCTTAAAGCACAGAAACAGACCATCAGTCCAACTTGTCCATGCTGACCAAGTTTCCCAAACTAAACCAGTTTGTCATTTGTCTGCATTTCACCCATCTCCCTCTAAGCCTTTCCTATTCATGTACTTGTCCAAATGTCTTTTACATGTTATAATTATACCTGTATCTATCACTTCCTCTGGCAGTTCATTTCAAATACAAACCGTACATGTGTGTATCTTTTTTAAAAATTTGCCCCTCAGGTCCCTTTTAAATCTTTCTCCTCTCACCTTAAAAATATCCCCTCTAGTTTTTACCACCCCTGCCCTAAGGAAAAGACCTTTGCTTTTCCCCTTTCTATGCCTGACATTATTTTATAAACCTCTATAAAGTCAACCCTCAACCTACTATGCACCAGTGAAAAAAGTCACTGCCTTTCTAGTCTCTCTTTATAACTTAAACCCTCCAGTTGTGGTAACATCCTTGTAAATATTTTATGCATCCTTTCTAATTTAATAATAAGTTTTCTTTTGCAGGGTGACCAGAACAGTACACAATACTCCAAAAGTGCTCTCATCAATGTTCTATACAACTGCAACATGATGCCCCAACACTAACACTCAATGGTCTAAGCAATTAAGAAAAGTGTGCTATATGCCTTTTCGACCATGCTGTCTATCCTGCAATTTTCAAAGAATTATTTACCTGAATCTTGAGGTCTTTGAGTTTGACAACACTCCCCTGGGCCCTACCATTAACTGTATAAGCCCTGCTCTTGTTCATCTTACCAAAATGCAACATTTTTGCTACTCCTCAGCTCATTGGTCAAATTGAATAAGATGCCTTTGTAATCTTCGATAACCTTCTTCACTGTCCACTATACCACTACGTTCTCCCAGTACAAATCCTATTACAACCTTGACGCAAAATCTGAATTTTAGAGTTGAATGTGACTTCCCTTAAAGTCAGCATTTAACAAGATACAACAAATTAGTGTCAAATAGAATTAAGGGAACAAGCTTTCAAGTGATAGGACTTGCACCTGGATCAAAGCAATGGAAGCTAAAGGATAGTCATCTTAGTCCCAGGATACCATTGTAGGAGTTCCTCAGGTAGCATTCATTATTCAGCTAAAGCAAGAAGGAGAGTAAACAAGAAAGGGAGTAAATGATAGAAGAAGAAAAAAAGAAGAAATAACAGGTGAAAGAAAAGGTGAGAAAAGAAAGAAGGAAGGAAAGGATTGAAAAAAAAGAAAGATAAATTGAAAGCAGAGCAAAGAGAAAAGATGTACTTTGCATGATGTATTACAAATTTGATCCAAATTGTACTCTTAAAATGCATTGTTTTGCATTGCAAGATTTGAAAGTTGCAAAGTAGTTTAGAAAAGCATACCCTCCAGTTAAAATATATGAATTGTACTTTTCTTAAATGTTGGGAAAACATATGCAACCTGCCTCAGGCTCTGACTGTTGAACTGCATTATAAAAGAGAAAGCCATTTTTGTGTCTCAAAGTAATGAGCTTCAAACTTTACAAATCAGCAGATTCAGATTCAAAGCATTTTATGACATAAAAATTGCTGAATGAGTATATTTATATTCGCTTTGCTGTGCAGTTCTGAACTTAGATCCATTATATGAGAACATTAAATTGCCCATTGTTTGCATAATATTTTAATACATTTTGCTGGGTTAACAAATGTGGTCATTATTGATATCTGAGGTAAAAAATATGAGAAATCCATGTTCAGGACAACCTAATACAACTTTAGTCCAAAAGTAACAAAGGAAATTGAGAGGAGAACATTGTTGTGTGAGGTAATGGTGCACCAGGCTAATTTTCCTCTCCGCACCCAAAACCCCTTCTCCCTTTAAATATTGTAGTCCAACGCAATTTAAATGAGTACACCAACTTTCTAAAGTGGCATCCATTTATACCTATTCCTTTGTTCAATTGTTTTCTCTGAATTGTTTCCGTTGACTTGATTTTTAGAAGTTCTTACAACTACAATCTATGCCCCAAGACAATTCATGGGAGCATTCCAAACCCAAGATTCAGAATCATTGAGATTTACAGCACAGAAAAAAAAAATCCCTTTGGCCCATTGTGCTTGTGTGGGTCAAAAACAGCCACTTAACTATGCCATATGCAAGGGCACATCTAAATTCTTCTTAAATGTTATTAGGGTTTCTGCATCAAACCTTTCCCTTACAAACAGCAAGTTCCAGATACCCACCATGCTCGAGGTGAAAAAATATTCCTTCAGATCTCTTCTAAACCTTCTGCCCCTTAATTTAAATCTCTGTCCCTGAGCTACTGATTCCTCCATCAAAGGGAAAGATTTTTTCCTATTTACTCTGTCTATGCTCTTCATAATTTCGTATATCTCAATCATGTCCTGTCTTAATCTGAGGAAAGCATCCACATCATAACTAAAACTCTCTAGCCCAGTCAACATCCTGGTAAATCTCCTCTGCACTCTGTCCAGTGTTATCACATCCTTCCTAAAGTATGGATTCCAGAGATACATACAATACTCCAGGAGTGGACTTACCAATTTATCACACAGTTGTAGTAAAACCTTCCTCCTTTTTAACATTATGCCTTAGATAATACAGGCAAGTATCCCATTTACCTTCTTAAACATATTTTCCACCTGTCTTGATACAAGGTCTCTTTGGTCCTTGGTGCATCCAGTGTTCTGTTGTTCATCATTGTTGTTTGTCCTCCCCAAGTGTATCGCTTCACATCAGTGCAGTTTAAATTGGATTTGTTACAATTAAACTGTTACACAGAAGATTTTAGCTTAGATGACCAAACGCTCTCTTAAAGAGGTAGGAAAAACTTGTATTATTAAAGCACATGAAAGCATATTATTAATTTCCACATCCACAGGACATCCTGAAGCACGTGATGGCTGAGTAATTGATTTTGAAGATTAACCATAGTTGCTTTGTGGGCAAATCCCATCAGATGGATAAAGTCACCTTAGTCTTACAGGACCATAGAGCTGCTCTCTCAATAGACAGAGATAAGTGGTGATATTTTAACCTGAGATTCCCACATTTCAGGCAAGGGAAGAGATTGACAAGCAGTGTCCTATATGGTAACCACAGCTGGAGAAGGAATCAAACTCTGTTAGTGTTACGCTGCATTGTAAATCAGCCATCCAGCCAACTGAGTTAACCAAACCTGATTCCATCCTGCAGCATGCACGTGGAAAACCTCACAACATTAGAGCTAAAAGGTCAGTTAATCTTCTTTACTGATGCAGAACAATGGAGAAGTGGTATACAGTCTATTAATAGGATATCCGTGTTCTATCTTCAATAGTGCCATGGGATGTATCTGAGCAGATCAACAGGGCCTTAATTTTAACTCTCAGGCAAAAACTACAACTAGAAAATGTAATGAATATTTCATGTCAGCATTTATTGTGGAGAATGACTTGGAAGCTAGGGAACTTGAGAAAATTAATAGCGATGTCTTGAAAAGTGTCCATATTGCCGAAGAGGTGATGCTGAAGGTATATAACGGTGGATCAATCCCTGTTCTGAGAAAGGGTAACTGGACCCAAAACATTAACTCTGATTTATCTTCATAGATGCTGCCAGACAGTTTCCAGCAACTTCTGTTTTTGCTCTTGCAGTTAAACCAAAGGTGTAACACCTGCCCATTTCCTTCCTCCCTCTTCAGTATCCCGGGGCCCAAACATACTTTTCAGGTGAAGCAGCACTTTACCTGCACTTCTTACAATCTAGTCTATTGGATTTGCTGCTCACAATGTGGTCTCTCCTACATTGGAGAAACAAAGCATAGACTGGATGACTGTTTCACAAATCATCTACATCCTGCCCACAAAAAGATCCAGAGCGTCCAGTTGCCTGCCATTTTAACATACTACCCTGTTCCCTGGCCAACATCTCTGTCTCAGGCTTGCTGCACTGTTCCAGCAAAGCTCAATGTAAGCTGGAAGAACAGCACCTCATTGTCTGTTTGGGAACCCTGCAACCCTGCAGCCCTCCGGACTCAACATCGTTCAATAATTTTAGGGCCTGAACTCCCTTGTGTCCTGGCCTCCTACTCCACACCCCAGCCTTATTATCAATGCTTCTTGATGCCTTTGTACATTCCCCTGATGTTCTCTATTATAGAAGCCTTCTGAATGTCCTCGCCTTGCTGTGTCCAGTACTCTTTAGCGCAACGCTAATGAGTTGGCAAAGGGAGAAGATCATATTGACCTTTTAGCTCAGAAGCCACGCTGTGACTCTGGGTATACACGTTCTTCCAGTTTTTGCAGGTGAGTCAAGATGACCTGAGCAAAGGCTTTGCCGACAGTTTCTAATAACGATCCTTGTCCTAGTCCCAGAATTTGTTTTACTCTTGTCTTGTTGGATTCTAGCCTTTCATTTCTCTTGTTCCTCTTTCTGTCTTTTGTTCATGTCCTTGGTTTTCCTTCCTCTGACTCATTGCATAGGTTCCAATCCCCTGTGAATTTATTTTGGACCATCCACAATCATGCAAACAAATAGTCTCCTAGGAAATCTGTTCAGTTTGTACTGATCCCACCTCCACCAGAACCAATCTCAAAGCCCGAGGAATCTGAAACCCATACCCCACACCATCTCTTTCACCATGTGATCATCCAATAAATTCAACTATTAGCAGCTCTTCTGCTAATAGTAGCACCATCAGTAGACCGTGGCTGCTGCCAGAAGGGCCAGTCATCACCATCGATGACGACAAACTCAATGTCATCCATCAGTGTACGTACCTTGGCTGTACCATCACTGACAACCTCTGCTTGGACACAGAGATCGACAAGAGGACCGGGAAAGTAGCCTCAACTCTTGTTCACCTCATAACTCGAGTATGGACAAATCCCAAAAAGACAGTGAAGTCAAAAATGTCAGTCCACAACACCTGCATCATAAGCACACTGCTGTAGGGCAGTCAAACATGGATTACATATACCAGACAGGAGAGAAGATTGAATACCTTCCACTTGAGGAGTATCTGCCATATCCTGGGCATATCCTGGCAAGACAGTGTCCAACGCAGCGGTCCTATCTTGCGCTGGCCTTCCTAGCTTAGGCAGCAGAGACTGCACTGGGTGGACAACATTCACCGCGTGGAGGACAGCTGTTTCTCAACGGATATCCTCTATGGAGAGTTTTCATCTACGAAGAGACCCATTGGGCGTCCCCAGCTGCGCTACAAGGATGTCTGCATGAGGGACATGAAGGTGCTTGATATTGTTACAGGGTCCTGGGAAAGGCTTGCAGCTGACCGCACAAGATGGAGAAGCACCCTGAACCAACACCTCAAAAAGAAGAAAAGAAGCTGATGAGCGCTGCAGCAGACAAGCGGGCACCAAGGAAGGAGTGCAGCAGCTCGAACAGATCAACGACTACATACAGATGTGACCTCTGTGACCTGGACTGTCACTCTAGCAATGGTCTCTTCAGTCACAAGCAATGTTGCTTCAGGGAAGCAGAAAGCCAGAACAACAAAGATATAACCCATGGTCAGCCATGATCAAAAGGGGCCTCACACACTTACATTAATAGACAATCCTTACAAGTTTGTGCCTGAATGCACAGAGCAGTTGAAATAAAATGAATGAATTTATCATGAAAATATATGTAAATGGGTATGATTTAGTTGGGATCACTGAGACATGACTGCAGTTAGACTAGGGACCAACCTGGGGTGTTCAGTATTTAGGAAGGACTGACAAAAAGGAAAAGGCAATGGAGTTTCATTATGCTTAAAAAAAAATAAACACTATGTTGAGGAAAGATAATGTGGAATCTGTGTGTGTAGAACTCAGCAATACCAAGGACAAAAAAAAAGCATTGTCTATAGACTGCAAACTGTCATGGTGATGTTTGGAATGACATAGAGTCATACAGTCATAGAGATGTACAGCATGGAAACAGACCCTTCGGTTCAACCTGCCCATGCTGACCAGATATCCCAACCCAATCTAGTCCCACCTGCCAGCACCTGTAGAGTAGGGAAAGCTGGGGTGTAAATGGAATGGTTTCCTGGACCAATATCAAGTTATCTTAGATATTATGAAATAAGAAAAGAGTAATTGGTAATGAGTCATGAGAGATCATAGGACCATAAGGTATAGAAACAGAATTAGGATATATGGCCTTTCAGGTCTGCTCTACCGTTTGACTTTGAGTGATATGTTTCTCACCCCCATTTTCCTGCATTCTCGCCATAACCCTTCATCTCCTTACTAATCAGGATCCTAAGTATCTCTTTCTAATGTACAGTCAATGCCTTGGCCTTCAAAGCACTCTATGGAAGTGAGTTCCACAAACTCACCACCCTTTCCCTGCAGAAATTCCTCATCATCTCAGTTCTAAAATGTCATCCTTTCACCCTGAGACTCAGTCCTGGGGTCCAAATGTTTCCAACGAGTGGAAATAACTTCTGCACTTTGATACAGGATTCTCAGCGTTGTTGAAAAATGTGGTGCTGGAAAAACACAGCAGGCCAGGCAGCATCCAAGGAGCAGGAGAATCAACGTTTCGGGCATAAGCCCTTCTTCAGGAATGAGGAGCATTGTGTAAGTTTAAATCAGGCACCCCTTTATCCTTCTCACCTCCATCGAGTACAGACCCAGAGTCCTCAACTACTCCTGATATTACAATTTCCAGGATCATTCTTGTAAACCTCCTCTGGGCCTCCTCCAATGCTAGCACATCCTTCCTTGCACACAGGTCCCAAATCTACTCACAATGCTCCAAATATGGTCCGACCAGAGCCTTATACAGCTTCAGCAGAATGCCTTTGCTCTTCCATTCCAGCCGTCTTGAAATGAATGCTTGTCTTTCTAACTGTCAACTGCAACTGCATGCTAACATTAAGAGTATCCTGAAATAGGACTCCCAAATCCCTTTGTGCTTCAGTTTTTTGAAGCTTTTCCAAATTTAGTAAATAGCTGAAAAATGTGTTGCTGGAAAAGCACAGCAGGACAGGCAGCATCCAAGGAGCAGGATAATCGACGTTTCGTGCATAAGCCCGTCTTCAGGAATGAGGAAGGTATGCCAAGCAGGCTAAGATAAAGGGTAGGGAGGAAGGACTTGGGGGAGGGGAGTTGGGTGTGCGACAGGTGGAAGGAGGTTAAGGTGAGGGTGATAGGCCGGAGAGGGAGTGGGGTGGAGAGATCAGGAAGGAGCTTACAGGTCAAGAAGGCGGTGCTGAGTCCAAGGGTTGGGACTGAGATAAGGTGGGGGGAGGGGAAATTAGGAAGTTGGAGAAGTCTGCATTCATCCCTTGTGGTTGGAGGATTCCTAGGCGGAAGATGAGTCGCTCTTCCTCCAGGCGTCGTGTTGCCATGGTCTGGAGATGGAGGAGGCCAAGGACCTGCATGTCCTTGGCGGAGTGGGAGGAAGAGTTAAAGTGTTCAGCCACGGGGCGGTTGGGTTGGTTGTTGCGGGTGTCCCAGAGGTGTTCTCTGAAATGTTCCGCAAGTAGGCGGCCTGTCTCCCCAATGTAGAGGAGGCCACATCGGGTGCAGCAGGGGGGGGTCTGCTTGGAGGTGGCCGAAATGGCCTCCTTCTTCAAAGACCACAATTTCCCCTCAGACATTGTTGATGATGCTCTCCACTGCATCTCCTCCACTTCCCGCTCCTCTGCCCTTGAACCCCGCCCCTCCAATCGCCACCAGGACAGAACCCCACTGGTCCTCATCTACCACCCCACCAACCTCCAGATACATCGTATCATCCTTCGTCATTTCCGCCACCTCCAAACAGACCCCACCACCAAGGATATATTTCCCTCCCCTCCCCGATCAGCATTCCGGAAAGACCACTCCCTCCGCGACTCCCTCATCAGGTCCACATCCCCCACCAACCCAACTCCACTCCCGGCACCTTCCCCTGCAACTGCAAGAAATGCAAAACTTGCGCCCACACCTCCCCACTCACCTCCCTCCAAGGTCCCAAGGGATCCTTCCATATCCGTCACAAATTCACCTGCACCTCCACACGCATCATTTACTGCATCCGCTGCACTGACGTGGCCTCCCCTACAGCCTATCACTCTCACCTTAACCTCCTTCCACCTATCGCACACCCAATGCCCCTCCCCCATATCCCTCCTCCCTACCTTTTATCTAAGCCTACTTGGCACACCTTCCTCATTCCTGAAGAAGGGCTTATGCCCGAAACATCGATTCTCCTGCTCCTTGGATGCTGCCTGACCTGCTGTGCTTTTCCAGCACCACATTTTTCAGCTCTGATCTCCAGCCTCTGCAGTCCTCACTTTCTCCACATTTAGTAAATAGTCAATGCCTTTATTCTTCCTTTCGAAGTGCATAACCTCACAGTTTCCCACACTGTATTCCATTTGTAGCTGCTTTGCCCACTATCCTATCCTGTCCAAGTCCTTTGCAGCCTTCCCACTTCCTCAACCTGTCCTTTCACCTATCTTTGTGTCATCTGCAAACTGAGCTACAATGCCCTTAGTTCCCTTGTCCAGATTATTAATCTATAATGTGAATAGTCATTGTTCCAAGACAGACCCATTTGGAAATCTACTAGTCACTGTCTGGCATCCTGGAAAAGACCTCTTTATCCCTGCTCAGTCTCTATCAATCAGCCAGTCCTCTATCCATGCCAGTACAGTCAGTTCTTCTACAAATTATGGTTGCGTTCTTGTGCAACCCTGCGTTATAGAAAAATTGTGCTTTAGAAATAGCGCTGAAAATATATCGCTGTAATCGCATTACATACAATACATGTTTTAAAAGTTCACACTGTAAAATCAGTGTACCCAATTTGTCAATCACATTACAGTGAATTTGTGTTGACGAAATGTGAATTATATCAGAATACTCTGAACCTTGCCCCTCATACAAGGACTCTTATTTAGCAGACTCCTGTGCAGCACTGTCAAAAGCCTTCTGGAAATACATATACATCATGTCCATCGGCTCACCTTTGTCCAGTTTGCTCATTACTTCTTGAAATAATTGTAAAGATTTGTCAGGCATGAATTCCCCTTCATGAAGCTGTGCTGATTCAGCCTGACTTTACCAAGCACGTTTAAGTATTCTGCAATCTCAACCTTAATAATGGACTTGAAAATCTTACCAATGGCTGAAATCAGGCTCACTAACCTATAATTTGCTATCTTCTGCCTCCCCCACGTCTTAACCAGGAGTGTTACGTCTGCATTTTCCAGCCTTCTGGAACCCTCTCTGACTGCAGTGATTCATGAAAGATCATCACCAATGTCTCTACAATCTCCTCTGATGTGTCGTTCAGAAAACTGGGGTGTCATCCATCTGGTCTGGGTAATTTATCCATTTCAGACCTTGCACATTCCCCAGAACCTTCTCCTTAGTCACGACAGTAACACTTACCTTTGCCCTCTGACTCTCTTAAAGTATTGATATGTTGCTGGTGTCTTCCACTGCAGAAACTGATGCAAAGTACCAATTCAGTTCTAGAATCATACAGTCATAGGGGTGTACAGCATGGAAACAGACCCACAGTCCAACTCGTCTGTGCCGACCAGTTATCCCAACCCAATCTAATCCCACCTGCCAGCACCCGGCCCATATCGCTCCAAAGCCTTCCTAGTCATATACCCATCCAAATGCCTGTTAAATGCTGCAATTGTATCAGCCTCCACCACTTCCTCTGGCAGCTCATTCCATGCACATACCATTCTCTGCATGAAAAAGATGCCCTTTAGGTCACATTAATATCTTTCCCCGCTCACCCTAAAATTATGCCCTCTAGTTCTGGAGTACCACACCCCAACATCTGTAAGGTCACCCCCCATCCTCTGACCCTCCAGGGAAAACAGCCCTAACCTATTCAACCTCTCCCAATAGCTCAAATCCTCCAACCCTGGCAACATCCTTGTAAATCCTTTCTGAACCCTTTCAGTTTTCACAACATCTTTCCAATAGGACGGAGACCAGATTTGCTTGCAATATTCCAACAGTGGCCTAACCAATGTCCTGTACAGATGCAACATGACCTCCCAACTCCTGTACTCAATACTCTCACCAATAAAGGAGAGTATACCAAAAGCCTTCTTCACTATCCTATCTACCTGTGACTCCAATTTCAAGGAGCTATAAACCTGCACTCCAAGGTCTCTTTGTTCAGCAACACTCCCTAGGACCTTACCATTAAGTGTATAGGTCCTGCTAAGATTTGCTTTCCCAAAATGCAGCACCTCGCATTTATCTGAATTAAACTCCATCTGCCACTTCTCAGCCCATTGGCCCATCTGCTCCAGATCCTGTTGTAATCTGAGGTAACCCTCTTGGCTGGATTAATGGTGCTGGAAGAGCACAGCAGTTCAGGCAGCATCCAAGGAGCTTCGAAATCGAAGTTTCGGGCAAAAGCCCTTCATCAGGAATAAAGGCAGTGAGCCTGGAGTGTGTAGAGATAAGCTAGAGGAGGGTGGGGGTGGGGAGAAAGTAGCATAGAGTACAATGGGTGAGTGGGGGAGGGGATGAAGGTGATAGGTCAGGGAGGAGAGGGTGGAGTGGATAGGTGGAAAAGGAGATATGCAGGTAGAACAAGTCCGGACAAGTCATGGGGACAGTGCTGAGCTGGAAGTTTAGAACTAGGGTGAGGTGGGGGAAGGGGAAATGAGGAAACTGTTGAAGTCCACGTTGATGCCCTGGGGTTGAAGTGTTCCGAGGCGGAAGATGAGGTGTTCTTCCTCCAGGCATCTGGTGGTGAGGGAGCGGTGGTGAAGGAGGCCCAGGACCTCCATGTCCTCGGCAGACTAGGAGGGGGAGTTGAAATATTGGACCACTGGGCGGTGTGGTTGATTGGTGCGGGTGTCCCGGAGATGTTCCCTAAAGCACTCTGCTGGGAGGCGCCCAGTCTCCCCAATGTAGAGGAGACTGCATCGGGAGCAACGGATAAAATAAATGATATTAGTGGATGTGCAAGTAAAACTTTGATGGATGTGGAAGGCTCCTTTCGGGCCTTGGATAGAAGTGAGGGAGGAGGTGTGTGCGCAGGTTTTAACAGTTCCTGCAGTGGCAGGGGAAGGTGCCAGGATGGGAGGATGGGTTGTAGGGGGGGCGCGGACCTGACCATGTAGTCACGGAGGGAATGGTCTTTGCGGAAGGTGGAAAGGGGTGGGGAGGGAAATATATCCCTGGTGGTGGGGTCTGTTTGGAGGTGGCGGAAATGTCGGCGGATGATTTGGTTTATGTGAAGGTTGGTAGGGTGGAAGGTGAGCACCAGGGGCGTTCTGTCCTCGTTACGGTTGGAGGGATGGGGTCTGAGGGCAGAGGTGCGGGATGTAGACGAGATGCATTGGAGGGCATCTTTAACCATATGGGAAGGGAAATTGCGGTCTCTAAAGAAGGAGGCCATCTGGTGTGTTCTGTGGTGGAACTGGTCCTCCTAGGAGCAGATCCGGAGGAGGCGGAGGAATTGGGAATACGGGATGGCATTTTTGCAAGAGGTAGAGTGGGAAGAGGTGTAATCCAGGTAGCTGTGGGAGTCGGTGGGTTTGTAAAAAATGTCAGTGTCAAGTCTGTTGTCATTAATGGAGATGGAGAGGTCCAGGAAGGGGAGGGAGGTGTCAGAGATGGTCCAGGTAAATTTAAGGTGAGGGTGGAATGTGTTGGTGAAGTTGATGAATTGCTCAACCTCCTCGCGGGAGCACGAGGTGGCACCAATGCAGTCATCAATGTAGCGAAGGAAGAGGTGGGGAGTGGTGCCGGTGTAATTACGGAATTTCAACTGCTCTACGTAGCCAATAAAGAGACAGGCATAGCTGGGGCCCATATGTGTGCCCATGGCTACCCCTTTGGTCTGGAGGAAGTGGGAGGATTCAAAGGAGAAATTGTTAAGGGTGAGGACCAGTTTGGCCAAACGAATGAGAGTGTCGGTGGAAGGGTACTGTTGGTTCCCTGTTGGTTCCACTTTTTATACATTTCAAGACATCCAGTACTTCCACTTCTGTAATATGGACATTTTTCAAGATGTCACCATCTATTTCTCTACATTCTGTATCTTCCATGTCCTTTTCCACAGTAAATACTGATGCAAAATACTCGTTTAGTATCACCCCCATTTTCTGCGGCTCCACACAAAGGCCGCCTTGCTGATCCTCTGCCTTTTCTTTACACTCCATTACTAATCCTTGAGGCTTATTTTCCAGTATCCAATGTCTACTTTTGACTCTCTCATACCTTTTAGATATCTGAAAAAATCTCTTGCAATCTACTTTTGTATGATTAGCTTGTTTACCTTTATATTTCATCTTCTTCCCCCTTCTTGTACAGGTCACTGGATTACTCCCAAAAGAGACTCCAATGATCCAATAATGTGAATCCTTCTCCCATTCACCAGCTCTTCAGCCATGCATCCATCTGCGCTATCCTCCTATTCCTGCCCTCACTCGCTCGTTGCACCTGGAATAATCCAGATATTACTACTCTTGAGGACCGCCTTTTTAACTTCCTGCCTAACTCTCTGTAATCTCCTTTCAGAATCTGATGACATTCCCTTCGCATGTCATTAGTTCCAATGTGAACAATGACCTCTTGCTGGCCCCTCTCCCCCGTGAGAATATTCTGCACTCTCTCTGAGACATCCTTGATCCTGGCACCAGGGAACCAACACACCATTCTGATTATTTTGCTGCTGGTCACAGATACGTCTGTCTGTATCTCCAACTGGAGAATCCCCTAACACAATTGATCTCTTGGAACTCGACGTACCCCTCATATGTTAGAGCCAGTCTCAATACCAGAAACTTGGCTATTTGTGCTAAGTTGGGGAAGAAAGTGAGGACTGCAGATGCTGGAGATCAGAGCTGAAAATGTGTTGCTGGAAAAGCGCAGCAGGTCAGGCAGCATCCAAGGAGCAAGAGAATCGACGTTTCGGGCATAAGCCCTTCTTCAGGAATGCGCTAAGTTGTGCTAAGTTGTGCTATTTGTGCTAAGTTTCCCTGGGAATCCATCACCCCCAACATTTTTCAAAACAGCATACTTGTTTGAAATGGTGATAGCTACAGAAGATTCCTGCACTATCTGCCTACCTCTCTTATCTTTCCTAGAGTTAACCCATCTATGTGACTGTATCTGTGACTTTTCTCGCTTCCTATAACTGCCATCAATCACATCCCTTTGCCCTTGTAAATTCCTCATTGCCTCTAACTGTCTCTCCAACTGATCCATTTGATTTGATAGGATTTGCGAACAATGGCATTTACTACACATATAATCCTCAGTAACATGTAAACTCTCCCTAAACTCCCACATCTGACAAGAAGAGCATTTCACTCTCCTAAAGGCCATTTTTGCTTCTTTTAATCTACAGATCCAGAAAATAGCTTTGTCTTATTCCTCTATAAAATACTATTCCATGTTAATTCATACTATTCCATGTTAATTCATACTTATGACTTATATTTTTAAGTTTAATCAAGACACATAGCTCAATATAACATTTAATCAAGAAAGAACCTGCTCTACTCACTACTGCAGACTTACTCTGAGGCCAAACATAAAATATTTACTTATCTGTCTCTATGCTATGACTTCTCCCAAACGGGTTCCTACAAGACTAGTTATGAATTTCACTGTTTGTTAATTTTCCTAGACACACTCCGATGTCCAGTGATATACAAATTCAAACAGCAAAGGCAGTAACTGCGCAGGTTCACTGTTGTATCAAGGAGCAGTGTGCGTCTCTTCCTTTCTCCTCTCCTGCACTGACTTCATCCACAACATCATAGCTCCAAATTTTAATCTGAGCTCCAAGCTCATTTACCTTGTTTTGTATACTGCAGACATTTAAGTACAACACCCTCAGTGCTGCATTGACTGCATCCCTTCTCATTATTGTCCCCTATCTGCTGTGCCTGTAGTTAGATTCCTGACTGTTTTCATTCTCTCTGTCCTATTACTTGTTGTAGAAACTTTCATAACCTGTGATGAGCATTCCCACCTTTAACATTTTCCATAATTTTTCATGCAGCTGAACCTGGCTGGTCATATTCCTTCAGCAGAACCTCTTTCTTTTGCTACCTATGTTGTTGATACCTACATGGACTTTATTTCCACTGACACTACAATCTCGTTTGCAGCTCAGATGAGATATCCTGAACCTGGGCACCAGGCAGGCAACACAGCCTTCAGGACTTTTCATTCTGACCACGGAGAATGGTGTCTGTTCCCTTGACTATACTATTCTGGATTACAACTACATTTCTCTTTTCTCACCACTATTGAATGGCTCCCTATACCATGGAGATACTCCTTGGGAATGGACTACCATAGTATGATAGAATTCTTCATCGAGATGGAGAGTGAGGCAGTTCATTCTGAGAATAGGATCCTTAATCTTAATAAGGGAAATTGTGACGGTATGAGATGTGAGCTGGCTCGGATGGATTAGGAAACATTGCTGAAAGGAATGACAATGGAACAGCAATGGCAAACATTCAAAGGATGAATGGTTGAATTACAGAAATTGTTTATTCCTATCTGGTACAAGACAGGCCAAATCATGTCTTAGAAAGGAAGTTAGAGACAGTATTTGATGCAAAAAAAAGCATCCAAATTGGCAAAAATAAAAGAACTGAGGATTGGGAACAGTTTGGAAGTCAGCAAAGGAAGGCCAATGAGTTAATTAAGAAGAGAAAAATTGAGACCAGGAGTAAGCTTGCAAGGAATACAGGAATGGATTAAAATGTTTCTGTGGTTATTAAAATATTAAGATAAAAGATTGGTTAAAACTAATGCAGGTCCCTTACAGTCAGAAATGGAGGAATTTATAATGGGGAATGAAGAAAAACTGACTGACAAACTAAATTCATGTTTTGCTTCTGTCTTCAGAAAGGAGGAACTGAATAACATACCAGAAATGATGGGGAACATAAGATTTAGTGAGAGGGAGGAACTGAAGCAAACCTGTTTGGTAGAGAAATGGTGTTTGGAAATAGTTCCTATGTGCTCGAGGATAGCTAACGTAATTGTCGGGAAGAGATCTGCCACCCTGCCCACCCACAGCATGGCCACATAAAAACCATAGAAGCTGGACTGCAAAACACAGAAATCAAGCCTGCCAACACATATAGAACACACCCACAATGCCTTAGTCTTGGCCAAACAGATTAACAAAGCAAATAGGCAAGCTATTCCCAGACCAGAGAATACACTTCTGAAACAATCTTCCGTTGTTCCCAGCTCCGATTAGCACTGCGGTTCCAATACCCTAAGGGCAGGCTCATTTCCCATTGAAACCAATACCGCATAAACAAAGAGGCAGACCAAGAGACCCTGGAAGATTTTGCTTGCAGGAGGAACACAATGGACAGACCTGGATGCCAGGAGAAGGGACATTTACACATATTCACGCAGACGGGAAATACAATGAAGAATCTGCTAGAAAACATTCTCAGCCACTCATTGAGATAGTTGGAATCTCCTGTGTCAATTACAAATGAATTGCTAATGCTGGACGCTTGGTTAACTTCCATTCAGTTTATTCTTGTTTTAAACGCTTTACAATTGTCACCATTGGACTGTAACTGCTTTACAATTATCACTTTTGTGTTGTACCCCGATAAGCATGCCTGCACCTTCTGTTCTGTGAAGAGCATTCTGGCCATCTGTGCAGAGAATCAATTCTGTGTCAGCCTGGTCAATTTCTCTTCCGCGATATTGCTTTGTTTAATAAACTGCTTGTCAATTTTACTACACTCCTCATTTGTGATCCGTTGACCTGATTTTTTCCAACAGTAATTCTGCTGTTTAAAAAGAAAGTAGAGAGAAAAATTATAGACCAGTGAGTCTGGCATTGGTAGTGGGAAAGATGTTTGAGTCCCTTATCGAGGGTTTCTTAGCAGAGCACTTAACAGTAATCAGATTAGATACAAGTCAGCATGATTTACAAAGGGAAACCATACTTGACAAGTGTACTGGAATTCTTTGAGATGTAACTGGTGGAGTTGATCCGGGAGATGGGAGAGGACAGTGAATGTGGTTTATTTAGCTTTCTATAAAATCCCATATAAGAGATTAATATGCAAAATTTAAACACATGGAATTGGAAGTAGCATATTGAGATGGACAGAAAATTGGTTAGCAGACAGAGAATAGGAATAAATTGCTCTTTTTCTGAATGGTTGGCAGTAATTAATGGGGTACTGCGAAGACTGTTCTCGGATCCCAACTACACATAACATAGGTTAATGATTTAGATAAGAGAACTAAATGTAGTATCACCACATTTGCAGGTGAGATTAAGCTGGTGAGAAGGATGAGCTGTGAGGAGGATGCAGAGATGTTGCAATGTGATTTGGACAGGCCGAGTGAGTGGACAAATACTTAGTAAATGCAATATAATGTGGATACATGTGAAATCATCCACTTGGTAACAAAAATAGGAAGGCAGATTATTATTTGAATAGCCGTAAATTGCGAGAGAGAAGAATGCTCAGAGACCTGGGTATCATCACACACCAATTGCTGAAGGTAAGTAAGCAGGTGCAACAAGCAGAAAAAAAGACAAACGTATGTTAGCCTTTATAGTGAGAGGATTTGAGAACAGAAACAAGGATGTTTTGTGACAAGTATGCAGGCATTAGTGAAGCTGAACCTGGAAGAATATGGACAGTTTTGGTCTCCTTATCTGAGGAAAGATGTTCCTGCTATAGAGGGAGTACAGCAAAGGTTTAGCAAATTGACTCCTGGGATGGCTGGACTGATGTTTCTGATGAGGAGAGATCCTGTCAGTTAGAATTGTGTTCACTGGAGTTTTAGAAGAATAAGCAGAATGCCAAAGAAACCTGTATAATTTTATGATTCGGAGATGCCGGTGTTGGACTGGGGTGTACAAAGTTAAAAATCACACAACACCAGGTTATAGTCCAACAGGTTTAATTGGAAGCACATTAGCTTTCAGAGCGACGCTCCTTCATCAGGTGATTGTGGAGGGCTCGATCGTAATAGGAAAAATTTGCAGTGTGATGTAACTGAAATTATACATTGAAGAATTGATTGTCTGTTAAGCCTTTCATCTGTTAGAATACAGTGATAGTTTCACTTCTTTCATGTGTAAATCACAAAACCCTTATTTTTAAAGTTGCATTCTCGGGTTAGCTGTTAATAATGGTGATAGCTAGACAATATGTTGAAGGTGTTAGCCCCCTGTGTTCTCTGTCTATGACCTGATGTTTAGATTGATTCCAATCTAAAAAGTGAGATAACAGAGTTTTACATAAATTCATGCAGTTTTTGAGCTCAGAGTTCGACATGAATGTATGTGGTTTTTGAGCAAAGTGCAATGTAACTCTGCAAGTACAAAAAAATTCACCACACCAAATATATGTGTGCATGTGGGTCATTGTCTGTCTGTGTGTGCGTCCGTCTCGGGTGGGGGCTGTGAGTGTGAGAAAGCGATATATATATTGTGTGTGTGTGTGTGTGTGTGTGTGTGTGTGTGTGTGTGTGTGTGTGTGTGTGTGTGTGTGTGTGTGTGTGTGTGTGTGTGTGTGTGTGTGTGTGTGTGTGTGTGTGTGTGTGTGTGTGTGTGTGTGTGTGTGTTGAGTGTCTTAAGTCTGTGAGGGGGTGCATGTCTGGGAGTGTGTGTGTCTATAAGGGTGTTTGTGGGTGTCTGTGTGCGCATCTGTGTGTACCTATGTCCGTGTGTATGTGAGAGTGTGTGTGTGTGTAGGAATATCTGTGTGTGTGTGTAGTGCAATGGTGATCACCTGTAATGTGACATGAACCCAAGGTCCCGGTTGAGGCCCTTCCTATGGGTACCGAACCTAGCTATCAGCCTCTGCTCGGCCACTTTCCTCTGCTGCCTGTCCCGAAGTCCACCTTGGAGGATGGTCACCCGAAGGTCCGAGGCTGAATGTCCTGGACCACTGAAGTGTTCCCCAACTGGGAGGGAACCCTCCTGTCTATTGATTGTTGTGCGGTGCCCATTCATCCTTTGCTCGGTTTCCCCAATGTACCATGCCTCCGGGCATCCTTGCCTGCAACGTATAAGATAGACAACGTTGGCTGAGTCACATAAGTACCTGCCATGTACAAGGTGGAAGGTGTTCCCACGCGTAATAGTGGTATCTATGTCCACAATCTGACACGTCTTGCAGCGTCCACTGTGATAGGGTTGTATGGAGTTGTCCTGAGAGCCAGGCTGTATGCTACGAACAATGATCTGTTTGAGGTTTGGCGGTTGTTTAAAGGCAAGTAGTGGAGGTGTGGGGAAGATCTTGGTGAGGTGCTCATCCTCATTGATAATGTGTTGCAGGTCACGAAGAACATGGCGTAATTTTTCAGCCCCTGGGAAGTACTGAACAACGAAGGGTACCCTGTCAGTTGCAGCCCGTATCTGTCTCCTGAGGAGGTCATTACGGTTCCTTGCTGTGGCACGTTGGAACTGGCAGTCGATGAGTTGAGCATTGTACCCCGATGCTCAGATGAGGAGGAACGTGACGGACACCTGGAAGTACTCAAGGATGCCATCACAAGAATGGGGAAACCTATCGCGTTTCCAATGCCCCTCCCCCAATTCCTCCTCCCTACCTTTTATCTTAGCCTGCTGGGCACACTTTCCTCATTCCTGAAGAAGGGCTTATGCCTGAAACTTCGATTCTCATGTTCCTTGGATGCTGCCTGACCTGCTGCGCTTTTCCAGCAACACATTTTCAGCTCAGGTACTCATGTGACTCAGCCAACGTGGTCTATCTTATACGTTGCAGGCAAGGATGCCCGGAGGCATGGTACATTGGGGAAACCAAGCAAAGGCTATGACAACAGATGAATGGGCACCGCACAACAATCAATAGACAGGAGGGTTCCCTCCCAGTTGGGGAACACTTCAGTGGTCCAGGACATTCAGCTTCGGACCTTCGGGTGACCATCCTCCAAGGTGGACTTCGGGACAGGCAGCAAAGGAAAGTGGCCGAGCAGAGGCTGATAGCTAAGTTCGGTACCCATAGGGAGGGCCTCAAGTCACATGAGGTTCATGTCACATTACAGGTGATCACCATTGCACTACACACACACACACACACGCACGCACGCGCGCGCACACACACACACACACACACACACACACACACACACACACACACACACACACACACACACACACACACACACACACACACAGACACACACACACACACACACACACACACACACACACATATTCCTACACACACACACTCTCACATACACACCGACTCAGGTACACACAGACGCGCACACAGACACTCACACACACACTTATAGACACACTCCGACACATGCACCCCTCACAGACTTAAGACACTCTGCACTCACTACACACACACACACACACACACTTTCTCACACTCACAACCCCCACCCCAGACAGACAGACAAAGACCCACATGCACACATATATTTGGTGTGGTGAATTTTTTTGTACTAGCAGAGTTACATTGCACTTTGCTCAAAAACCACATACATTCATGTAGAACTCTGAGCTCAAAAACTGCATAAATTTATGTAAAACTCTGTTATCTCACTTTTTAGATTGGAATCAATCTAAACATCAGGTCATAGACAAAGAACACAGAGGGCTAATACCTTCAACATATTGTCTAGCTATCACCATTGTTAACAGCTACCCGAGAATGCAACTTTAAAAAAAAGGGTTTTGTGATTTACACATGATAGAAGTGAAACTATCACTGTATTCTAACAGATGAAAGGCTTAACAGACAATCAATTCTTCAATGTATAATTTCAGTTACATCACACTGCAAATTTTTCCTATAAATTCTGTGTTACGATCGAGCCCTCCACAATCACCTGATGAAGGAGCGTCGCTCCGAAAGCTAGTGTGCTTCCAATTAAACCTGTTGGACTATAACCTGGTGTTATGTGATTTTTAACTTTGTATAATTTTAACTGGACTGGACAGGCTGGCAGGAAAGATGTTTCTGATGCTGCCGGAATTCCGAGCGAGGGGTCATAGTTAAAAGGTAAGGGTAAACCTTTTAGGACTGATGAGGAGAAATTTCATCTCCCAGAGAGTGGTGAGCTTGTGCAATTTATTTCCACAGAAAGTGGTTGAAGCCAAAGCAGTATGTGTTTTCAAGAAGGAGATAGATATAGCTTTTATAGCTAAAGGGATCAAAAGATATGGGGGAACACTGGGAGTAGGGTATTGAACACAATGATCAGCTATGATCATAATGAATGGCAGAGCAGGATTAAGTGCTGTATTCCTGCTCCTATCTGCTATATTTCTATGTTTCTGTTCGAGGGGAAGTCCCTCTGCTTGTTAAGCCACTGCCTAATTCACATGGGATTCAAATACCTTCCAAAAAAATACAGCCCGGGTCTCTCAACACCTCGCCAAACAGCTGACTTGACCTCTGACACTTCAATGATTCCACGTTATATATGTGTACTGCTGTCAATTGTTATCAAAGAGTTAATGTATGCTAGAGAAACCTCATTAAGTTGAAATACAAGAGACAGGTAATCACTGACCTTTGGATCAATTATCTGAAGTTACTTTAAGAAATGTCCACATGATAGCAAATTTATATTAAGAAGGGAGATTTTCTCAGTGATAAACCCCAGTTCTTTTTTCTGAGGAAAAGTAATTTCATCTGGATTTTTGAAAGCTTTACCAGTTGAAGTCCATGGATAAAGTTCCACATGATATGTTAAAAATGGCAAAACTTCAGCGTAATACCTGAAAATTTTTAAAAATGGTTGAAGCGTGAGAAAAAGCAACAGACAGCAAACAAATGATGTCATATTGTGGAGAAGGAATTGAATAGAAATGCTTTGGGTTCATTATCAGAGGTTTGATTTCAGGAGTCTGGTATAAGTTAATTAATCTTTAATCATTACTACTGAGATTAATTTGCATTGGAGTTGGACAATACCATAAAAATAAATAAACAATGTGAGTTCATACTTTATTAAAAGTTGTATTAACTTAATCATGAGCCAAAAATTCTTTGGATCTCTGTAATGTTCAAAATCATTGCATTGCTTTGGACCCTTATTTAGTCCTTTTAACCTAAATCAATTAAGAGGCAGATTCAGTGTCCTGATTAACCACAGCTAAGTTTTAATCATAGCATCACTACAGTGCAGAAAGAGACCATTCTGCAAAAGCCCATCGAGACGGCACTGACCCTCCGAAGACTACTCCACCCTAACCCACAATACTCCCATAACCCCTCACTCTTCATTGCTAATCAATTCAGCCTGTGCATCCCTGAACACTACGGATAAATTTGCATGGTCAATCCACTTAATTTGCATGTTTTTGGACTGTGGAAGGAAACTGGAGGACCCAGCAGAAATTCACATGGACACAGGAAGAGCATACAACTTCTTCAAAGACAGTCACCTAAGGCTGGAATCAAACCCAGGTCCCTGACACTGTGAGGCAGCAGTGCTAACCAATGAGTCCCCTGCTGCCCTGAACTGCAAGCTTACACACAAGGAAGACTACTTACTTCAACATGCATAGTACTTCTGGTCTAAGATCCAATCCCATCCCAGTAATTGCATTTGAGCCTTTCAGAATGTGATGTGGACCGAAATGATGAAAGCTAAAGAATTAAAATGAGAAAAAAAACTTTAGAACCACACAACCACAAAAGCAGCAGGCAATAACAAAGTGATTGAAAAGAGTTTCACTGTCTTACACAAAGTGTGAGACTTTATGAATAATAATCTGTAGGTTTTCAAACTCATTTTCGGTTGTTTGACATTTGTCAAAGAATTGATTAATTCATTCTTAATCAATGAACATAACTTTCCAGCTCACATAAATGAAGTTCCACAGGAAACTAATTTCGCCTACAACAATGGATTCTTAAAAATATAAAATATTGGTGCACCATGTCATTCCAAGGATCACAATCCAAATGATCCTCTGAATTAAGCATTGTTTTGCTCCTGTTATTGGCACAGGCTTTGCTGCTCAAAATTGATCAGTGCATGATCCTATTGAGACAAGCACTGTGCAAATGTTATGATGTTTCTTCATTTCCATGTTTGTAATGCTCATCTGAATGTGACCCACAATGTGTTTGGTTAAATGTACATCATGAGTCCCAGCACTGTGTAGAACTAGTTCCTGCAGGCTTGCTTGTTTTAAACGCAGCCTGTGCCTCTTAAAAGGGAATCACACTCTTTAGAGAGAAGCTGCTACAAATAGACTTTGCAAGAATTTGCTGGAAGAAGAAACATCCCAGCTGGAGTAACAGGGAAGAAAAGGAATTCTGAGGTATTCCGATGTACATCTGGCGGCCTTTTTGGAGAGTAACTAGCATCAATCATGAAGGAAGTGAATGTTCGGATAATGATGTCAATTAAGTGGACTGCTTTGCATTGGATGGTGTCAAGTTTCTTGAATCTGTTTGGAGCTAGACTTGTCAAGTCAAATAGGGAATATTCTATCATACTCCTGACTTATGTCTTGTAGGTAGAGTCGAGAGTGGGGAGCTGGAAAAGCACAGCAGGTGAGGCAGCATCCGAGAAGCAGGAGAATCGATGTTTCGGGCTTAAGCACTTCATCAGGAATTACTCCTGATCCTTGGTTGCTGCCTCACCTGCTGTGCTTTTCCAGTACTCCATTTTCAACTCTGATCTCCAGCATGTGCAGTCGTCACTTTTCTCCGAGTGGGTAGACAGCAGGTTTCAGGAAGTCAGGGCTTGACTTCCTGCAAAATTCCTGACATCTGATTTGTTTTTGTAGCCACAAGATTTATAAGGTCAATGGTAACCCTCAGGGCATTGACTGTGGGGAATTCAGTGATGGCGAGGTCATTTAATCTCAAGTGAAAATAGGTAAATTCTCTCCTGTTGGAAATGCTCATTGCCTACCAGTTCTGTGGTGCCATTGTCACTTGCTACTTCTCAACCCAAGTCTGGACCTTGTCGAGGTCTTGCTGCAAATGAACATGGATGATTCAGTTTCTGACGAGTCGCAAAAAGTGCTGAATATTGTGCAATCATCAGAGAACATCCCTTATGCTGGAAGGAAGATTATTGCTGAAACAGCTGAAGTTGGTTAGACCCAGGATGCTACCCTGAAGAACCCCTCGTACTAAATGATGGACCTCCAGCAACAACCAACATCTTCCTTTGCACTAAGCAATACGCTAACCAATAGGTATATTCAATATAGTGTCAAATATTGGGAAAATATAGAGATGTACATTTTTAAAAAAAATTAGTTTTGCAAAAGTGACAGATTAAGCAATAACAGGAGACTATTGACCTTAATGTAGATTGGGATACTAATAATGTAAAGGCCAGAGAGACAACAGCTTCTGATGTGCATTCAGGAGAATTTTATTGATCGAATATATTTCTGTTCTGCTGAGGAAAGAAGCACTGATGCATTTTATTCTTGCAATTGAGATGAGTCATATGCAGTAAGTATCAGGAAAGAAACTTCTTGGGAACTGTGATCATGTTATCACAAGATTCAGCTTATTTATGGAGAATAAAAAGGGTCAGATGAAGCAGAAGAAGGGAGCACATGACAGATGTAGGGTTGATAATGCAATTGATGGATAAAACAGTCAAAAGCAAGTGCAAGAGAAAATAAGGGAGGCCACGAGCAAACACGACAAGGCACTGACAGCTAACATAAAAACAAATCCACTAATTTTTGACAGATAAGTAAACCACAGAAGTTCCACAAACTTTGCAGATGCAGAAATTAGTCAAAAGTATCTGATTGTGTGTTAGATGGCCAGCCCTTTAAAGAGCACTGATAGCCTAATTCTCATTACAACTGAATTCATGTTCAGCACTGGTGTTTACTGGATTTGCATTATTTAAAGTTGCAGAACATCAATTGGATTAATCGGACTGGCTATTTTATGATGTAATATGCCAGAAGCAAAACCTTCCAGAAATGGCATGCAATCACACATTAGGATTTTTCCCACAAAGGTGTCCCAAGGGGTCATGCTAGAATTAGCCCAAAATGCAGCACGCATCATTTTCTTCAATCCAGGGATTCACTAACAACAGCACCAGTGATTCTATATAGCGCAGTTTTGGGGTCATTGCCTTTGCCTGTTACAGTGATTTAGGTGATTAAAATGCAAGTTGTTCCGCAGAATCAGGGCAGGACAGAAAGATCATCCTTTGCTTTAAAATCTGCCCATTTGGGTCGTTCCTTTAAGAATAATAAACATGAACACCATACGATCTAAAGACTGTAAGTGCACTGATTATTAATTTCATGTATTGGTTGTGGAAGTGTACTAAAGAAGTAAGCATTGAAACCCTGAAATACTAACCTTCAAACTGGTAGCCTGTTAAATCTTTTGAACCTCAGGCATAAATTCAAAGGCACATTGCTGTTGGAGAAAGAATAATATCTGACCTTGTCATCTTACTTAACAGTGCAGCATGATGTATCAGACTCTCCTCCATCCCAACCAACACCACCACCCCCCTCCAACTCCCCACTACACTCCAGTGTAGCACCTTGCTTCCAGCCAGGCACGCTCCCAGATGGATGATGGATAATTGCAAACTCATTCAGATGGAAATTGCAAGTACATACTTGTGTCCTAGCAGTTAATGTGCAGTGTGTCACCTTGAACATAATAGTTAAAAAAACAAGGT
Source organism: Chiloscyllium plagiosum (assembly GCF_037043375.1). Classification (NCBI taxonomy): domain Eukaryota; kingdom Metazoa; phylum Chordata; class Chondrichthyes; order Orectolobiformes; family Hemiscylliidae; genus Chiloscyllium; species Chiloscyllium plagiosum. The sequence goes on along the minus strand of NW_028270145.1, from coordinate 86,533,980 downwards.
TATGTTCAGTTGAAGTATTTGTAGCCCATTGTAAGTTAGCTTATTAGTTTAGATGGACTGTTGAAGTAAAGCTTCACTTTTAATGTTAATTACTGACTGAAAAATGTAACATTAAAAGAAAGAGTATAATCACTGTGCCTTTTTAACAAGCAAAGAATTGTTATTAATATTATGTGCAATACTGTCCTTCAAATTTGGGGGAGTATTTTTAAACACTTGATAATAATATCATCAGAAGAGATGCTTTAGAGATGCTCCTCAGGCTGACACAATGAAGAACAGAATTAATGTCAGAAGCTATAAAATGAAGTAAGATGAGTTAATGAGTGTGCTTCTGCTAATGTTAATTACATTGCCTTTTGATCTGGCACAGACACTTCACAATGCCAATTTTCACATATGATGGGCCACAATTTGCTGAAGCAGGGCATTGAGTGGTGTCTGTCTTTAGGTACACGTGCCCTTACATGTCTAGGCTTTTCAGTTTTTTGCATGGTATGCTGCTGAAATTGCGAATTGATGACTGTACGGCAAGGGAAAGCCGAGTTAACTGGGCAAACAATAGTGTATTGCCTCACCCAATCAGATTGAAGGAGGATGAATTACATGTCAGATCAGGAATAAGTAAAGCCAGAGAAGAAAAGAAAGATTGGTTTGACTGAAAAAGGAGAAGTGAGATATCAGGAAGAATTCCTAAATTTTAAAATTAGCATGTTTAAAATCTCCAATGTCAATTGCAACCTGAGGAGTGAGACACATCCAGTTACTTGTTAATTTCTGGTGTCAGTAAGGGTGAATGGCAGTAATTTTTAGCTATTACATAATTTGAAGAAACTTCATTTGGAACAATAAAACACATCTTTCTGTGGCAAATTAGCTCATACCAACTACATAAATACAGCAAGCTCATACCATGCAATTCATAAAGAATGGAGGAATGTTTTCTTTCCAATGTTAACACTGAAGAGTGGAGTTCAGCAGCTTTGATATGTTTAACTACACATCTGACCCTTCATCCTCTGCTCTTAGACTGGCCCACAAGGGAACACAACCTCTCCATATCTACCCTGTCAAATCTTGCAAGAATCTTCCGTGTGACAATAAGGTCTTCTCTAGTTTTCTAAATTTTAACGACTAATTCCAATTTACTAAAACTTTAACTAGCCATTTGGATACAGACCTGGCTCAAAAGTAGAAGATTGAGGGTGATGCTGAAGCCCTTGCAGACTGGAGACCTGTGGTGTGCCACAAGGATTGGTGCTGGGTCCACTGCTTTATGTCATTTATATAAATGATTTGGATGTGAACAGGAGGTATAATTAGTAAGTTTGCAGATGACACCAAAACTGAAGGAGTGGTGGACAACGAAGAAGTTTACCTCAGAGTATAACAGGATCTTGATCAGATGGGACAATGGGTTGAGGAGTGGCAGATGGAGTTTAATTTAGATAAATTTGAGGGACTGCATATTGGAAAGGAAAATCAGAGCTGGACTTATACTGTTAATGGTAAGGTCCTGGTGAGTATTACTGAACAAAGAGCTCTTGGAGTGCAGATTCATAATTTCTTGAAAGTGGAATCACAGATAGATAGGATGGTGATGAAGGTGTTTGGTATGCTTGCCTTTATTTGTCAGTGCATTGAGTATAGGAGACGGGAGGTCATCTTGCGGCTCTACCTGACATTGGTTAGGCCACTTTTGGAATGGGATGTGCAATTCTGGTCTCCCTTCTATCAGAAGGATGTTGTGAAACTTGAAAGGGTTCAGAAAAGACTTACAAGGATGTTGGAGGGTTGAAGAGTTTGAGCTATTGGGAGAGGCTGAATAGGCTGGGGCTGTTTTCCCCGGAATGTTGGAGATTGAGGGGTGACCTTATGGAGTTTTATAAAATCATTAGGGGCATGGATAGGGTAAATAGACAAGGTCTTTTCCCTGGGATCGGGGAGTCCAGAACTAGAGGACATAGGTTCAGGGTGAAGGGGAAAAATTTAAAAGGAATCAAAGGTGCAATTTTTTCACAAAGAAGGTGGTGCATGTATGGAATGAGATGCCAGAGGAAATGGTGGAAGCTGATACAATGACAACATTTAAAAGGCATCTAGATGTTACAGAGTTATAGAGTCATACAATCATGGAGCTATACAGCAGTGAAACAGACACTTTGATCCAACCCATCCATGCCTACCAGATATCCCAACCCAATCTAGTCTCACCTGTCAGCATCTGGCTCAATTTCCTCCAAGCCCTTCTTATTCATCTACACATCCAGATGCATTTTAAATCTTGTATTCATAATAGCCTCCACCACTTCCTCTGACAACCAATTCCACACATGCATCATCCTCTGTGTGAAAATGTTGCCCCTTAGGTTTCTTCTATATTTTTCCCCTCTCACCCTAAACCTATGCCCTAAAAGTTCTGGACTCACCCACCCCAATGAAAATACTTTGTTGATTTATCCTATCCATGTCCCTCATGATTTTATAAACCTCAGTAAGGTCACCCTTCAGCCTTCGATGCTCCAGGGAAAATAACCCCAGCCTATTCAATCTCTCCTTATAGCTCAAATCCTCCAACCCTGGCAACATCCTTGTAAATCTTTTCTGAACCCTTTCAAGTTTCACAACATCCATCCATTTAGAAGGAGAACAGAATTGCACGCAATATTCCAAAAGTGGCCTAACCAATGTCCTGTACAGCCGCAACATGATTTCCCAACTCCTATACTCAATGCTCTGACCAATAAAAAAAGCATACTAAATACCTCCTTCACTATCCTACATACCTGCAGCTCTACTTTCAAGGAGCTATAAGCCTGCATCCAAGGTCTCTTTGTTCAGCAACATTTCCTAGGACCTTACCATTAAATGTATATGTCTTACCAAGATTTACATTCACAAAATGCAGCACCTCACATTTATCTAAATTAAACTTGATCTGCCACTCCTCAGCCTATTGGCTCATCTGATCAAGATCCAAGCCAAGTTCGCTTTCTTTGCTGTCCGCTACACCTCCAATTTTGATGTCATCTGCAAATGTACTTAATACATCTTAAGCTCACATCCAAATCATTTATATAAATGACAAAAAGTAGTGGACCCAGCACCAATCCTTGAGACACTCCACTGGTTACAGGCCTCCAGTCTGAAAAACAACCCTCCATTACCACTCTCTGTTTTCTACCTTTGAGCCATCGAAATGGTGAGTTCTCCCTATATTCCATGAGACCTAACCTTGCTAACGAGTCTCTCATGGGGAACCTTGTCGAATGCCTTACTGAAATCTATAGATCACGTGTACCACTCTGCCCTCTTTGTTACTTTTGCAAAAACATCAATCAAGTTTGTGAGACATGCGTTCCCACACACAAAGCCATGTTGACTATTCCTAATCAGTCCTTGCTTTTCCAAGTACATGTACATCCTGTCCCTCAGGATACCCTCCAACAACTTGCCCACCACCGACATCAGGCTCACTGGTCCATAGTTCCCTGGTTTGTCCTTACCACCCTTCTTAAATAGTGGCACCACATTAGCAAACCACCAGTCTTCTGGCAACTCACCTGTGACTATCGATGATACAAATATCTCAGCAAGAGGCCCAGCAATCACTTCTGTAGCTTCCCACCAAGTTCTAGTGTACACCTGATCAAGTCCTGGGGATTTATTCACCTTTACGCATTTCAAGACATCCAGCATTTCCTCCTCCATAAAATGGACATTTTTCAAGGTGTTACCATCTATTTCCCTACATTCTATATTTTGCATGTCCTTTTCCACAGTGAATACTGATGCAAAATACTTGTTTAGTATCTCCCCCATCTTCTGCGGCTCCACACAAAGGCCACCTTGCTGATCTTTGAGGGGCCCTATCTTTCTCTAGTTACCCCTTTTGTCCTTAATGCATTTGTAAAAACTCTTTTAATTCTCCTTAACTCTATCTGCTAAAGCTATCTCATGTCCCCTTTTTGTCCTCCTGATTTCGCTCTTAAGTATACTCCTATTGACTTTATACTCTTCTAAGGATCCACTTGATTGATCCTGTCTATACCTGACATATGTTTCCCTCTTATTCTTAACCAAACCCTCAATTTCTTCAGTCATCCAGCATTCCCTATAGCTACTAGCCTTTCCTTTCACCCTGACAGAATATACTGTCTCTGGATTCTCGTTATCTCATTTCTGAAGGCTTCCCATTTTCCAGCCGTCTCTTTACCTGCGAACATCTGCCCCCTATCTGCTTTTGAAAGTTCTTGCCTAATACTGTCAAATTTGGCCTTTCTCCAATTTAGAACTTTAACTTTTAAATCTGGTCTATCCTTTTCCATCACTATTTTAGATCTAATAGAATTATGGTCCTGGCCCCAAAGAGCTCCCCCACTGACACCTCAGTCACCTGCCCTGCCTTATTTCCCAAGATTAGGTCAAGTTTTGCACCTTCTCTAGTAGGTACATCCACATATTCAATCAGAGAATTTTCTTGTATACATTTAACAAATTCCTCTCCATCCAAACCCTTAGCACTATGTCAGTCCCAGTCTATGTTTGGAAAGTTAAAATCCCTGACCATAACCACCCTTTTATTCTTACAGATAACTTAGATTTCCTTACAAATTTGATTCTCAATTTCCCTCTAAATTTAGGGGGTCTATAATACAATCCCAATAAGGTGATCATCCCTTTCTTATTTCTCCATTCAACCCAAATAACTTTCCTGGATGTATTTCTGGAAATATCCTCTCTCAGTACAGGTGTAATGCTATCCATTATTAAAAAAAAACACTTCCCCTCCTCTCCTGCCTCGCTTTCTGTCCTTCCTGTAGCATTTGTATCCTGGAACATTACGCTGCCAGTCCTGCCCATTCCTGAGACATGTTTCTGTAATTGTTATGATATCCCATTCCAATGTTCCTCATCATGCCCTGAGTTCATCTGCTTTCCCTGTTAGACCTCTTGTATTTGAAATAAATGCAGTTTAATTTATTAGTCCTACCTTGTTCCTGCCTGCCCTGACTGTTTGACTCACTTGTGTTCTCAGCTGCACCATTCTCAGATTGATCTCTTTCCTCACTATCTCCCTGTGTGCCAAACCCCACCTTACTAGTTTAAATTCTCCCAAGCAGCTCCAGCAAATCTTGCTGGTATATTAGTCCCTTCCAGTTTAGGTGCAATCTGTCCTTCTTGTACAGGTCACTTCTACCCCAGAAGAGATTTCAATGATCAAAAAATGTGAATCCTTCTCTCATACACCAGTTCCTCAGCTATACATTCATCTGCTCTACCCTGCTATCCCTACCCTTACTAGTTCCAGGAAAGATTTAGAGGGATATGGTCCAAGTTCTGGTAAATGAGACTAGATTAATTTAGGATATCTGGTCAGCATGGATAGGTTGGACTGAAGGGTCTGTTTCTGTGCTGTATATTTTTCTGACTCTATGACTCTTTTCTTTTAAGAAAACCTCTGAATATCCAGAATCAACCTAGTGAAATTTCTCTGGACTGCGTCCATTGCCAGTATTTATTTCCTTTGTTAGGGAAACCAAGACTGCTCACAGTATTCTAGGTGTCATCTGACTAGAGCCTTATATAGTTTAGTAAGACCTCCTTAATTTCATCACACACAGAGAAAACTCAGCAGGTTTGGCAGCATCTGTGGGGAGAAAACTGAGTTACCAACTTGAGTCCGAGGATTCTTCATCAGAACTCATTGAAATGAGGGCGTACCACACTTGAAATATTAACTTTGCTTCCTCCCCACAGATGCTGCCAGACCTGCTAAATTTTCCCAGCAATTTCTATTTCTGTTTCAGATCTCCAGCATCTGCAATTCTTTGTTTTAGTTCTCCTTATTTTTATACTCTGTACCTTTTGAAATGAAGACCAACATTCCATTTGCCTTTCCTATTACTCACTGTACTCAGATGAATTACGTGTGTGGATGTCAAACTCCCTCTGTGGTGTAGCTTTCTGTAGTCCTCACCTATTTAAATCATACTCAGCTTATCTTTTCTTCCTGCCAAAGTGCATAAACCCACATTTTCCCACATGACATTTCCTCTGCTAAGTTTCTACCTACTGATTGAAACCGTTCATATCTTTTCAAACACTCTTTGTATCCTTATTACCTGTCTCCCATGTATTTTTGTTTCATTCACAAATTTGGCATTAGTACATTTTACTTCTGCCATCTAAACCATAAATATTGAAGATAATTGTGGCCCCAGCATAGATTCCTGTGGCACTCTATTCATTAAATTGTCCTCTCTCCATGCTAATACATAATGCTACACAATGGCTCATCTTATTAAGCGAGTAGCTTTATATGGAGTACCTTGTCAAATTCCTTTTGGAAATCCAAATATACTGGATCTAATGTTTCCCTTTTATCTACCCTGCTTTGCTAACCCAAATCCTCTGGAGTTTTTTTCTGAAAAATTCTTGAAGCGATTATTTCCTTAGCCTTGTTCTCCAAAGTGCCTATGTTCAGTTTAGACCCTCTTCTTCTTTTCATTTATTTAAGGAGCTCTTACAGTCCATTTTTCATATTACTTGCTATTCTGCCCTCATGATTTATTTTACTATTCACTATTTCAGCAAACATCATTATAGTACAGAAACAAAGTACAAACATTAAATTTTGTACATTAAGTTCTTGTATTTATACCTTAATTTCGCAATAGCTCTCAGCAAAATCGAAAACTGTTCCATGATGCCTTAAAATTTGAATTTCCTGTTCCCAGTACCTCTCCAGCAAATTTCTTTTTTTTTAAAGTGTCAATCAAATATTTACAAATGACAAATAAAGGTAAGTTAAATTGTCAACAACAATTTTCTATTAGGCTGAGTAAAGTTCCCATTTGTTTCAATAATTTCCCAGTGTCCAGTTCAGTTAGGATCCAATAATATACCAAATAGCCCAGAACAGGCACTTAAAGCAAAATACTTGCACGAGAGAAAAGCATTTACATTACTCAATGAATGAGCATATTAAATAATTTATTGGACCTCGGAGACTTTTTTATTCAGTCATAGGATCTCAGTATTGCTGGTTGGGCCAGCATTTATTGTCCACTCCTAATTGCCCTTGAGAAGGTGGTAGTGAGCTGCCTTCTTGAACTGCTGCAGTCCATCCGCTGTAGGTGGATACACATTGTCATTAGGGAGGGTGTGCTAGAATGTTCCCCAGTGTGTTAACAAGCCGTCAATATGGTGATTATGTGGACTTTAAGAGCAATCTTCCAAAGTCAAAAATGTACTTCTACAACTTCCTACATTTCTTTTCAGTTCACACAATATACAAACAGAATCAAGAGCAGTAGATAAATCAGTATTTTAAACCTGCTGCATCATTTAATTAGACCATGGCTGATCTGATGGCAACCTGAAATCCACCACCTTTGCCCTTTGACTGACCCTTCTAGCCTTACAATGAAGCTCAACACAAACTTGAAGAACAGCGCCTTATCATTGACTGGGCACATAACAGACTTCTGGCCTCAACACTGATTTTAGCAGTTTTAGACTGCAACTTTTTCTCCATTTTTATTGAGGATTTATAAAAAAATTGTCTTTTTTTCTCAATTTTTTTATTTTGTCATGAGAGAACTACTATCCAACAAATCATCTCATCTCAAACAGCTTTTATTGGTCCCTTTACTTGCTGCTTCACCATTCCTTTGGCTTTGGTTCCATGGAAATTTTGTTGCTTATTCTATCCTGTCTTTCACTCACTTACACATTTTCCTTTTGTTTCCCATTTCATTTTCTCTCCTTCACTTACTCACAAAACAAACATTTCTAACTTTCTCAGTTCTAATGAAATGTCAAATTTGTTATACCTTCCCACAGTTTCTACTGGACCAGGCCAAATCCAACATTTTCTGTTTTTGATTTTGATCACCAGCATCAACAGTATTTTGCATTTGTATGGTGAACGTGAGATCAGCTTTTGTGAGGGAGGAAGTTTTACAGTCGGTGAGGCTGTTTTTGTTATATTCAGTATGTCAAACTAGTATTGAAATCATTGATGAGAATAGGCCTAACTTGAATTAATTCAAACATTTTGAAGAGCTGAGTAAGCAGAGGGAAAATTGTTTGGAACCAATGGGAGACACAGGGGGAAAGATACTTTAGGCCATTTAAAATTATACAACTGAATGACAAAGCAATCAATATATTGGCAACCCATTTTATGCTTTGCTGATTTTTGTAAAAAGACACTATTTGACTTATAAGTAAGTCTGCATGCATTGTATCATCAGCAATAACAAAAAAAGTGTCACTGTGTTATTGTGGGATGACATTGGTGGGCTGAGGGAATGCAGAGATTAATGAGCTATGTTTCAGAATAGTAAGACAGGTGAGAGAGACGGTAAAGAAAGGGAAGAGGTCAGCCAAGCATAATTGCTGTGTCAAAGCTGTATGTGGGAATTTGTTTAGTGCAGCCTAGACTAAATCATAAACTAGTTACAGCATAGAAGAGCAACTTAGAGAATCCCTCTCATCTGCTTATTCCCTTTTTATTGCTGCAGGTCTTTTATTTTCAGATAATTATCCAATTCTCTTTTGAATGTCACAGCTGAATCATCCTTCATCACACTTTCAGGCAGCACATTTTAGAAATTAATCACTCACTGCATAAAAAAGAATTTCCTCATGTTGCAGTTGATTTGTCTATCACCTTCAATTGATGCCCTCAGATCTTTATTCCTTCTACAAATAGAAACAGTTTCTGCACATCAACTCTGGCCAGGCATTTCATGATTTTGAATACCTCGATCAAATCTACTGCAAATCTCCTTTTCTTCAAGGAGAACAAAGTCAACTTCTTTAATCTATCCATGTTACTGAAGTTCCTCATCCCTAGAACCATTCTCATTAATCTTTTCTACAACATCGTTAACCACTATTCAAAAGGTTACAGCTGAGCACTCAGAAGTGGTCCCATAATTAGGAAGAGTCAGCCTGGTTTTGTGAAAGGGAAATCATGATTAACCAATCAATTGAAATACTTTGAAGAAGTAATATGAATCATTGATTTGCACTGTATCCTATACTTGCACTGTACATGGATTTCCTGCAGGCATTTGACTAGGGGCCAGACAAAATGTTATTCACAAAATAGGAGCTCACAGTGAAAGGAGTAAGGTATTAGCAGGGATAAAGATTTGTCTGGATGGCAGAAAATGAAGAGTGCTCATAAATGTACCATATGTTCATATATCTCTCTACTGCCTTCACAACCTTTTAAAAATATGATACCCAGAACTGGGCCAATACTCCAATGAAATTGAACCAGTGTTTTGTCCAGGTTTATCAGAATTTCCTTGGTTTACCCTTTATTACTTCTAATACCTTGTGTTTCATATGTTTTATTGACCACACTTTCAACCTATTCTATTACCTTCAGTAATTTATATACAGACACTACCAGGTTCTTCTGTTCTTACACCAACTAATATTTTATACCCTCTCCTTGGTCTAACTTGCAACTCAAAATTCTCTGAATAAAATTTCACCTATCACTTTGTCATCATTCCACCAATCCACTTGAAATCGATTATTATTCACTTCACAGTTTGAGGTATGTCTGAACTTTGTCTCACTTGCAAATTCTGAAATACACCCAGGTCTACATTTCCAATATTGAACAGGTCCAAACCCTGACTCCTGGGTTATCTAACTTTTCTGATGAAGGGCTTATGCCCAAAACATCGATTATCCTGCTCCTCAGATGCTACCTGACCTGCTATACTTTTCCAGCATGACACTTTTCGACCCAACAAACTTGATAAATTTCTCCACTTCACACACTATCATACAACAAGTTAGCTGACTCTGATTTTTTTTTTATTTCAAAAATATACTTTATTCATAAAATAATTTGATGGTCTGTACAGTTGGTCATGCCATACATATTTAAACATGTACATACAGAGATCAAAACTTATCATTTTTATACAGGTCTGTACATTTTTCCATCATATGCCCATATAATTAGCTGAGGCATCAGCAGAGCCCAAATGACTGCATGGGCCCCCTGTTCTTCGTTAGGCAGGCAGACTTTACACAGTGGTCTTTCCCCACCGCGCCTTGGCGGCAGCTGCCCCAAGCTTCAGCGCGTCCCTCAACACGTAGTCCTGAACCATGGAATGTGCCAGTCTGCAACACTCAGTCGGGGTCAACTCCTTCAGCTGGAAGATCAGCAGGTTTCGGACCACCCAGAGAGTGTCCTTCACCGAGTTGATGATCCTCCAGGCACAGTTGATGTTCGTCTCGGTGTGCGTCCCGGGGAACAGACCGTAGAGCACGGAGTCCCGCGTCACGGCGCTGCTCGGGACGAACCTCGACAAACACTACTGCATTCCTCTCCAGACTTCCTCTGCATAGGCACATTCCAGAAGGAGGTGTGTGACAGTCTCGTCCACCCCGCAGCCGCTTCGAGGGCAGCGTGCGGTGCGGCTGAGAGTCCGGGCGTGCATAAAGGATCTCACAGGCAGAGCCCTTCTCACCACCAGCCAAGCCATGTCTTGGTGCTTGTTGGAAAGTTCTGGCGATGAGGCATTCTGCCAAATGGCTTTGACAGTCTGCTCAGGGAACCGCTCAATAGGATCCGCCCTCTCCTTTTCCCGAAGGGTCTCAAGGACACTACGTGCTGACCACTTCCTGATGGACTTGTGGTTAAAGGTGTTTCTCTTCATAAATTTCTCCACGAAGGACAGGTGATACGGAACGGTCCAACTACTCGGAGCGTTCCGCGGCAGCGAGGCCAGGCCCATCCTTCGCAACACCGGGGACAGGTAGAACCTCAGTACGTAGTGACACTTGGTGCTTGCGTACCGGGGATCCATGCACAGCTTGATGCAGCCACACACAAAGGTGGCCATCAGGGGGAGGGTGGCATTGGGTGTATTTTTTCCCCCGTTGCCCAGATCTTTGTACAGCGAGTCCCTTCGGACCCGGTCCATCTTTGAACTCCATATGAACTGGAAGATGGCCCGGGTGACTGCAGCGGCACAGGTTCTGGGAATAGGCCAGACCTGTGCCACGTATAATAGCAATGACAGTGCCTCACACCTGATGACCAGGTTTTTTCCCGCGATGGAGAGCGACCGTAGCTTCCATCAGCCCAGTTTCTGCCTCACTTTGCTGATACGCTCCTCCCAAGACTTGGCGCACGCCCCAGCCCCTCCGAACCAAATACCCAGCACCTTCAGGTGGTCAGTCCTGACGGTGAAGGGGATCGAGGATTGGTCGGCCCAGTTCCCGAAGAGCATGGCCTCGATCTTGCCTCGGTTTACCTTGGCCCCCGAGGCCCGTTCGAACTGGTCACAAATGCACATGAGTCTGCGCACGGACAGCGGATCTGAGCAGAAAACGGCGACGTCATCCATGTACAGGGAGGCCTTAACCTGCAGGCCCCCACTGCCAGGAATAGTCACCCCTCTCAGGCTCGCATCCTTCCTGATGGACTCGGCAAATGGCTCTATGCAGCACTCAAACAAGGCAGGAGAGAGAGGGCAGCCCTGCCTGACTCCAGATCTGACAGTGAAGCTATCTGATTCCCACCCGTTGATTGAGACTGCACTGACAATGTTGGTGTAGAGCAGTCTGATCCAATTGCAGATTCCCTCCCCAAAGCCCATTTTGGAGAGAACATCTCTCATATACGTGTGTGATATCCTGTCAAAGGCTTTCTCCTGGTCCAGGCTGATCAGGCAGGTGTCGAACCCTCTGTCCTGCATGTAAGCGATCGTATCCCTGAGGAGTGCGAGACTCTCAGCGATCTTCCTGCCCGGCACAGCACAGGTTTGGTCAGGGTGAAGCACCAACCCTAGAGCAGACCTGACCCGGTTGGCGATTACCTTTGACAGAACTTTGTAATCTGCATTCAACAGTGAGATTGGTCTCCAATTTTTGAGTTCCTCCCTCTCCCCCTTCCGTTTGTAGATGAGGGTGATGATGCCTTTCCTCATGGATTCACTCATGGTACCTGCCCGAAGCATACTGACATACACCTCCAGCAGGTCCTGGCCAATCAAGTCCCACAGAGCGGAATAGAGCTCGACCGATAAGCCGTCGCTTCCGGAAGTTTTATTCTTTTCAAAGGACTCGAGGGCCTTGGTCAGCTCGTCCAGAGATAGCGGCTGGTCCAGCCTCTCCCGTGTTCTGTCGTCTAAGACCTCCGTGATAGAGGACAGGAACGACTGGGAGGCCGCGCTGTCAGTCGGCTTCGCGTCATACAGACTGGCGTAGAAGGATTTACTGATCCTCATGACGTCAGCCTGAGATGACGTTAGCAAGCAATCTTCTTCCTTCAGGCTGCTGAGCACGGAGCTCTCTTTGTGCACCTTCTGGAAGAAGAAACGTGAGCACGTCTCGTCCTGCTCCACCGAGCGGACCCTGGACTGGAAGATTATCTTGGAGGCCTCCGAAGCAAAGAGCGAGGCTTGCTGGCCCTTCACCTCCTTGAGGTCCTCCATGACATCCACCCCCATCGTCTGCAGCAGGAGCAGGTTCTGCATACTTTCCTGGAGCTGGGACAGTTTTCCCCACCTCTCTCTCGCCTCCTGAACACCTTTGAGGATGAAGAACCTCTTGATGTTCCCTTTTACTGTTTCCCACCAGTCCGCTGGGGACTCAAAGAGGGGCTTCACGGTTCTCCAACCTGCGTAGTCCCTCTTGAGCTCCTCAATGTTTCCCGGGGTCAACAGCTTGGTGTTCAGCTTCCACGTTCCCTTACCAGCCCGCTGCTCGTCCTGTAGGTGACAGTCGGCCAGCAGGAGGCAGTGGTCGGAGAAGAACACCGGCTTGACGTCGGTGGATCTGACCGAGAGCGTTCGGGACACAAACAGGTAATCTATCCTTGAGCGGATAGACCCGTTTGCCCGTGACCAGGTGTATCTACGCTGCGCTCCATCTGCAGGGGCGCTGAAGACGTCGTGCAGCTTGGCATCTTTTACCGTGACCATCAGGGCTCTGGACGTGGTGTCCAGTTTACTGTCCCCCCCGCCGGATCGTCCATCTGCATCAATGATACAGTTGAAGTCTCCGGCCAGAATGACCGGCCTGGACGTAGCCAGCAACAGTGGAAGCTGCTGCAAGACTGCCAACCGATCACTCTTACCCACTGGGGCGTACACATTAATCAGTCTCAGGGGAGCATTCCTGTCCATGACGTCGGCGACGAGGAGGCGCCCGCCCACCACCTCCTTAACCTCGGAGATGGTGAAGTTGCTTCCTCTCAACAGGATACCCTGATCCTTTTTATTTCAGGCTTCTAACTTGCCAAGAAAATGATAATATATCAAAGTCCTTTGGAAGTCCATTTGTACCAATCACATTATACTCGGTGTTATGAAGGAGTGGGTATGTACTGTACCTTGAAGGGAGACTGGAAGCTGGCACAGACTTGGAGAGGCACAGAGTGTACTGAAAGAATTTAAAATGTAACATTAACTGTGAAACCAGTAGTGCAGCTGAGTTATCATGCTATAAAAACAAATTCACATTCAGCCAATCGGTTAAAATTATGCCCCATCTACCAAAATCCAATTTGAATTTAGTATTTTGACAACCTCAAACCATTGAAATGATTCAATGTTTTGGGTTATAAAACTGGACATTTCAAATAGTTAGACGGAGAACTGCCAAGCAAACCAACAAGTATAGACCGCTAGAGGAAGAGCTCTCTGAAAGGTACCTGTCCATATGAAAGACCTGTGAAGCAGATTTCTGAAGAAAAGACAATAGAGGAAAATCTATGGAGGAAGATACAAAGAGAAGACTCAACAGCGGTTGGTTTTGAAATTTGAATTTTTTTTGTAAGTCTTAATCAGAGTTTTTAATCGGACCAGTATTGTGCAGTGGGGAGGTAAAAGATAGTTTTAAGAGAAAGGAGTTGTAAATAGTTGTTGGTTTTAATATTGTCTGTTCAACATAAATAATAAAATTGTTAATTTTTACTTTAAATAGTGACCTCTGGGATGGTTCTTTGCCTCTTGAAATCTAACAAATTAAGGCATGAGGTGCGGCTCGCTGTATGTGGAGTTTAAATTAGCCTGTGTTGTAACACTAGGTATAATAGTAACAAATATGGGCCATCAAATTTAACCACTATTATCAGAGGCTATGCATGGAGTTAAATTTTGTATTTTATTTAAGAAAAAAGGAAGAGATAGGGATCTAAAATGTCTGCAATGGACATCAGCCAACAAATTAATGCAATCTTCATGGGATCAAATAGAGTCATAGAGATGTACAGCATGGAAACAGACTCTTCGGTCCAATCTGTCCATGCTGACCAGATATCCCAACCCAATCCACTCCCACCTGCCAGCACCCGGCCCATATCCCTCCAAACCCTTCCTATTCATATACCCATCCAAATGCTTCTTAAATGTTGCAATTGTATCAGCCTCCACCACATCCTCTGGCAGCTCATTCCATACATGTGAAAATCACTGTTTATTAATTTTCCCAGATGCACTCCGATTTCCAGTGACACATGAATTAAAAAACAGCAAAGGCAGTAACTGTGCAGGTTGTCTATCTCTCTGTCTCTGTCTCTCTCTCTCTCTCTGTCTCTCTCTCTCTCTCTCTCTCTCTCTCCTGCACTGTCCTCACCATATGCTTCTTTTGTCTGCTCTTCTCCCTTTTAAAACTGCTGTTGTTTTGACTTTTTTTTCCAAAGTTCCACAACAATACAACAGCATATAAAACAGTAATTGCTACTCCTGGAATTCAAGGAAATCACCTCCAGCACCTGAAATACCTCAAAAAAAGGAGCAGCTCTTACAGCCAGAAATTTTTCCTGTCCTCCATCTTGGATTACCCAGAATCCAAATGAAAACTATCTTCATCAGGATTAGCATTTTATTTAGACACTGAAGCCAGTCACAGAGTCAGCAGCAAGAAATTTGCATCTACTATTAATTATATAGGATAATTTCACATATTAGGAGATGAAAGGTTTGATTGTTAATTATTGAGCTTGCAAAGACAATGTTGGACTTCAGAATGCATATTGAACTATATTTCAACAGATGCATTTATGCAATGAAGCTGAGAGAAAGAGAAACAAATTTGTAGCAATAAAAGAAGGAATTCTCTCTCTCTCGGAACTGAAGATTGATCACAGGACTCAAAAAGGTTAACTGTGTTTCCTTTATACAGATGCCACCAGACCTCATAGTGTCATAGAATTGCAGAGATGTACAGCATGGAAACAGACCCTTCAGTTCAACCCGTCCATGCCGACCAGATATCCCAACCCAATCTAGTCCCACCTGCCAGCACCCGGCCCATATCCTTCCAAACCTTTCCTTTTCATATACCCATCCAAATGCCTCTTAATTGTTGCAACTTTACCAACCTCCACCACTTCCTCTGGCAGCTCATTCCATACACATACCACCCTCTGTGTGAAAAGATTGCCCCATAGGACTCTTTTATATCTTTCCCCTCCCACCCTAAACCTATGTCCTTTAGTTCTGGAGTACCCCAACCCAGGGAAAGAATTTGTCTATATGTCCTATCCATGCCCCTCTATGAGGTCACCCCTCAGCCTCCGACACTCCAGGGAAAACAGCCCCAGCCTGTACAGCCTCTCCCTATAGCTCAAATCCTCCAACCCTGGCAAAATCCTTATAAATCTTTTCTGAACCCTTTCAAGTTTCACAACATCTTTCCAAGAGGAAGGAGACCAGAATTGCATGCAATATTCCAACAGTGGCCTAACCAATGTCCTGTATAGCCGCAACATGACCTCCCAATTCCTGTACTCAATACTCTGACCAATAAAGGGAAGCATACCAAACACCTTCTTCACTAACCTATCTACCTGCGACTCCACTTTCAAGAAACTATGAACCTGCACTCCAAGGTCTCTTTGTTCAGCAACACTCCCTAGGACCATACCATTAAGTGTATAAGCTGCTAAGATTTGCTTTCCCAAAATGCAGCACCTCTCATTTGTCTGAATTAAACTCCATCTGCCACTTCTCAGCCCATTGGCCTATCTGATCAAGGTCCTATAGTAATCTGAGGTAACCCTCTTCATTGTCCACTACACCTCCAATTTTGGTGTCATCTATAAACTTGCTAACCGTACCTCTTATGCTCGCATCCAAATCATTTATGTAAATAACAAAAAGTAGAGGACCCAGCATCAATCCTTGTGGCACTCTACTGGTCACAGGCCTCTAGTCTGAAAAACAACCCTCCACCACCACCCTCTGTCTTCTACCTTTGAGCCATTTCTGTATCCAAATGGCTAGTTCTCTCTGTATTCCATGAGATCTAACCTTGCTAATGAGTCTCCCATGGGGAACCTTGTCGAACGGATAACTGAAGTCCATATAGATCACATATACCACTGTGCCCTCATCAATCCTCTTTGTTACTTCCTCAAAAAACTCAGTCAAGTTTGTGAGACATGATTTCCCATGCACAAAGCCATGTTGACTACCCCTAATCAGCCCTTCCTGAAGAAGGGCTCATGCCCGAAACGTCGATTCTCCTGATCCTTGGATGCTGCCTGACTTGCTGCGCTTTTCCAGCAACACATTTTCAGCTCTTACCCCTAATCAGTCCTTGCCTTTCCAAATACATGTACATCCTGTCCCTCAGGATTCCCTCCAACAACTTGCCCACCACCGAGGTCAGGCTCACTGGTCTATAGTTCCCTGGCTTGCCCTTACCACCCTTCTTAAACAGTGGCACCACGTTAGCCAACCTCCAGACTTCCAGCACTATCGATGATACAAATATCTCAGCAAGAGGCCCAGCAATCACTGCTCTAGCTTCCCACAGAGTTCTAGGGTACACCTAATCAGGTCCTGGGGATTTATCCATCTTTATGTAGCACTTACTCCTCTGTAATTTGGACATTTTGTAATGTGTCACCATTTGTTTCCCTTCAGTCTAATCTTCCATATCCTTTTCCACAGTAAATACTGATGCAAATTATTCATTTAGTATCTCCCCCATTTTCTGCGGCTCCACATAAAGGTCACCTTGCTGATCTTTGAGGGGCCCTATTCTCTTTCTAATTACCCTTTTGTCCTTAATATATTTGTAAAATCTCTTTGGATCCTCCTTAATTCTATTTGCCAAAGCTATCTCATGTCCCCTTTTTGCCCTCCTGATTTCCCTCTTAAGTATACTCCTAATGCCTTTATACTCTTCAAAGGATTCACTCAACCTATCCTGTCTGTACCTTACACATGCTTCCTTCTTTTTCTTAACCAAACCCTCAATTTCTTTAGTCATCCAGCATCCCCTTTACATACCAGCCTTCCCTTTCACCTTGACAGGAATATACTTTTTCCGGATTCTTGTTATCTCATTTCTGAAGGCTTCCCATTTTCCAGCCAGCCCTTTACCTGTGAACATCTGCCTCCAATCAGCTTTTGAAAGTTCTTGCCTAATACTGTCAAAATTGGCCATTCTCCAATTTAGAACATCAACTTTTCGATATGGTCTACCCTTTTCCATCATTATTTTATATCTAATAGAATTATGGTCGCTGGCCCTAAAGTGCTCCCCCACTAACACCTCAGTCACCTGGCCTGCCTTATTTCCCAAGAGTAGGTCAAGTTTTACACCTTCTCTCGTAGGTACATCCACATACTGAATCAGAAAATCAGTGTCTTGTACACACTTAATTAATTCCTCTCCATCTAAACTTTTAACACTACGGCAGTCCCAGTCTATGTTTGAAAAGTTAAAATCCCCTACCATAACTACCCTATTATTCTTACAGATAGCTGAGACCTCCTTACAAGTTTGTTTCTCAATTTCCTTCTGACTATTAGGGGTTCTATAATATAATCCCAATAAGGTGATCATCCCTTTCTTATTTCTCAGTTCCACCCAAATAACTTCTCTGGATGTACTTCCGGGAATATCCTCCCTCAGCACAGCTGTAATGCTATCCCTTATCAAAAATGCCACTCCCCCCTCCTCTCTTGCCTCCCTTTCTATCCTTCCTGTAGCATTTGTATCCTGGAACATTAAGTTGCCAGTCTTGCCCATCCCTGAGCCATGTTTCTGTAATTGCTATGATATCCCAGTCCCATGTTCCTAACCATGCCCTGAGTACATCTGCATTCCCTGTTAGTCCCCTTGAATTGAAATAAATGCAGTTTAATTTATTAGTCTTACTTTGTCCCTGCGTCCTGACTGTTTGACTCGCTTCTGTTCTCAACTGTACCAACTGTGGGCTGGGACCCAGGAAGATAGTGAGGAAAGAGATCAATCTATTAGTCCCCTTCCAATTTAGCTGCAATCCGTCCTTCTCGTACAGGTCACTTCTACCCCAAAAGAGATTCCAATGATCCAAAAATATGAATCCCATACACCAGCTCCTCAGCCATGCATTCATCTGCTCTATCCTCCTATTCCTACCCTCACTAGCTCATAGCACCAGGAGTAATCCAGATATTACTACCCTTAAGGACCTCCTTTTAAAATTTCTACCTAACTCTCTGTAATCTCCCTTCAGAATCTCAACCTTTTCCCTTCCTATGTTGCTGGTTCCAATGTGGACAATGACCTCTTGCTGACCTCTCTCCCCCCGTGAGAACATTCTACACCCTCTGAGACATCCTTGATCCTGGTACCAGGGAAGCAACACACCATTCTGAATTTTTGCTGCTGGCCACAGAAATGTCTGTCTGTACCTCGGACACAATTGATCTCTTAGAAGACAACGTACCCTTTGTTGCATTAGAGCCAGTCTCCATACCAGAAACATAGCTGTTCGTGCTATGTTCCCCTGAGAATCCATCACCCCCTACATTTTCCAAAACAGCATACCTGTTTGAAATGGGTACATCCACAAAAGACTCCTGCCCTAGGTGCCTATCTCTCTTACCTTTCCTGGAGTTAACCCATCTATGTGACTGTATCTGAGACTTTCCCCCCTTCCTATAACTGCCATCCATCACATACTGTTGCTGTTGCAAATTCCTCATTGCTTCTAAGTGTCTCACCAACCGATCCATTCGATCTGATAAGGTTCGCAGCCAACAGCATTTATGGCAGATATAATCCGCAGTAAGGAGAAAGTGAGGTCTGCAGATGCTGGAGATCAGAGCTGGAAATGTGTTGCTGGAAAAGCGCAGCAGGTCAGGCAGCATCCAGGGAACAGGAGAATCGACGTTTCGGGCATAAGCCCTTCTTGAAGAAGGGCTTATGCCCGAAACGTCGATTCTCCTGTTCCCTGGATGCTGCCTGACCTGCTGCGATAATCCGCAGTAACTCTTGAACTCTCGTTAAACTCTCGCATCTGACAAGAAGTACATATCACTCTGCTTATGGCCATTTTTGCTCCTTCACAATCTACAGGCCCAGAAAATAACACCATCTTATTCCTCTACAAACACTGCCCCCAGGTTAAATTAATAGTTATGGCTTATATTTTAAGTTTAATCAAGAGACATATCTCCAAAAACATATAATCAAGAAAAAACTCACTCTACTCACTACTGCTGATTCTCTGTAGGCCACAATTAAAACAATAATTAACTTACCTGATTCTGTGCTGTGATCTTCTCCCAACAGTTCCTCCAAGATCAACTGTGAATGTCACTGTTTGTTAATTTTCCCAGATGCACTCCGATGTCCAGTGATATGTGACCTGCTGAGTTTCTCCAGCAATTTATGTTCTTGTTTCAGACTTCCAACATCTGTAATTCTTTGATGAATGTTTGTGTATGTAAGATTATTTAGAAAGGTAAATATTATTCCTTTCATAACTAAAATTATGTGTTAATCAATGCTGCATCCTTGTCAGATCAGTCTTGTTTTTTCTGGAAAATTTGAAAATTTTGCTTTCTTATCAAAGAGCACTTCTTGATGGATTTTTCTCATACCAAAGCATTCATAATATATTAAATAAATGTTTAATAATATTCATTGACCAGTGGAGTAGTAGGACAGCAGCCATCATGTCCAACATGAAGATTGTGATTAACAAATAACTTATGAAATCTCTGACAGTTCTCACCATCCACTCACATTCTCTCATCATTTGCACATCAATCATCAAGCAGCTGCATGACTTCTGCTTCCTGAAACTGTGCAACCAGGGAAAATGAATACTCTTAACATGCATTACTGGAAAGCTATCAATTGAACAGCTTGGGTTTTCATGATATTTGGAATATCATTCATTTTCATTTGCTAATCAGATTACCATATTTGCCAATAGTTTCAATTTTTGTCACTGACATGTTTGTTTTCTGCTCTCACTTTGTACATTTCAGCATGAATAAAAGTTTTGTAACTTCATACTGCACCAAGTATAAGAATTAAGATATTGTAAAATTTAGTTGATGCTTGGATTCTTCCTGTGTTTCTTCCTCTACAGATGTCTGACCTGCTGGGAGTTCCCACAAATATTCTGTTTTTATTTTATATTCTTTTATGAGTTCAAATGAGCAAATTAAGTTGTTAACCTGCAGAACCAATCTTGGAAGAGTACTTTCAAACAAAAGTTAATTTTCAGAGGAAACTGCAATTAAATTAAAATGTAATTCCCAGGGCTGATACATTGCAATCGCAGTGAAGTCTATCAATCATAAAGCCTAAAATATATACCAGTTGACATTTCTTATGTTCCTCCAGAGCCACCCAAGCATGGACATAACCACAGAAGAAAGGCAAGCAATTGGATCCAATGACTCTTTCAACAGTTTGCTGCCTGGACCTGTTTTAGCTAAGTCAGGCACTCTTAGGTGCAGACACACAAGAGGTCCTCTGATCTAACCATCTCCCTTCAACAGCTGCTAGCTACAAATCAGAAGCATGGAGCTGAAGTGCAATCAAAACAAAAGACCTGACACAGCCTGTGTCTAGAAAGAACACTGACTTCTCAAGCTTGCAGAAATTATATTGGTTTGTCAGTTCATAAATGTACTTAACCATATGTACATGACTGCTGTATACAACATACTCTGTGTCAAATCTCTGTTGCTAAAGGGGTGGGCCTTCATGCAGAGACTTACATCGAGGTCTCACTCCAACTAGGATGCCACCACTTATCTGGAAGGTTGATGAGGGCAAGGACGTAAAGAGGGAGCAGCAGGTTTTATTTTTTAATTTTACTCAACTAAGTTGATGAACCAATGATCAATTTGACAATGGTAACTCTATTTTATCCTTTACATTTCACAAGGTAGAGAAGCAGATAGAACAGAGAAATGATATTCTTTCATAGCTCTGTTCTCCATCTGATGTGCATCTTTTCTTTTGCCTATTTAAGGCAGATAGAACATATATTCTGTAAAAGAGTAACACCATTGGGAATAGAATCCACTGACTTTCTCTGGATGATTTGTGCATCATCACATGATTTTCACCTCAGCAAAGTTAATCAATTTCGTTTTTTGGAGGGTTAGCACACAAATACTTCGGTCATCTGGCACATCTATGTTGACAATTATTTAATTTCAAACCTGATTGAATCTCAGAGACTGTATTATCTGCAGCAATGCCAAAATATATGAAGCATCACAGTTTTACCGGCATGCCTTGGGGACCTTTCAGTGAATGCAGTTTAGATGTAAGGATGTGTGAAACATTTTAAATAGTTCCTTCTTCTATATATTGCAGTTCAAATCAATGTAATCTGTCTCCATGTATCTGTTTTATTTGACTTCTGTGTTTTCCGATCATGTTTTTCTCCTGGGCTTAATTCATTAAGTTATCATTTTCAGGGAATATTGAAATCAAAGTATGACACAAAGGCAGTGACTTCACAATTTTTTTCCAAAGGTGGTACCAGAATGCCAGGTGGCAACTGCCAACATAACTCACTTGTTTGCCCTCTAATCAGTTCATTTAGAGATGACCAGCAGAGTGAAGGTGAGTACCTCAGCTTATCACACCCCCTTTTTTTTGGATTAGTGGTGCTGGAAGAGCACAGCAGTTCAGGCAGCATCCAAGGAGCAGCAAAATCGACGTTTCGGGCAAAAGTCCTGCCATCTTGGGTCAATCAACAGCCAACAATTTCTGAAACCAAAAGTCCGCCTGGCAAGGCCTATTCCTCACAACATCTAGTCACAAGTAATTAAATTGATTTACCTTGTCATATGGTCAGGTCTTAGGAAGTGGGGTATTGTGTGTGTGGGGGTAGGCAGAAGCAAGAGCAGGAAAGTGCATTTTTGGTGCTATTCCCTTTCCCAAATGCACTTCAAAGGCTCCCACATCCCCATATGGTTTCCCTGTCAGTAACAGCTCTTGCCTAGCACAATGAAGGGAAGTTACTTTTAGTCAAACTCTTTGGACATGTTATGACTCACATCTGGGGCAAGTGGAACCTGAACATGAATCTTTTAGTTCAAAGCTAGGAACACTACCACTGCACCACAACAGCCTCAGGAAGGCAAGCTGAGAGAGGGTAAGTTGAGGCACTGAAATAATTGTTAATTAACTGCTTAAGGGCCTTAATTTGCAATGAGTTGAAAAAATTCCCAATCGACTATTTGGCCCATCATGCAATTACTGAAGTGGTGAGAAACACAGAAGTATCTTTCAAGGACCAACTTTCTCCATTATTTCCCCTTCTCATCACAGGCGTTGCTAACTCCAGGAAGGAAAAGTCCATTTAAGGTCGATTTTATTTAGTCTTCTTCATCTGTATATCTTAGAACTTCCAAACATTCTATTTTCTATGGAAACTATCACAATGTTTGCTGATATTCTCAACTTGGTCCTTTCCTCATTTACATTTCCTCTCACTTGAAAACTGGTGCACCTTCCTTCCTGTTCAAAAAGCCCATTCACACTTTGTCTCTTTCCTTATCAATAATTTCTAACTTCCCCAACTTCAAGTTCTTAAACATGTAATTGTTACCCACCTCAACAGTCACCTTTCCCCCTATTCTCTTTTAAAATCTCACTCATCTTTTAGCACCGATCAGGAGCCTTGCTTAATCATATCAGTAACATCTGGTGTGATTGTAACTACAACGTATTGTTTCTTCCATGCTTCATTCCATTTCTATGACTTTAAATGTTTTTGCATTTTATCCAAATTTCATGCCAGTCCCATGTTACAAGTCCATCATCTCAAATGGAATTTTATTTTGACACAAGTAAGGCTCCAATATTAGCCTCTACCATTTTGCACGTGTGCAATATTCTTCAATATCTGTCAACATTGTGCAGCTTCTATTGGGTAAAAATGATACCTAACTTTACATCTCCATGAATCTGTCTAATTCCATCTCTAAGATTGTGTTTTGACAATCTGCTGGATATCAATTTCTGGTTGAGCCAGAATTTTCTTGAGTTCAACATGAGAAAGACAGAAACCATACTGCTTTGCTCTCATTGAATATTCTGCACCTCCAATGCTCACTCCATCCCCTTGGAAGCTGAGTCTAAAAGTGTGATGGTGGAAAAGCACAGCTGGTCAGGCAGCATCCGAGAAGCAAGTAAATCAACATTTCAAGCATGAGCTCTACATTCCTGATGAAAGGCTTTGCTTGAAACATCGACTCTCCTGCTCCTTGGATGCTGCCTGATCAGCTATGCTTTTCCAGTACCACACTTTTAGACTCTGATTTGCAGACCTCACTCTGCCCCTTGGAAACTGACAATGACGTTTAATTCATTGAAAAAAGACAGTAATCAAATCCTGCACTTTAGGTCCCACTAACACACAAGGTGTTCTGTTCTATGTGCCCAAAGATTTGTGATCAATGTTCAGTCAAATGAAGCCTCATGTAGAAATATCTAGCACTAATTCTCCACTATCACTACGTTCCTAATTTACTTTATCCATGTGTATCTTCATATCATATACACAAGTTTCAGACTACAGGCATCTTTGATATTACATCAGCAGTTGAACACTACAGGAGGTGAGTCAAAACATGACCAAAGGTTGGTTGTCAATCTGGAAGTCTCTCTCATATGCTTAAATGACTGTGGGACAGTTTATTTGCTAAAATGCTATAACCTCCCAATAATAAAAGACTCCCTGTGCTGTATCTTGCTCAGGTCATATGTTATTCTCATTTCATGGGACTGCTCGAGAGAGTGTTTTGAACCCAGTTTTATACTGTTCATTTGAATATGAAACGCTATCATTTTGTGATCACTCATGTCTAATGGATCCTTTGCTATGAAATAATTAATTTATCCTATCTCATTAGCAGTATAATACGTTCCTCGATTTGTGCCAGGACATATTATTGTAATAAACTGTCAACATTCAGTACTATTGATTTGTCCCACAGTATGGATACTGCTAGGGGCCTATGTTTTAATTTGAGGTTCCCTTTAAACCCTGTTTATTCAACATTCCATTTTTGATTTTTCCTGTGTAGCATGAAGCCTCAAATTGACTGTCATATCAGTAACTAGCCTTCTACTGGCATGAACAAAACATTGTGATCAGGCCCACTCTACCCTATTATGACTGCAATGGTTTCAAAAATAAGAACATTTTGTTCTTGGGAGAAATAAGAACTAACCTTCAAATGGAAGTGAGCAAGGGGCAATGGTCATCTGGGCTTTATGAATAGTTGCCCATGCTCTTTGGCCAAGTGGATTGATGCAGGTAGTCAAAGTGGATAGTCATAGAGCTGTACAGCACGGAAACAGACTATTTGGTCCAACTCGTCCATGCCAACCAAATATCCTAAATTAATCTAGTCCCATTTGCCAGCACTAAAAAAACAATTAATTCAATGATAAGTTTTCTGTTTCTTGTGGGTGCTGACTCAATGATGTTTGAATAGCCGAGTTTAATCTTTTAAAATATACCCAAAATTGATGGAACAATATGACTAAGTCTTAACATTTAATGGTTGACATCTGTAATGTTGTTTCCGCTCATTGTAGCACTGGAGAGTCCAATGGGATTAAATGTTGAAGTCAGGCATTAAAGCTCAACTGAAGTGATTGGAATTGATTGTACTATCAATGAATCCAAGCTGAAGGACTGTGGATCAGAACGATCTGCTTACTCTTTGGAAGATAACTCGACAATCATAAGACCATAAGATATAGGAGCAGAATTAGGCCATTCAGCCCATTCTCCACCATTCAATCATTGTTGATATGTTTCTCAACTGCATCCTCCTGCCTTCTTCCTGTAACCCTTGATTCTCTTACTAATCAAGAAGTTATCTCTGTCTTAAATACACTCAATGACTTGCATCCACAGCCTTCGAAGATAATGAATCTCACAGAGTCACCACCTCTAGCTGAAGAAAATTTTCCTCATCTTAGTTCTCAAGGGATATCCCTTCACTCTGAGACTGTGTCCTTGGGTCCTGATTGCTTCTACAATTGAAAACATCGTCGCACTGTCCACTCTATCCAGGCCTCTCAGTATTCTGTGAGTATCAATTAGATCCTCCCTCGCCCTTCTGATCCTCATTAAGTACAGGCACAGAGTCCTCAACCACTCCTAATATGACAAACCCTTCATTCACAGAATCATCCTTGCAAACCTTCTCTAGACCCCCTCTAATGCATCCTTCCATAGATGAGACCCTAAAACTGCTCACAATATTCCATATGTGGTCTGACCAGGGCCTAATGCTGCCTCAGCCTTACCTCTCTGCTCTTGTATTCTAGCTCTCTTGAAATGAATGCTAACATTGCATTTGCCTTGCTAACTACAAGCTGAACATGCATGCTAACCTTAAGAGAATCTTGAGCTAGGACTCCCAACTCCTTTTGCACTTCAGATTTCCAAACCCCTTCTCTATTTAGAAAATAGGAGAAAGTGAGGACTGCAGATGCTGAAGACCAGAGTTGAAAAGTGTGGTGCTGGAAAAGCACAGCAGGCCAGGCAGCATCCGAGGAGCAGGAGAATGGACGTTTCGGGCATAAGCCCTTCTTCAGGAATGAGGCTGGTGTGCCAAGCGGGTTGAGATAAAAGGTGGCGGGGGGGGGGAGAGGAATTTGGAGGAGGGTGCTGGGAATACGATAGGTGAAAGGAGGTGAGGGTGAGGGTGATAGGCCGGAGAGGGGGTAGGGGCCGAGAGGTCGGGAAGAAGATTGCAGGTCAAGAGGGCGTTGCTGAATCCGAGGGTTGGGACTGAGGTAAGGTGGGGGGAGGGGAAATGAGGAAGCTGGAGAAATCTACATTCATCCCGTGTGGTTGGAGGATTCCTAGGCGGAAGATGAGGCGCTCTTCCTCCAGGCGTTGTGTGACCAGGGTCTGGCGATGGAGGGGGCCAAGGACCTGCTTGTCTCCTTGGTGGAGTGGGAGGGGGAGTTAAAGTGTTCAGCCACGGGGCGCTTGGGTTGGTTGGTGCGAGTGTCCCAGAGGTGTTCTCTGAAACGTTCTGTAAGTAGGCGGCCTGTCTCCCTAATGTAGAGGAGACCACATCGGGTGCAGCGGATACAGTAAATGGTGTGTGCAGGTGAATTTGTGGCAGATATGGAAGGATCCATTGGGCCCTTGGAGGGAGGTGAGTGGGGAGGTGTGGGCACAAGTTTTGCATTTCTTGTGGTTGCAGGGGAAGGTGCCGGGAGTGGAGGTTGGGTTGGTGGAGGGTGTGGACCTGACGAGGGAGTCGCGGAGTGAGTGGTCTCTCCGGAACACTGATAGGGGTGGGGAGGGAAATATATCCCTGGTGCTGGGGTCTGTTTGGAGGTGGCAGAAATGATGAAGGATGATACGATGTATCCGGAGGTTGGTGGGGTGGAAGGTGAGGACCAGTAGGGTTCTTTCCTGGTGGTGATTGGAGGGGCCGGGTTTAAGGGCAGAGGTGCGAGAAGTGGAGGAGATGCGGTGGAGAGCATCGTCGACCACGTCGGAGGGGAAATTGCGGTCTTTGAAGAAGGAGGCCATTTGGGCTGTTCGGTAGTGGTATTGGTCCTCCTGGGAGCAGATGCGGCGGAGGCGGAGGAATTGGGAATATGGCATGGCGTTTTTACAGGGGACAGGGTGGGAGGAGGTGTAATCTAGGTAGCTGTGGGAGTCGGTCGGTTTGTAGTAAATGTCTGTGTTGAATCGGTCGCCCGAGATAGAAGTGGAGAGGTCTAGGAAGGGGAGGGAGGAGTCTGAGATGGTCCAGGTAAATTTGAAGTTGGGGTGGAAGGTGTTAGTAAAGTGGATGAACTGTTCAACCTCCTTGTGGGAGCACGAAGTAGCGCCAATACAATCATCGATGTAGCGGAGGAAAAAGTGGGGGATGGTGCCAGTGTAGCTGCGGAAGATGGATTGTTCCACATATCCGATGAAGAGGCAGGCATAGCTGGGGCCCATGCAGGTGCCCATGGCTACTCCTTTGGTTTGGAGGAAATGGGAGGATTGGAAGGAGAAGTTGTTAAGAGTGAGAACCAGTTCAGTCAGTCGAAGGAGGATGTCAGTGGAAGGGTACTGGTTGGGTCGGCAGGAGAGGAAGAAGCGGAGGGCTTGGAGGCCTTCGTGATGGGGGATGGATGTGTATAGGGACTGGACGTCCATTATGACGATAAGGCATTGGGGGCCGGGAAAGCGAAAATCATGGATGAGGTAGAGGGCGTGGGTGGTGCCCCGAACGTAGGTGAGAAGTTCTTGGACTAAGGGGGACAGGACAATGTTGAGGTATGCAGAGATGAGTTCAGTGGGGCAGGAGCAGGCTTTTCAGCCACGGAGCGGTTGGGTTGGTTGGTGTCCCAGGGGTGTTCCCTGAAACGTTCAGCAATAGTCTACCTCTCTATCCTTCCAACCAAAGTGCATAATTTTATACTTTCCCACAGTGTATTCCATCTGCCACTTCTTTACCCATTCTCCTAACCTGTCCAAGTCCTTCTGCAGCCTACTCGTTTCCTCAACATTACCTGATCCTCCATCTACTTTTGTCTCAGGGAAAAGGAAAGGTTAAATGGAAATTTCACGTAAGTCTGATTTCCAGACAGAAACTGAGCATTTCCAGTAACATTGTGTAAATAGTTCTAACAATGATTTGAAGGAGGTGAAAGCATACACGCAAAATTAATCATGGTTCCTGATATAACAGGAAGGCATGATAGGACAAAATAATGTGGCAGAAATTACAGATCCAAAATATAATGCCAGGTCCGAACAGCACAGTATAAATCTTGCATGAATAATTGTTACTTCACTGATGAAGCAGAAGAGTTAGTACAGTGAATAATAATTTGCACTCTAATTCTGGTCTCTTGAGAATTCCTAATTTTAAAAGTTCCAGCACTTGCAGTCAAAATGTATGGAGCCCAGCTCTACAATTTCTTTCCCAAACCACTCATGCTTTGTTTTTTATAAAGTCAGAAGTCGGACGACACCAGACTACTGTCCAACAGGTCTCCCTGAAACCACAGGCCTTTGGAGCGCAGCGCCGCAACCCCCTCTCCCCCCACCACACACACACACACACACACACACACACACCCCGCTCCTCCGTGCCAGGTGAAGTGAAGGGAAAGCACATGGAGCACAGAATTCGTGGGCGGAGAGACCACAAGCTAAGAAAAATAAAAAAAACCACACAAATAGTGTGAGTGAAGCATCAAGCAAGTCTCTGCAGGTGACCAAGTGTGCCAGATGGCGCGAGCAAAGCACCAACAGCTGAACAATAAGGGAAGAAATGAGGTATAAATGAGGCAGCGAGACAACCATAAAAAAATAGAAAATAAGGTGGTGCTGGAGATAAACCAATTGACTGGAATAATCATGGAACTGAAACAGAAGCTGCTGGAAAAGCCTCGAAGGTCTGGCAGCATCAGTGAAGAAAAACCAGAGGAAGGGTCACTGGACCCGAAACATTAATTCTGATTTTTTTTCTTCAGCATCACCCACTTCTAATTTCATGCAATTATCTCTCTGCCTTAATTGGATTATAGGCCATCCCTTCACTTGCTACCCAGTCGCCAACACCCCACCCTCACTGTCCGACACTCCTGATCACCCACAGAGACTCACCACCCGACACTCCACTCACACCACCCTGATGATCCCTCCACTCTGATCTCTCCACCCACAAACCCCGTGCTCAGCATGCCCTCCCCACCTCACTCCAACCAACACTTAAAATAAAGTATATCAACAGGAATAAGGTGGGTAGAGATAAGAATGAGTGAAAGGACCTGGGGGAACACCAGAGAACCCCAACATCAGCTCAAAGGAAGAAGAAAGTCAAATCCAAAGACACAACTCCAAAATCTTTGCCCCTGCTCCTAAATTCTACAGGACAGTGGTAAAGCATTGGTAAAGAATTCTCATCTATTACAGTCGCATACTTTCTTTGCCTAATGATATCTAAACAGCAGCTGCTTAGCAAGCTGAATAAATTATCAGGAAATTACTATATGTTATCAATTGACTATATTAGGGAACTGTGAATACAAGCCCCTCAAATCAACATTAAACTATTCCAACCCGTTCCTTATTTTCCTTGTTATTTCTCCTATCAACTCAAACTGATTCTACATCTTGATCATCTGAACAATGATCTTTCTTTGTAGAATTGCCTCACATTTTTCCATTACTCAATAACCTTCTGAAAAATCAAATATGAAATATCCAGTTCCTAGTCCTAGTTAATTTGCAACAGTGTTTTGGTAATGGCTATCATATCATAATGACGTTTTTTAATTTATGCTTTTAATTCATCCACTTTGATATGTACGATCTGTGAATTCAGGTAAAGAGCCTTTAATTCTATCTTTATTTTATCATTCTTCGCTTCTCTGATTTGATTTTCTGCTGCATTATTATCTTTGTGTGCAGTGTCATACTTCAGCTGTTGCGACCTGTATTGTTGCACTACATTGTTTGCCTTGACTTTTCTCATTAAATTTCTGAACTTTCCTAACCAGCTACTTAGTGTAAAGCTATATGGGAACAAATTTATCCTGCAATCTGTAGAGAGATCAGTAGCTTTTTTGTTTAAAGTAGTCAGAGTTGAGACTTTCCTTATGGGGAGAATTAAACCCCAGGATTCATGGTAATAGACAAAACCACCAAAAAGGCTTTAAAGACCAACAGCAGTCAAGACAGCTCACCAAATTCCTGTAAAACGTTGCCTCCTTTGGAAAATGTTTCAATGCTTCAGTTTAGAATGTTCAGCCTTCATCCAGGGGTCCCTCACAAACGTCTCTGACATGGACATCCTCAAGGAATGCTCATATAAGTCAAACTTTTTCTTCAGATTACTTTCCTTAGGATTCATGAGACTACTCCCAAGTATCTGTTTACTAGAATGTTTTCAGCTTTTATCATACCTCTCCAGAGAGCTGCTGTTGAATTTCACTGAGTTCCAAACTTTCTTAACAGTATCAAACAAATGCTTGTTTCTTGCGTGCTTCCTTCACCTCTTGCTCAGTTGCACTGAGCTATCTATATTTTCAAAGGATTTCGCCTGCGCTAACTGCCTGGAGTCTGTTGACACCGGAACTTTCTGCTTCAGCACTCTTCCAATTCGAAACTGCAATCAACAGCCACCAGAAAACACATGTTAAATTGGAACCAGAGAACCTTCTTAAGCTCCACCAATTTCCATGACAGCATAACCTGCTCTGAGCTAATGCATTTAAAAATCTTTGAGTTCATTGAATGATCTTAACTAATTTAGATTTAACTCCAAAAACAAACAATGTCTCTGAACTGTCATTACCGAGAGTAATGTAGACATTTCGCTGCTCCTTGGATGTTGCCTGAACTGTTGTGCTCTTCCAGCACCACTAATCCAGAATCTGGTTTCCAGCATCTGCAGTCATTGTTTTTACCTCCTAGACATATCTTCAGTTAAGTAAAGCCATCTGCTTTTTTATTATTCTAATTTTTCAATTCAGATTCAACAAAACAAACTTGGGTAATCTTCTTAACCATCATTTGTTGTAGGTGTTTTGGTGATAACTAAAATCCTGCATTTTGATTATCTTACTTTCCTAGCTGTTAACCATTTAAAGTAATATGGTCACAAGAATTCAAATGCATCTGTCCCATTTCCTGCAGTTAAACTTTATTTTCTGAAACTAAAGTTAAAAAGAAAAACATATGAACCATGACCTAGATATTTATATCAGCACTCTCTACAGATGTAGTTATTCAATTCAGTGGTCCCTCCCTGCTCCAAATGAATTCCATCTTAAAGTTCTGGTTCATTTTTCCCTGTAATGTTCCTAGTTCATAATGAATCATAGCACATTTCCCTAAACCCTACATTTCTCCTTTTAACTCTTCAGTCAACTCTCTGATATTATTTACCTTATATCAACTTCCTTATGAGATAATACTTTTTTGTGGTTCTGCTTTTTAATTAAGCCCATACTTGCTCATTTTTCTTTAGCAGGATGTCTTTTTCTGATCACGCTATGTTGTTCATACTCGTACGGACCACAAGAACTGGAATATCCCGAATCAATGGGCTGTGCTCAGTTTGCTGATTTTCCCTGTAATTCTTTCTCCCATTCACACAACATCCCATTATGCATTATTTTCATTGAGAGGAATTATTGGCATCACATTGGCATAACCTGCTCTGAGCTAATGCATTTTACAACTTTTGAAAGATCTTATCTAATTTTGATTTGTCATCTCTAGATTTGTCATCCTGTCATGGACTTAATTAGGGCAGAGATGGGAAGGTAGCAGAGCCCCACTCATCTCACTGAAACATACAAAATGCTAAAGGGGCACGATATGGTATACATTGAGGAGCTGTTTCCTGTAACTAGGGAACCTGGAATATAGGGGCACAGTCTCATGGCAAGGGGCCAACCATTTAGAATTGAGAGAACGAGAAACCAGGTCAACAGATGTTTGTCACGCCCACCCCCACTCCCAGTCCTAGCTTCCAGTCCTACCAAGTTTTCACTATCCCCCCCAGACCACCCCCTCACTGAGGATGATTGATCAGTCCTCAGCAAAGGCCTTACCTTCATCTCCCTCCATCGACGTGACGATCTAAAATTTGGATTTAGGTTGTTGTCAAGAGCAATCATTTTAACAAATGCTTTTACTAACTACCAAATGGCTTCTTAATGTAAGTAATATAAAGTAACATAATAAAATAGATTTTTAGGCTGCAAATTAACACTGTGTTTAAAATGGCTTTTCACCCTACTAAGAGCTGCATTCCTGAGCTAACTAAATCAAAAATTAGCAGACAATGGTCCCTTCACAGTATGGAATTAACCAAGCTAGATCAGACATTACTAACCATCCTAGCTAACCTTGGAGACGCAGGTACAGAGAGATAACATGTGCAAAACAACATTGGTCCCAGAAATACTATTGGGTTAACCTGCTGTCCATAATGTCATTTTATTACACTTTATTGGATTTACTCTGTAATTAAAGCTGAAATGCTATTTCTTAAGAACCATATTAAAATTGCCTTTGTTTCAAGCTATTTGCGCAGTTTCTCCAAGGAACACAGAAGCTTTTACCTCTGTGTTGCTGGACAACCTTGTGCCCGGCCGAACTGGTTAAAGTGTAAAATCTTGCTGAAGCAGACTGAACTCCTCGTGTTTATTTGACCAATTGTGGAACCGAGAGACCCCTCCCGGGGGTCGAGATCTTCACACACATCAACAAATTCAATACATGTTGTGACGTCAAACACATCTTCAGCTGCCTCTGCCTCAGAGCTTACATTTTTCATCAAGACTCTTGCCCACCTTCCGAGGACCCCTTTGCCCGCATCTAACACACCCCATCCACCTGGTCACCCCGTGCCAGCCTGTTATCCACCCTCGACCTTTTTATTTTAAACTGCTGCCGAGACGTTAACAGCCTCAACCTGTCCACCCCCTCCCCCACTCCAACCTCTCACCCTCACAATGCCCAGCCCTCCACTCCCTCTGCTCCGATCCCAACCTCACCATCAAACCAGCGGATAAAGGGGGTGCAGTGGTAGTTTGGCACACTGACCTCTACACCACAGAAGCTAGGAGCCAACTCGAAGACACCTCCTCCTACCACCCCTCGACCATGACCCCACCCCCATCACCAAACCATCATCTCCTAGACCATACACAATCTCATCACCTCAGGGGATCTCCCACCCAGAGTTTCTAACCTCATAGTTCAGGAACCCCACACTACCCGATTCTATCTCCTACCTAAGATCCACAAGCCTGACCACCCCAGCCAACTCATCATCTCAGCCTGCTCCTGCCCCACTGAATCCATCTCTACCTACTGTCGAGATACTGTCCTACCCCTTCGGTTCAGGAACTCCCCACATATGTTCAAGACAACACCCATGCCCTCCACTTCCTCAAAGACTTCAGTTTTCCTGGTCCCCAATGCCTCATCTTCACGATGAACATCCAATTCCTCTACATCCTCCATGACCAGGGCATCTAAGCCCTTCATTTCTTCCTCTCCCGACGTTCCCCAGCAGTGCCCTTCCACTGAAACTCTTATTCGTTTGGCTGAACTGGTCTTCAATCTCAACAACTTCTCCTTCAAATCCTCCCACTTTCTCCAGATGAAATGGATAGCTGTGGTTATCCATATGAGCCTCAGTTATGTCTGTCTCTGTGGGGCTACATAGAACAGTCCATCTTCTGGAGTTACACACATCACTCCCACCTTTTCCTCCGCTACATTAATGACTGCATCGATGCCACCTCATGTTTCCGGGACGAGATTGAACAGTTCTTCAACTTCACCAACACATTCCACTCTGACTTTAAAGTCACCTGGCATCTTCCTCCCCTTCCTGGACTTCTCCATCTCTAACAATGATAACCAATTCAACACCGACATGTTTTCAAATCCACCGATTCTCACAGTTACCTGGATTGCACTTCCTCCCATCCTACCTCCTGCAAAAATGTTACCCGTATTCCCAATTCCTCCACCTCCACCATATCTGCTCCCAGGAGGATCAGTTCCAACAGAATAAACCAGATGGCCTACTTCTTTAAGACTGTAATTTCCACTCCCATGTGGTTGAAGATGCCCTCCAACGCATCTCATCCATGTCCCGAACCTTCGCCTTCGAGCCCCACTCCTCCAACCGCAATAAGGACAGAAATCCCTGGTCCTCACCTTCCATGCCACCAACCTCCGCATAAATCGCATCATCTGCTAACATTTCCATAATCTCCAAACGGACCCCACCACCAGGGATATATTTCCCTCTCTAGTCCTATCAGCTTTCCGCAAAGACCGTTCCCTCTGTGACTATCTGGTCAAGTCCATGCCCCCCAACAACCCACCCTTCCCTCCTGGCACGGCAGGAATTGCAAAACCTGTGCCCAACCTCCCCCCTCACCTCCGTCCAAGGCCCCAAAGGAACCTACCACATCCATCAACATTTTACCTGCACTTCTACACATGTCAATTATTGTATCAATTGCTCCCGATGCAGTCTTCTCTACATTGGGGTGACTGGACACCTTCTAGCAGAATGCTTCAGAGAACATGTCCAGGATATCCGCACCAATCAACCCCACCACCCCATGGCTGAACATTTCAATTCCCCCTCCCACTCTGCCAAAGACATGCAGGTCCTGGGCCTCCTCCATCGCCACTCCCTCACCACCTGGCACCTGGAGGAAGGACACCTCATCTTCCACCTCAGGACCCTTCAATGCCACGGCATCAATGTGGACTTCACCATTTTCCTCATTTCTCCTCCCCCCACCTTACCCTAGGTTCAAACTTCCAACTCAGCACCGTCCTCATGACCTGTCCCACCTGTCAATCTTCCTTCCCACCAATCCGCTCCACCCTCCTCTTTGACCTATCACCTTTACCCCCACCTCCATTCACCTATTGTGCTCTCAGCTACCTTCTCCCCAGCCCCAACCACCCCCTTCTATTTATCTCTCCACCCTCTGAGGCTCCCAGGTTCATTCCTGATGAAGGGCTTTTTCCCGAAACGTTGTTTCTCCTGCTCCTCAGATGCTGCTTGACCTGCTGTGCTTTTCCAGCACCACTCTGATCTTGACTCTAATCTCCAGCATCTGCAGTGCCCACTTTCACTTACAGTGCAGAAAAGAACCACAAAATTAAAAAAAATGCTGGAGTTATGCACGGGCCTCCAAACAGTGGTGAGGAGCTGGGGCACAAGATACACTGGGAGACAGAACGGGTGTGTAAGACAGGCAAAGTCACAATGATCATCAAGGATTTTAATATGCAGGTGGACTGGGAAAATCAGGCAGGAAGTGGATCGTAAGAAAAGGAATTTGTGGAATGTCTACGAGATGGCTTTTTGGAGCAGCTTGTGGTGGAGACCACGAGGGACCAGGCAATACTGGAATTAGTGTTGTCCAATGAGGCAGACCTGAGAAGGGAGCTTAAGGTGAAGGAGACACTGATCATAATATAATAGAATTTACCCTGCAATTTGACAGGAGAACATAGAATCAGAGATAATGGTATTACAGCTGAATAAAGGCAACTACAGAGGTATGAGAGAGGAGCTGGGTAGAATTGATTGGGAGAGGAACCGAGCAGGAAAGACAGTGGAACAGCAATGGCAGGAGTTTCAGGGAGTAATACTGGAGACATAGTAAAAATTCATCTCTAGGATAAAGAAGCATGGTAAGGGAGGATGAGCAACCACAGCTGACTAGAAAAGTCAGGGATAGCATAAAAACAAAGAGAAAGCATATAATGTAGTGAATGGCAATGGGAAATGAGAGGATTAGGAAGGTTACAAAGACCAACAGAGGCAACTAAAAAATATAAGGAGGGAGAAGATTAAATATGAGGGTAAGCTAGCCAGTAATATAAAGGAAGGCTGTAAAAGTTTATTTCTATATATAACTGGCAAAAAAAGAGGCAAAAGGAAACATTGGATTGCTGGAAAATAACGCGAAAGAGATAGTAGTGGGGAACAGGGTAATGGCTGAGGAACTGGACAATTAGTTTATGTTTGGAAGACACAAGTAATATCCTCCAAAAAAAAGAGTGAGGGGGCAGAGCTAAGTATGACGGCCATCACCAAGGAGAAAGTGCTAGAAAAACTGAAAGGTCTGCAAGTAGCTAAATCACCTGGATCAGATGGACTACATCCTAGAGTTCTAAGGGAGATAGCTGAAGAGATAGTGGAGATGTTAGTGATGATCTTTCAGGAATCACTAGAATCAAGGAGAATCTTACAGGACTGAAAAATTGCAAACACAACACCCCTGTTTAAAAATAGAGTAAGGCAAAAGATGGAAAATTACAGACCAATTAGTCTAACCTCGGTCGTGGTTAAGAGTTTGGAGTCTATTGTAAAGACTGTGATTTCTGAATACTTGGAAGTGCATGGTAAAATAGGGCAAAGTCAGCACGGTTTCATGAAGGGGAAGTCATGCTTAACAAATCTGCTAGAATTATTTGAGGAAGTAATGAGCATGTTAGACCAAGGAGAGCCAATGGATATAATAAGAACATAAGAGCTAGGAGTAGGAGTAGTTCATCTCACCCTTTGAGCCTGCTCTGCCATTCAATAAGATTGTGGCTGATCTTTTTTGTAGTCTCAGCTCCACTTACCCGCCCTCTCATGGTATCCTACAATTCCTTTATTGTTCAAAACAATATCAATCTTAGCTTTAAAAGTGTTGACTGAAGTAACATCAACTACTTCACTTGACAGGGAATTGCATAGACTTACAACTCACCAGGGGAGGAAGTTCTTTCCCAATTCAGTCCTGCTCCCCCTAATTTTGAGGCTATGCCGTTTTGTCCTCATTTCAACTACCAGTGGAAACATCTTCTTTACTTCAATCTTACAGAATATAGAACATAGAACATTACAGCGCAGTACAGGCCTTTCGGCCCTCGATGTTGTGTCAACCTGTGAAGCCAATCTGAAGCCCACCTAACCTGCACTATTCCATTTTCACCCATTCGTCTATCCAATGATCATTTAAATGTCCTTAAAGTTGGTGAGTCTACTACTGTTGCAGGCAATGTAGTCCATACACCTACTACTCTCTGAGGAAAGAACCTACCTCTGACATCTGTCCTATAACTATCACCCTTCAATTTAAAGTTATGCTACCTCATGCTAACCATCACCATCTGAGGAAATCTATTCCCTTCATAATTTTATATGTTTCTCTAAGATCCCCCCCATTCTTCTAAATTCCAATGAATATAATCCCAGCCAATTCAGTCTCTCCTCAGAAGCCAACCCCCTCAACTCTGGAATCAACCTAGTGAACGTCCTCTGCACCCTCTTCAGTGCCAGGACATCCTTTCTCAAGAAAGGAGATGAAAACTGTACACAGTGTTCCAGGCGTGCCCTCATTAGCAACCTGTACAGCTGCAACATAACCTCCCCTGCTTTTAAACTCAATCCCTGTAGCAATGAAGAACAAAATTCCATTTGCCTTCCTATTTACTTGTTTTACGTGCAGACCAATCTTCTGTGATTCATGCATACGGACACCCAGGTCCCTCTGCATAGCAGCATGCTGCAACTTTTTACCATACAAGTAATAATCCTTTTTATTGTTACTCCTACCAAAATGGATGACTTCACATTTATTGGCATTGTATTCCATCTGCCAGAGCTTTGCCCACTCACTCAATGTATCTGTGTTCCTCTGCAAAGTTTCACAATCTTTTGCACAATTTGCTCTGCAACTCATCTTAGTATCATCTGCAAACTTTTGGCACTCTGCACGTGGTCCCCAACTTCAAATCATCTATATAAATTGTGAATAATTGCAGTCCCAACATTGGTCCCTGAGACTTGCCACTAGTTACTGATTGCCAACCAGAATAGTCCTCATTTATCCCCTCTTTGCTTCCTATTAATTAATCAATCCTCCATTAGGGCTAATACTTTACCCATAATGCCATGCATCCTTATCTTATACAACAGTCTCTTGTGCATCATCTTGTAAAAGTCCTTTTGGAAGTCTAGGTACACCACATCTACTGGTACCTGTTGTCCACCTTTCTCGAAATGTCTTCATAGAATTCCAAAAGAATAGAGAAGCATGACCTGTCCTTCATGAACCCATACTGCGCCTTTTCAACGGAATAATTTCTATCTAAATGCCTTGTTATTTCTTTCTTGATCATTGACTCAAGCACATTCCCCAAGACAGGAGTTAAGCTAACCGGTCTATAAATCCCCATCCTTTGTCTACCTCCCCTTTAAAACAGCGACATCACATTTGCTGTTTTCCAATCTGTTGGAACTGCCCCAGAGTCCAGCGAATTTTGGAAAATTACCACAAGTGCACCTGACCTACCTTTGTCTATTTGTCATTTACTGGCATGTTATTAATATCTTTCACTGTGAAGACTGACCCAAAATACTTATTCAATGCCTTGGCCATTTTATCATATCCCATAACAAAATGCCCCTTCTCATCCTCTAAAGGACCAACGTTTACTTTAGCCACTCTTTTTCATTCCATATATTTATAGAAACTTTTACTATCCGTCTTTATATTCTGTCAAAATTTGGTGGTGCCAGTGTTCAACCACCTATTATGAAGAGGCAGCACCTTGAAAGCTAATATTTCCGAATAAACCTGTTGGACTATAATCTCGTGTTGTGTGATTTTTAACTTTATATTCTGTGTCAAGCTTCTCTCATGTTCTATCTCAATTTGCTTTATAGCTCTTTTTGTGGGCTTCTGTTGATCTTTAAAGATTTTCCAATCTTCTAGTTTCCCGGTGATCTTGGCCACTTTGTATAGCTTCTCTTTCAATTTGATAGCCTCTCTATATTCTTAGACACCCATAGCAAATTACCCCTTTTCTTACAGTCCTTCCTTTTCATTGGAATACACTTTTGCTGAGCACTTTGAAAAATTGCTTTGAAAATCCTCCACTGCTCGTCAATTGTCCCACCATAAATTATTTTTTTCCAGTCTACTTTATCCAAATCCTCCCTCATCCTATTGTAGTCTCCCTTGTTTAAGAAAAGAACCCTGTTATTGGATTTTATCTTCACACTCTCCATCTTTATTCTAAGTTCAGCCATACTATGATTGTTCCTTTCGAGG
Organism: Chiloscyllium plagiosum; assembly: GCF_037043375.1. NCBI lineage: Eukaryota > Metazoa > Chordata > Chondrichthyes > Orectolobiformes > Hemiscylliidae > Chiloscyllium > Chiloscyllium plagiosum. The sequence continues at coordinate 86,495,079 of NW_028270145.1, read as the reverse complement.
GGTTCCCTAACTATGAGGTAATTATTATTCCTGTCTCATTACACAGGACCAGATCTAGGATAGCTTACTCCCTCATTGGTTCCATTACATACTGTTCAACAAAACTAATGCAGATACACTCAACAAATTCTTCCTCAAGACTACCCTGACTGGTTCAACCAACTGACATGTAGATTAAAATTCCCCATGATAATTGCCATACCATTTTTACAGGCATGAATTATTTATTTGTTTATTGCCCACCCTAATGTGATGTTGTTATTTGATGGCTTAGAGACTGCCTATCAGTGATATTTTCTTCTTAGAATTTCTAATTTCCACCCAAATTGATTCAAACTTATTCTCCATAGAACTTATCATACCTCAGCACAGCTCTGATGTTGTCCTTGAATATCGGAGCTACACCACCTCCCTTACCTTCCTATCTGTCCTTCCAAATAGATTTGATTCCCTACAGTATGGAAACAGGTCCTTCGGCCTTACAAGTCCACACCGACCATCAGAAAGGTAACCCAGCCAAACCCATTCCCTTATCCTATATTTACTCCTAGCTTACGCACCTATCACTCTGGGCAATTTAGCATGGCCAATTCATCTGACCTGCACATCTTTGGATTGTGGGAGGAAACCAGAGCAAACGCACAAAGAACGGGTAGAGTGTGCAAACTCCACGCAGACAGACACCTGAGGCAGGAATCGAACCCAGGTCCCTGGCTCTGTGAGGCAGCAGTGCTAACCACTGAGCCACTGTGCTGCCCAATAGTCTGATATCCCTGGATATTTATTCCCCAGTTGTGACCATCCTGTAACCATGTCTCAGTAATGACTAGTAAACATATCCATTCACGAAGATTTGTGCCGTTAACTCATCATACTTGTTATGAATGCTGCGAACATTCAGGTAAAGTGCCCTTATGCTAGTTTTCATATCCTCATAATTTCCAACATCGCTAATACTAATATCTCCTGAGTTATCCTTCCTTTTTACTTCTTTTATAGTCTGCCATGTAGATAAACCCTCCTGCACACAAGCTAACCTGCTGCTTACCTTTTTATTTGCCATCATACTTCTTGTCGTTTTCCCTTTCCCTTCCTCTCAACTCACTAGTTTAAATGTCCTAGTGATCAGCCTTATTTATCAATTTCGTTAGAGTACTGATTTCAAATCATTTGAAGTGGAGACCATCTCATTGGTACAGATCTCTCCTGTTCTAAAACTGATGCCAATGCTCCATGAAATGGTATTCCTCTCTCCTCCACCACTCCTTCAACCATATGTTTACTTCCCTAATTTTCTTATCACTAAGCCAATTTGCACATGAAGTTCAGGAAGGCTTTTGACAAGATGCCACACAGGAGGCTACTGAGTAAGATAAGGGTCCATGGTGTCAGAGGCAAGGCATGAGTAGAAGCTCTGCTGTTTGGCTGATAGCAGAGAGTGGGGATAAAAGGGTTTTTCTCAGGGTGGCAGGTGGTGATAAGTGGTGTCCCGCATGGCTCAGTGTTGGCAGCACAACTTTTCACTTTATACATTAATGATCTAAATAAAGGAATTGAGGGCATTCTGGCTAAGTTTGCAGATGATAGGAAGAAAAGTAGAGGGAGAAGGAGCATTGAGGAGGCGGGGAGGCTACAGAAGGATTTGGACAGGTGAGGAGAGTGGACAAAGAAATGGCAGATGGAGTACAATGTAGGAAAGTGTGAGATCATTTACCTTGGTTGGAAGAATAGAGGCATGCACTACTTTCTAAATGGGGAGAAAATTCTGAAGTCTGAAGTGCAAAGAGACTTGAGAGTTCTAGTCCAAGAACCTCTCAAGGTAAACTTGCAGCTTGCGTCAGTAGTTAGGAAGGCAAATGCAATGTTGGCATTTATTTTGAGAGGACTTGAATATAAAGGCAGGGATGTATTTCAGACCACATTTGGAGTATTGTGTGCAGTTTTGGGCATCATATCTCAGGAAGGATGTATTGGCCCTGGAGTAGATTCAGAGGAGGTTCATGCGAATGGAACCAGGAATGAAAAACTTAACGTATGAGGAACATTTGAGACTCTGGGTCCATAATCAATGGCATCTAGAAGAATGAGGGGGAATCTAATTGAATCTTACAGAATACTGAATGTCCTGGACAGAGTGGATGGTTGAGAAGATGTTTCCATTGGTAGGAGAAACTAGGACCCAAGGGCACAGCCTTAGAATAAAGGGAAGACCTTATATAACAGAGATAAGGAGAAACTCCTTCAGCCAGAGAGTGACGAATCTGTGGAATTCACTGCTGCAGAAGGCTGTGGAGACCAAATCATTTAATACATTTAAGACTGAGATAGATAGATTCTTGATGTCAGGGGATCAAGGGTTACAGGAAGAAAGAAGGATAATGGGGTTGAAAAACTTATCAGTCAGGATTGAATGGTGGAGCAAACTCAAATTGGCTAAATGGCCTAATTTCTGCTTCTATGTCTTAAGGCCATAGAAGACCTTATTAACCACCATCTTACCTGTATCTTTCTTTGCAGGTGTTGTTTGAGTGCACTCTTTAATTCCTAAATTAAAAACAGACTTGAGGTTGCTTTCAATTGTCCTGGGTAAAGAGTTGTTGTATAAACTGTTTTGAGGTTTTCAAGAAATTGAATATTGTAAAACTAAACTACGACTGCTCTCAACTTATCAAAGATCTATGATATCAAAAAGTATTTGTCAGTCAGAGTAAAGTCCTTCAAAGGCAATCCAGATAATCTTGCAAAGCTGCTTCACACCCAATTTGCCATCTGCAAGTAATAGTACGATAACACAGAAAATCTATTGAAGTAGATACCTATTCATGTTAACAATGCATTAGTTTCATGTATTTTCTCAAGATTAGTGTGGATGGGGTGTTTACGTAGAATCAGTTGTATGTTGTTATTTAGTTTAAATGGTTCAACAGATTTAATAAATATCTGCAAAAGACAGACTATGTCATATTTCATTTTGGGTTATCATGTAAAGGATATTTGACATAAATTATCATATTAAGCCATAAGTCATACATGGATATTATGTTCAGAGTATCTATTTTCCAGAATAAAGTACTGTTAATTTTGTCCTTAATTATTAGTGATTTACTAATCATTTGCATTCTGAAAGTTGATGCAATCCCTAGCTAGCTGACAGAAACTGTGCGGGCGGACAGTTGAAACGCCTATGCTTCCCTTTCCCTGATTTTGCTACTTTCCTAGCATTAGTCAAATTGCTGCATGAGTTTTTTGCTCTATCATGAAGATTTCTTTCTCCAAAAATAGATAGCAATCTGATTTTCCATACCCTTGTTCTGTCTGTGATCATATCTGTAGAATGCAGAACTCAGGCCAACACTTGTGATTGTCCTTTTCTGTGCTGGGAGTATTTGAGATCATTACCTAGGTTAAATTAGGTATATGAATTGAGTCATAGAGTCATGGAGATGTACAGCATGGAAACAGTCTCTTCGGTCCAACCTGTCCAAACCGACCAGATATCCCTACCCAAACTAGTCCCACCTGCCAGCACCTGGTCCATATCTCTCCAAACCCTTCCTATTCATCTCACCATCCAAATGCCTCTTAAATGTTGCAATTGTACCAGCCTCCACCACATCCTCTGGCAACTCATTCCATACCCGTACCACCTTCTGCGTGAAAAAGTTGCCCCTTAGGTCTCTTTTATATCTTTCCCCTCTCACCCTAAACCTATGCCCTCTAGTTCTGGACTCCCTGACCCCAGGGAAAATACTTTGTCTTTTTATCCTATCCATGCTCCTCATGATTTTGTAAACCTCTATAAGGTCACCCCTCAGCCTCCCCTAATTTTCAGTTCATATTGATTGAATATGTTATTAAGGTAAAGACCTCACCTGTTAAAAATAAAGACACCACTGAATATTTAATGAATTACATTCTACCTAGATTTCTACTCTGACTTATATCTGTTGATTGTCCAGGTATTTATGGTTAAGTTTACAATCTTAAAAAACAAGTGACTGTCATTACTTTTAATCAAAAGGCCTGATTTTGATTTCATAGTGTATGTTTAATTTTAGTGAGGAAGTGACTTTGAGTTTCTGTCCATCTCTGCACAGCTTAGTTATCTTGAGGCTATAATTAGGAACATTGGGCAGAGTTTCTACTTATCATTTGGACTAAAATGGACCTTCAGCTGACACCTTACTAATTGATCTTGAGCTGTAACCGTTCCTAATTGGTAATAACATTTCCTGCAGAATCTTGTTTGAAATTTGAAACAGTCAGGTATGATTCAAAATTGAGCCAAACTTCATAAATCATATCACAGCTCAAAATAGATTTTTTTAAACAATTTGAACTCAGATGAAATAATGTCAAAAATCTCATTATGTATGAATGATTTCAAGTGAAAATAATTCCATTTAGCAATTGTAATATTGCAATTATTTGTAACTTTAATAAAAAGACTCACAACCATATAATATACCTGTGTTTATTTATCAGAATGGTTCTAGACTTTTCAAAGGTTACAGCAAAATGAATAATGGGTGGATGGCTATGTGCATTGTTGGTACCCAGTCTTATTACAAGTTGAAGTCTTAAAAACACAGAAATTGTTCTCTACCAACAGGAAGTCCTTTATTGGGATCTAGTGTAGTCTAGGTATCGAACTCTTAGCAGGATATAATGGACTTGGAGAGAGTGCAGCATAGATTCACCAGAAAGATACCTAACATGGAACTTTATTGGATCCTGAACAAGGTGGTCTAAGGAAAGAAATGCAGAGGGCTCTGGTGAGCCCTTTCTTGACATCAAAAGGAACTCACTGTATTTTCAAACACAATTTCTGGTATCCGAGATTCTCACTAAGGAGCAGCAAGATGCCTATTCATGGGGCTGATTACATGTTTTTTGTTTCCATTCCAGGCAATTATTAGACTTCAGTGATAAATACAGAGCTTGTTGTTTGCTGCAACCCATCAGGTAGACTGTGCACACCATAAATATCTTAACAAGCCTGTGAACCTGCTGATGGCACGATGGCACTGCTGCCTCACAGCGCCAGAGACCCGGGTTCAATTCCTGCCTCAGGCGACTGACTGTGTGGAGTTTGTACATTCTCCCCGTGTCTGCGTGTGTTTCCTCCAAGTGCTCCGGTTTCCTCCCACAGTCCAAAAATGTGCAGGTTAGGTGAATTGGCCATGCTAAATTGCCCATAGTGTTAGGTGAAGGGATAAATATAGGGGAATGAGTCTGGATGGGTTGCGCTTTGGCGGGTCGGTGTGGACTTGTTGGGCCGAAGGGCCTGTTTCCACACTGTAAGTAATCTAATCTAATCAAAAGCGACACTGCTCCAACATAACATACCAATTATAATGCACAACAGTTGATGGCTGAAGTGCACAGATAAGGTGCTGGGGTCTAGAAATATTCAGACTCGTTGCCTGAGTAGCGATCACCTTCCAAGTTTTCATAGCCTGCATACGTTGCAGGAGATTCTCACTCTGTACCATGAAGCATAAAGGATGACTTGGCTCTGTACCTTCAGACTTGCAGTTGTACCTAGACAGACATTCATCTTTACAGCTGATGACGAAAAATGAACGTATGTTTACAAACGAGAGAATGTATTTACAATGGAAAAGTCACCCTTGCCACTTCGTGACTTCAGAAAATCAATTTGTTCCATTCCCGCAAACTGTACCTCAATCAAGTCCAAAGGTCTGTAGCTGGGGTGGAATGAACGTATCTTACAAAGGGGTCAGTTGGCCTTTGAATTTTGCTCCAGCAACCATGGAGGCAGGTGTACTCTCCTCAGCATGAACTCCCAGAGACAGGTGTACTCTCCTCAGCATGAACTCCCAGAGACAGGTGTACTCTCCTCAGCATGAACTCCCAGAGGCAGGTGTACTCTCTTCAGTGTGAACTCCCAGAGGCAGGTGTACTCTCTTCAGCATGAACTCCCAGAGGCAGGTGTACTCTCCTCAGCATGAACTCCCAGAGGCCGGTGTACTCTCCTCAGCGTGCACTCCCAGAGACAGGTGTACTCTCCTCACTGTGAACTCCCAAAGACAGGTGTACCCTCCTCAGTGTGAACTCCCAGAGACAGGTGTACTCTCCTCAGTGTGAACTTCCAGAGGCAGATGTAGTCTCCTCAGTGTGAACTCCCAGAGACAGGTGTACTCTCCTCAGTGTGAACTTCCAGAGACAGATGTACTCTCCTCAGTTTGAACTCCCAGAAACAGGTGTACTCTCCTCAGTGTGAACTCCCAGAGACAGATGTACTCTCCTCAGTTTGAACTCCCAGAGATAGGTGTACTCTCCTCAGCGTGAACTCCCAGAGACAGGTGTACTCTCCTCAGTATGAACTCCCAGAGACAGGTGTACTCTCCTCAGTGTGAACTCCCAAAGACAGGTGTCCCCTCCTCAGTGTGAACTCCCAGAGACAGGTGTACTCACCTCAGTGTGAACTTCCAGAGGCAGATGTAGTCTCCTCAGTGTGAACTCCCAGAGACAGATGTACTCTCCTCAGTATGAACTCCCAGAGACATGTGTACTCTCCTCAGTGTGAACTCCCAGAGACAGGTATACTCTCCTCAGCTTGAACTCCCAGAGATAGGTGTACTCTCCTCAGCGTGAGCTCCCAGAGACAGGTGTACTCTCCTCAGTGTGAACTCGCAGAGACAGGTGTACTCTCCTCAGTGTGAACTCGCAGAGACAGGTGTACTCTCCTCAGCGTGACCTCCCAGAGACAGGTGTACTCTCCTCAGCGTGAACTCCTAGAGACAGGTATACTCTCCTCAGCTTGAACTCCCAGAGATAGGTGTACTCTCCTCAGCGTGAGCTCCCAGAGACAGGTGTACTCTCCTCAGTGTGAACTCGCAGAGACAGGTGTACTCTCCTCAGTGTGAACTCCCAGAGACAGGTGTACTCTCCTTAGCGTGACCTCCCAGAGACAGGTGTACTCTCCTCAGCGTGAACTCCTAGAGACAGGTGTACTCTCCTCAGTGTGAACTCCCAGAAATAGGTGTACTCTCCTCAGCGTGAACTCCTAGAGACAATGTGCTCGGGGAGGGAGTTGGTGTGAATAGCTATTAACTGGGACTGTGAGGAAGTGTCCTCTCATAGCATTCCAGATGTGGGTGGGTCCTCCCACCTTCAAACTGCCTGTCATGCTCACCGTAATCAGAGGTCACACAACACCAGGTTATAGTCCAACATTTGAAATCACAAGCTTTTGTACTGTAGCCCCATCGTCTACAAGCTTATGATGTCAAAAAAACCTGTTGGACTATAATCTGGTGTTGTATGACTTCTGACTGTATTGACACCAGTCCAATACTATCACCTCCACATCATGTCCCTCAACTTAGTGGAAGTTCAAGCCAAGGAGAGTACACATGACTCAGGGCCTTCTTGCCATGAATGCCTGGAGTTGCTGGAGCAAAGCTCCAAGGCCCAATTGTGAGGAAGGATCACCTGGCATGATGTCAGATTTCCTTGACACCCTGTCACCTTGCTGTTGGCATTAAGTACCTGTGGCTGGGGCAATGGAGTGTAGGTTCACGTGTTGATCCAGCAAACTTTGAGTGCTGAACCTGGCTCTCCATTATAAATATCAACCTGTCCATGCAGACAACCATTGTCAGAGACAGCATGCAAACAATGTTAGTACAGCTCTGCAACTTCTTTGTCAGTTTGCCCAGTGGGTGAGAGTAACTGAGGGAAGGTGTTGCATGTGAGTGCTGTAGAGCACAAACTTGCCTGCTGTTCCTGTGTGGTCTTGTACATTTCTATGAAGAAATTAATTGGCAACATGATGGCATCCTTTTTTGCCTGTGGCTGAATAGTCTCCAGCAGGCCTCCAACTGCTAATGGACTGAGGTGGATACATTTTCCTCAGAATAAACAGTTCACCCCAGCTCCGAAGTCTAATCTTACTAACGTACCCAATGAGTAACGTACCCAAGCTGGTGGAGAGTTCAGGAGGCAGACTTATTGGTGTCTTCTCTGAAGGATCTGTGTCAGATTCTCGGGGTGGACAAGAAGATGTGCTGTGGAGCTACCCTCTTGGCTGCTGAGACCATGTAGGTGCCACCTAGAGAAGGCAGTAGAGAAATTGCATTGAGAACAAGGGATAGGAGTTTTGCACATGAATATGTTCCCAGTGGTGGCAGTGGAAGAGTAGCATAACAATAGACCAACTCTTGTTAATTGGTTACCAGAACTTGGATGTTTTGTCATTGCTATAAGGTTGGTCCTGGACCTCTCTGGAGCAAGGCCAGGATCCTCTCCATGGAGGGGATGGAGATGAATGTTGGGTCCCCAGCAGGAGTCTTGGTTCTGTCAACCTTATTGTGGGCAATTTATTAATTGAATGAGACAACCGAGTGAGATGAATATGTTTGGCACAGCTGTCAATGCTGGAGTAAGTTGGGAAAGGTGATGAGATTCCTAACTAAGTGAGTAGGTAGTGCAGAGAGCATACAGGTTTAGTAGTCTGCAGGTCTGTGGTGGGTGAAAATGATTGAGGGAAGATGTCACATGTATTGAGAGTGATTTTCTTGTTATAATCCACTTGGGAACATGTGCTAATTTTCGAGCCACTCTACCCACAGGGTCACCATATGAGGAATGTTTTATTTAAAGTACTCAAGTCCCTTATTTACCTGTCTGGTGGATTCAGGTTAACAGAAGACAAAGCCTCTGTACTCTGGAAGAACATTCTGTCAAATGAGTAAATTCCAACCACAGGCAAATAAATATGAACTGCCATTGTGCTATTATTGACTGGTGATCGATTTTATTTTAGTCTGGTATTGGGACCTAGTCTGTCCTGCAGCTCAAGGTCATTCAGTCTAGGGATTGCAGGTAAGTCAGTTGAGGGCAATGGGAACATCAGTCACGATCTGACCATACTCAGCTTGACTGTCCTGAAATCAGTTGGTGGGCCACAGTCAAGTCGAGGAATTGGGCATTGTATGTCAAGGAGAGTGATGCTGTGTTGGACAAAGTGGTAAACTGAAGTGTGGGGGTTGGAGCCATTGTGCTACGATGCAGAGGGGATAATGACTGTAAAGGACGGACAAACCATGTACATGTGTGGGATGTGCTTACCAGATTGTGCTCCTGAGTCTAATCTCGACAGATATCCTACCAAGGTGAAAGTCTGATTTGATGCCTGAATAACAAAACAAAGGACACTAATTGCAATCGAGGACAAAACTTGAGCAGTTTTATAACATGTTCACAGTGGTGGTAATAGGAGAACAGCAGTACACAGCACAGTGAAGTAAAATTAATGGCCCAGATATTTGATTTGGCATGATTTACTATTGTCACATGTACTGAGGTACAATGAAATGTTTTGTTTTGAGTAAATGATAGCATACAAACTGCATGGGGTAATAAAACAGAGTGAATAATATAATGCTACAGCTGCAAAAAAGGTGCACAAACAGCGAGATCAACATTAAATTTAAAATTTGAAGAGTCCATTCAGAAGTCTACTAAAAGCAGGAAAGAAGCTGTTCTTGAATCTGTTGGTTCGTGCATTTAAGCTTTTGTATCTTCTGCCTGATGGAAGAGATTGGAAGAGACTATACCTGCGTTGGAAGGGTCTTTGATTAAGTTGACTGCCTTTCCGAGGCAGCGAGAAGTTTAGATGGAGTCAATAACAGAATGTTGGCTTGTGTGATAGACTGAGCTGTGCTTATAACTCTCAGAGAAAGTGAGGACTGCCGATGCTGGAGGTGAGAGTCGCGAGCGTGGTGCTAGAAAGGCACAGCTGGTCAGGCAGCATCCAAGGAACAGAAGAATAACATTTTGGGCATAAGCTGTTCATCAGGAATAAGCCCTTTCCCGGCACCCCATTCTTGACTGTGTTTGTAACTCTCTCTAGTTTTTTATGGTGCTGGGCAGAGCAGTTGCCATGCCAAGCCGTGATGCATTGAAGGACAATGCTTTCTACAGAGAACATAGATCATTACAGCACAATACAGGCCCTTCAGACTTCGATGTTGCACAGACCTGAGAAAACAATCTGAAGCCCATCTAACCTACACTATTCCATTCTTATCCATATGTATGTCCAATGACCATTTAATGCCCGTAAACTTACGAGTCTGTAACTGTTGCGAGCAGTGTGTTCCACACACTGACTACTCTGAGTAAAGAAACTACTTCTGACATCTGTCCTATATCTATTACCCCTCAAGATGAAGCTATGCCCCCTCATGCTGGCCATCATTATCCGAGGAAAATGGCTCTCACTGTCCACCAGATCTAACCCTCTGATTATCTTAAATGGCTCAATTAAGTCACTCTCAACCTTCTTCTCTCTAACAAAAATAGCCTCAAGTCCCTCAACCTGTCTTTTAAGACCTTCCCTCCATACCAGACAACATCCTGGTAAATCTCCTCTGAACCCTTTTCAAAGCTTTCACACTCTTCGTATAATGAGGTGACCAGAACTGTACACAATACTCCAAGTGCGGCTGCATCAGCTGCAGCATGACCTCATGGTTCCAAAACTCGATCCCTCTACTAATAAAAATGAACACACAATATGCCTTCTTAACAGTGGTGTGCCGCAGGGATCTGTTTTGGGTCCACTGCTGTTTGTCATTTTTATTAATAACCTGGAGGAGTACATAGAAAGATGGGTTAGTAAATTTGCAGACAATGCCAAAGTTGGTACAGTTGTGGAGTCCAGCTTTCATTTCTGGAACTCATTGCTAACAATGATTGCTGAGCATAATAATGTAGTGGCTTGCAGTGTTAATTTGAAGTACATTCTAAGTTTAAACATGGCATCCACAGTGTAAATACCAATAAGTCCTGACAGCAGTGTGCACCTCTGCCTGTGCTACAACAGGACTGAATAAGAAATGCTCCAGGGAGCACAGATGCATAAATAATGAGGTGAACAGCAGAAGATTGCACAAGCAAATGGTCATGGAGGGAAATTCTTTCTGATACTCCTGTAAAAAATAGCAGCCAAAATTTGGGAAAATTTAGATCCAAAAAAAGTCACCTTTCAGTAGGCAAGAAAACAATAAGGGCTGATTTAAATTGTATGGATGTAACTGCATGGAGTATCATAAACAAAATTGGGGAACTGGAAACAAAACTGCTCTGGGGGAGACAACACAATACATTGACAGAAATGTGGCTCAAGCCGGAACAGGATTGAATACTTAACATCTTCTAGTAGAAACAGGGTGAGTACAAATTCTATGATTGAGCAGTCATAGAATCTCTACAGAGTGGAAGCAGGCCATTTGACCCATCAGATCCAACTGACCCCCACCCAGGCCAAGCCCATCCCTATATCTCTGCATTTTCCCAGGGCTAATCCACCATGCCCTCACATCGCTGAATACTATTTACAAATTAGCATGGCCAATCCACATAACCTGCACATCTTTGGACTGTGGGAGGAAACTGGAGCATCGAGAAGAAACTCACACAGACACAGAGAACGTGCAAACTGCGCACAGTTGCCTCAGCAGATAAATCGAAACTGGGTCCCTGGCAGTCCTAACTACTGAGCCACTGTGCCACCTTGATCGAGGTCATTAAATGAGATGGTATTATTGCCCTTGAATGAGATGCAGTTCCTGAATTAGAATCTATACAGCTGGAGGTAAGAAGCAGGAAAGGAGTAGTGACCCTGCTGGTTATTTATAATAGACCTCCAAATAGTTGAGAGAAAGGAGAAGAGAGCATTTGTGGGCAGATGATAGAAATATAGGTTTGTGGTAGTTGGTTATTTTAATTACCCTGGAGTAAATGGTGAAATAGGTAAAGTGAGGGACATGGAAGGGGAGAAATTCCTGCTATGTTTCCAGGAGAACTTTCTGGGATAGTTCTAGTCTTACTAGGGAGGGAGTAATGCTGGCTCTGGACCTGAGAAATGAGGCAAGACAAGTGGAGAACAGAGTGTGGAAGAATTTTGCAAATAATATTGAAAATCATTATATTTAGACTGCTAAGTTAGCAAAGGATAAGAAATCAATAATTAAGATTCCATACTGGAAAAGGACAGAGTTTGAGTGTTTAAAAGTTGAACTGGAGCAGGTTTACTAGAAATGCATTCTGGTGGATAAGACAGCGGATGAGAAATGGGATAATTTCAAAGAGGAGATGAATAGGGTGCAAGGTAAGTACATTCCAATGAGAATTGAATACAAGGTATTCAAAGCTAGAGTTACCTGGATGACTAAGGATATTGGTAATAAAGAAATAAGTTGGAAAAAGAATGCACATGATACATACCAAAGTAACAAAAGCAATAGAAATCAGGAAGAGTAACTTTAATGCAGGAAAGAGGTTAAGGCTAGAATAAGGAAGGCTAAGAGGACGCATGAGGAAAGAAAAGCAAGCTGTGCTAAAACAAACAGTGAAATGTTCTTCTTTAATAGCATTATTAATATTAAAAGATTAGAGTAAGGCCTGTAAGGAACAAAAAGATTAAGCTGCTCACTGAAGCAAAGGATACGGTTGAGGAACTAAATTCGTTCTTTGCTTCTGTCTTTACCAGACTAGAAAATGGTGACAATGGCCTGGTTTGAAAACATGGGTGTGGCATAAATGAGCAATATAGTGACAGATAAAGATTAGGTGCTATAAAGGCTGTCAATACTCCACATAGTAAAATCACTAGGCCCAGATGACTTAGATTGCTGAAAGAGATAAAGGAGCAAATTGCAGAGCCTTTGACAAAAATTTTCCAGGCCTTTCTGAATACAAAATTACTCCTCGGGCCTGGAGGGTTTTAAATGTGACTCACTTGTTTAAGAAATGGTCAAAGAATAACTCAGGAAATTACAGACCTGTCAGTGTGATGACAGTAATCTGAAAACTGATGAAGGGCATAATAAGGGGTAAAACAAATATGCACTTCAAGAAAAATAAGTTGACAGTAGATAGTTAACATGCTTTTGTCAAGGATTAGTCATATCTGACAACTTTGATTAAATTCTTTGACTAGATAGTACAGGCAATGACTGAGGGTAAGGTTGTGGATGTTGTATATTTGGACTTTTAGAAGGCATTTCCTATGGTGGCAAATGGCAGATTGCTGAGTAACTTAGAAATATTTTAGAAAGATGGGTTCTTGGCAGCATGGATTAGAAATTGGCCAAATGACAGGAAACAGACCTGATAGAGGTGGCGGCACAGTGGCATACAGTTGGGAAGGAGTTGCCCTGGGAGACCTCAACATTGACTCTGAACAAATCTCATGGCTTTGAGTTAAACATGGGCAAAGAAACCTCCTGTTGATTACGACTTACCATCCTCCCTCAGTTGATGAATTCGTACTCTTCCATGTTGATCAAGGAAGCACTGAGGACAGCAAGGGCATGAAATGTACTATGAATGGGGCATTTCAATGTCTACCCCCAAGAGTGGCTTGGCAGCAATGCTACTGATCTAGCTGGTCTGGTCTTAAAGGACACAGCTGCTAGACTGGGTCTGCAGCAATTGGTGAGAGAACCACGAAAAACATACTTGACCTCATCCTTACCAATCTCCCGTCTTCACATAGAGAATAACCTCCATTGAGTTGTGTGGCATGATCAACATGCTAAATGGAACAGACTTCGAACAAATCTAGCAATCCAAGACTGGGTAACCATGAAGTGTTGTGGGCCATCAACTGTAGCAGAATTGTACTCCATCATAATTTGTAACCTCATGGCCTGGCATATCACTCACTTAACCATTACTATCAAGCCAGAAGATCAAACCTGGTTTGATGGTGTGCACAGAAGATGTGGTGTCAACCTGGTGAAACAACCAAGCAGGAATACTTGCATACTGAACAGCAGAAGCAAGAGGTGATAGGCAGAGCTAAGTAATACCACAATGAAAGGATCAAATCAAAGCTCTGCAGCCCTACCATATACAGTGGTGAATGATGCTAAATGATTAACCAATTCACTGGAAGAGGAGGCTCATCCTCAATGATGGAAGAGTCAGCAAATCAATGCAAAAATAAGGCTGAAGCTTTTGCAGTAATTTTAGGACAGAAGTGCTGAATGGATCATCCATCTGAGCCTCCTCCAATGGTCCCCAACGTTACAGATACCAATTTGATTCACTCCGTGCGATATCAAGAAATGGTTGGAGATATTGGATCTTACAAAGGCTATGCATCCTGACAACATTCCAGCGATAGTACTGAAGACTTCTGCTCCAAAACTTGCCACTCCCCTATCCAAGCTGTTCCAGTACAGTTACAGCAATGGCTTCTACTCAACAATGTAGAAAATTACCCAGGTATGTCCTGTACATAAAAAGCAGGAAAAATCCAACCCGACTAATTACCACCCCATCAGTCTACTCTTGATCATCAGTATAGTGATGGAAGGTGTAATCAACAGTGCTATCAAACAGCACCTGTTCAGTGCTGCTCAGTGACACCAAGTTTGGGTTCTGCCAGGACCACTCAGCTCCTGACCTCATTACCACCTTGGTTCAAATATAGATGGAACAGCTGAATTCCAGAGATGGGGTAGGAATGACAGTCCTTGAAAACCAGAAGTGCTAGCAAAACTAATCAACGGATATTGGGGGTGAGGGGGGAAGCAACCTCTACAGTGGTTGGAGTCATAACTGACACATAGGAAAATTGGTTGGGGTTGTTGGAGGGTCGACCATTTCACCTTCAGGACATCTCTACAGGAGTTCCTCAGGGTAACATCCTAAGCCCAGTCATCTTCAGCTGTTTTATCAATGACCTTCCCTCCATCATAAAGTCAGAAGTCGGGATGTTTGCTAATGATCGCACAATGTTTAGCATCATTTGTGGCTCCTTAGATATGGAAACAGTCCAAGTTCAAATAAAACAAGATCTGGACAATATCCAGGCATGGGCTGACAAGGGGCAAGTAACATTCATGCCATACAAATGCCAGGCTATGACTATCACCAATAAGAGAGAATCTAAGAGAGATATTCAATGGCGGTTACCATTACTGAATCTCCCACTATCAACATCCTGGGGGTTATCATTGACCAAAAATTCAACTGGACTCATCACAAACAACGTGGCTACAGGAGCAGGTCAGAGGCTAGGAATTTTGTTGCGAATAACTCATCTCCTGATTCCCCAAGGACTGTCCACTATCTACAAGGCAAAAGTCAGGTGTGTGATGGAGTATTCCCCACTTGCCAGGATGAATGCTGGACCAACAACACTCAAGCAGCTCGATACCTTCCAGGACAAAGCAGCCCGCTTGATTGGCAATCCAACCACAAGCACCCACTCCCTCCACCACCAGTGCTCAGCAGCAAAAGGGTGTACTATCTACAAGATGCACTGCACAAATTTATGAAAGATCCTCAGACAGGACCTTCCATTTAGAAGGATCAGGGCAGTAAATATATGGGGACACCATTACTTTCATGTTTCCCTCCAAGCCATTCACCATCCTGACTTGGACATATATCAGCGGTCTTTCATTGTCGCTGGGTCAAAGTCCTGGAATTCCCTCTCTAGTGGCATTGTGGGTCAACTTTCGTGGTTCAAGAAGGCAGGACACAATTACCTTCTCAAGGACAGTCTAGGGATGGGCAATAAAAACTGTCCAGCCAGTGATGCCCACATCCCACAAATGAATAAATATTTTTTAAAAAGAGGGCATGCACAGATGGGTATTTCTCATATGGAGACAAGTTGAAAGTGGTGTTTCCCAGGGATTGTAATTGGGACTTTTTCTTTGACTGATTTATATAAACAATTTGGAGATGGGTGTGGAGGGTGAAATCTCTAAATTTGCAGATGATACTGAGCTATGCAAAATAGTGAACTGTGAGAATGACACTGAGTGACTTTGGAGGGACATTGTCAAGTTGGTCGAATGGGGTTGAATTTCAATTCAAAGAATTTTGAGATAATGCATTTTGATGGAAAAAAAGATACAAAATCCAGGATACAATTCCAAAGGGGATGCAGGAGCAGAGGGACTTGGGTGTAATATGTGCACAGATCATTGAAGGTGATTCTGTGATGAAGTCTGACTTAAGGTTGAATGGTGTTCAATTGCTGAAGATCGATTAGAATGGAACCTGTAAGTGTTTTAGTGAATTTACAGTAAAACCAAGGTTTAAGCATTTTGAGATCAAGAGAATAAAAGTGAAAAGATAATATGCTAAAATGTAAGAGTCCAGTTCAGACTCTTGTTAAGTTTATGTTTGTTACAATCAACCAGGAATAAACATTTGAGCTCCTGTAGATTGTGCAGAATAGATCCATTGAATTGATTGCATAAAAGATATAAAACAGATGGAGATGCTTCAATCCATTGTGCCTCTGTCATCTCTTGGCAGAGTGTACAATGACTTCCACAAACTGGCACTTGCCCAATAATCCTGCAAATCATTTCCTTTCAAATATTGAGCCAAGTAATTTTAAAAATGTAATTGTTGAATCTGTTTTTAACAGCTTTTCAGGCAGTGCATTCCAGATATCAACTACTCCGTATTTTTTTTCGGAAGAAGTCTTTCATTCAGCCTTTGGTTTCTTTACCAATCATTACAAAGCTGTGCACTTCACCTCGGCGAATGGGAGGACTGCTGCCAACTCTTTTGCCACTGGAAACAGTTCATCAAAACCACTCATGATTTTGAAAACTATGAATCTTTTTTAATGTCCTATGTCATGAAGAAAGTAAACCCTGTTTCTCCAATTTCCCAACTTAATTGAAAAACTTCCATTCCTCTTTTCGTCCATTTTCTGTCTTTTCGCCATTTGCTCTCACTGTTCCTTAAAAATTATTGATTTTAATTTTGCTAAAATTTCAATTGTTGATAGGTTATTTAATTCCTTGTAGAAGTCATGCAATAGCAACTGCAATAACCCTATCAATGTTTTCCATCACTTAATCAGAACATTCAACCAATTCAGTCAACAAAATGTGTCCATTAATGTCCGTTCATTCAAGCATACTTTTCCAAATATTCTTTAAATTGGCCTGGATTAGTTCTCCAAATAGATTCCCACCACAGGCATGAATCTGAAAAAACACAGAATATGCTGGATAAACTCAATGGGTTTGCCAGCATCTTTGGAGAAAGAAGCAGAGTTAATGTTTCAGTTTCAATATGAATCAAACATTAAAAAGGAAAGCAAGCTATAAATGAACGGAAACATGCATTCATTCCTTTCACTTGTGTTTTTATTTTTAAATAAAACAAGGTGCATTGGCCATCTTATAATTTATTTGCAAGAAATGATTCCTTTTCCGATGTGCTCGATACAAAGGTTCAGCTGTCTGATGAATCTGAATGCATAAGCTGGATTTATTGACTGCAAATAAAGAAGGGCCAAAGGTCACATTATTAGATTTTAAATGTCACTGGATCCTTAGAAAACAGCAATGAAATTCTAAATGTACAAAACTCATAAGAGAGTAGTAAATTAGCATCCGTTCCTGATACAGAAGGACAGCAGTTATTATTCATTAAAATTGCAATATACATGCCTGCAGCACAGCAGCATAATGTCTATAATATGATGATTTTCGAATAAATTTGATATTGTTCTGATACTTCTCCATTGCTATCACTGTTTTATGAAACTTCGGTGTAAGTGAGAATAGACACAATCATCTTGTTAAATCATCCACTTTTACTATCAGTTCTGAAAGTGGAATGACCTTGTTTTAGTATGGCTGTGTATATATTTTGCAAGTTGATGAGATAACATTGTTGAATTGAATTAAACACTTGAAGAGGAACATACTTATTCTCAGTTAAGAATTGTAATACAGGCTCCAGTAGAATACCTGCTGAATGAGAATGTTAAACTCATTTCAATGATCTCCTCACTTATGTTAACACTCACTGGAATGAGAATTTATACAAAAACAATAAATACCAAGAAACTCACCACAGGACTGTTTGGTTGCCATGGAAACAAGGGAGACACAAGTCAGGAGGACTCTAATGCCTTGAATAGTTAGGATGTCACTGTGTGGAGGTAGCTATTGATCATTGTTCAGACTCTCAGATTTGTTACAACACAGAAGGAGGCCATTTGGGCCATCATATCAATGCGAGCTCTCTAACTGAGCATCTAACTTAATTTCATTTTCTTGTCCATTCTGCACAGCCCTGCACATGCTTCCTTTTCAATTAACTATCTCTTTTGAATGGCGCAATTGGATTTGCATCAAACGTACTCGCAGGTCCAGTGCATTCCAGACCTTAAGTGATCATACAAATAGATAGGGTGGTGAAGAAGGTATATGGCATGCTTACTTTTGTTGGTTGCGGAATTGTGTACAGAAGAGTCAGGATGCCATGTTGCAGCTTTATAAAACTTTGGTTAGCTCCACTTAGAGTACTGCATTTCTTTCAGGAAGGATTTGGACAGGATGCTGAAGAGGCTTACCAGGATGCTACCTGAATTAGAGGGTATGAACTATAAAGGAGAGGCTAGAAAAACTCCCGTTGTTATCTCTGGAGCAGCAAAGGCTGAGGGGAGACTTGATCGAAGTCTATTAAATTATGTGATGCACAGATAGGATTGATGGTCAGAATTTTTTTCACAGAGTTGAAATGCCTAAAACTAGGGAGCATGCATGTAAGGTGAGAGGGGGCAAGTTCAAAAGAGATGTGAGGAACAAGACTATTACACAGTGAGTGCTAGGAGTGTGGAACACGCTGCCAGAGTTGGTGGTGGAGGCAGATACGATAGGGGTGTTTAAGGGAATTTTAAATAAGCTCATGAATATGCTAGGAATGAGGGATATTGGCCAAGGACAGGCAAAAGGAATTAGTTTAGTTTAGTGTTATGTTTGGCACATTCCTGTGCAGTACAGTTCTATGATCTATGTAAGCATGCCAGAGGACATTTTTTTTCATGTCTCTGCCCTTTCTTTTACTCTTTATTTTACATTTGTACCTTCTCATTCTCAATGTTTTCATCAGAGGGAATTTTTTCACCCTGATTACTTTCATAAGTTTCAACACTTCAACCAGATCGCAGAAAATCAATCTCAGCTTCTCCAATCTATCTTCAGAACTCCAACTTCTTATCCCAAGAATAAACCTTGTGAGTCTCTTCTGAATTGTCTCTCATACCTCCACATCATTTCTGAAGTGTGAATTATTGAATTCCTACAGTGCGGAAACAGGCCCTTCGGGCCAGCCAATCTACACTAACCCTCTTAAAAGTAACCCACTGAGATCCATTGCCCCTACCCTATACTTACCCCTGACTAATGCACCTAACCTACACATCCCTGAACACTATGGGCAATTTAGCATGGCCAATCCACCTAACCTGCACATCTTTGGACTGTGGGAGGAAACCTGAGCACCCAGTCACCCAAGGCTGAAAGTGAACCCAGGTCCCTGGCACTGTGAGGTAGCAGTGCTGACCACTTAGTCACTGTGCTGCCCCAGAACAGGGATGCAATACTTCAGCTGCTTAAGTATAGGTTCAACATGACTTCCTTTCTTTTGTACTCCATGCCTCTGTTAATAAGTCAAGAGTACCTTTTGAATAACAAACTTGCTCCCGCAACTGATCCAGCCAACTTTAATGATTTGCACACACACACACACACACACCCTTAAGCTCCTACACTCCCTTCAGTATAGTACCCTTGCCTTTCCTTGTTCTTCCCACCAAGATTACATTACATTCTCTTTATCAATCTTCATCTGCCACTGATCCACCCACTGTTGTCTATGTCCTTCTGAAGTTCTATGCCATCCATCTCACAAATTTACAATGCTTGCAACCATTGTTTCATTGCATCATGTTTCATTGCTGCTTCTCAAATAGTTTCTAGAGCTGTTTTATATTTTATGTGTGCTATTGGATTAGACACGATGCTAGATCTACAGCTTTTCAGTCTTGTTTTCGTTTCACTCTAAAATGTTTATAAACGTTTGATTCAAATGTCTCACACCATTAGCCTTCAAAATTCTAGTTATAGCTCCCAAAACATCAAAAGCAAGTAAAATAAAACAAGTGAAAGGTTGGGCGACAGTTTGGCTAAACATGTGTGCACATAAACATATAGTGATGCATGCAGATAATCATCCAAACACTTAATAACACACATACACAGACACATATTTCTAAATTGGTCTACTTCTGAAATAGAATAAAACAAAAAGAAAAAATAGAAAATGACTGAACTTGCAATTATATAGCATTCTTCACAATACCATGATGCCCCTGTTGGATGAATGGGGCATTTTGCAAGTAAGGATAGTAATAAAGTAACAACACTAGAAGATGTCAAAAACAATTACATTTTCTATGAATTAAATTTAAAAATGATTAAATTGTATGGAAGAAATAAACTGCTAATATTGTTTAGTATAAGCTGCCTAGTGAAGAAGTCATATCAGACTCAAAATGGGTCTCTGTCTCCACAGATGCTGCCAAATCTGCTTAATGTCTCCAGAACTTTTTGTTTTGATTTCAGATCCCCAGCATCTGTAGTGTTTACTTAATACACTGCCTACTTTTGTAAAGGAAAGCCCAATGTTTGGGAATATGCTAAAGCCTGGAGGCTCCATTACTTAAAATTGCTTTTTTTCTCTGCGTTCTCCAGCTTGAGTTTTTTGCTGCAACTTGTTGTGCTTTTAGTGATCCTTTTGAGATTTTTGAAGGCAACAGTATACAGTATTATCTGAGCCATGACAATTAACAATTGAGACAGAGTGGGAATCATTGAATTGATCTCTGAAAGAGCAAACACAAGCTCAATGGGTTGAATGGTCTCCTGCAATGCATTAATCTATGATTTTATAAGGATATACTGAATTAATTAGTTTTAAAATGCATCCATTGTTGTACTGTAGGAAACATAACCAGCAATTTGCATGCAATTATCACCAAACAACAATGTGATAATGATAAGAAAATCTGCTTTTAGTGGTATTTATTGACAAATAAATATTGGCCACAACACTGAAAAGAATTCATTTGCTCTTTTTAGCATACTGCAGTGAGATTTTTCGCACGCAGCTATGTAACAACTCATCTTAAATTCAGCATTCCAACAATCATACACTGAAGAGTCAGCCCAGATTTTGTACTCAATTAAAAGAATAAATTGTGATGCTTGACCTGCTCTTTTCAACTGTTTTCAATAACTGAATTTGGAAAAATTGTGAAAATTGGTTAAATTTTCAAATGATACCAAGTCTGGAAGTGCAGTGAAATCAAATAAGGCAGTTCAGAAAATACCAAAGAGATTAAGCAATATATAAGGTATGCAATGGTATAGGGAATTTAATGAAGTTTTAATTTAATGTTGAAAACTAATCAAAATATCATACTGGTAGAATGATGCTGAAATATCTTACAATGGAATTACAATACATCAAGATACTTTGGTAGAATTAACCATAGCTTAGGAGTAATTTTGAATGTGGCCAGTGGTGTAAAATGGGTACAATGTATCAATCAGTCATTATACATCATCCCAACTTTGATCTCGACTATAATTAATAAACATGTCTCATAGTTGAAGGACCTCTTAATGTATCAAAAAAGGTACTGGAGGAACAAGATTCCTTTTTCAGAACAATATATCTATTATTTCTAATTCTCCATCTGATTGAATGACTTGTTAGTTTTTTTCCTTGTATCTTTCATGGGTACTCTTGGGCAGCAAATCTTGCTGCTCACTTCAGAACAAAGCAGAACTTTCATTATCATTACTTTAAATGATGTAGCGTGGTTGGCACATCTTTGTCAAAATAAATCAATAATCATCCTCTAATATTATTGCTTGATCTGAAAGTAATTGTGATCATGATTGTTCATCCAATAAAAGACTGGACAAATCAACAGCACATCAGTAAAATAATCTACTATCCAAGATTTCAAATTGAGTTTTGATTTGAAAGTAATCAGCTTTTTTTTGTATATTGAGTACAGATAAACACATTGTTGCATTAATCATTTGTCGCATCCAACGTTTATTTTCTTTGAGACTTCCAACAGGTGGCACTCTGATGCTATTTATTTCCTAAATATATCATTTTGTACAAGGTGACTGGGCCAAATCTTATGACCTCCCGGTCTTCAAAGACTGGATGACAAATTGAAGACCTTTGCCAGAACCCAGCAGAATTCCAGATGTGCAAACCGATGTGGGAATTTGGTCTCCCAATAGGCAATAACCTTGTTATCCCAGACCTTTAAAAATGTTTGTAATGCCGAACTAGAGTTGGAGGCTTTGGTCATTCCTATGGTAATTATCTGAATACTTATCCATAAATATCTGACAGATTAAAACCTACTTAAATACATGAGTAACTCAACTATTAACACCATATCACACCTCTTGACCAACCCTTAACTAAACTAAAAACTGACTATCCAACTATATACCATCAGACCTAATTCCTCAACCGTCCCTATCTAACTACTATCTCAAATCATCTGATTATCTGCCCAACCAG
Organism: Chiloscyllium plagiosum; assembly: GCF_037043375.1. Taxonomy (NCBI): domain Eukaryota; kingdom Metazoa; phylum Chordata; class Chondrichthyes; order Orectolobiformes; family Hemiscylliidae; genus Chiloscyllium; species Chiloscyllium plagiosum. The sequence continues at coordinate 86,472,651 of NW_028270145.1, read as the reverse complement.
ATATGAATTCTCCCTCAGAGTGACTATGTTCAGATCTGATCCAACTGCCCCTCTCTACTTAACTGTCAAACGTTGGTTGATGCATCTCTGTGCTTGAGCTGATTGAGCCCCTATGAAATGTCCTCCCGCAATTCCACTTAATAACTTCCTTACCAAACATGAATAGTGCACCCTGACCACAGGGTGGTCTCTTTCTCTTAACTATGCATTCAACCAAATTTAAAAGAATGATGTTAATAGGTGCTTATTATTAACTTCCCTTCCCACGTGGATGACGATACCTTCCAGTGCATCTCCTCCAATTCACATACCACCGCACTTGAACCCCACTACTCCCAACACAACAAGGACCCCACCCCGGTCCTCATCTTCCATCCCAACAACCTCCGCAAACATCGCACCATCTTCCGCCACTTCCAAACGGACCCCAAAGATATATTTCCCTCCCCACCCCTATCAGTATTCTGGAAAGACCATTCCTCCTGCAACTCCCTTGTCAGGACTACACAGCCTCACCAGCCCACACCCCACTCCTGGTCCCTTTCCCTGCTACCACAGGAAGTGCAAAACCTGTGCCCACACCACTCCCTTCACCACTCCCCGGTTGCTTTCCTCTGCTGCCTGTCCCGAAGTCCACCTTGGAGAATGTTCACCCGAAGTTCCGAAGCTGAATGTCCTGGACCACTGAAGTGTTCCCAAACTGGGGAGGGAACCCTCCTGTCTGTTGATTGTTGTGCGGTGCCCATTGATCCATTGTCGTAGCCTTTGCTCGGTTTCCCCAATGTACCATGCCTCTGATCATCCTTTCCTGCAACGTATAAGATAAACAACATTGACTGAGTCACATGAGTACCTGCCATGTACAAGGTGGGAGGTGTTTCCACGCATAATAGTGGTATCTATGTCCACAATCTGACACGTCTTACAGCATCCACCATGACAGGGTTGTATGGAGTTGTCCTGAGAGCTGGGCTGTTTGCTACGAACAATGATCTGTTTGAGGTTTGGCGGTTGTTTAAAGGCAAGTAGTGGAGGTGTGGGGAAGGTCTTGGTGAGGTGCTCATCCTCATTGATAATGTGTTGCAGGTCACAAAGAACATGGCATAGTTTTTCAGCTCCTGGGAAGTGCTGAACAATGAAGGGTACCCTGTCAGTTGCAGCACATGTCTGTATCCTGAGGAGGTCATTACGGTTCCTTGCTGTGACACGTTGGAACTGGCGGTCGATGAGTTGAGCATTGTACCCCGTTCTTGTGAGGGCATCCTTGAGTACTTCCAGTTGTCCGTCACGTTCCTCCTCATCTGAGCAGATCCGGTGTATGCGTAGGGCTTGTCCAGAGGGAATGGCTATTTTAATATGTTTTGGGTGGAAGCTGGAGAAGTGTAGCATTGTGAGGTTGTCTGTGGGTTTGCGGTAGAGTGTGGTGCTGAGGTGTCCGTCCTTGATGGAGACGCACGTGTCCAAGAATGAGACAGACAGTCGAGAGTAGTCCATGGTGAGTTTGATGGTGGGATGAAACTTGTTGATGTCACTGTGTGTGACATTCAAAATCGGCTTAGTAATAGGAGACAGCGAGTGATGGCAGAAGGCTGATATTGTGACTGGAACCTGGTATGCAGTGATAAAGGGCTTATGCTCAAAACTTCTATTCTCCTGCTCCTCAGATGCTGTCTGACCTGCTGTGCTTTTCCAGCACCACACTCTCAACTCTGATCTGCAGCATGTACAATCCTTACATTCTCCTCCATGCAGTGTTGCACCATTGGGATCGATGCTGGGTTCTTTCTTGTTGTGACACACATAAACAATGTAAATGAGAATTTGTAGCTTCACCAAGTTGATATCACATTTTTAGGTATGCCTAGTGTTATTCTTGACATGGCCTCCTGATGTCTTCATTAGAACAAGTCAGATTAGATTACATTACAATGTGGAAACAGGCCCTTCGGCCCAACAAGTCCACATTGACCCGTCGAAGCGCAACCCACCCATACCCCTACATTTAACCCTTACCTAACACCACGGGCAATTTAGCATGGCCCATTCACCTAACCTGCACATCTTTGGACTGTGGGAGGAAACCGGAGCACCCAGAGGAAACCCATGCAGACACGGGGAGAACATGCAAACTCCACACAGTCAGTCGCCTGAGGCGGGAATTGAACCCAGGTCTCCGGTGCTGTGAGGCAGCAGTGCTAACCATTGTGCCACCGTGCCGCCCACAGGTGACACAGGAATTAGCCAGGTGGGGAATTGGACAGTGAGGAGGATGGTGTTATGTTACAGAAAGATCTGAAAAGATTGGTTAAGTGAGTAAGTCAATGGCAGATGGAATTTAACTCTGATAAATATGAGGTAATCCACATTGGAAGAACAAACAAGGCAAGGAAATAATTAATGCCAAGACGCTAGGAGGTTCAGAGGAGTAGAGGTATCTTTAGGTGCTTATCCACAGATCCCTGGAGATGGCAGGATAGGTTATAGACTAGTTAAAATGGGACACCTAATTTTTACCACTCCCTACACCACTATCCAAGGCCTCAAGGGATCTTTCCACATCCATCAAAAATTCACCTGTACCTCTACCAATGTCATCTACTGCATCCGTTCCACCCGGTGTGATCTCCTCTGTATCGGGGTGACAGGATGCCTTCTTGTGGATTGTTTCAGAGAATGTCTCAGGGACACCCGCAGCCATCAATCCCACCGCCTCGTGGCTGAACACTTCAACTCCCCCTCCCACTCTGTCAAGGCCATGCAGGTCCTGGGCCTCCTCCACCGCCAAACCGTTGTGGCATAGATGATAAGAGCAGGGAGATCATGCTAAAATTGTACAGAACTTTGGTTAGGCCACAACTGGGGACCTGTATGCAGTCCTAGTTACCACACAATAGGAAGGATGTGATGCATTGGAGAGTGCAGAGATGATTCACCAGGATGATGCATGGGATGGAGCATTTCAGCTAAGAATCTGGATACTTTTGAGTTGTTTTCATTGGAGCAGAGAAGGTTGAAGGGGTCCTGATGAAGGTGCATTAAATTATGAGGGGCACGGACAGCGTGAATAGAAAGCAGTTGTTCCCCTTCGTTGAAGGGCCAATAACAAGGCGATAATTTTATAATGAATGGCAGGAGGCTTAGAAGGGATTTAAAGAAAAATAACTGTTTTCTCCCAGAGGTGGCTGTCTGGGAGGTTAGTTGAAGAGGGAGAACTTGCAACTTTAAAAATGTATTTGGATAAACATTTGAAGTGCTATAACATTCAAGGTTATTGATCTACTGTAGAAAAGTGGAACTAGCGTAACATATATTTTTGGTGGTACAGACTTGAAGAGCCTCTTCTGGACTATGGGCCACTGGAGACAATCAGCAGCAGCCAAATTTTAATCCAATACAATTTGCAACCTCATGGACCAACACTATTATCACCAAGCCAGAAGGTTAACTCTAGTTTAATGAAGATCTCAAGAGGGCATGTCAGGAATAGCACTGGTGTCAACTTGATAAAGCTACAAAACAAGATCACTTCTGTGTCAAACAGCAACAGCAGCAGTTGACAAGAGTGCAAAATGATTTTATAATCAATGGGTCAGATCTCATTTCTACAGTCCTGTCACATCCAGTTGTGATTGGTGGGAGACAATTAAATCATTCACTGGAGGAAAAGGCTGCACAAGCATGTTTCGCCCCAATAATGGGAAGCCTAGCAATCAATGCAAAAGGTAAAGCAGAAATATTCACAGTAATCCAAGACTGTACAAAATAATTAAGGTAGAGAAATCATAACAAGTTGTCAAGGTGATAATGTCAAAACAGGCCATAAGATTTTACAAACACAGAACATTGCAGCGCAACATGAACTCAAGATCACAGTTGAGGCCATCTTCATAGATACAAAACTTGGCTATCAGTTTCTGCTCAGTGGGCCACCTTGAAGGATGCTTACCCAAAGATGAGAGGCTGAATGTCCTTGACCACTGAAGTGTCCCGACTGGGAGGGAATATCCCTATTGGGAGATTGTTGCGCCATGTCCAATCATCTGTGACCATCTGCATGGTCTCACCAATATACTATGCCTTGGGGCATCTTTGTTTGCAGCATATCAGTTAGACAACATTGGTCGAATCACACGAGCACCTGCTTGTACGTGGTGGGTGGTGTTCCCACATATGATGGTAGCATTCATGTCAACGAACTGGCATGTCTTAGAGGTTGCATTGTGTGAGGATTGTGTGGTGTTATGGTCGATGTTGTCTTGAACGCTGGGCGGTTTGCTGCGAGCGATGGATTGTTTATGACTTGGCAGTTGTTTGAAGGTGAGAAGTGGAGGCATAAGGATAACATTGGCAAGATATTCATTGTCAGTGATGACGTGTTGAAGGCTGTGAAGAACATGGGTCGTTTCTCTGCTCAAACAGAATTACTGGATAATAAAGGGTACTCTATCAGTTGTATTCTGAGTCTGTCTTCTGAGGAGGCTGTTGTGGTTTTTCACTGTTGCATGTTGAAACTGGTGATCAATGAGTTGAGTAAATGTTCTGTTCTTATGAGGTCTTCTTTCAGCATCTTTCTGTGTCTGTTGCATTCCTTCTTGTCTGAGAAGATCCTGTGTGTGCGCAGGGCTTGTCTGTAAGTGATGGTATCTTAACATCAGACTCTATAAACTTGAAATCAAGATCGAGCCCATATTCTCAGCTTGCACTTGGGATACAGCGGACCAACTATGAGACATTGCCAAGCAGACAGACAATGGAACTACAACACCTAAGTGTGCAACAAGAACAGGAACCTGGAGAAACCTGGCATCACCACCAGCAATAACCAAGCCTCCCCCGTTACCATGGTGAAACCAGTACCACTACAGGGAAGCACATTTTCAACTTATCTGACCAGACTCTCAACCAGATGAAATCAAAGTTCTCAGCCAAAGGCTCAATGTTGTGCCCCACTACCAAAATGAACACTGTTGGCCTGTCCGTCTACTTTGGATTCCAGCATCTGCAGTTTTTGTCTCTATTGGTCTCACAGCAGACACAAAGGAATTCATCAGGTAAATGAGGCTCTGGGAATTCTTCCACAAATCCCAAGATGTCAACAGTGAGCCCAATGAGACTATCAATGAAACAGAACTGTCAACAGAGAGATCTACAATACAGCAAAGAAGGAAGAGTTGAATTGGACCCCACCAGAAGCTTAGGCTCAACATGCATGCTCAAGTGGTTAGGAGATGTATTAATGCCAGATTCATCAGCCACGCTCACAAGATAGCACAACACAATGTTATTCATGCTCTCAAAACCAACCATCATCAAACCAGCAGACAAAGGAGGAGCCATCGTCATACAGTATAGAATGGACTACTGCAAAGAGGAGTACCAACAACTGAGCAACCAGGAACACTACAGACAACTACCTGCTGATCTGACCAAAGAACACAGTTCAACTCAACAGACAGAACAGTACTTTTGATGCAGACCGTAACCATATTCTAAGCACTCTTATCCTGCATAATTCTCACATACGAGATCACTACTGCCTTCTGAATATACACAAAGCCAACACACCTAGACGTCCCATCATATCAGGCACCCTCGAAAAGTCTCTCTGGCTATGTTGAGAGCATCTTGAAACCATTGTACAGAGCACTCCAACTTCTGTTGTAACACTATAGATTTCTTACAGAAGTGCAGCACCCACGGACCAATCAAACCAGGAACATTCCTTGTCAAAATGGACGTTTTGGCATTCTATACCAGCATCCCCCACGACAATGGCATGGCTGCAATAGCCTCAGTATGCAACACCAACAACTGCCAATTTTTAGATGCCATCCTACAACTCACCTGCTTCATCCTCGACCACAGCATCTTCACCTCCTACAACCAGTTCTTCATCTCGACATGGAATAGCAATGTGGACCAAATTTGTAAAATTTGTACGCCATTTTGCCAGCATTTTCATGCACAACTACAAGCAAGACTTTTTTACTGCACAGGACTAATGCTGTACACTAGATACATTGATTACATTTTCTTCCTTTGGAACTCATGGCAAGAAATCACTGAAACTTCTGCACAATGATATCAATAAGTTTCATCCTACCATCAGACTTACCTTAGAGTACTCTTCAGAATCAATCTACCAAGGACAGACACCTTAGTCTACCACAAAGCCCACAGATAACCTCAAAATCCTTCTCTAGCTTGCAACCTAAATATGTTAAAGAAGCCATCCTCTATGGACAAGCCCAGTGTATACACAGGATTTGCTCAGGTGAGGAAGAATGCAACAGACACCTAAAGATGCCCTCATAAGAACAGGATATAATGCTCAACTCATCCAACAGCAGTTCTGGTGTGTCACAGTGAAAAACTACAACAGCCTCCTCAGAAGATATATACGGGAAATGACTGATAGAATGCCCTGCATTATCCAAAACTTCCCCAGAGTGGAGAAACTACACTATGTCCTTCACAGCCTTCAACATGTATTTGATGACAATGAACATCCTGCCAATATCATCCCTATGCATCCAGTTCTCACCTACAAAACAACCACCAAACCATAAACAATCCATCGCTCGCAGCAAACTGTCCAACGTTCATGGCAACACTGACCACAACAGCACACAACCTTGACACTGCAATCTCTGCAAGACATGCCAGATCATTGTCATGAATGCTACCATCATAAGTGGGAACACCATCCACCATGTATACGACAGGTACTCATGTGATTCGACCAATGTTGTTTATCTCATATGCTGCAGAAAAAGTTGCCCCAAGGCATAGTATATTGGTGAGACTATCCAGATGCTAAGACAATGGATGAATGGACGTGGCACAACAATGACCAGACAGGAATGTTCCCTCCCAATTGGGGAACTCTTCAGTGGTCAAGGACACTCAGCCTCTGATCTTTGGATAAAAGTATCCTCCAAGATGGCCTTTGAGGTACGCAACAACACAATCACCAAACAGAAACTGATAGCTCAGTTTCATACCCATGAAGACGGTCTCAACTGTGATCTTGAGTTCATGTCGTACGACAATGTGACCCCACTATACTGTTCTGTATCTGGTACACCCTCCTTACTGGTCTGTTTTGACTTCATTACCTTGTTAACTTGTTGTTATCTACCTTAATTAGTTTGTACAGTTTTGGATTATTTGTTAATTTGATTAGACCTTTGGCATGCAACTCTTTTACCCATCATATTATTCCAGTCATTTGGTTTGTCTCCAGCATCACCTTTGCATATTTTGTAATTATCTCTCTGCCTCAATTAATCGGATTATAGGTCATCCCTTCACTTTTGATTCAGCTGTTGACACTTTACTCACACTGCCTAACACTCTTGATCACCCACAGAGTCTTATTATTTGTCCTCGCAACACTCCACTCACACCACTTGTATGATATTTTATCTCTGTATAAATTCTGTGCCTGTGCACCAATCCTCACTTCAACCTGACAAAGGGGAACACTTCAAAAGCTTGTGATTTCAAATAAACCTATCAGACTATAACCTGTTGTCATGTAACTTCTGACCTTACATTGACTACAGCTAATTCATAATCATTGGAATTATAATTAGGCAGGTGAGAAAGATGCCAGTTTCACCATATGACTCCAATTCAACAACACATCTGCTTCCCGTACCTTCACATGACCATAACAGCAAGCATTACTTATGTAAGTGACTAAGCCCTAAATAAATATCCTTTTGATTAGATTCACTACAGTGTGGCAACAGGCCCTTCAGCCCAACAAGTCCACACTGACCTTCCGAAGAGTAACCCACCCAGACCCATTTCCTTCTGACTAAAGTACCTCACACTATGGACAATTTAGCATGGCCAATACACCTGACCTGCACATCTTTGGACTGTGGGAGGAAACCAGAGCACCCGGAGGAAACCCATGCAGACACGGGGAGAATGTGCAAACTCCACACAGACAGTCACCCGAGGCTGGAATTGAACCTGGAACCCTGTGTGGCAACAGTGCTAACCACTGAGCCACCATGCTGCCCTAACGTTCCAGGATAACCTTCATGAAAAACAAGGCACTATGCCAGTCCAGTCCATTACAACACAATAATTGCAAAGTGACAATAAACAATCATCATACATTTAACCCATACTGACCTTGGCTGCCTGTGTGCACTATGCTGTGCCCTACTCTTTCTAAATGCAATTTAAGGATGAGAGCAGTGAAAAGCTGTTAGCTTCTCACAATCTACAAAAGGTTGAGGTGGCACAACCTTTCTACACTTTGAAGCTTCATAAGTCACATGATCAAATCCTTTAAAATAATTAAAGGATTTGATGGATGACAGAGCATTTGCCTTATCGCTTTAATTCTCACTTTTACTCAGACTTCATTTGCACCACTGTTGGAATGAAGCTTAATTTAAGCTTGAAGAACAGCATTTTTCATTAAGGTTGTTTACAGACTTCCAGATCCAATGTTAAATTCAACTTGGGATAGTACCTTCAGCTCATTTTCTTTCAGATGGCATTTGGTGAATATCACACACTGGGTTGTTTCAGAAACATGTTGACAGATTACAATAATATACTAAATGTCCTGTCCTTTCATAGGAGCTAAAAAACATTCTTTTCTCTTAATTCATCTTCCAAATTAAAATTTCATCTCATGTATTTGAGGTTCACGGCCAAAAACTGACTGCTCAAGAACAAAGCTCTTCCCTTCTTTTGTATGAAATCTGTCTCTGGAAAGCAGAGGGCTGTTTTTGTATTACTTTCCTGTAGGGATTCACTTAGAGGTTGAGCAACTCTTCTCTCACAAGTATATTCTCTGGAAAATACATGCATGGATACAGACATTTATTACCCATCTGAGAAGAGATGATAAATTGATTAAATGCAGTCAACACGGCTTTGTGAGGGGTAGGTCGTGCCTCACAAACCTTATCGAGTTCTTTGAGGATGTGACTAGAAAAGCTGATGAGGGTCGAGCTGTGGATGTGGTGTATATGGACTTCAGCAAGGCATTTGATAAGGTTCCCCATGGTAGGCTCATTCAGAAGGTCGGGAGGAATGGGATTCAGGGGAACATAGCTGTCTGGATACAGAATTGGCTGGCCAACAGAAGACAGCGAGTGGTAGTAGAAGGAAAATATTCTGCCTGGAAGTCTGTGGTGAGTGGTGTTCCACAGGGCTCTGTCCTTGGGCCTCTATTGTTTGTAATTTTTATCAATGACTTGGATGAGGGGATTGAAGGATGGGTCAGCAACTTTGCAGATGACACAAAGGTTGGAGGTGTCGTTGACAGTATAGAGGGCTGTTGTAAGCTGCAGCGGGAGATTGACAGAAGGCAGAGATGGGCTGAGAAGTGGCAGATGGATTTCAACTTGGATAAATGTGAGGTGATGCATTTTGGAAGGTCGAATTTGAAAGCTGAGTACAGGATTAAGGATAGGATTCTTGGCAGTGTGGAGGAACAGAGGGATCTTAGTGTGCCGGTACAGAGATCCCTTAAAATGGCCACCCAAGTGGACAGGGTTGTTAAGAAAGCATATGGTGTTTTGGCTTTCATTAACTGGGGGATTGAGTTAAGAGTCGTGAGATCTTGTTGCAGCTCTATAAAACTTTGGTTAGACCGCACTTGGAATACTGCGTCCAGTACTGGTCACCCTATTATAAGAAAGATGTGGATACTTTGGAGAGGGTTCAGAGGAGGTTTACCAGGATACTGCCTGGACTGGAGGGCTTATCTTATGAGGAGAGGTTGACTGAGCTCGGACTTTTTTCATTGGAGAAAAGGAGGAGAAGAGGGGACCTAATTGAGGTATACAAGATAATGAGAGGCATAGATAGAGTCGATAGCCAGAGACTATTTCCCAGGGCAGAAATGACTAACACGAGGGGTCATAGTTTTAAGCTGGTTGGAGGAAAGTATAGAGGGGATGTCAGAGGCGGGTTCTTTTCACAGAGAGTTGTGAGAGCATGGAATGCGTTGCCAGCAGCAGTTGTGGAGGCAGGGTCATTGGGGACATTTAAGAGACTCCTGGATATGCATACGGTCACAGAAATTTGAGGGTGCCTACATGAGGATCAGTGGTCGGCACAACATCATGGGCTGAAGGGCCCGTTCTGTGCTGTACTGTTCTAAATTGCTTACAATCTCAAGTAATCCTGGTCAACATTCTTTGTGGAAGCAATAGATCTATAAAATGCATAACATTTGGATAGAAATCATGACGTCCTCCAAACTTTAGATTTCACTGTATATTGACTGGTACATTATCTTTTAAAAACTTATATAGCTGTGTTTTTTAACCATGAGCCTCAAAAGAAATTAATTCCAAAATCATTTTTGTTAAAATATAAAAGATCTAATATCCCAAAATATTACAGCTTCAAACTGTCTCTAAATTGCATTGTAACATATTATTGCATTCAGAACTTATAACCTACTTTGAGCAGGATTTCCAACTCTAGATGGAAGCAAGTAGAGATGCAGGCAGGCATAGAAGTTAGCACTGAAGGTCATTGTGCAGTTTTAGTCACCACTCTGACTACCGTCAAGTTTGTTTAGGAGTGTGGGAGGATGGTTCCTGGCAAGTAATAGACCAATGAATCCTATAATGAGCATGTTGTCAGCTCAAAGACCAGTTTAGCATTTTGATGTGGTTGCATGGCTTACATAATGGATGAAGAAGTTGAAAGAGGAGACAAACACAGTGGGTTGTCAGTCATGGCTGCTCCATGCAATTAGCTATACTTATCAAAAGGGCATGGAAGAGGGGTACTCAGCCTTTGACCATAAGTGCCTTCAGTTGAGTAAAATATGGTAAGTCAGTGGTCACTGCGCATTTAGGCAGTAGAGGGAATTCAGGGACGTGGAGCCATTGGAGCAGGGTAGGGAAGGGTGTGGTCATCAAACAAGTCGGCAACTGGATGAAAGGTTAAGATACTTTGAGATGTATGGTAAAACAATGAGGATTATCATGTCCTGCAGCAGAGGTAAAGCAGACTGAGAAGAAGAATGATACACTCTTCAAAACAATGTTAGCTGGACATGTCAAGGACTTAATGCTGCAGGAGGTATATCATTATGCAGATGGCCATTGCAAACTGTGCTTTGATTATGGAAGTCATGATTTGGAGATGCCAGTGTTGGAGTGGGGTGTACAAAGTTAAAAATCACCCAACACCAGGTTATAGTCCAACAGGTTTAATTGGAAGCACACTAGCTTTCGGAGCGCCGCTCCTTCATCAGGTGGTAGCGGAGGGCTCAATCCTAACACACAGAATTTATAGCAAAAATCTACTGTGTGATGTAACTGAACTTATACATTGAAAAATTGATTGTCTGGTAAGCCTTTCAATTGTTAGAATACCATGATAGTTTCACTTCTTTCATGTGTAAATCACAAAATCATTTTTTAACAAGTTGCATTCTCAGGTTAGCTTTTAACAATGGTGATAGCTAGACACTATGTTGAAGGTATTGGCCCCCTGTGTTCTCTGTCTATGCCATGATGTTTAGATTAATTCTAATCAAAAAAGTGAGATAACGAAGTTTTACATGAATTCATGCAGTTTTTGAGCTCAGAGTTCTACATGAATGCATGCAGCCTTTGAGCAAAGTACAATGTAATCCTGCAAGTACAAATTCACCCCACAAAATATATGTGTGCATGTGGGTCTTTGTCTGTCTGTGTGTGTGTGTGTGTGTCCGTCTGGGTTGGGGGTTGTGAGTGTGAGAAAGCGTATGTGTGTGTGTAGTGAGTGCAGAGTGTCTTAAGTCTGTGAGGGGGTGCATGTGTGAGTGTGTGTGTCTGTAAGGGTGTGTGTGGGTGTCTGTGTGCTCGTCTGTGTATATATGAGTCCGTGTGTATGTGTGTATAGGAGTGCCTGTGTGTGTGCATGTGTATGTGTGTCTGAGTATCTGTGTGTGTGTATATGCAATGGTGGTCACTTGTAATGTGACATGAACCCAAGGCTCATCTCTTACTATTAGAGATTAGTTAGATTCTGTATCTCTCAAAATTACATCTTGTCTTTCTCCTCCTGTTCTTTGAGTAATCTCAGAGCCTCATTGGTCTTACCATTTTTAAGGCCCACATTCATCTATAAAAATGACTATGTTTAATTCTTTCGAACTCAGTATTAGCCTGACCTGGATCCTTCTTTATGTTTCTGAACTGCTGCCTATACACTTCTGGTACCACTTTATAAGCACTTAAAATAGCCTGTTTGACCTTTTTATAATCTCTTGACCACTCATCTCACTGCACAACAATTACCTCCATGGCGTTGCCTAATAGATCAGACTAGGTCACAAATCACACAACACCAGGTTATAGTCCAACAGGTTTAATTGGAAGCACTAGCTTTCGGAGCACTGCTCCTTCATCAGGTGGTTGTGGAGTGCACAATTGTAAGACACAGAATTATAGCAAAAGTTTACAGTGTGATGTAATTGAAAAATACCTTGATTGTTTGTTAAGTCTCTCATCTATTAGAATGACCATGATAGTTTTATTTCTTTCATATGTAAATAGCCTGTTTGACCTTTTTATAATCTCTTGACCACTCACCTCACTGCACAACAATTACCTCCATGGCGTTGCCTAATAGTTCAGTCTGAACTAGCATTACCCATAAATCATCAGACCACCCCATCTGCCTAGCCAATTTTACAAATGAAATAAAGAAGGCTTTGACATTTTTCTCATCAAAATGTGGCAGAGTTTGACATTTGTCTACATTCGCTATTAATCTCCATCTTATTCACTTGACTTTGCTGACTAGGTCACAAATCACACAACACCAGGTTATAGTCCAACAGGTTTAATTGGAAGCACTAGTTTTCGGAGCACTGCTCCTTCATCAGGTGGTTGTGGAGTGCACAATTGTAAGACACAGAATTTATAGCAAAAGTTTACAGTGTGATGTAATTGAAAAATACCTTGATTGTTTGTTAAGTCTCTCATCTATTAGAATGACCATGATAGTTTTATTTCTTTCATATGTAAATCACAAAACTTTTTTTAAAAGTTACATTCTCAGGTTAACTGCAACAATTGTTGTCAGGGCAGATAAGCTGTTGAGATGTTGAAGGTGTTAGCCCCCTGTGTGCTGTTGTCTGTGCCATAATGTTTAGACTGATTCTAATCTAAAAAGTGAGTTAACAGAGTCTTACATGGATTCATGTAGTTTTTGAGCAAAGTACAATGTAACTCTGCAAATACAAATACACCCCACAAACGTATATGTGTATGTGTGCGTGTGTGTGTGCATGTGTGTGCGTGTGTGTGAGTGTGTGTGTCTGGGGTGGGGGGTTGTCAGTGTCTGTGAGGGAGAGTGTATTTGTGTGTGAGTGTAAAATGGTCTAAGTCTCTGAGAGGATGCATGTGTGAGTGTGTGTGTCTGTAGGAGTGTGTGTGAGTGTCTGCGTGCTTGTCTGTGTATTGGAGTGCCTGTGTGTGCGTGAGTGCTTGTGAGCGTGTGTGTGCATGCACACATCGGAGTGTGTGTGTGTGTGTGTGTTTAGTGGAATGGTGGTCACCTGTAATGTGACACAAACCCAAAGTCCCAGTTGAGGCCCTCCCTATGGGTATCGAACTTAGCTATCAGCCTCTGCTTGGCCACTTTTCGCTGCTGCCTGTCGCGAAGTCCGCCTTGCAGGATGGTCACCCAAAGGTCCACGGTCGAATGGCCTGGACCGCTGAAGTGTTCCCCAACTGGGAGGGAACACTCCTGTCTGCTGTCTGTTTTGCAGTGCCCATTCATCCGTTGCCGTAGCCTTTGTTCGGTTTCCCTAATGTACCATGCCTCAGGGCACCCTTGCCTACAACGTATAAGATAGACAACGTTGGCTGAGTCGCATGAGTACCTGCCATGTATATGGTGGGAGGTGCCCCATACGTAATGGTGGTATCTATGTCCACACCTAGGCTTGGGACACTTGTAATTTAAGTTTATCTAACTCTACTGCACTTGTCTGTTTCTCTGACACCTTTAAGGAGTTTGAGTAATTCACTTACAATTTCAGCTTTACTTTTGTCCTTGGTTAAACCCAATTCTAACTTCTTTGCTAATTCTAAGAGTATGGTCTTTTCTTTCTAAACTTTCTTGACAAATTTGGTAATCATCTTCAAACCCCAGAACCTCTTTTGCAATTTTATGAGTAATTTCTCACATTTTAATTTAACCAAGCACAAGTACCAAAATTAAATAAACTGTCTCACATACGTTTTATTTAAAGTTCTGGGACACTAACTGGCAAGTGTTTAAATCTACAAAGCATTTTTGTACCCCAAATCTATCCAAATTTCAGACTGGATCAGTCTGAACCTATTCAAATCCCAGAAGAGGCTCCAAATGGTAAGGACATGGGGTAATCCCCTCTGCTAACTTAAACTCAACACACAAAGATGCTCACCTCATACCATAATCTGTTAAATTTTGAGAGGCAAAGAGTTATCCTAAATGTTACTATTTAAAAGTAAAAATTAACAACTTTATTCTTTAAATCCAAAAGAGACCATTAAAACAACAACAACAATTTACAACTCCTTTCTATTAAACCTATATTTTACCTCCTACTCTACAATACTTGTCCAACAAAAACTGATTAACATTTACCAAAATATTAACATTTCAAAACCAGCCAGCTTTGTCAATTCTTCTCTGTAGATTTTCCTCGGTCATCTTTTCTTTGGTCTTCTGCTGTACAACTTTTCTTATGGACAGGTGACTTTCAGAGAGCTACTTGGCTAGCAGTTGGTGCTCTTTATTGTTCTCTCCCTACCTGTTCAAAATGTCTGATTAAATACCCCAAAACATTGGATTATTTCATTGGTTTGATGTCATCCCAAATAGTAAAATTCAAGTTTGGTTGGATTCTGGCCTCTGGGCCATAATTTACACTGATTGGCTGAATTTGAATTTGTTTTTGTACCATGGCAACACAACACCAGCTATTTGTGTCAATCAAATATTACATTTTTAAATTGTTCAGCACACTGGGCACTTTCAGTCAGTCCTTGTCAGCTTCCTCTCAAAGGTACAGTACACACCTACACCTTCATAACACTGCTGTTTTTTTTTTGTTCTTTGCTGATGACTTCGATAATGGAATAAAAAGTCATATATCTGAATTTGCTGACAACACAAAGTTTTGCAGACAGTGTAGCTTATAACATTACATTACAAAGGGATATTGATAGATGACATAAATGGAAAACAAATTGTGGTTGATCTTAAGCAAATGTAAAGCTATTCATTTTGGACAAAAAAAATGAAGGATCCAGATACTTTCAAGATGGTATGACATTAAGTAGAGTGAATTATGGTTCAGAGCATTAATTTTTAAGATGCCACAAATAGGTGTAGAAAATAAACCAAAGCAGCTAATGGAATGTTGGACTTCATACCTAGAGGACTAGAGAAGGATGCAAAAGTTATGCTGCAGTTATACAAAAACCTGGTTAGACCCTACAAGGAGTATGTGAGTAGATCTGGGCATTACCCCTTAGAAAGTATATGTTAGAGTTGATATGCATACAATTAAATTTTACAAAGCTTATTCATGGACTTCAGGGTTAAGTTATGAGGACAGATTATACAAATTTAGGCTTGATTTCTCAGATTTTAGTCTTCAAAATATTAATAGGGTAGACAGAGATAAACCATTTCCACTGATTGTGGAGTCCAGAACAATGGGGTATAGTCTGAGAAATAGGGGCAGATGTTTTAGAAGAGATGTTTGGAAGCATTTCTATACATAGAGGGTGGCAGATGTTTGAAACTCTCTTGCACTAATGGCAATGGATGCAGGATCAGTTGTTAATTAAATCTGAGATAAATAATATTTTGTTAAGCAAAGTTATTAAGGAATATGGACCAAAGGCAGGAATATGAAATTAGGCCACAGATTAGCCATAATCTCATTTAATGGTGGAACAAGCTTGAGGAGTTAAATGGCATACTCCTGGTTTTTTTTTCCTGTGTTCTTATGTTTCAATGGCAAGTTTAATAAATAAGATTTTGGTTGAGTCATTTTGTTCTTTATAAAAATAATCCTAAACCATTGTCAATGGGGAATAAGAATGAAAACCACTCACAATAATCTTTGAGTCAGAGGGATGAAGGAAGCTGATGAAAACTTCATTAATTAATGGCACTCCAGATCATTGGAGGGGTGCACCAGCTGGTGCACTCAATTGACATCTACAGCATGTACCTTTGTCCCATCAGCCCCACTGGTCATAATATGCGATGGAATGTTGCATGCATTCCATGCATGCAGTGTCCTGTTCCACAGGGTGCCAGTATGGCTCTCCATGAGATTTGTTTTTATTCCTGCCGGGAATGTGGGTGCCATCGGCAAGCACCAATATTTTCAATGATCTACAATCGTTATGCGGTCACCCTTAGAGTAGATTTTAATTGTAGGACTTATCATGTATTCATAAGAGAGAGGAAGAGAGAAAAACAATAAGGAAATCTGATTGGTGTCATCAATGTTCAATAAATAGGAAGATGCATGTATCAGTGCTTTCAGGTCCTCAAGACTACTTGGGATCTGGGCATTGCAGTTCATCATGCAGCATTAATACATGGTCATCTTTATGTTCAGTTCAGGTAAGCTATGCTGCGTCAGGTTGCTCAGCTCATAGACCTGGACGTCAGCCATCTGTGTCTTGCCTGCTGCGCACCCTGCCAGAGTGAAGACGGTCATTAAATCTCTTGTGATGCTGTTCCCAGTTCTGCCAGTCAATATTTATGCTGACATCAATTGTTTTGCCTGTGTGATCTTCTCCTGCCATCTTCCAGAAATAATACATCTCACCACCCCTTATGTGCCTTCAACAAAGCAGTCGGACCTCCATTTATGAAGAGGGAGGGGCAGGCTCCTCTGCTCATGCTCAGTCTCTCCCTCTCCTCCTGAACTTGGGCTTCTGTAGGAAACTATAAAGGTTGCCATGGCAATGGTTGCCTCATGCCTTTAAATTGCATTAGCGCTTATCAAATCCTAGGCAGAAGTGAGGACTGCAGATGCTGGAAACCAGCATTTAGATTAGAATGGCTTGGAAAAGCACAGCAGGTCTGGCAGCATCCGAGGGGCAGGAAAATTGACATTTCGGACAAAAGTCTTTCATCAGGAATACAGGCAGGAAGCCTCCAGGGTGGAGAGATAAATGGGGGGGGGGGGCCTGGGGGAAGGTAGCAAAGAGTACAATAGGTGAATGGGGGTGGGGATGGAGGTGATAGTTCAGAGGGGAGGGTGGAGCGGATAGGTGGGAAGGGAGATTGACAGGTAGGACAGGTCATGGGGACAGTGCTAAGCTGGAAGGTTGGAACTGAGGTAAGGTGGAGGGAGGGGAAATGAGGAAACTGGTGAAGTCCACATTGATGCCCTGGGGTTGAAGTGTTCCAAGGAGGAAGATGAGGCGTTCTTCCTCCAGTATCGGGTGGTGAGGGAGCAGCGGTGAAGGAGCCCCAGGACCTGCATGTCCTCGGCAGAGTGGGAGGGGGAGTTGAAATGTTGGGCCACGGGGTGGTGGGGTTGATTGATGCGGGTGCCTGGAGATGTTCCCTGAAGCACTCTGCGAGGAAGCGTCCAGTCTCCCCAATGTAGAGGAGACTGCATCGGGAGCAATGGATACAATAAATTACATTGGTGGATGTGCAGATGAAACTTTGATGGATGTGGAAGGCTCCTTTGGGGCCTTGGATGGAGGTGAGGGAGGAGGTGTGGGCACAAGTTTTGCAATTCCTAGGTTACAGGGAAGGATGCCAGGATGAGAGGGTGGGTTGTTGGGGGGCGTGGACCTGACCAGGTAGTCACAGAGAAAACGGTCTTTATAGAAGGCGGAAAGGGGTGGGCAGGGAAATATATCCCTGGTGGTGGGGTCCATTTGAAGGTGGTGCAAATGTCGGGAAATGATAAATTAATGCAAAGGTTGGTAGGGTGGAAAGTGAGGACCGGGGGGGGGGGGGTTCTGTCCTTGTTGTGGTTGGAGAAGTGGGGTTTGAGGG
This sequence comes from Chiloscyllium plagiosum, assembly GCF_037043375.1. Classification (NCBI taxonomy): domain Eukaryota; kingdom Metazoa; phylum Chordata; class Chondrichthyes; order Orectolobiformes; family Hemiscylliidae; genus Chiloscyllium; species Chiloscyllium plagiosum. Next base: position 86,454,627 of record NW_028270145.1, on the reverse strand, counting down.
CAGAGGTGCAGGATGTGGATGAGATGCGCTGGAGGACATCTTCAACCATGTGAGAAGGTAAATTGCAATCTCTAAAGAAGGAGGTGATCTGGTGCGTTCTGTGGTGGAAATGGTCCTCCTGGTACCAGATACGGCAGAGGCAGAGGAATTGGGAATACAGGATGGCATTTTTGCAGGAGGTAGGGTGGGAAGAGATGTAATCCAGGTAGCTGTGGGAGTCAGTGGGTTTGTAAAAGTTGGTGGGCTTATCAAATCCTGCCTCCACCCAGCACCTGTCATTTATTAGTTACAAATTAGCAGCAGACATTAAAGAAAGTCATAGATGGTGACTCCTTTGCCCACCCCCCACTCCCTTTGCACCAAACTCCACCAACCTGGTACAGGACCTGGAGGCCAACTCGTGCCTTATCTCTTCACAGCAGTAGACTGCTGGCATGCCACACCAATTATTAATTTTGAAATTTATGTGGATATAATTAAAGGGCTTCCTTACACAGTATGCTTTAAAAGAGCATTCTAAAAGGTCTGCCAAAAATTTTATAAGGCATATTGGATCCGGCAAAATGCAGTCTTGGCAAGGTATTTTCAGTACTTAGCACTTGTTTACAACAAACTGAAAGAGCTTTATGTCCAAGACCATACCAGGAGCTTTTCCTTGATCAGCAAATCATTCCTTCATTGGAACTGTAGCAGTGAAACATAATGCAAGGTTTCCAGACTGTAAGGGTGACATTGGTGTGTAACTGTAATTTTCAAATTATTCGCCTTTGTCGCTGGGGAATCCATTGCAATTTTCTCACTGAAATGGATTTCCACAGGAGAGGTTCTGTAATATTTGAACTGTAATAGTGAATTTATCTTAGAAATATTAATTAGCTTTATGGGCATATTCTGCAATGTCAACATTAAATATTTGATTCACTTTGCAACTTGCTCATAATTTATATGATTTTCCATTCATTGAACATGGAAAATCTCATCCACAATGCCACAAATGTTATTGTTTCCAAATCTAAAGGACAAATTCCACAATGCCATACTCACTAATAGGTAAACTCCCAGAAAAAAAAACTTGAGTTGGAGAATAAGGAATACAATGCTATAGCTCAGCTATGACCTGAACCTCTCTTTTAACTCAGCCTTCTTTCAGAGGGAATAGGAGAATTGAACTTAACCAGTTTTCTGCACTTTGGCAATGTTCCAAGTATAATTACAAGATTTTTTAAAAAACTGACATTCTATTCAGGTAATTTTTTTTACATTGAAATTTCAACTGGGTTTTCTTACCTTCCATGCCTGGGAAACCCAAGCTGACCAGGCCAAACACCTGCTTTCCCCTACTCAGTTGAAATTTAGAGAGGCAATAGTTCCTCAATAGTGTCCTGTACATGTCGGATACCTATTTTAGCAGTGCAGTGATTAGAACAAGGTGGATCTTATTGCCTAGGAGGTCATTGACTGGAGTTGTTAACCTCGGCCAAGTGGTTAGCCCTGACTGACCAATACAGATAGGGGATACCATAGTTAGACGGTAGTGTGGGGGTAAGAGGAAGAAGAAAGAGAAAAAAATATAACGAACTGATTTAGAAGTTTCTCAGTAAAAAAAACATATCGGGGATCCTTTGATGAGAAGGGCTCTGCCTTTCACTGGCCACTTGGGTGTTTCTTTTCTTCGCGATGTTAGAAAATGAATAAAGATTTATGCACTCTTTGCTCATTTACTAAGTCTCAGACCTGCATGCACAATATGGGTGCTGGGGAAAAATAAGCACTACTGCTGTTGGGCGGTAGTGAGGGGGTTTATGTTTTTTAAAAAATATACGGGATCCTTTGATGAGAAAGGTCTATTTGTTACTGGCCCATCAGTTGTTTCTTTTTCTTCCTGGTGTTAGAATATGAAGAAAGTTTTCTGTACTGACTGTTTCTTCATTGTGTCCTACACTTGCTTGCACACAACATGGGTGCTGGGGATAAATAAGTACTGCCACTGTTAGGCAGTAGTGTTGGAGCTTTTTAAAGAAAAAAATATACATAGACGAGGATTTACAATCTCCTCAGTTCAGGGGACTGACTCTGAGCTGGTTGGCCACAGCTAGTGTATTGTGCATAAGTAAATAAAGGTTGACTTGGTATCAGGATAACGGCCTCTATGCAGTTATTTCAGCAGTCATCTGGATTCTCAATTGAGAAAATGACTAACCTCTGACCTGCTCTTGGAACTATTGTATTTCTGCAGCAAGCCCATTTTAGTTTTTAGTCAGTGGTAACCTCTAAGATGTCGAAGAATGATGATTCCAGGCAGGTGGATAAATACACAAACAAAACCAAACTACCACAGACCCTGGAAATCTGAAAGGAAACAAAACAGTGGAAAAACTCAGCAGGTCTAGAAGAAGATTCCAAAGAAGAGTTTTAATGAATTTGAAATATTAAATTAGTTTTGTTCTCCACAGACCTGCTGAGTTTTGCTCCAGCATTTTTTGCTATCATTTATAGTTACATACTATGCTGTTTGAGATGGTCAATGCTTGGCACTTGTTTGTCATGAATATTACTTACTTATCAACCCAACTATGATATTGTAAAGGTCTTCTTGTATATAGAGATAGAGTGCTTCAGTATTCAAGGAGTCATGAATGGTACTGATCAATGTGCAATTAGGAGCAATTAGCCCCATTTCTAACTTTATGATGGAAGGAAGATCATTGAATTGAAGCTGACTGGGTTCAAAAGTAAAATGCTGTATAAAAACAAGTTCTCACTTTAAAGCACATTTTCCTAATTGCATCTAAGTGACTGTGTTGACTTAACCACAAACTAGCCTCCATGTACATGGATGTGGCATTTTACCCCGAAATGGAGCCAACTCATTTTGTAGTTCCAAGAGCAGGAACATTAACACTTATGATTGAAAATGTATGGTATTTGGCAGGAGTTTAGATTATGTTGGATTCTTGACATCTACTCATAATTGCATCGTTGCTGTTACATCGTTACCCACAAGCAGTACTTAATACATTCGCTCTAAGTTTTAGAGCCATCGCGCTGTCCCCTAAAGACTTTGCAATCAGAGGTCAATGGGGGTTTGCATGACAAGTAGCACATCGTCAGGTGTCACCCAACTTATAGGGGACATTGGCAGTACTCCACAATACTGCAATGAGTTTAAGGTTAACCATTCATGTTATCGAGTGTGCCTTGAACCTCTAGAAGCTAGAATGTCACAACAGAGTTATGGTAATTTAAATGTAAATTTAATTATTAATGAGAGTGCAGAGACTATTTTTTATTTGGTGGAACTAAGAGTTGAACTTTGAACAGCTGCGTGTTTTGGAGGAGAAGAAAACAAATGCAGTTACTTGCTGTTGGTGACCAGTCTGGAACAATGTGACTTAATTACTAATTTAAGAACACTGTGGACAATTCAATGCCATGTGATGCCATGCCCGTACCTGGCAGCTGGTTAGATGTTGAGTTGGCCAATCAAAAGAAGACAGATGCTAACCAACCAACCGCAGAGAATGTTGATTTAAAAAAAAGAAATTCTAACTAGTTTTGGTAGGTGCATAGTGAGTTTGGAAGCTTTGGGATTGATTGCTGTGTTTTATTCTCTCTAGTTTTAAGTCTAATTGAACATTCTGAGAGAAGAGTCCCCGTCAATAAAAAATAAGGAATTACTTCTAGAAGTTTACCAACTGCTCCTATTCACTATTGACTTCCAAAGTCGATATATTGTTATGTGCCTGTGAATAACTTGTTTTCTAAGCATTGCATGCAAGCTTACCATGCATTATTCAAAACCTGTAACTGACCAGACAACATGTAATTCTTTAATTTTTATTTTCAATTTATACCTTAACTGTGTCTGTCTCACTGTCTCTGTGTGTGGGGGGCTATGATCAAAGAACATTGATTTTAAATCATAGATATAATTAGCTTACCTTGTTGTTTACCTTTGCTCTGCTTGAGTTACAATATTAATATTTTTTTTTGTTAAAATTATTAACTTGTTCACAATCTATTACTCTGTGAGGTACAATTGGGTTAATTTTAACAGTTATCGGATATTTTTAATTTCACTGTGTTGTGAATCAGAATAAGGCTGATTTCATTTGACTTGTTAGCATTGACTGTAACAAGAGGATGAGCATATTTAGCAAAGCTATTCCGATTTATATATTTTATACATTTTCTGGCCATATTGATCCACAGGAAATCTACTTTACAAAATAATCTGTTGCCAACTGAAAACAAATTAATATCTGTAAAAAAGTTCTCATCATTAAAAAAATCTAATTTTTGTTTCATGAGTATTCATCCAGCACTGTTCATGTGAAGAAGAGGCTGCTAAATAGAATGGGCTGGATTTTCCATGGAGTGGCAATCTCACACTCAGATTGCAGTCTACTCTTCATTTTACAGTAAATAAAAACACCTCATTTCCATCAGGCAATTCCAATCATGTCTCCCTCTAAATGACTCCTTCCAAAATTGACAAGTTCCTCAGAATGCAGGATGGTCAGGGGAAGACAAACTACACTCCTTTTTGTTGTCAGCCATCAGTAGTTGTGTGCTGTAATTGAAATGTCCAACATCTCAGACAGCCATGTTTTCAGCTCCTATTAAAAAAGAAAGCATGTAAGGTAGGTGCAAGATTAAGGTGCCAGGGGAATATTATGCCACTGTGCCAGGGTAGGGTGGCAGAATTCCAGCTGGTAGAGGACAAATAAACCTGGTGCCAGGTAGTAGGGGGGTAGTGTGCTCAGTAGGTAGGGTGGCAAGTGGACAGAATGCCAGTATGCAAGGTAGGAAAGTGGCCAGGTAAAAGATGAAATGTTTATGGTTGGTCAGGACGGGTGAGAGATATTGGATCTTGAGTGACGGGTCTCAGAGGTGAGGGTTGAGTGTCTAGTCCCAATGGAATGGGACATGTTGAGTCCTAGCAGGTTTCAGGGCTGGTGTCAGGGAAGAGGTATCACGATTCGGCGGCAGAGAGTAAGGATCGGTTTTGGATCCTGGGAGAAGCAAAGAAGTGTCAGATGTCATACATCAAGGCCTGAACAGAAAAGAGGGCTTTGTGCTTGTCAGTTGGGGCTGGGTGTCAGGTGTTTAGAGAGCTGGGTGGGGGAGAAGGTGTTTGACAGATGTCAGATTTTAGTTGGGAAAGAGAATTGTCATGAATGGAGCCACCATAGTTAGATCCACCATATCTGTTATGTTCACATGTTTTGTCCTTGACTGTACTGCTCCTGCTGTATAAAGAATCTAGTTAAACACACAATGAGATTTGTCCTAGGAATAGTATAACCATTATAGTCCCTATAGTACCCATAACAGAATGTCCTGTTAATGTTTTGATGTTTACTCATTCTTAACAAGGTGACCCTCACCTAAAATGTAAATTCTGAATGTTGCAATATTTGCTTCTCTATGTTACTACTACTGTAGACTTCTGATGTGGAGGCGCTAGTGTTGGACTGAGGGGGACAAAGTTAAAAATCACACTACACCAGGATATAGTCCAACAGGTTTATTTGGAAGCACTAACTTACGAAGCGCTGCTCTTTCATCAGATGGTTGGTGGAGTATAGGATCATAAGACACAGAATTTATAGAAAAAGGGTTACAGTGTCATGGAGCTGTAATGATATATTCAACAAATTTCAATTAAATCTTTTATCTTTTAGAATGGGATATGCTAGTTTCAGTTCTTTAATATGTAAATCATAGAACTCCTTTAAATTGCATTCTCACAATAGCTTCAGCTTTTGCTGGAGAGGCTACTGAGGGATAAAATTTATTTATATTTGGAAAAGAATGGGCGTATCAGTGGCAGGCAACAAGTTTTGTGCAGGGAAGTTTGTGTCTTACTAACTTAATAGAGTTCTTTGAGGAAGTGACCAAGTTGATAGATGAGGAAAGGGCTGCAGATGTCATATAGACAGACTTTAGTAAGGTGTTTGATAAGGTACCCCATGGTAAACTAATGGAGAAAGTGAAGTCACATGGCATGCAGGGTGTTCTAGCTAGATGGTAAAGAACTGGTTGAGCAACAGGAGACAGAGAGTAGTAGTTGAAGGGAGTTACTTAAAATGGAGAAAGGTGACCAGTGATGTTCCACAGGTATCACTGTTGGGGCCACTGTTGTTTGTGATGTACATAAATGATCTGGAAGAGGGCACTGTTGGTATGAACCGCAAGTTTGCAGATGACAAGAAAATTCATGAAGTAGCAGAAAGCATAGGGAACTGTCAAAGAATACAGGACAATATAGATAGACTGGAGAGTTGGGCGGAGAAGTGGCAGATGGAGTTCAATCCAGGCAATCAAGGTGATGCATTTTCGGAAGTCTAATTCTCGAGCAAATTATACAGTAAATGGAAGAGCCTTAGGAAAAGTTAATGAGCAGAGAGATCTGGGAGTTCAGGTCAATTGTACCTTGAAGGTTGCTGCACAGGTGGATCGAGTGGTCAAGAAGGCATATGGTATGCTTGACTTCATTGGATGGAGTATTGAGTATAAGAGCTGGTAAGTCATGTTAAAATGTATAAGACATTGGTTCGGCCGCATTTAGAAGACTGTGCACAGTTCTGGTCACCATATTACCAACAGGATGTGGATGCTTTGGAGAGGGTGCAGAAAAGGTTTACAAGGATGTTGCCTGATATGGAAGATGCTAGCTATGAAGAGAAGTTGAGTAGGTTAGGATTGTTTTCATTAGAAAATAGAAGATTGAGGGGGGACTTGATTGAAGTCTACAAAATGATAAAGGGTATAGACAGGGTAGATAGAGATAAACTTTTTCCGAGTGTGAAAGATTCAATAATGAGAGGTCACGCTTTCAAGGTGAGATGTGAAAAGTTTAAGGGGGATACACATGGCAAGTACTTTACACAGAGGGTAGTTGGTGCTTGGAACGCATTGCCAGCAGAGGTGGTAGAGACAGGCATGGTGGATTCATTTAAGATGCGACTGGACAGATGCATGAGTAGGTGGGGAGCCGAGGGATATCAATCCTTAGGAATTGGGCAACAGATTTAGACAGCGGACTTGGATTGGCTCAGGCTTGGAGGACCGAAGAGCCTCTTCTTGGGCTGTATATTTTTTTTGTTCTTTGTTCTTTTCTAACAATAAGTGCCATCTCAGCTCAGACATTGCCTTAAAGGTGTGAAGTTAAAGTCAGTCTGTGTCACAATGTTGAGTCAGACTGATTCTATTTCTAAAGTGGGACTTACAGAGTCTTACATGGATTTATGCAGTTTATGAGCGAAATAAAATGTAATTCTGCAAATACAAATTCACCCCATAAACTTATATGTGAGTGCATGCAAGAGAGACAGAGTGCGTGTGTGCATGTGGGTATGAGTGCATGTGAAAGAGTGTGTGTATATGTATATGTACACTTGGTCAAGTACGTGTGTGTGTGAGATGGCGTATAAGCCTGTGTGAGGGTGTGGGCATGAGTGTGAGTGCGATGGGATGCATGTGTGTGCGTATGAGCCAGTGTGTGTGTGTGTGTGTATACACGTGTGAGGGAGATTGTGTAGGGCAGTGCAGTGGGATCACCTGTAGTGTGACATAAACCCAAGGTCTTGTTCAAGGCCATCAATCATGGGTACCGAAGTTGTCTCTCAGTCTCTGCTTGGCCATTTTGCTTTGTTGCTCATCCCAAAGTTCATCTTGGAGAATGGTCACCTGAAGGTCTGAGGCCGAATATCCTGGACTGCTGAATGTTTCCTGACTGGGAGGCAGCACTCCTGCCTGGTAATAGAGTTCAGACCTGCTCCATTATTCACTATGTTCATGGCTGATCATTGAACTCAATAGTCTGTTACAGATTTTTCCCCGTATGCTTTGATTCCTTTAGCCCCAAGTGCCATATCCAATCTTTCTTAAAATCAAGCAATGTTTGACTGTGACTGCTTTCTGTGGTAGTAAATTCCACAGGCTCACTACTCTCTGGATGAAGAAGTTACTCCTCAGACCCAGTCCTAAATGATATGCCCTGTATCCTTATTCTGAGACACCCCTGGTTCTGGACAATGCACATTTTGTCAAGATTTTCTTTTTTTGGGCAACTTCCAGAAAGAAAAATCTATGATTTTAAGTCAATTTACTAAACTAGCCTCTGTTCTGTTTCCTTCACCTGCAGCATTCTTCTAATTTTATTTCTGGCTACATGGGCCTTCAAGTCTTGTTCGTGGCAGTGACAAGACCAAAACCTGTATCCCAGGTATCAAATGTAAAACTTTGTAGTGACTGTGCATGTACACAGCTCAGAGGGAATGTTGCTCACCTGATCTGGTGGCTATAACATGACCTGAAACCAGCTGAGGTTAACTTTTGAGTCATATTGTATCAGTGCTAATAGAGCTGCTGTGTTAGCCATTCATTAATAGGTTATCCATTGGAGCATACCTCTCTGAAGATATTAACATTAATGGATATGAAGTCATAGGGAGGAGAGAAATAAATACCTAGCATATCTTCCTAATGGGCAAAGCATCCCATTGCAGTGTGTGGGGGTCTCTTGTGGTCCAGTGGTACTGCCCCTGTCCTTGAGCCAGGAGGTCTGATTTTAAGTTCCACTTGCTCCAGGAGTATGCAATAACATTTCTGTACTAGTTAATTAAAATAAAATGTGTCTGTGTGAGGCCAGCGCTATTATTGGGACTCAATAGTTATCGTAACTCTCACCTAGGTAAGAGAGCTGCTGCAGATCAGTAGGGGGACAGAAAACAGATGAGGATATTGCACGGTCAGAAGGAGCACAACATGGGAAGTTGGTCAGCAGCATTTTAATGTATGTAACAGATAAAACTGCCATCTTTAATTCTGTATGGCTAAGAATCAAATTTCCCATTGGAAATCTGTTGGAAGTTAAAGTCTCTTTTTTAAACCAGAAAATGTACTGCAGTTGCAAGCTTTGCCCATTTGGAAGACATGCTAGATATATCCCTCTGCTCCCAAGACTTTATATCCATTAATGTTGATAGCTCAGGAGAGGTATGCTCTAGTATATATCCAATTATTGAAAGGCTAACATGACAGCTCTTTTAGCACTGATATGATATGACTTAAAACTTAACTTCAAAGATGTTTACTGGATAATTGAGAAGTAAGAGATACATGAAGTAGAATATCAGTTGATAACGTAAGCCCACCTACCCTTGCAAACGATACGTAGTCCAATGTGCAGTGTAGCATTCTTAGTTCTATGATTATCTCCTTTACCTCCTCTCACACAGTCCATTTTCAATTTCTCTTTTAGTTAAGACCAAAGGTCATGTCTTCCTCTAGTGAAAGCGAATTGTCTTATTAATCAAGTCCATGCTTTACAAAGAAGAACTTTATAAAGGAGATGTCTTGTACAGATGTCAGCTCTTTCCTCAATAACTTTCAGAGTCATGGTTGGCAAAGCTGCTGTTGAAGAATTCAAAATAGAATGAAGTGTATTTTATCAGTTGTCAAATGCATAAATAAGCAAGGAAACTGCAATGGAGAGGTATTGTTGTAAACACTCTCAGATGGGTTTTCTCTTATGGGTGAAGTACAATAAGTACTTTGGTGAGCTACAGGCACAAATTACCACAGACAAAAACCTGTGTAAAAGAAATGAATGATTCAGAATGTAATATTCTGACTACTGTTACAATCCCAATGGAGACTGATAACTTCTAGAAAGAAATTTGAATTTCCAGTGGCTAACTGGAAGGGACCTGCATAATTTCAAGCTTTATGGCCTTGGTTGTAATAAAAGGCAATATTATCTAAACATGTTCTAAATGAGTTCTGGGAAAGGGTCACTGGACCCGAAACATTAACTCTGATTACTCTTCATAGATGCTGCCAGACTTGCTGAGCTTTTCCAGGGATTTCTATTTTTTTATTACCTAAACATGACTGTGTGGGCAACCTGAACTCTAAAATGTAGAAAAGATCTCCATTAACTTTTTAAAATCAGAAAACCCTCTCCAAAGTTATACTTTATATCCTTTCTTAAGTAGACCATTAATTTTCTGGGAATCAATCCAAAGTGAATATTAGCTCCCAAGGTGCTTCCTTTGTTTATCATTATCAACTTTGTAGCCCCTCATTCTAAGACTGTCTTTTTATGGTGAAGGACAAACTGGAAATTGTGAACCTGAGTGCTGTTGTATCAGCAAACAGCTCTAAAGAAGAAAAGTTGAGCTATTGCATAGGACTGTAAGCATGAAGCTGAAAATAACACACAGCTAATAAAAAAATGGATGATTTTGGTGAGTTAATTCATATAGTTGAAGAATATGAAAAAAGTAAATCAATAAACCATTCCATTGCTATTACTTAGGGCCTACACATGAAGACTGAGATTGAATTATCAAATCAATCATTACTTTTAATTCAGTATCTATTGTGAAGATAGTTGGATATTTATATTTAACACCCAGGATACTCTACTGCTCTTGCATTTTGTTTGGAAGCAGATCTTTATTTTAGATTTGTAAAGTGCTTAATTGGGTAGAGAATCCTATGTCATTCTTTTTTCAATTCCAGTCTAGAAAGGAAAAACAATGTAAGACAGTGCCTAAAGCAATGCAGATGGTTATTTGTTTTTCATCTTCTGATAAAATTAAAATCTCTTATGGAAGCAATTCTTAAATTACCTAGCATAATGAAGACATTTCTAATTGATTGACCTATGGTCATATGAGATAATGATATGAGTTTCCAGGGGAAAAAAATACAATGATTAGAGGGCAATACAGCCACAGGCTCCAAAGAAGCATCTTAAATAACCTGCCATTAAAACATGATTAGGCTTTTTTTGTACCATGCAGATATGCAGTATTTTCCTGTTCTGCTCTGTGCAGACAATTGTGACTCTTTAAAGTACATTAGCGTAATAATTTAGGATATTGCTTTTGGGAATACTATTACATATTAAGATTATATGTTAACTAAGAATAAATAAGCAAAGCTTATCTTTGTGTCAGGCTATTTGATTGGTTGAAGTTATCATAGATGATTTCAGAAGATACAAACTTTGACTATGGTTAGTTCTAAGACAATTAGTCTCAGATTTTTCACTGGCCAGATTGTCATTATTCTGGTAAAGATAGCAATTGTGCATGGAGATCTTGAGCAATCTCCATCATAGCAGACAACAAAGGAATTGTCCAGGAAATTGAAGACTATAAAAAGTCAGTTTCTTGCATGCTTGACACCTGAATAACTCTCCAGTACAGACAATTACATCACACACTCTTAATTGAATATCCCTAGGCCTCTGATAACATCGGGCTTTGACCAGGCACTACCCCCAGTTGTCAATCCACTCACTTGGCCTTTTCCAGAGATAATCCTCCTCCCATTACCTCTTGAATTTTATTTTAAAATTAAAGGGTGAAATTTGCCTAAACAATGGAAGGTTTGGAAGTGAGGCAAGAAAATCTGAAACTGCATTTGCTGGATTTATGGTTTCTGTTCCTGCTTCCTAATGCTTTGCTGGAAGGAGTTTGGTGGAAAAGCTGGAAACCCCAATACAAAGGGGGACTCAGATGAAAGTCATTAAGAATGCAATTAAATCAAAAACTTCCTTTGCTTCATGCTATTAATGTTGTAAATGTTGCAACATGTACAAGCATTAAGATGCTCAGGGTTGTTTCAGAGAAGGTTGTTGCTGAAGTCTTCAGCGTGATGCTACATGACCATCTTCCTCAGGCATCAAATGAGACTGCATCACCACTGAGCAACAAGATACCTGTCATTGGAAGCCCCTCTCACATACCTCTGTCTCTGCTTCTTCTGTAAGGAATAACTGGGAAATGGACACGTTAGGATTGACATTTGTTTTGACCAGTGAGAGGTAACATTCAAATTTAATGACTATGAAGCCTAGAAGTGCAAAGATCGTAGGGTGACAGTCATTGTGACAGTTGACTGCACAGGTGAAGTGCTAGCAGAGAGGTATGTGTGGAGTTGACACTAACCAGTGCTAACTTATACAATAATTTATTTTTGTACTTGGATAACCTCTCTTGCTTACTTCTTTACTGGGCACAATTGGGTTGAGCTGAAACTTCCCGTGGGCTCACTAACTTGAACACCTTCAATCGAATTTCAATTTTCATCTGAATCGAAAACAAAAGTTGGCTATCAATGTTCAAAGAAGACCTTAATTTATGAAATCTTTGCATAAAGTATTGTTTAATTTATCAAATCTTTGCATGAAGTATTTGATTAAACAACAGACAAGGGTTTACGAGGGTAATGCAGTTGAAGCTATATATATGGGCTACCAAAGACATTTATCAAAGTACTGCCCAATAGAGATGTTAGCAAAGATAAAGACAATGGAAATATAAAAAAAACAGAACAGAGTCAGAAAGTTGCCGATGAGACAGCAAGCAAGTTGTAGCGGTGCATGTTTGTTTATTAGCCTGGAAGGGATTCCACTGCAGTGTTATCTTCTCCTGGGTTGAGTACTAGAACTGTTGTTCTTTTTGATTATATACTGTCAATGTCCAGTGTTTGGCTATACAATCCATATTTTCTAAGTTTTCCAATCAGACTTTTAGAAGTAGTATACATGGAATCTGGTAATAATGAGTATTGGGAAGACAAGGAGGCTGGGAAACCAGAAGACAAAGATTAAGGAGAGGCAGTGACAACTATGGAAATGGTAATATTTGCTTTATTCTATATTTCAGACTAATATTACTAAGAGATAGTTGGCTATTCAATTTATGTCTCTGGGCTGTGGGTACCTTCACAGACACTTTAAGGCTATTGGCTTCTTATCCTTGAGTAAGGCACTTCCAATCCTGATGTCCTGCAAGAAACGTTTATTTACATCTATACATCACAGGTTACTGAAAGCAGCTCTCTTGTGTAGTATCTAAGACCTCTCTCTTCATACGATTCTTCTGGTCTGATCTCTCTTAATCTCTCCCACAGATGTCAGAATTGCAACACATTTGAATCATCATTATTTGCACTTTTTAATATACTATATTACCCCCAACTTTCTTGGTATATCCAGTGATTTACTTTTATTCCCCAACATGTCATGATGATCTGAAATTCTGAATGGACATCTGATCCGGTTTGCTTGATTTCAAAATTTGGGTAATGCTGCTGAGAAGTCTGGAGTTATGTCATTCCATTCATTATTCAATGTGCAATTGGTATCACTTTTAATTATAATTGTCCCTAGTCTCAATTCCTGGTTTAAGTAATATCAGTACATTTCTATTTCCCCTGAATGTCCCTTTTTAGATGATCTGACAATATTAGATCTCAAATGATTGTAGCTTCTGGCTTCTTTCTCATAACCAGGCTTTTACTACCCTAGTTTTAGAGTTAACAATAAATTTGCCTTTTGTCTCGAGTCATAATACTCTGCTTTTTTCTTGTTAACATGCTTCTCCAAGTGATCTTTCTTGTGGTCTTGAGAGATTAAGATTGACTCATGATTGAAAACAAACTGAGGTCTGTTGTTGAATATCAGTTATTCAGGGAAACTGTGTTGCAGAATTTATTTCAATGCTCTGATCATTGAGTCTGCTGTGGTTGAATGATGCTTTGTAACTTCAATCCATCTGGAATAATATCTACTCAGACTAAATACATCTTCCCTTTAAAATCAAACAAATCTTTTGCTGGTCTTTTGCATTGCCTTTCTAGAAATCTTGAGAGCTTAATTGTTCTGTAGACTACTTATGGCAATCATTTGGCATGCGAAAATAAATGATTGATTTCTTTAAAATTTCTGGCTATTGTACTGATTGCTGAACTCTTGCTCTGCATTTTGTAATGCCAAAATGTCCCCCATGAAATTCTGTTATCTTATTGACTTTAAAATTGTTACGTTCCACTTTCTCTCACACTGACAGATTGCCCACAGTGTTCCAGTGAAGCCCAGTACAAGATGGAAGACCAGCACCATATTTTCCACTTTGGCACTTAACCACCTTCAGGGCTTTAGGATTCAACATTAAGTTCAACATCTTGAAAGCATGAATGCAGTCATTCATTTTAATTACTCTTTATTACTCCATTCCTCCCTTTTTCCCAAACATTCTTGGTTTACTGGATAGATTTCCCTTCAAAATCCTTTGTTTAACAGAGTAAGATTCACACGTGACCTTAGTTGTCTATCTGTGTTTGGAACAGTTACTAACCCTCAGCAACATTGTGTCAGTTCTGTCACTGATGACATAATCCTACTTCTGATAAGTTTTGACCTTTCACATTTGAAGACGAGTAAAAGTAGATAGGGTTAACAGGGTAATGGGATACTCTTGTTTTAATTTGCCTAAACATCTGAGGAACTTTGGAAATTCTTGCTGAAATTCTCTCACATTTTCATTCTGGACTATTGTGCACTCCTCTTTTCAGAGATCTAGCCAATTTCATGCAGCTCTTCTTAATCACATGTTCTCATTCTTCAATATACAAAGTGATTCACTGTCATCTCATCCTTTGTAACTTAATTTCATGGTGATTTGACCATGAACTTGAAGCTCTTTGCCTTCTGGAATTTGGAGTTGTATGTCCACCGGTTGAGTTTTTGTAGACTTCAATTATGTTAAATTGTCTGTCAGTAATCCACTAATATGGACGGATATTTTGATTTTCCCTCTTTTCTTTTGGGATTGGTTTCCACCTTTCCTTCAAAGTCATTCCAGGCAGTATGAAATCTTCCAAGGTTCCTTTCCTGCCCATCAGAGTCCTCTTCTTTTCTGTCATTTACTCTCACGTTCTACTTCATTTTCAGAGTTTTCCCATGTTTTAGCTTTGTCTCATTGACTCTCATTGAACTGACTTCAGATTCTGGCTCTGGAGGTTTGCCTAAATCCCATCGTGGTTTACTCTTTGCTTCAGACTGATACTGCCACAGGCAGTTAGATATTGTTAGTATCTCTGGCTGAGAGTGCCTACCCAAACTCAAAGGTTGGATTTGAAACAACTAGTCTATGGGGGCTGGTTACTTCTGATATGTGTTTAAAAGGTAACTAGCTGGGTCAGTCAGACTTTCCAGAACTATGGCCTAATCCAATATGTGTCAGAAAGCAGGGAACGTCTGACGTGTTAATGGAAAATTGTTTGTACTGTATTGGGATTGTGACCATGACTGAAAACAATTGTTTGGTTTTGGTTTAGGATTATCAAGAATGCATTTCATATAGAAACCCACAGACTTGTGGTTTTCAGAAGCTTTGGAGGACCCTGACTGGAGTCCAAAGCTCAATATATTTTACCTTCCAGAAAGGAATAATTCAGGGAATAATTTGACTTGCTAGAAAGTTAATTTGAGTAACGGCCATACCAGGAGAGGTTGAGTTTGGAAACCTGAAGATTGTTAAAGAACAAACCATGTTAGAATGTGTAAATATAATATTCAAGCAGAGATCAAGACCCAGAATTAGTCTGTTTTTCAAAAATATCAGGGATATCATTAGGTAATTGGGTAACTCAGTATGACAAGTAGCCCTCCAGAAAGCAAAACAAAATAATTCACAATGCAAGACTGTTCAAGGTAAGGTTCAAAGTGGCACGATAAAAGTGACATGTCCCCACTAGGGGGAGCTGAGTACCATCAATGTAGGAGGTTAGGACCGATCAGGAAATGCACTGCAAAATAGTGCACCTATATCCAAGAAGGTGCGGCCTCATGCCTTCCAGGTGTGGCCTCACCACTGGCCTGCATAATTGCAGTAAGACATCCTTTTTTCTCGTACTAAGCTAAACCTTCCCACTGAAGGGAAATTATTTAGTAAAGAAAATCCAGGAAACTAAGGATGAAGATTAATCAAGTAAATCAAGTGGATTCAGTGATTAGAGAATTAAAATTAGTTTTTACAAAGTAAGATTTCCCAGATTAAGTCATTTTCATTAATGGGTCTCAATTTCGCTAAAGAGGAATTTGGAAAGTTCATTATCGAAACAGGTATTCAGTAGGTGACAGGTTTTTCACTTCATCCTCAGACAAATGGAGGGCAGAATGTGGTCAAGATCACAAAGTCACTCATAGAAACGTAAACATGGAAGCATAGAAGACAGGAGCAAGGATAGGCCACCTGCCCCTTGAGTCTACTCCACCATTCATTATGATCAAGGCTTAATCCTCTAATCCCACTCTCCCTCATATCCCTTGATCTCTTTAGCAGCAACAGCTATATAAACCTCCTTCTTGAAAACACAATACTTTGGCCACAACCACATTCTATGGAAATGAATTCCAAGGGCTCACCATTCTCTGGGTGAAGACATTTCTCCTTATCTCAGCCTTAAAAGGTTCGCTCTGAAGACCAATATATAGTTTGCCTTTTTTTTAAACCTTCTGCTGTACCTGCAGGCTTAGTTTCAGCAAGTGGTGCACACTGAATCCCAGGTTTCATTGAACATTCCCCTCTCTCAAGCCATTCAATTAATAATCTGCTTTCCTACCAAAGTGGATGGCCTCAGTTTTCCACATTATACTGCATCTGCCATGCACTTGGCAACTCACTCAGCCTGTCCAAATCACACTGCAATATCTCTGCATCGGCCTCACAGCTCAATCTTCCTCCCAGCTTTGTGTCACTTACAAATTTTGAGATGTTACATGTAAATCTCTCATTTAAATCATGAACATATATTGTGAATAGTTAATGTCCCAGTATCAATCCCTGTGGTACCCCACTAATTATTGCCATTCAGCAAAAGACCCATTTATTCCTTGAATTGAATTGAATTTATTGTCATGTGTACCAAGGCACAGTGAAAAGCTTTGTTGGTTCAGAACAACACAGTTAAATAATAAATATTCACCAGCAGAATTACTCTTTGGAAGAAAAATTAAAGCAAAAATACTATTGTTAATGTGATCTCCTATTAAGCATGGGCCTCAAGTCCATGAGATGATCAAGGGTACAGAAAGACCCCACAGTATTCTCCATCACAGAGTGTTGTGGAAACTCGATTCTTATTTAGAAATTGATAGATTTCTGAATACCAGCAATATACAGGATCATGGGGATAGAGTAGCTAAAAGCATTGAAGTATTTGTCCAGTCATGACCATATTAAATAGCAGAGACAGAATGGGTGTAACCGTCATTGAAGGAACAGATGAACCAAGATCATTTCTAGTCAGAAGAATTGAAGGGATATTTACACAAAACCTTGAGACCAAACATGATAAACATTGAGCATAGGACAGAAACAAATATATTTCATTGAATACTGAACATCTTGATGCAGTAATTCCAGAAATGGTAGAGAACAATTACTCATGTGTGCAAATCAAGAGAAACAGATTGGCACATCCAGTCAGAGTTCCAGATCATCTCAACAGTGAGACTTAGATATTGAGATGGGAGGTCTGGATAATGATGTGAATGGTGGTAGTAAAGTATAAATTAATCAAATTAAGTTGCTGGAATTATGTGAACCAAGTAAGAAAAACTTTAAGGAAATGTACTAAAATGGAATATGCAAAAGGTGAGGATGCAATTGATTTATATTGCTCTGACAAGGTCAGAGAGGGAACAGGTTAGAGAGAGAACCATGTAAAGAGACCATTCTTAGACATGAGAATTGAGAACTCTATTCAGAAACCCAACATGCGCAAATGTTAAATGATAAGTGTTACAATAGCTGTTGATCCCTCCTTCTTACAAACTAAAGTCTACACTAATTTTAAGGTAAACTAGAGATGCTAGAGACAAGAAGAGGAGCAATTTAGTAAAAGGGAGCAGCCTGTAAAAGTTTAGATGCCCACAGGTCAGTGATACAAAGGAACAGAGTCTAAGATGGCATGCAATGGACTTCACATGAAGCAGCAATGATCTCATGATAGAATGAGAAAATCAATGTCTTTTGGAAATGGAAAGTTATGACCCTGTGTTTTTGAACTTGGATAACCATTATGTATCCTCAGTCATTATTTGAAGATTTAAGAATCTTAGAAGTGAAGGAAGAGCACTTTCATGCTCTTTCTTTCAAGGAGCATTTCCTCTGGAGGAAATGGTGATGTTTTTCTTGCTTGTTGAAGCTGTGTATTGCTGGTGGATTGATGCTGCACTTTAATAAAATAACCATGAAGGAATTAGATTTCAATGTGTTGAAGGCATTGTAGATTGATTGCTACAGGCAGTGCTCTACTTGTGACTGTTCAGCTCTACAGGCCATTTGGTAGCACTGAGTGCCCTCAGTGAACATTACTTAGCCAGACAGTTTATTATTGCTCCCAGATATGAGTAAGAATGAGTTTGGGTAGATTTCTTTTAGTCACTATCAGCTGCTTTCATTCTGCATATTTACTAGGTTGATATTACAGTGCAAAACTGATGTATTGTTGCATTGTCAAAGGTACAGGCATTAAATCAGACATCAAACCAAGGCACTTTCTTCCATCTCACACACACATAAACAATCCTATGACACTCATCTAATGCATTCTCCTCCCCTCAGGCAACATCATGATAAAAACAGAATATTTGGTCACTATCTTAATGCAGTTTGTGAAACTTTGCTGAGTGTATGTTTCTTGCTCATTTCCTACATTGCAAACTGAATACACGACAGATTAGCTGTAAAAATATTTTGTAATGTCCTGAAGTTATGAAAGGTGCTTTTTCAACATCATTTAGACCATCCTCCTCATGTGCCTGTGATCGCAATAGAAGAGCTCTGAAAGAATTATCACTTTTTACAGTTCTGGGTAGAATAATCATAATGACAGCAGTTCTCCTTTAAAATGTTCATCCTTGGAACAGAATGTGGCTGGACTTCAGTAGAGATGTGTCATGAATGAGAAAGCTTACTGTGCGTATCAGGCACATCTCAAAATTTTGTGGAAGTTCAGTAACTTCTTATTGATTGTGGAAATGCAGCTCACAAACCATTTGTGCAAAAGCTGTCTGCCCACATCAAATCTGCTGCAATAGAATGGGTAGCTGGCGAAATGTGTCACTGTTCCAGCTCTCAGCCTCCGCACATTCAGATTCTGCCATTTGGAAAATCGATATGTAGGTGTAATTTTGGTCATGTTTATAAAGATCACTGCGTGCACTTTCAGGTTTAATGCCAAGTGCTGCAGATTTTATTTTCTGGATGTAAGAGCATCCGATGGAGTCCGCAGACTGCTTTTCACCCATGACATGGAAACTTGCTTGCGGGTCCTTTCAGAGATAACTTGACTTGATTCACTCCACCACTGTACTCCAAGATTTTGATAAAATGCAAGATTTTCAACTACATTTATTTTACCTTAAGTCAATAAATTATATCTATCCAATTTCCTCACTGATGCCAGAATGATCTTGGAAGCAGTCAAGCATATCCAGGGTCACTGAAAAATAAAACAATATATGACAGTATAATTTTTATCAACAAAAAATACAAATGACAGTTTTCAGAAGCAAAATGTTTCTGGCAGAGTTTTTCAAATAAGGGAATACTGCATCATGTCCATTGGAATCTATTCATTCAGCTCACCAGTCTTTCTATTATAACATTGAATTTTGCCTCAAATGGATATGAGGCTTGTAAACAATATGATTGGAAATTTGTGTTGATTTGTTAAAATCTACAGTTTCCTACAAGCATATGCTGGAAGTCAGAATTCACGCCTCATTCTAACAAGAAGAGAGCTGACATTGTCTCCAAAAGAAACTTGCTCAAGATTGGCTTAGATCATATCTCTTGCAGCCTTGTTTGTTTAGATAGTTTCTGGATGCCATCCTTTAGCTTTCTAAATCTGCGACATAAGGCTTCCTGTCAAGAGCAAACATGTTACAATAATTAGCACAAAGCTCATTCCCTCAGTGCTGCTTTCACTGTACCACTGAAGCACTGTCAGAGATATAAAAGATAGGCTTACATTTATATAACTTTTCTCATGACCATCAGATATTTTAAAGTACTTCATAGCCAATGAAGTACTTACTGAAGTGTAGCCATTATTATGACATAGGAAACCAGCCAATATGCATAAAACAAATTCAATTTATATGCAGAAAGGCTCCAAAATCAGTAGTGCAATAATGACCTGATGATCTGTCTTAGTGATGCTGAATGAGACATTGGAGAGGACACTAGGGATATCTTCCCTGCTCCTCCTGGAAACAGATTCACAGGATTGTGTATATCTACCCAAGCAGACAGAAAAGGGTCTAATTTTAATGACTCATTAGAAGATGGTACTCTGAGAGTGCCAAATTATCTAACCTGGAGTGTCAGCTTTGATTTTTTTTATACACTGAAATCCTTGAGGGCCTGCATGTAGCTTCCAGCATGCAACATGGACACCATACTTTTGCTTAGTTGACAATTTAAACTCATTCCTCACCACCAGAAATATATTTCCCTACCCACCCCTATCTGCTTTCTGTAAAGACCGTTCTCTCCGTGATTACCTGGTCAGGTCCACGCCTCCCACCAACCCACCGTGCCGGCCTGGCACCTTCCCCTGCCACCACTGGAATTGCAAAAACCTGCGCCTACCATCCTCCCTCACCTCCATCCAAGGCCCCAAGGGAGCCTTCCACATCCATCAAAGTTTCAGCTGCACTTCCACACGTCATTTACTGTATCCATTGTTCCCGACGCGGTCCCCTCTACATTGGGGAGACTGGACGCCTACTCGCAGAGCACTTCAGAGAACATCTCCATGACACCCGCACCAACCAACCCCACCACCCCATGCCCGAACACTTCAACTCCCCCTCCCATTCTGCAGAGGACATATTGGCTGCCAAGGTCCTGGGCCTCCTCATCCCCACTCCCTAACCACCCAACACCAGGAGGTAGAACACCTCATCTTCCACCTCAGGATCCTCCAACCCCATGGCATCAATGTGGATTTCACCAGTTTCCTCACATCCCCTCCGTACACCTTATCCCAGTTCCAACGTTCCAACTCGGCACCATCCTCTTGACCTGTCCACCTTCCTTCCCACCTATCCGTTGCACCCTCCTCTCTGACCTATCACCATTACCCCCACCCCCATCCACTTATCACACTCAAAGCTACCTTCCCCCCAGCCTCCAACCCCCTCCCATTTATCTCATCACCCCCTTGGCTCACAAGCCTTATTCCAGATGAAGGGCTCTTGCCCAAAACATCAATTCTCCTGCTCCTCAGATGCTGCCTGACCTGCTGCGCTTTTCTAGCACCACACTCTCGAATCTAACCTCCAGCACTTACAGTCCTCACTTTTGCCTACAACTTAGCATTCTGGGTAATCCAAGATGGAGGACGGGAAAAAATTCTGGCTGTAACAGCTGCCCATTTATAGAATCACGATAATGTTAAATGTTGCATTTTGATCACGGGTTATTTTACTCTCATGCGTTGTTTTCCCTTTACATTGTTGGTCAGCCTAAAGCATGCGAGGTGAAAACTTTAAAACAATATCTTTTTCTTCAGCAATATTCAAGTTCTGTCCTACCAAACTACTAGATGATCAATTTGCCAGTGACTGTTTTGCTTTTTTTTTGTTTGCGATTTTCCAGCAGGATAAAGCACTTAGTAATGTTTTGGTACTTTCAAGAGCAAAGGCACAATTTCTGTTCACTTCATAGGATTACATTTGCCGACCTCTTGATTCTAAAAACAAAGGCGGATGTGACAACAAGGAGAAGACTTTCTGGGTTATGAATGTATAGTGATATGTATGATCACCTACACTAGAAGCTACATGACAATCACTTCTATTGAGAGTCAACTAGAAATATATCTAAATTCTACAAAACTTGCATAATCCCTAAAATTAATTTACAAAATTTCAGCATATGACATTATTTAAAATTCTAACCAGCCACATCCATATTTCCAGCTGTTTTTCTGCACATTAAATTGCATTTTATTATTTATGTCTATCCATATACTTATTTTATCAAATTTTGTCCTTGAACAGATATTCAAGTTCTTATTTAAAAAGGAATCAATTAAAGTAACCAACACAATTTTGTGGAAATCTTCTACATAGTCAATAATGGCATTTAACAAATATTCTTTGGATCTACAGCCTTTGTTTTTGCTTTTAATTTTGTATTTGTCCAGTTCAAACATCTCAAACTAGTTGATAACAACATTAGCCAATTAATCATTGCTTTGTAAGAGACTAGAAATAGATAGCAAAATATCTCCACAACTGTTGGAAATGTGAGAAATAAGTACAAAGCCATGAAAATACATTGACCATATACCAGTTTACCTAAAGAGATAAAAGAGTTGATGTTTCACTTCATGGCCAAATCTAAAATAATAGTATTGTCAGCATCCTGACTGCACTGATACAAATATTTTTAATCATTCTGCATTAATCTCAACTCCTTGCTGCTTTTCTGTTTCATTTAAAATTTCCATCCAGGATTGAGCACTTTAAAAAATTCCATTTCATCTTCATCATGTATTTTCTAAATGATCTTTTCCTTCTAATACCGTAATTAACTCTGTTTGCTTTAGGCTTTTTGTTTTAATGAAAATTATGTACCTAAACCAGAGGTTGATTCTCACTAATTTGTTCAAGACTCCTTGTATTTTCAGTCATTTTCATTCATGTTTCAAATATCTTGAATTTTGAGGTTCTCCTGTTTGGTTTCAATTTTCCCTTAAAGTTGCTATCTATAGAATTGTGATAATTTACTAAACAGGAGGAGACCATTCTGCCCTTTGGCTCCATAATAGCTCTCTGAAAGAACTCCTCAATTCATTCTATTCCTCTACTATTCCATCCTTCAGAGAAACATGGACAATTTGGAGCTGGAATAGACCATTTGGTCATTCAAGCCGCCACTATCATCCACTAAGGTCAAGACAGTTTTGGTCTCAGCTACATTTTCTGTCATCATCCCATAATGCTTGACTTGGATATCAAAAATACATTGAACTAGGCCAAAGAAAGATTTGAAGACAGAGCCTCAAATACCTTGTGGGGAAGAATTCCACATTCAAACAACCCTTTGAGAGAAGAAATCTCTTCTTATTCCATCTTAGTTTAAGAAATCTTCTTGTTATATCTCCTAATTTTAATCTTTCGGACAAGAGGAAATGTCTTATGGCATCCATTCTATCCAGTCCCAACAGGACCTACTTTTTAATATTATCATATCTCATTTTGTTAAAAAAAAACACTGAAGCAATTTGCAGTCATTTTCAGCCAGAACTGCCAAGTGGATAATCCATCTCGGCCTCCCCCAGTGCTCCCCTGAAGCTCCAGTCTTCAGCCAATTGAATTCACTCCATGTGTTACTAAGAAATGGTTGGAGGCACTGGATACTGCAAAAGCTAAGGGCACTGACAACATTCTGGCAATAATACTGAAGACTTGTGCTCCAGAACTAGCTGCTCCTCTAGCCAAGTTCTTCCAATATAGTTACAACGCTGGTATCTATCTAACAATGTAGAATATTGCTCAGGTATATCATGTACACAAAAGGCGGGACAAATCCATTCCGGCCCGTTACCACCCCATCAGTCTACTCTTGATCATCAGTAATATAATGGAAGTTGTCATGAACAGTGCTACCAAGCAGCATCTGCTCAGTAATGCTCAGTTTGGGTTCCACCAGGGCCACTCAGCTCCTGAGCTCATTACAGCCTTCATTCAAACATGGACAAAAGAGCATAATTTCAGGGGTGAGGTGGGAGTGACAACCCTTGACATCAAGACTGCATTTGGCTGAGTATGACATGAAGGAGCCCTACCAAAGCTAGAACCAATGGGTATCGGGGCAAACTCTCCAGTGGTTGGAGT
This sequence comes from Chiloscyllium plagiosum, assembly GCF_037043375.1. Lineage (NCBI taxonomy): Eukaryota > Metazoa > Chordata > Chondrichthyes > Orectolobiformes > Hemiscylliidae > Chiloscyllium > Chiloscyllium plagiosum. Next base: position 86,430,896 of record NW_028270145.1, on the reverse strand, counting down.
CATACCTGACGCATAGGAAGATGGGAGTGGTTGTTAGAGGTCAGCCATCTCAACTAAAGGACATCTCTGCAGGAGTTCCTCAGGGTAGTATCCTTGGACCAAATACCTTCAGCTGCTTCATCAATGACTTTCCCTTCATCATACGGTCAGAAATGGGGATGTTCGCTGATGATTGCACAATGTTCAGCACCATTCACAACTTCTCAGACACTGTCCAAATGCAACAGGATTTGACCACTATCCAGGCTTCAGCTGACAAGTGGCAGGCAATGACCATCTCCAATAAGAGACAATTTAATGGCCACACCTTGGAATACTACAGTGTTACTATCAGTAAATCCCCCTACTGTCAACATCTTTGGGGTTATCAATGACCAAAAACTCAAATGGACTTGCCACATCCCTTTTGAAAGTTGCTATTAGTTAACCTTCCATTGTAACTCTGATTTAAAAACAAAATCTTGGTCATTTACACATGATTATCAAAAATGACATTCACATATTTGTAACTCCGTCCTTGATGCCCATTGCAAAATAAAAGATCAGTATGCATAGCTCATCCATTAATTTTCATCTTTCCTGTCTCGAAGATTTCTATCCCAATAATCTGGTCATTGTGGTACTGAGATTCCAAATATTGTATATCATCAGCCTGAAATGGTTTTGCTTTGACTGGATGCTATAAATTTGATTGTAAAATATTGAAAAGTATAGATTAGTAACATTAATTTTGTGATTCTGCTAGAAAGAGAAACTACTTCACAACAATGGTGTTGCTGTATTGAAAGTGCTGGCTAGAAGCTAAATCTCATTCTCTGCACAGTGGGATTATTTGTTTGCATTAGTTTGCCTTGCTTGGGTTCCCATGGTTACCTCAGTTGGTTCTCTCAGTTGCAGTTATGAATTGTTCCCACTTCCAACCACTTCTCAAATATAATTTTTAACCTCATCAAATTTTGTAACTGAATCAAGTTTGAATACAAGTATCTCCAGAGGTGGAGTTTCAGCATGAATACTGAAGCAAAAAACTTTCATTTGGGCTCCATCTTTGATCAAATTCAGACAGAGATTTTGGGTCCTAATGTTCCAATGGCTATCTGCTGCTTTTAATTATAATCCTGAAAAATCAGTAACTTAATTTCATATCTTCAAAATCTAATCAGAAGTATTCTACTGATATCACATAATGAGGAAAAAGATTGGTGACACTTTTGGTTCTGTGAAAATGTACCCTTTGCATGCATACTATATCTCTATTCCATTCAAATATAATGCAAATTAGGATATCTGAAATCACCAATCCAAGTGGCCAAAAAGAATAAAACTGAGTTTTATCTTAAAACTCCTCATCCCAAAAAGTGATACATCATCATTTCCGCATGAAAGACAAATTCATGAGCTGAAGGGACATGGTCAGATGAAAACTATCAGCTCAACATACGTAAGGCTGCTTCGAAAAACACCTAAACAATTGAATTCGAAAAAAAAAAGGAACAAGCAACCTAAACAGCCAGGCATGACCAAATTGATAATATTCAGAGGGTCTAGTCACATCTCATCCATACTTACTCATTAAAAAACAATCCACACAACCTATTCCTTCAAATGTCACTGCTAGCATTAGTCATAAGTCCACCATAATTGCTTTGCTAGTATGTTTATGGTTACACTGAAGAGATAATAATGAAATGTATTCTTTTAAGAATTAATGAGTATAAAAACATTTTAGCATGCATTGAAATTGTGAGTTTGAATTAATACCAGAAGAAAGTTCGCTTGTACACATACTATAGTGATGTCGCTTGTCCATGTCATTCTCAATACTTTCTTTTCTATGTTGTAACATTTTTATTTTGGTTGATCATAAAGTGAACACTATGTTCTGAAATAATATTAATATTTAATATTAAAATAATTAATCAGTAATCTTTCAACTCAATAGCTTCAAGAAATATCTTCAACATAGGCCTAGAAAATATTACCAGAGATGCTGCAGTAAAACTTCCACTATGGATATAACTGGTAGTCAACTGAGTTCTTGTGATGCATTAATAGTATCTTTACCTCTGTGCCAGGAAGCCTGGTCTCAGGTTCAAGCTGCACCAGAACTTTGTAATAGCATCTTTGTACAGAGTGAGTAGAAAATATGTATAATTGGCAATCTAGGCAAATGTTGCATTTCTTCATTGCACATGTTTTCTAAAGTAAATGTACAAGGGTGAGTCTTTTTTTTGGTTTAGTGCAAGTTGTGTTGTGTTTTTTTGGATGACTTTTCACTGTGGGACTTAGAGAGTTTTTTTGCCATACCTTAACATACTTGCCTCATTAACTACCTAACCCTCCCCAATAGCATCCCTCTCATCCAATTCTATTGTTATACTACCATATGCCATTCCTGGAAAAAAAAGTCCATTCACCAGATATCCTGGAATTTATCAAATCCCTTGTGCCAGGGCTATTTTTTAAAAAGTTGGTTACATACCCTCAATCTGGGTCTGTCCTGCTTGGTACCTGACATTTGGGCTTTTGCCTGAAACGTCGATTTCGAAGCTCCTTGGATGCTGCCTGAACTGCTGTGATCTTCCAGCACCACTACTCCAGAACCTGACATTTATCCCACAAGCAGCAGACAAGGGGAAATTGGCATCCCACCCCATTTTATAGGCAGTGACCAGGAAGGTCTGCTGCATGGGGTGATGTGCAGGTGTGATGTCCTCTTCCCCCAGGATCAGCAGTGGAGGCAATTACACCAGACCATACTAGCTTAGATTAAGGTCAATGAATGCTCATTTGACTAGACAAGTTCTAGCAAGAAAGTCAATGACCTTTTTCATTCTGCTGGTAAGTGCCAACAACTTCTCTCGTGATCTTAAAATAGCCCTTCTCTCTCATCGAGTCTCATGCTCTATCATCCACACTGTAGCCTGCAGCACGTAAAGTACTCACTCTCGTGCATCTCAACCCTGACATGACTTTCCTGCCCATCCTGTGCTCTACCTACTCACTTTTTCAAGACTCCTCTCCATCTGTGCTAAAAGTAACAACTGTAACTACTTTAATCTCCAATAACACTTGCCCATGTTTCATTCCAGGGGGAATAACAGCCCATGAGAGGCAGAAAGAGTCACGAGGGGTGGTGGGTTACCTGATGTTTTGTTCCTCACTCCTTATGCAGAGAACATTCTGACTCTGACCATCCTGAGTGGCTGGTTGAGCATGTCCAAGCCCCTGGATTATTATCAGAAGCTGACCTTGATTTACTTGCTGGGATCCCTGATTGAAGGTTTTCCACGTTGACTTGACTGAATCCTGCTGACAACCAGAACAAGCTTCCTGTCTTTGATCCTGCACAAAACAGCAAGTTAATACAGAAATAAAATGAGCTTGGTAGCTAGAATGAAGGGCAAAGGGCAAAAGAGCAAGCCAAAGCAGCGCTAGGTAGGTAGGCTCAGTGAGTGAACCTGAAAACAGCAAGTAATCAGGCTGCAACCTTATCCACTGTATGAGTTGGGAATGTGTCCCAGGCCACAATGTCCTTGCTGCAGCATTACAATGACAAACAGCATGAGGTACAGCATTGAAGTGCTGAAATAGATCAGACATGTGCCATGAGGGTTCTTAGAGGCTGGGAGATATCCGATGCATGTGTCCATGGATGTGGGTTGTGTGTGTAGCCGATGCTTCTGGAGTGTGCCCTAAGATGCTGGTGCTCTTGTCCAACATGGAGGACCTCTGGAGCAAGTGGTGAGCAAAAATCGCCAGCTATCCGGCCTGACTTCTACGTTGAAAATTCTTGATCTTTAGCTTGTTTGCATTTGGTAAAATAGGAAGTTGAAAAATAATGAGGTCTGGTTTTAATAAGGGTTTAATCAGCTATAATCCACCTAATTAGCAACTTCACTGTCAGAAAAAAACTTGCCTTGCCTTTCAGCAAATGCAGAAATGATGTAGTGAGTGAAACCCAACATTGAAATAGAGCTCGTCGGAGTTTGTATATGATTCTGCTCTCACAAATTTTATGCTCCTAAAAGGTTCCTTCTATAGTTCAAGTTGCCACTTATATATTTGCATAATCAAAACTGCAGTTTTCCATGAACTAGTACAATTGGGCAGCATTTCCATTCCTGTATCTCCTTGCATTAAAATGTAATTCTTGAAGCATTTAATTGATAATCTGGTCCAGTTTTATTGATAAAGCTGAAAATGAATTCATCACAGAAATTAAGCAGTTTTCATAATTATCTAGTCATTAACCTAACTTTGATTATCTGAAAATTAAATGTTTTACTTTATAAACTTTTTACAATTTTAATTTGGTCCATACTACTCAATTTATTAATAAATAAAATACATAACTTTTGAAATAATCACATTCAGGCATAACTTGTTTTGCTAAATATTGTGGACAGGGTTTTGGACAGTTTTGTCGTTTGGACTGACTTGCAACACAGTGGCTTTTAGAACAATACAAAAGCTCACAGAAATTTGATTTGGGCTGGATGTAACTTGTTGTTTGACATTTCTTGATCTTTATATTGTTTTGAATGATAACTTTCACATCACAAACTAATGGAAACTCAGCCACATCATGGATGGATTTTGCGGATTTGCCCATTCAGTAATTATTGGATTTTCTTTAAAATGATCTATCTGCTCAAAGAAACAGTCATATAGCACGGAAACAGATCCTTCGGTCAAACTTGTTCATGCTGACCAAGTTTCCCAAATTAAACTAGTCCCATTTTCCTTTATTTGGCCGATATCCCTCTAAATGTTGTAACTGTACTTGCATCCGTCACGTCCTCTAGCAGTTCATACCATATACACGTCACCTTGTGTGTGAAAAAGTTTCCCTTTTAAATCTTTCCCCTCTTACCTTAAAATTATGCCCTCTAGTTTTGAACTGCCCAACCCTAAGTAAACCATATCCACAAGCATGATTTCCCCTTTTGTAAGTCCAGGCTGACTCTGTCCAATCCTGTCCAGATAATTACATAAATGTTAATTTTATCTTGCCAAAAAAAATGCATTGTGTTAATTGCAAAAAGCTATATTATTTAAATGAAGTAAGTAAACATAATGTATTTTCTGTTTTTAATTTGTGAGTGACAGTTGCTTAGGCCTGACAGTTTGTGATGATGTACGTGGTAATTGATGAAATATAATAATTTGTTTCAGCTTAATAGCGACCATTTCTATGGAACTGGTATTAGCATCAGGTACATCCCCTTTTAGCACGCTTTAACATTTGCTCTTTTTTTACACTTGCTAATGGACCATCTTCTCTCCCAATGATTCAGCCCATTGTTCCTGAGCTAGTGCTTTCAAGCAGCTAATTGCCTCTCTTCCCCGTGCTTATCCCAGAGTGTGCCAAATTTCCCTTTGCAAATATACATTCAATATTATTTCAAATATCATAGTGGATCTGCTTCAACCACTCTTTCAGCGTTTCATGATTGTCTCAACTGACTGTGTTGATAAAACAAAATTTCTGATCTTCCCAAAGGTTCTTTTGCCACTTGGCTTAAATCTGTGTTCCTAGTAACCAAAACCCTACCAGTGGAAGTCATTTCTCCCAGTCAAAATCCCCCTGTTTTAAATGTTTCGATTGAACCTAAGTTTCATAAACTCTCTGCTTTTTCAAAGCATTCAAAGGGACAAGAGTCACTTTTTGACACTCAAATGAAATCAAAGAATAATGGATGCTGGTTACCTGAAACAAAATAAACAGGAAGTGCTAGAAAAGATCAACAGGTCTGGCAGCATCTGTAGAGAGAAAAACTGAGTTAATCTTTTAAATCTGATGAATGGTCACTCAACTTCTTTATTCTTTCACAGGAAGTGGGCATTAATGATTTGTTGCCCATCCCTAATTGCCCAGATCAGTCTTCCACATTGCTGTGTGTCTGGAGTCACATGTAGGCCAGAGCAGGTAAGGATGATAGACTTCCTTCTCTAAAAGGCATGATGAACAAGAACAATCTCACAGTCTTAATGTGAGATTTTTGTTTAAACACCTCAAATTCCAATCCCATTATAGGTCTCTAAACATTACCCGGGTCTCTGAATGAATAGTCTAGTGATAATACCATCAGGCCATCACCTCTACTTAGGGAGCACTGTTTTTCTCTGGGCTGACATGCTGAGTTTCTCCAGCACTTCATGTTTTTATCATTTTTGACATTTTGTTAGCTGTGCAAATTTGCTCCCATGCAGCTCTCTTTCTTCCCAAAGATCTGCAGTGTATTTCCAGAATCTTCTGTTTTTGTTTCAGATTTCCAGCCCTTGTAGTATTTCCACATTGCAACTTCCGGCACAATATCTTTTCAGATTTCAGTGTTTCAATGTTGAATTTGTTATTTCTTTTTGAGTCATTATTTGTATTTCATTAACTTTTACTGTATGAAGTTGAATTAAATTTAACAAATTCATGTTTTTTTTCAGGTATCATAGCCCATGTGCATGAATTTCTTTGGTTGCATAAGATTCTAAAAAATATACCATTATCACCATTATTTTGTGGGTGGCGCGGTGGCACAGTGGTTAGCACTATTGCCTCACAACACCAGAGACCCAGGTTCAATTCCTGCTTCAGGTGACTGACTGTGTGGAGTTTGCACATTCTCCCCGTCTGTGTGGGTTTCCTCCCACCAGTCTGAAAATGTGTAAGTTAGGTGAATTGGCCGTGCTAAATTGCCTGTAGTGTTAGGTGATGGGGTAAATGTAGGGGAATGGTTCTGGGTGGGTTGCGAGTCGGCGTGGACTTGTTGGGCCGGAGGGCCTGTTTCCACACTGTAAGTAAGCTAATCACTTGGTGAAAGTTGGTTACCGCTGCACAGTTATTTTAGTCTTTACTTCCTATATTGAATAACATCAGAGACTTTTTAATTAAAAGATTGGAATTTGTGCATTGATTATTAAGGTAGTGTTTAATTTGCAGTGATTTATTTCTGATTGAGCCACTAAACAAACCATTGATCATAAGCAAGAACATGAACATAACCCTCCCAAACCTGTTCAGCCATTCAATTATATCAAGCAGAACTTCATATACAAGCCGTTCCCACAAACCTTTCTCACCAGCATTGTTTCACAGACTTCTATCAATCTCAGTTTTAAATTTACCAATTTATGTAGCATTATTTGCCATTTGTGGAAGAGGATTTCAAACTTTCATAAGAGGATGCTGATTCATAAGACATGCATTTGTCACAGTGAGAACAGTCAATGCTGTTGTAAGTTGTAGCTCATTGCTATTTCATTGGGCTCGAGAACTCTGGATGGAAAAAGGCTGATTGTCATCTTTTAACATCATGTCATTTACATTCGCTTAGTAAATAGATACACGATATACTGGACAGTGCAACTTGATGCAACTACTTACACAGAATTCACCAAGTCAAAATTGCAGAAATCTCACCCACAACTTCTTCCATTAAGGTGCACCAAATAGTCTATACCAAGTCTATACCAACTCATACCTCCTTCTCAGGGCAATTAAGAATAGTCCAGCCAGTAATGCACAATTCCCATGAATGATAAAATGAAAATAAATTGTCCATGGTATTTGTTGTCAATGTTAAGACGTGGAAAAACTCTACAAAGGGCAGATTGCATTATACAGTTATTCTCTGATAAACCCTGCAATCCAAGTCACACAAGACAACTGAAAATGTAATGTAGAAAAAGAAGTCATTATAAAATAATCTAATGAATGATTGTCTTAGAATGAGTGCATTTAATGCTACTGTGTGCACAGGAGACTTCATTATCTCTGAGAATTAGTTTAGTCTGTCCATTTTCAGTATTTAAATTGTCTATTGATAAAATCTGATTCATATTAAGAATGATTTAATTAGAAATAATGACATTTTGGAACAAAATTCACACTATGTTCAGCAGATTGATTTTTTTGCCTTTATAATTATTTTCACAATGGTTTTTGATATGCATTATATGCAGGTGAGAGGCAAAAAAAATCTAATTCTTACCATTGAGGTAAATATCAGTGATTAAGTTCTCTGCTTTCAGGGATTTGGTCAAAAATCTCAGCAGATGGCAAAAAGCATGTATTTGCGTAGGATCAACTTTGCTGGAATTAACTTTGCCTTCCAAATAGCTTTTGACCAATGAAATTAAACACTTCAGAAAACCAAAAGGAAAAAAAGCAAAGATGGCACTGAATTAGTGCAAGATATTGTCAAGGGAAGTCTACCATTTTCTGAGGCAAGTGGGGGTTGGTAGAAAACTATGTAACTGATGAGTTGCTCTTGTTCTTGAATTTTATAGTAAGGACTTGTTGGTCTTACAGTGGTATGAGGAGAAAGTGAGGACTGCAGATGCTGGAGATCAGAGCTGAAAATGTGTTGCTGGAAAAGCGCAGCAGGTCAGGCAGCATCCAAGGAACAGGAGAATCGATGTTTCGGCCATAAGCCCTTCTTCAGGAATGAGGAAAGTGTGTTCAGCAGGCTAAGATAAAAGGTAGGGAGGAGGGACTTGGGGGAGGGGCGTAGGTGGAAGGAGGTCAAGGTGAGGGTGATAGGCTGGAGTGGGGTGGGGGCGGAGAGGTCAGGAAGAAGATTGCAGGTTAGGAAGGTGGTGCTGAGTTCGAGGGATTTGACTGAGACAAGGTGGGGGGAGGGGAAATGAGGAAACTGAAGAAATATGAGTTCATCCCTTGTGGTTGGAGGGTTCCTAGGCAGGAGATGAGGCGCTCTTCCGCCAACCATCGTGTTGCCATGGTCTGGCGATGGAGGAGTCCAAGGACCTGTATGTCCTTGGTGGAGAGGGAGGGGGAGTTGAAGTGTTGAGCCACGGGGTGGTTGGGTTGGTTGGTCCAGGTGTCCCGGAAGTGTTCTCTGAAACGTTCCGCAAGTAGGCGGCCTGTCTCCCCAATATAGAGGAGGCCACATCGGGTGCAGCGGATACAATAGATGATGTGTGTGGAGGTGCAGGTGAATTTGTGGCGGATGCCAGGATGACCATCGCTGACAGATTCGTGGCCTCCGTCTGTCGTCGCCACAGCCACTTCCGCCTCCTGGGTTGCCGTCGCCGCAGCCACTTCCGCCCCCAGTGACATCACTAACCTGCACGACCACAATGCCGCATGTGTCTCCGCCCCCACGCCGATCTCCGTCACATGCCTAACCCCGCCCCACGCCGATCTCCGTCACCACGCCTAACCCCGCCCCCACGCCGATCTCCATCACCAAGCCCAACCCCGCACCCACGCTCAGCTCCAGCCCCACAGGTCTAAGCTCCCAGCCCTGCCGTGTTTTCACCATCCCTCCAGAACTACCCCTCACTGAGGATGAAAGATCAGTCCTCAGCAGAGGCCTCACCTTCATTCCCCTACGCTCTCGGATTAACGAGTTCAACACGCGGCGAGACATCGAACAATTCTTCTGCCGCCTTCGCCTCCGTGCCTACTTCTTCAACCAAGACTCTCGCCCACCCTCTGACGACACCTTCTCCAGCCTCCAACACACCCCATCCACCTGGACACCCCGTGCTAGCCTCTTACCCGCCCTCGATCTCTTCATAGCCAACTGCCACCACGACATTAACCGCCTCAACTTCTCCACCCCCTCACCCACTCCAACCTCTCACCCTCGTAATATGCAGCCCTCCACTCCCTCTGTTCCAACCCCAAACTCATTATCAAACTGGCCGACAAGGGAGGCGCGGTAGTAGTTTGGCGCACCGACCTTTACACCGCTGAGGCGAAACGCCAGATCGCGGACACCTCCTCCTACTGCCCCCTCGACCATGACCCCACCTCCCACCACTAAACCATCATCTCCCAGACCATCCATAACCTCATCACCTCAGGGGATCTCCCATCCACCGCCTCCAACCTCATAGTCTCACAACCACACACCGCCCGTTTCTACCTCCTGCTCAAAATCCACAAACCTGACTGCCCCGGCCGACCCATTGTCTCCGCCTGCTCCTGCCCCACTGAACTCATCTCTGCTTACCTCGACACGGTCCTGTCCCCCTTAGTCCAAGAACTCCCCACCTATGTTCGGGACACCACCCACGCCCTCCACTTCCTCCATGATTTTCGCTTCCCCGGTCCCCAACGCCTTATCTTCACCATGGACATCCAGTCCCTGTACACCTCCATCCCCCATCATGAAGGACTCAAAGCCCTCCGCTTCTTCCTCTCCCGCCGACCCAACCAGTACCCTTCCACTGACACCCTCCTCCGACTGACTGAACTGGTCCTCACCCTGAACAACTTCTCTTTCCAATCCTCCCACTTCCTCCAAACCAAAGGAGTAGCCATGGGCACCCACATGGGTTCTAGCTATGCCTGCCTCTTCGTAGGATATGTGGAACAGTCCATCTTCTGCAGCTACACTGGCACCACCTTTTCCTCCGCTACATCGATGACTGTATCGGCGCTGCCTCGTGCTCCCACGAGGAGGTTGAACAGTTCATCCACTTTACCAACACCTTCCACCCGACCTCAAATTCACCTGGACCGTTTCAGACTCCTCCCTCCCCTTCCTAGACCTTTCCATTTCTATTTTGGGCGACCGAATCAACACGGACATTTACTATAAACCGACCGACTCCCACAGCTACCTAGACTACACCTCTTCCCACCCTGCCCCCAGTAAAAACGCCATCCCATATTCCCAATTCCTTCGTCTCCGCCGCATCTGCTCCCAGGAGGACCAGTTCCAAAACTGGCCTCCTTCTTCAAAGACCACAATTTCCCCCCAGACGTGGTCGACGATGCCCTCCACCGCATCTCCTCCACTTCCCGCTCCTCCGCCCTTGAGCCCCGCCCCTCCAACCACCACCAGGACAGAACCCCACTGGTCCTCACCTACCACCCCACCAACCTCCATGTACAGCGCATCATCTGCCGTCATATCCGCCACCTCAAAACGGACCCCACCACCAGGATATATTTCCCTCCCCTCCCCTATCAGCATTCCGAAAAGACCACTCCCTCGTCAGGTCCACACCCCCCACCAACCCAACCTCCACTCCCGGCACCTTCCCCTGCAACCGCAAGAAATGAAAAACTTGCGCCCACACCTCCCCCCTTACTTCCCTCCAAGGCCCCAAGGGATACTTCCATATCCGCCACAAATTCACCTGCACCTCCACACACATCATCTATTGCATCCGCTGCACCCGATGTGGCCTCCTCTATATTGGGGAGACAGGCCGCCTACTTGCGGAACGGTTCAGAGAACACCTCTGGGACACACGGACCAACCAACCCAACCACCCCGTGGCTCAACACTTCAACTCCCCCTCCCTCTCCACCAAGGACATGCAGGTCCTTGGACTCCTCCATCGCCAGACCATAGCAACACGACGGTTGGAGGAAGAGCGCCTCATCTACCGCCTAGGAACCCTCCAACCACAAGAGATGAACTCATATTTCTCCAGCTTCCTCATTTTCCCTCCCCCCACCTTGTCTCAGTCAAATCCCTCGAACTCAACACCGCCTTCCTAATCTGCAATCTTCTTCCTGACCTCTCCGCCTGCACCCCACTCTGGCCTATCACCCTCACCTTGACCTCCTTCCACCTATCGCATTTCCAACCCCCCTTCCCCAAGTCCCTCCTCCCTACTTATTATCTTAGCCTGCTGAACACACTTTCCTCATTCCTGAAGAAAGGCTTATGCCCGAAACGTCGATTCTCCTGTTCCTTGGATGCTGCCTGACCTGCTGTGCTTTTCCAGCAACACATTTTAAGCTTACAGTGGTATGGTTTTAAATGATACTCACAATCACTTGCGCTGTAACTTCTACAACTAAAGCAAGTGACTCACTGCACCATTTACAATGCAAGAATGTGATGGAATACTTACGATTTGTCGAGGTGAATACAACTCAAATATAATCAAGAAGTTTGACTCCATTCAGGCTAAAACAGCCCACTTGACTGGCTGAGTTTCCACTGCAGCATTTACCATTCCACAGAAGCTGTTATGACTACAGGAGAAGCTGCAACATCTAGCATTAGGCAATGGCTCTTCCTTCCTTTCCAGTACCTTTGGAGGTTAAGGTGAATCTTTCTCATCATAGCTTACAATGTATATAAGTCAATGGTTTAGGATGCAGCATTTGCAGTCACTATAAGAGAATGTGTGATGGCTGAATTTTATTGATATTATGGTACGAGTGGTGGTGATCCAGTTTTTGAGAAGTATGTTTGTGAGATGAGATCTCACTTGGTCACTTAGATAAGGCTCAAATGCTCTGTTAGTATCTGTTTGTTGTACTGAGCAAGCTAGCAGTCATTGAGTAGTAACATTGAGGCACCAGATAGTTTGAAGGGTAGCTTGGTGGCACCATTCAATTCTACCCAGCATTGGGGGAGGGGCTTATGCAAGATTTTAGATTGGTCATTCAAGGCAGTTTGGGGTCACTGAAGAGGAGCTAAAAGATTGCAGGTAGTGAGGGTGGCAAGGAGAAGGAGATATATGATGTAGACTCCGCATTGGAACATCATACATAGATGGTTGTACTCCTGGGAAGACAGCTAAACTGTGCTGATTCCATGTAGGGGACTCTGTAACAAGTCATAAATAGCTTCATAGGTCTCATGATTTGTAAGTGCTGGTGTTGAATTGGGGTGTACAAAGTTAAAAATCACATAACACCAGGTTATAGTCCAACAGATTTAATTGGAAGCACTAGCTTTCGTAGCGCCACTCCTTCATCAGGTGGTTGTCACCTGATGAAGAAACAGTGGAGTGAATTTGCAATGACCTTCCAAAGAGCATCCCACCCTATCCCTGCAACACCACATTTACCATGGCTAATTTGTCTAGCCTGAGCACTTCCGGACCTTACAGAGAAATTTAGCAATCCACCAAACCTGCACATCTTTGGACTGTGGAGGAAACTGGAGCAGTCAACAGAAACCAGATGTGGGGAGAACATGCAAACTCCACACAGACAGTCATCTAATGCTGGAATTGAACCCAGGTCCCCAGAGCTGTGAGGCAGTAGTTCCAACCACAGAACTACCATGCCCCTGTTTAGAAAAAAAATGTATGGTTCAATCGTGGGGTGGTCTCAGGCAGCAATGTTGCAATTAATAGCAAAACATGCCGACAAACTATACCACAAAGATTGACAATGATCACTAAGATGGTCAAACCCAAAAAAGCTGGTTCCCGGACTTGACCTGACACTACAATGTAGTGAACTATGTGACATAGTTATGATCCCAGATTAGACCATCAAGTTAATGATGTGATCTGTCCAGGGACAAATATCATTTGTTTTTAAAGTAGAATCAAGCCACAAGATTTCATAGTTTTGAACAAATAACAATCAACACCCATATGCAATGTTAGAACAAAAATGCAATCTAAAATACACACACAACTTATTTCTAGCAACCAGAATTGATATGCAGAAAATATTGCTAGTACGCTGTGATTAAATAGCCTCTTTCTGCACTGTAGACATTCTATGATCTCTAGCTGCATCCAAAATATTACGTTCTTTTGAAAAATTGTTGCTAATTTACATTTTATTGCTAAGTGTTCAAAGTTCATGTTAATGCTTCCCATCCCATATAAATTATATTCACCAACTGGCTCCAGAACAGCAAATAAAATTTTAGAAGGCATATTTTAACAGTGCAGCCATCAATTTATGCTTCTTTCCCCAGCCCAAACCAATCCCAGAATATCTGTGACATTTTACTACATGGTGGCCCTGACAAAGATCAATTAGAATTGGTGGATGGTGAAAATGGCACTGAGTTGCAACACCTGATGGGTGTTCTTCAGTAGGAACCATGCTGAATGAAGATCCTTTTGATCTTTCTGGAGCATGCATGTTCTTTCCGCTCCATCATCTTGGGCTTCAACCTCAATAGCTGCCAGTGAGAGTGAAGTGTGAGTAGGAGTCTGGGGGTGGGTTGGTAAAAGTTTCAGATGTCGAGACAGGCAATGCTGTGAACCTTTTATTGCTATTAAATGAGCTGTAAGAATCACTGAACTGCAAAAAGGAATTGGAGAAAAAAACAGTGGAATAGAATATACATTGCCAGCACTTATTTCAGCAATTACTGTGAAAATTGGAAGTCACTTCTGCTTTGATGAAAGCAATCAAGCTCTGTTTGGTGTCTACTTTAGACAGGTGGATTTTACATTTGTCAAGTTAAAGGGTATATTGATGATTACAGATTGTGCCATATGATCCTAGCCTTTCATTACTCCTTGATTTAAATTTGCAAAAAGTTGGGAAGTGAATGGATTAATTCAATTAGTCTGCAAAGGGCTTTGAATGACTATAACTGCAATTTTACCTGCTCAGTGGGCAGTTGGTGGATTACAATAGCACTAAAGATGTGAGATTAATTCCGACTCTGACTGAGGGTGATTTGCTTCCTGAGAATGTGTCATGACCAGACCCAGGCAAGAAACTCTAAGTTGTTATGATTCCAAATAGTATACTTCAAAACTGTTAAGCCCCTGGCATCTAACCTTTGATAGGTCACAAACTCAGTTTAAAGAGGATCCCTTCCCTGTCGATATCTTTTATCCTACACAAACATGGTCGCTCAGTGGTTAGCACTGCTGCCTTACAGCATTAGGGTCCCAGTTTTGATTCCAGCCTTGGGTGACCGTCTGTGTTGAGTTTGCACATTCTCCCCATGTCTACGTGGGTTTCCTCTGGGTGCTCAGGTTTCCTCCCACAGTCCAAAGATGTGCAGGCCAGGTGAATTGGTCATGTTAAATTGCCCATAGTGTTAGCTGCATTAGTCAGAGTGAAATGGGACTGGGTGGGTTACTCTTCGGATGGTCGGTGTGGACATATTGGGCCGAAGGGCCTGTTTCCACACTGTAGGGAATCTAATCTAAAAAAATGTTTTAAAAGGAGCCAATCTAAACAAGCTTTCTCAAGTTAATAAAGTTGTAGTTTCATTAATTACAAACCACAAGAAGGTATAGTAATGCAGCACACATTCACACAAACTAGATATAACAGACAGGTCCAAAAGGATGTAAGTAAAAAGTGATATAGAGGTCAGGCTCTGAATTGTTTATGAACAGCAGATAAGACAATATTGCAGCCATTATTGGATGGCACCTGTGATGTTGACGTCTGCAATTGAACCATAAATATTGACATTCTTGATTTTGCAGTTTGGCAGAATCTATTGTTCTGAGTTTTGTTTTGAGTGGCTAATTGTCAGAATTCAGAGCAAGAGATTAATTCCCAACATTTTACCTAAAATGCCGGGATATTTAACATAGCAGGTTTGAAAGGTGTGGCCCAATAACACACTAAGATCAATGTTGCAGTTATTTTAAAATGTTTTTATTAAATATTCCTGATGAGTAAAATGGACATGTCTGCCAATTGGCTTTACCTTAAGATCGGGGGTGGAGGGAGGGGGGATATGGAGGTGGGCTACATACAGCACCCTTGTTATTGTCAGTTGTTGAGTACCTTCGTTTTTGAAATACCCTGACATTTTATGGGAGCAAAAATCCATGGGCTTTATGTGGATTTTGCTAAGTTTACATCTGCAGTTTTTTTAAAATTCTGTAACAGTCCTCTATTCAAAAGGAAAACACACTTTGGAATGAAGAGTAAAAAGAAAGGTCTGTAAATGCTTCCGGGTTCTGATAGATTGCTGTAGCAAAATGGAAGAGAATGGTCAACTGTTGGCAAAATCTACGAGGCATTCATCTCAGGATTAAAAAGCAGAGGACAATCAGCCAAGGAACTTCCTTTGGTCAATACACACATGATGAATTAATCAGTTCAACAGTCCTTTTCCTGAGCTTTATGTTTTCAGTAAGAATTTTTTAAAATCAAATCAGGATATTTGTTGACAAATATGGAGCAAATGACTTATATAAAACAATTGACTGAAATACCAGTTCCACGATGTATTGACCTCTCCAACACATTGTTTTCTCGTAGCCTTCTGTCTTTTGTTACTTTTACCTTTGCTTTGTCCTCAACAGGCATCACCCTGAATCCAGCTGTCTTTTTTAGCTGTTGAAGGAATTTTTAATAACTGCTATTTGGAACCTGGTTTTTGAAATTGTGATATTTGAGTCAATTGTTCCTCTGTTTCATTTCAGTGTTTTTCAAATCAAGGCTTGCGTAATTTTCTTGGGATTGGCATCACAGACACACAGACAAGCCTTTCTGGAACTTGAATCTCAATATCCAGATAATTGCACAGTGAACCGAAGGATTGAACTGCAAAGTCTGCTTCCGTGTTTCAGTTTGTTTTTATAGAATGCATCCTTAAATCAACATCTTCTACTTCAGAAGGTCATTGAATAAGCACAACAGTAGATTGTATGTTCAGGCTGTTAATCAATATATAGATCTGTTACATAATAAATGGATAAATGAACTCAAGGACCAACAAAACTGTAGCTTTTCAGCAGTTACTGGCTTAAGTCTCTTTCTTCAGATTACAAGCTCTGTGATAAACTATAACATTTATTATGCCAGATAAAAAGTCTCAATTTAAAAAAAAAATGATGGCTGTTTCAAACCATCCATCGAGTTCTTCCTTTCTGTTATGATGGTTTAGAACTTCTCAGCAGGACTAGACATCCTGAGAAATATCTTCCAAAACTGAATTAGAACTAGTGTGACTTTCAAACTCAGTAATACTTCACCCACAATTATATATTTGACCTTCACAGACATCACAGATTCTTTTGATGTTAAAAATTCTGAAGTGATTTTACAAAACAAAGAGTCCTGAGTGTTCAGGAAATGGATTCAGGAAAATTGTATGTTGTAAAATGTACAATAGCATAGTCAGTTAATAAAAGGGTAACCATTTGATTAATTTTCACATTTGTGTGTGCAGAACTGAAATGGATGATCACCAGGCATTGTCAAAAGCACATCCAGGAAATGAAAAAAGGGGAAATCATACTCTATAAGTAAAGCATCAGCCAGGTAATATACGTGCAAGAAAATTAAAATTGTAGACACTCAAGTTACATTATGTCTTCGTAATAATTTAATATAATTATCAAAAATCCTTGTTCCTACTTTCATGGAGATCACATTGATTTAATGCAGAATTTCAGATGCATGCATTATATGCTACATTACATATCCTACAGTTTTCTGCACCACTGATTTTAAAACGTAAAATCAATAATTCTTTTAAAAGCCTACAGTTTATGTGGGAAAGGTAGAAGGGAACGAAAAAGGTTCAAAAGCTTTCTTACTCAATTTTAGTTGCTTAAAAAACATCCAGCATTCTAAATAGAATGTGATTGTGAAATTTGAACAGATAAAAAAATATATTTTTTGATGAAAATTTAATCATTAAAAAATATACTAATTGCTATCAGTCTTCAGATCTTGCTTGCACTGTAAATGTGGAAACAACTGTCAGTCACTTTGAGATGTTGGCAATGTTGGAGGGAATACTTTCAAATGGTTCAAACCATGTTTCAATCTGTACTGTCTTCTTGGGCTGAAGTAGAAAGCAGGAACAAAAGGACCAATTATTTTTGGATGTCCAGAGTGTGCTATTTAGGCATGGAGACTCATTCTTTCATGGTTCAAAACCCTGAAAATGCAAAAGATGATATCCGAGGAGAATTCTGTCTGGGATTTCCAGTTTGAAGGAAAACTGAAAGTATGTTTGAACATGTTCCCTGGCTTCTTTCTTGCTATGTGCTGTCAATTGGTCAGCTAAGTACAAACATATGTCACTCTTGGGTAATAACACACACTCTAACCCAGGAGCTATGATATAAAAAAAGGTTATTTCTTGGATTCTTAACAGGAGGTTTGCTGTGATTTATATAATAGGCTTGCATGGTTTTGATGTATTGCAAAATGTAATCCTGAATAACAATGTTGTACAGTGAATCTAACCAGAAAATGTCACATGTTGGCTACATTTTAGGTTTCCTGGGGTCAGCTCATTTCCAGGATTATCTATGTACTAGCACAATTTTGATCGTATGCTGGAAACTAGCCTAATGTGGACACTAAAACACTTTTGTGCAGATAACACTTAAAAAGGACTGCAGCTCCTAAGGATATGACTGTGTAAGAAGGAGCAGTTTGTTTCAGTCTTTAGAAAGATATTTTAATCAGTTACAGTCTTTACTAAGGTAGAAACAGAGAGCAGCAGCACATTTTCCAGGCAAAGTTAGCTAAGAGCCACCCACTTTGCAAGGGATGGTGTTGGTACCATCATAGAACCCCTACAGGCCATTTGGCCCGACAAGTCCACACTGACCCATCCATACAGTAACTCAACCAAATGCACCTAACCTACACATCCCTGAACACTATGAACGATTTAGCACAGCCAATTCACCTAACCTGCATATCTTTGGACTGTGAGAGGAAACCAAAGCACCCAAAGGGAACCCATACAGACACAGGAAGAACGTGTAAACTCCATACAGCCAGTTACCCGAAGTGGGAATCAAACCCAGGTCCCTGTGCTAACCACTGAGCCACCATGCCGCCCATTGTTCCACCACTCCATGACAAGGCAATGCTAAATTACAAACCTATTCCACCATAAATACGATACTTACAATTGAAGCATTTCAAAATAAGGCTAAATTCAAACTAAAGTGTTTGTTGAAAACTGATCAACAAAGTGATGTTTTATTAATACTGGTTTATCTTTTTGGGAATGACAGTCAAAAGATGTGGTGCTGGAAAAGCGCAGTAGGTTAGGCAGCATCTGAGGAGCAGGAGAATCGACGTTTCGGGCATAAGCCCTTCATCAGGAATGTGGGGATGGTGTGAAAGGCAGCTGAGAAATAAATTGGGGTGAGGTTGCTTGGGGACGAAGGTGGCTGGGAAGGTGATAGGTAGGTGGTGGTTGATGGTGATGGGTGGAGCTGATAGGTTGGAGGGAAGATGGACAGGTAGGACAGTTCAAGAGGGTGTTGCTGAGTTGAACGGTTGGATCTGGGATGAGGTGGGAGGAGGGGAGATGAGCAAAGTGGTGAAATGGACATTGATTCTGTGTGGTTGGAGAGCCCCAAGGTGGAAGATGAGGCATTCTTCCTCCAGTTGTCAGGTGGCTAGGATTTGATGGTGAAGGCGGCCTAGAACTTGCATGCCCTTGATGGAATGGGGAGTGGGAGAGGGAGTTGAAGTAGTTGGCCACAGGGCAGTGGGGCTGTTTGGTGTGCGTGTCCCAAAGATATTCCCTGAAAGGTTCCGCGAGTTGGTGTCCTGTCTCCCCAATGTAGAGGAGACCATATCAAGAGAAACGGACAAAGTAGATGAGGTGTTTGGATATGCAGGAAAATCTCTGCCGGATGTGGAAGAACCCTTTGAGACCTTGAATGGAGGCGAGGGGGAAGGTGTAAGCGCAAGCTTCAGAACTCTTGCAGCATTAAGGGAAAGTGACAGGAATGGAGGATGGGTGGATTGGTGGGACACATGGACATAACAAGGGAGTCATGGAGGGAATGGTCTCTGCAGAACGCTGATAGGGATGAGGAGGGAAATATATCTCTGGTGGTGGGGTCTGACAGTAGGTGGCTGAAATGGCAGGGGATACTGTGCTGTATACGGAGATTGGTGGGGTGGATGGTGGGGATAGCAGCCAAGTGGAATGACTTGTCATTTGGCATGCTTCTTGTTCATATTTGCAAAATATAGCACTTTTAAAAAAAAATCCAAAAGTGTTATCAGTTGCCTGAATTTCTATTTCTTGGACTTCCCTTGGAATGAAAAGCAGAACCCATAGAATTAAGAGCTGTAGTCAATTGCACATCATCAGATATTCCTGTATATTCTTCCAAAGCTACTGATGTCAAAGATAAAAAGGAAATATAAGGTTGATCATACAAGTCCACAGGAGGCAGTACATTCTCTCTCCCATTCATTAGGAATGACCATGAAGATGACGATTGCATTGGCGCCACCTCTTGCTCCCGCAAGGAGGTTGAACAATTCATCAACTTCACCAACACATTCCACCCTGACCTTAAATTTACCTGGACCATCTCTGACACCTCCCTCCCCTTCCTGGATCTCTCCATCTCCATTAATGACAACCAACTTGACACTGACATTTTTTACAAACCCACCGACTCCCACAGCTACCTGGATTACACCTCTTCCCACCCTACCTCCTGCAAAAATGCCATCCCGTATTCCCAATTCCTCCGCCTTCGACGTATCTGCTCCCAGGAGGACCAGTTCCACCACAGAACACACCAGATAGCCTCCTTCTTTAGAGACTGCAATTTCCCTTCCCATGTGATTAAAGATGCCCTCCAACGCATCTCATCCACATCCCGCCCCTCCGCCCTCAAACCCCACCCCTCCAACCGTAACAAGGACAGAACCCCCCTGGTGCTCACCTTCCACCCTACCAACCTTCGCATAAACCAAATCATCCGCCGACATTTCCGCCACCTCCAAACAGACCCCACTACCAGGGATATATTTCCCTCCCCACCCATTTCCGCTTTCCACAAAGACAGTTCCCTCTGTGATTACCTGGTCAGGTCCACACCCCCCAACAACACACCCTCCCATTCTGGCACCCTCCCCTGCCACCGCAGGAATTACAAAACCTGCGCCCACACCTCCACCTTCACCTCCATCCAATGCCCCAAAGGAGCCTTTCACATCCATCAAAGTTTCACCTGCACATCCACCCATATCATTTATTATATCCGTTGCTCCCGATACGGTCTCCTCTACATTAGGGAACATCTCTAGGACACCAGCAACAATCAACCCCACTGTCCTGTGGTCCAACATTTCAACTCCCCCTCCCACTCTGCCAAGGACATGCAGGTCCTGGGCCTCCTCCACCGCCGCTCCCTCACCAACTGACACCTGGAGGAAGGACACCTCATCTTCCGCCTCGGAAGACTTCAACTCCATGGCATCAATATGGATTTCACCAGTTTCCTCATTTACCCTTCCACCACCTCACCCCAGCTCCAACCTTCCAGCTCAGCACCACCCTCATGACCTATCCTACCTGCCAATCTCCCTTCCCATCTGTCCACTCTACCCTCCTCTCTGACCTATCACCTTCATCCCACCCCCATTCACCCATTGTACTCTTTGCTACCTTCCCCCACCCTCCTCTCTGACCTATCACCTCCATCCCCTCCCCCATTCATCTATTGTACTCTCTGCTACTTTCTCCCCAGCCCCACCTCCCTATCATTTATCTCTCCACTGCAGGCACCCTGCCTCTATTCCTGATGAAGGGTTTTTGCCTGAAACATCTCCAAATACTGTGTATTAGATGTCTTGCAAGTCCAAAACACTGCTGAACACTTCAAATTTGTTTTTCCAACAAGTAAAGCATGTCGTTTTAAAAAAACAATCATTTGTAGGATGAAGGAGTCATTGGCTATGCCAACATTTATTTAGGCCATCTCTAATTGCCCAGAGGGCAGCTCGGAACCAACTATATTGACATGGATTGGTCAGACCTGTTTCCTTTCCTAAAGTGTATTCGATTTTGAAGCCTAAGGATCACAGAGAGGAGCTGACAAAAAAAGTGCTTCAAAGCTGTGTCAGTGTTTTCATTCACCTTGCTCAACTAAGATGTTTGTTGTAATGCTAATTAGTGAAACACTTTTTTTCAATTGTGTGATGAGGAGTGAGAATAAATGGGCTGTACCACAGTCATCATAAATAGTGAAAATGATAAACAATAGAAAACAGGCAGTGTAAACAGCAAGCTAGTTTGAAACCAGAGAAGGGAGACCTCAAGGGGACTTCAGAATACATCGGGGGGAACAGCATTTGATGAACAAAGGGAATGTGTTGTAAAGAAAGACCTAGTTTATTAAAGGCCAAGGACATGTGGTTGTTCTAGAAGACAGTTGTTCATACTAACTAACGTTACCATGTGTTAAAGGCATTAAGGCAAGAAAACATATTAGTTGGAGGTTATAAACTTTCTCATTTAGGAACAGCTGGGTTAAAGAGTGACTTAGTCAGTGGAGAAATTGTAGTTGAGTAGTATGTCAAATCCCTGTCGACCAAATTGATTTTATCTTGGGGAATGATTATGTTAATTTAAAAAGAACAGTCTCACGAAATGTGTTAGAATAACCAGTGGAAATAAAAGGGATGCTACAATGCTGAAGAGCTGGTGTATGGGAGAAGGATTCACATTTTTGGATCATTGGAATCTCTTCTGGGGTAGAAGTGACCTGTACAAGAAGGATACATTGCACCTTATTGGAAGGGGACTAATATACTGGCAGGGAGATTTGCTAGAGCTGCTCAGGAGGATTTAAACTAGCAAGGTAGTAAGGGGGTGGTTGGGGGGTTGGGAGGGGTGGGACTGGGGGGAGGGGGCCGATGGGTGTGGGAGATTGAGAAAAGAGATCAATCTGACACTGGTACAGTTGATAAAAGAAGCGAGTCAAACAGTCAGGGCAGGCAGGGACAAAGCAGAGAACAAGGTAGGACTGATAAATTAAACTGCATTTATTTCAATGCAAGAGGCCTAATAGGAAGGCAGATTAAATCAGGGCATGGTTAGGAAATAGGACTGGGATATCATAGCCATTACAGAAAAATGGCTCAGGGATGGACAGGCCTGGCAGCTTAATGCTCCAGAATACAAATGCTACAGGAAGGACAGAAAGAGAGGCAAGAGAGGAGAGGCGTTTTTAATAAGGGATAGCATTGCAGCTGTACTGAGGGAACATATTCCTGGGAAGTTATTTGGGTGGAACTGAGAAATAAGAAAGGGATAATCATCTTAATGGGATTGTATTATTGACCACCTAATAGCCAGAGGGAAATTGAGAAACAAATTTGTAGGGAGCTCTCAGTTATCTGTAAGAATCAAAGAGTGGTTGTGATAGGGGATTTTAAATTTTCAAACATAGTCTGGGACTGCCATAATGTTGAGGGTTTAGATGGAGAGGAATTTGTTAAGAGTGTACGGGAAATTTTTCTGATTCAATATGAGGATGTACCTATGAGAGAAGGTGCAAAACTTGACCTACTCTTGGGAAATAAGACAGGGCAGATGACTGAGGCATCAGTAGGGGAGCACTCTGGGGCCACTGACCAAAATTCTATTAGTTTTACAATAGTGATGGAAAAGGATAGATCAGATCTAAAAAATGAAGCTCTAAATTGGAGAAAAGTTGATTTTGATGGTATTAGGCAAGAACTTTTGAAAGCTGATTGGGGGCAGATGTTCCCAGGTAAAGAGATGGCTGTGAGGTAATTCATTTTAGAGCGAATTATACAATTAACGGAAGAGCTGAAAAATGTGTTGCTGGAAAAGTGCAGCAGGTCAGGCATTATCCAAGGAGCAGGAGAATCGATGTTTCGGGCATAAGCCTTCTTCAGGAATGAACGGAAGAGCCTTGGGAAAAGTTGATGGGCAGAGAGATCTAGGCGTGCAGGTGCATTGTACCCTGAAGTTTGCTGCACAGGTGAATAGAGTGGTCAAGAAGGCATACGGTATGCTTGCCTTCTTTGGACGGGGTGTTGAGTATAAGAGCTGGCAAGTCATGTTAAAATTGTACAAGACATTGGTTCGGCTGCATTTAGAATACTGTGTACAGTTCTGGTCGCCACATTACCAAAAGGATGTGGATGCTTTGGAGAGGATGCAGAGAAGGTTTACGAGGATGTTGCCTGGTATGGAAGGTGCTAGCTATGAAGAGAGGTTGAGTAGGTTAGGTTTATTTTCATTAGAAAAAAGGAGATTGAGGCAGGACCTGATTGAGGTTTACAAAATCATGAAGGGTATAGACAGGATGGATAGAGACAAGCTTTTTCCCAGGGTGAATGCTTTCATAATGAGAGGTCACACATTCAAGGTGAGAGGTGGCAAGTTTAAGGTGGATACATGTGGCAAGTACTTTACACAGAGAGTGGTGGGCATCTGGAACGTGTTGCCAGCAGAGGTGGTAGAGGCAGTCACGGTAGATTCATTTAAGATGCGTCTGGACAGATGCATGAGTAGTTGGGGAGCAGAGGGATACAAATGCTTAGGAATTGGGTGACAGGTTTAGGCAGTACATTTGGATCGGCTCAGGCTTGGAGGGCTGAAGGGCCTGTTCCTGGGCTGTAAACTTTCTTTGTTCTTTGTTATTTGTTCTTAATTTAGAAAATGTGAGGTGTTGCATTTTGGGAAAGAAAATCTTAACATGACTTAATGGTAAGGTCCTAGGGATTGTTGTAGAACAAAGAGACCTTGGAGTGCAGGTTCATAGCTCATTGAATGTGGAGTCACAGAAAGAAAGAATAGTAAAGAAGGCGTTTGGTATGTTTTCTTTTAATTTGTCAGAGTATTGAGTACAGGAGTTGGGAGGTCATGTTGCAGCTGTACAGGACATTGGTTCGGCCATTGTTAGAATATTGCATGCAATTCTGGTCTCCTTCCTATCGGAAGGATGTTGTGAAACTTGAAAGAGTTCAGAAAATATTTACAAGAATGCTGCCAGGGTTGCAGGGGTGACCTTGTAGAGGTTTCTAAAATCATGAGAGGCATGGGTAGGATAAAGAGACCTTGGAGTGCAGGTTCATAGCTCATTGAAAGTGGAGTCACAGATAGATAGGATACTAAAGAAGGCGTTTGGTATGTTTTCTTTTATTGGTCAGAGTATTGAGTACAGGAGTTGGGAGGTCATGTTGCGGCTGTACAGACATTGGTTAGGCCACTGTTAGAATATTGCATGCAATTCTGGTCTCCTTCCAATTGCTTTCTCTGGAGCATCAGAGGATGTGGGGTGACCTTGTTGAGGTTTCTAAAATCATGAGGGCATGGATAGGATAAATAGACAAAGTCTTTTCCCTGGGGTCGGGGAGTCCAGATCTAGAGGGGAGAGATTTAGGGCGAGAGGGGAAAGATATAAAAGAGACCTAAGGGGCAACTTTTTCGTGCAGAGAATGGTACGTGTATGGAATGAGCTACATGGACATATGAATAGGAAGGGTTTAGCGAGATATGGGCTGGGTGCTGGCAGGTGGGACTAAATTGGGTTGGGATATCTGGTCGGCATGGACGAGTTGGACTGAAGGGCCTGATTCCGTACTGTATATCTCTATGAATCTATAACATCCAAGATTGTTAACTTTGTTGTGACTAGACTTCAGGCTCAGAATTAGACAGAAAGGCAGAATTTATCAAAAAGGGAGTTGATGTGGAAATTCAGTTACCTGGTACGATGCTTAAAGACTTAAGTAAGAAGGACGAAGGTAAAGAGATTGAGATTGACAAGTTTTGCACATCTTCTTCAGTTGAAATGCAATAGATGGACCCTGAGGTGTGAGACCTGTCCTGAAAATTCTATTCAGAAACTGAAACAGAATCAATTGCCTGAATGTCAATATTTAATTTTCTTATTTGACCTATTATTCCCCTATTTAACCTGTTCAGTGTGTTATTACAAACCACTGGAGCAGGTGCAACTTGAACCTCGACCTCCTACTCCAGGGTTAGAGACCTTTCCACTGCACCACATGAGAGCCCTAATATTAATATTTAAAATATTAGTTTTAATGAGGAAATGGAGATCACCTCAAATACCATCTGATGAGGAATGGACAGCACTTAGTCAGGTGGTAAGTCCTTCCTACAATTATCATAAAAGTTTCCAAGAGGCATCTAAATTCTAATGGCAGGTGACTGTGGTGTTATGTTTTTAATTTAGAAAGGCATCACGTTAGTGCAGGTGGAAGTGGCCTGCCATCTAGGCTGTACTTTTCTTTGTAGAAGGGCTGATTCCAGGGTTTAGATGTTACGGGTGTGACAGAGAGGGATGTAAAAGGGATGGGGGAGTTGCATTACTGATGAGGGAGAATGTCACAGCTGCTCTGGAAGAGGAGATCTTAGAGGGACCATCCAATGAAGCCACAGTGGTAGAACTCATGAATAAGAAAGGTGCAATCACGATAATGGGATTATAGGTAGGTCCCTCAATAGCCAACATTGAGACAGAGGAACAAAAATGTAAACAGATCATGGAAAGATGTAAGAACAACATCGTTGTTATGGTGGGTAATTTTAACGACCTAACTTCGACAGGGACTCCCTTTGGGGCTTTGATGGAGCTGAATTTGTCAGGTGCATCCAGGAAGGCTTCTTGAAGCAAAACACAGATAATCCAACTGGGGAAGCAGGCAGATGGGATTAGTTTAATGTGACCTCTAGGTTGGCACAGACATTATGGGTGAAAGGACCTCTTCCTGTTCTGTATTCAATGAATTATTTAATTTAAGGACTAAGTTCAATTGGAAGTCTAGTCTGTCCTTTAATTTAGCAATTAACTAAAGTAACTCTTGATTAGGTACAGTTTAATTGCAGCTCCAAAACATGAATTTACAGGTACTCAGCTGAAGCTAGTTAATTGGACAATCAGTTTTATCCAGTTCAGAAGCTTTTGAATTACGAGCCATTAAGGGAGGCTCTTTCTGTTTTGCCTTGTTGTATTACAGAGTAATGGAACTTTGGTGAAATAGTGAATTTGATGAAAGAGGGGAGAAGGTGATCACTCCCTGCTTTTCTCTCATTGTTGCATATTTCTCTTGTCGAAGTGAATTTGACTCAAAAGGAAACAATGAGCGAATATTGGAAGATGCTGAGACTGAGCAGAAAATAAAAATTGAAGGTTTGAGGTTCATCTGCTTACCATAAGACCATAAAACATAGGAGCGGAAGTAAGGCCATTCGGCCCATCGAGTCCACTCCGCCATTCAATCATGGCTGATGGGCATTTCAACTCCACTTACCCGCATTCTCCCCGTAGCCCTTAATTCCTTGTGACATCAAGAATTTATCAATTTCTGCCTTGAAGACATTTAGCGTCCCAGCCTCCACTGCACTCTGTGGCAATGAATTCCACAGGCCCACCACTCTTTGGCTGAAGAAATGTCTCCGCATTTCTGTTCTGAATTTACCCCCTCTAATTCTAAGGCTGTGTCCACGGGTCCTAGTCTCCTCGTCTAATGGAAACAATTTCCTAGCGTCCACCCTCTCCAAGCCATGTATTATCTTGTAAGTTTCTATTAGATCTCCCCTTAATCTTCTAAACTCCAATGAAGACAATCCCAGGATCCTCAGCCGTTCCTCATATGTTAGACCTACCATTCCAGGGATTATCCATGTGAATCTCCGCTGGACACGCTCCCGTACCAGTATGTCCTTTCTGAGGTGTGGGGACCAAAACTGGACACAGTACTCCAAATGGGGCCTAACCAGAGCTTTATAAAGTCTCAGTAGCACAACAGTGCTTTTATATTCCAACCCTCTTGATATAATTGACAACATTTCATTCGCTTTCTTAATCACGGACTCAACCTGCATGTTTAGATTAGATTAGATTATATTACGTTACAGTGTGGAAACAGGCCCTTCAGCCCAACAAGTCCACACCGACCTGCCGAAGCGCAACCCACCCATACCCCTACATTTACCCCTTACCTAACACTAGGGGCAATTTAGCCTGGCCAATTCACCTAACCTGCACATTTTTGGAATGTGGGAGGAAACCAGAGCACCCGGAGGAAACCCACGCAGACACGGGGAGAATGTGCAAACTCCACACAGTCAGTCGCCTGAGGCGGGAATTGAACCCGGGTCTCTGGCGCTGTGAGGCAGCAGTGCTAACCACTGTGCCACCGTGCCGCCCACGTTTACCTTTAGAGAATCCTCAACTAGCACTCCCAGATCCCTCTATACTTTGGCTTTACGAATTTTCTCACCATTTAGAAAGTAATCCATGCTTCTATTCTTTTTCCCAAAGTGCAAGACCTCGCATTTGCTCACATTGAATTCTATCATCCATTTCCTGGACCACTCTCCCAAACTGTCTAGATCCTTCTGCAGCCTCCCCACTTCCTCAGTACTACCTGCCTGTCTACCTAACTTTGTATCATTGGCAAACTTCGCTAGAATGCCCCCAGTCCCTTCATCCAGATCATTAATATATAATGTGAACAGCTGCGGCCCCAACACTGAACCCTGCGGGACACCGCTTGTCACCGGCTGCCATTCCGAAAAAGAACCTTTTATCCCAACTCTCTGCCTTCAGTCAGACAGCCAATCCTCAATCCATACCAGTAGCTCATCTTGCACACCATGGGCCCTCACCTTGCTCAGCAGCCTCCCGTGTGGCACCTTATCAAAGGCCTTTTGGAAGTCTAGGTAGACCACATCCACTGGGTTTCCCCGGTCTAACCTACTTGTCACCTCTTCAAAGAACTCCAACAGGTTTGTCAGGCATGACCTTCCCTTACTAAATCCATGTTGACTTGTTCTAATCCGACCCTGCTCTTCCAAGAATTTAGAAACCTCATCCTTAATGATGGATTCTAGAATTTTACCAACAACCGAGGTTAGGCTAATTGGCCTATAATTTTCCATCTTTTGCCTTGATCCTTTCTTGAACAAGGGGGTTACAACAACGATCTTCCAATAATCCGGGACTTTCCCTGACTCCAGTGACTTTTGAAAGATCTCAACCAATGCCTCCGCTATTTCCTCAGCCATCTCCCTCAGAACTCTAGGATGTAACCCATCAGGGCCAGGAGACTTATCAATTTTAAGAGCTTTTAGCTTTTCTAGCACTTTCTCTTTTGTAATGGCAACCATACTCAATTCAGCTCCCTGACTCCCTTTAATTGTTGGGACTCATGTCTTCTACTGTGAAGACTGATGCAAAGTACTTATTAAGTTCTCCTGCTATTTCCTTATCTCCCATCACTAGGCTTCCAGCATCAGTTTGAAGTGGCCCAATATCTACTCTTGCCTGTTGTTTGTTTCTTATGTATTGAAAGAAACTTTTACTATCATTTCTAATATTACTGGCTAGCCTACCTTCATATTTGATCCTCTCCTTCCTTATTTCTCTCTTTGTTATCCTCTGTTTGTTTTTGTAGCCTTCCCAATGATTTCCCAGTGCTCTTGGCCACTTTATAGGCTCTCTCTTTGTCTTTGATAGATTTCCTGACTTCCTTTGTCAGCCATGGCTGTCTAATCCCTTCCCGGATAATCTTTCTCTTCTTGGGGGTGAACCTCTGTACAGTGTCCTCAATTTTACCCACAAACTCCTGCCATTTTTGCTCTACTGTCTTCCCTGCTAGGCTCTGCTTCCAGTCTATTTTTGTCAGTTCCTCTCTCATGCCTTCATTAATACCCTTATTTAACTGTAACACCATTACATCCGATTTTGCCTTCTCTCTTTCAAACTGCAGACTGAACTCTACCATGTTATGATCGCTGCTTCCTAAGTGTTCCCTTACTTTAAGATTTTTTATAAAGTCTGGTTCATTATATAGCACTAGGTCCAAAATAGCCTGCTCCCTTGTGGGCTCCATGACAAGCTGTTCCAAAAAGCCATCCTGTAAGCATTCCATGAATTCCCTTTCTTTGGATCCACTGGCAACATTATTTACCCAGTCCACCTGCATATTGAAGTCTCCCATAATCACTGTGATCTTGCCTTTCTGACATGCCTTCTCTATTTCCCGGTACATGTTGCGCCCCTGGTCCTGACCACTGTTAGGAGGTCTGTACATAACTCCCACTATGGTTTTTTTGCCTTTGTGGTTCCTCAATTCCACCCACACAGACTCCACATCATCCGACGCTATGTCATTCAGCACCATAGATTTAATTTTGTTCTTAACTAACAAGGCAACCCCGCCCCCTCTGCCCACCTCCCTGTCTTTTTGATAAGTTGAAAACCCTTGGATGTTTAACTGCCAGTCCAGCCCCCCTGTATCTATGTCTCTGTGATGCCTACCACATCATAATCATTCACGATGATCTGTGCCATTAGTTCATCTGCTTTGTTATGAATGCTACGAGCATTCAGGTAAAGTGCCTTAATGTTAACTTTCTTATCATTAGAGATATTGGAAGTCATAAGATGTCCTAAGTTATCCTTCCTTTTTGCTGCATTCCCAGTCTTACATGGCTGCCTAGAGAGAAAGGGGTTGAGGAGATGAGACTTTGGTATTAGAAATAATGGAGATAAAAAGAGTGATATTGTAGGATAAGCTGTAAGTTCATTGATTGTCAAGTATCTGCTAATTTGATTGCCTGATCAAAATTGCATTCTGACAAATGTAATTTGGAAAAATATTTTACAAATTAAAGACCAGCAGGAAATTTAAAATACAAATGAAAGTCTAATTAAATAACTTTTGGAGGTGCAGGGCTCGATGATGTGCTATACTACATGTTAGGGTATCTAATGAACTCCAGTGACCACATCTAGAGCAAGTGTAATTTGCTTAAGGCACTGTAGCTCAGAGGTGATAAGCTGCAGTCTGAGGCTTGAACACTGGTACGTTGAGCGGCGGGGGGGAGGGGAGGTGGTGGGGGAATTACCTGAATGTTGTATTTCTGGAGACCATTACAAGCTAAAGGTTAAGTATTTTAAATTTGGCCAGCAGTCAGGGACAGGAGGCTGTGACCACAATTATTCGTGTTAGATGTTAATGATACGGTCAAAGGAACTGAGGCCATAATGGCTAAGTTTACAGATAACACAAAAATGTATGGAGGGACAGGTATTCTTGAGGAAGTGGGGAATCTGCAGAAGGACTTCTGAAGGCTAGGAGAATGGGCAAAGAAATGGCAGATGAAATGGCAGATGGAATGTGCTTACCTGGTCTGGCCTATGTGATTCCAGACTCACAGCATTGTGGTTGGCTCTGAACTACCGTATTGGGCGATTTGGGGATGGGCAATAAGTGCTGGTCTAGCCAGCGACACCCTCATCCCATGAGTGAATAAAACAGTAAAATAAAACTTGCTGCAGCACTGAGGAAAGTCACAAAGCCAGAATGAAACTGATAAAGATCAATTTAGAAGCCAAAGTGTAGAAAGTTTAACAGAAAGAACATAGAAGAGACAATTGACCTTGCAACAAGTGTAGGAGAGGCACAATAGGTCAGGCAGCACCTGAGGAGCAAGAATCTTGGGGAGAGAGTGAGCAATGCAGATGCTGGAGATCAGAGTCAAAGAATGTGGATGCAGGGCTGATGGGCAATAAATGCTGGTCTAGCATTGCTGATGAAGGGCTTATGCCTGAAACGTCAATCCTCCAGTTCCTCAGATGCTGTCTGACCGGCTGTGCTTCTCCAGTACCACACTCTTCGACTTGAGCAAGAATCTTGCCCTGCCTGGAAAATCCACTGACCACAACCCATCCAGAGAGCTGGGTTAATAATCCAGTTTTGTGTCCAACTTGATTATGGTGGCACAACTAGCGAAGATAGCAAAATAGATACTGGTATTTGAGTCCACAGCTGACCGCCATATGTTTATAGATAACAGCCACCAACAAAGAGTTCTCTACAGGATCAATATGTTGAGAATATAATATTAATTTTAATGTGCCTGAATGCCATGATCCAATCTGCCTTGCCCAATCCTCAATGTGGGAAACTTTGATGCCATGTCAACACCCACAAAGAACAATGGGTGATTTGGAGGATGGCCCAGGCTTGAGAGAAAGAGATTCAGGAATTGGAGCACCTTAAAACAGGTGAGGGGAGAAATGTGTTGAGTGAAAGTCCCAAACCCAGCTCCCATGTGGAGGAACAAAGAGGGCAACAGAAACAAGGAGGTTATTATTAGAGTCATTCACTTCTGTGTATGCCCATCCCACAATTGTGAGCACACAAGCCACTTCACAAGGGAGTGCAGGGGACCCGAACAGTTAACACTGCCACAGGAGCCAGGCTCAAGATCCCAGTCCATGCTTCTTGAACGACCAGAGAGACAAGCAGCCTTTAGTCATGATGATGGAGATCACATGACCAAATTTAGTGGATAAATTCCAATTATCTAATTCCTTGTTCCTGCTGAAGGCCCCGTCCTTGAAATGTTGATTCTTCTGCTCCTCTGATGCTGCCTGACCATCAGTGCTTTTCCAGCATAACACACTTCAACTCTGACCTCCAGCATCTGCGGTCTTCACTTTCTCCTCCCTGTACCTCAAGTTGAATATACTAACCCCCCCTCCCCCCCACACTGCCCACTGGCCTTGCACCAACCCCCCGGCCCTGCACCCCTAAGTGTGATGGAGCTGCACCACTCATCAGAGGGTGAGCAGCTCCAGGTAGGACAGAATGGGATGGTCCCTGTCAGATGGAAGGATGGAAGTCTGTCCCTTTGAGGTTTTCTTAGACTAGATTCCCTACAGTGTGGAAACAAGCCATTTAGCCCAACAAGTCCACACCGACCCTCCAAAGAATAATCTGCCCTGACCCATTCCCCTCTGACGAATGCACCTAACACTATGGGCAATTTAGCATGGCTAATTCACCTGACCTATACATCTTCAGATTGTGGGAGGAATCCGGAGCACCCGGAGGAAACCCATGCAGACACGGAGAAAATGTGCAAACTCCACACAGACAGTCGCCAAGGCTGCAATCAAACCCGGGACCCTGGTGCTGTGAGGCAACAATACTAATGACTGAGAACCCTGTGTCACCCTAAACATGTTTTATGGGACATAGTTGAAGGAGGGGGGGGGGGTGGGGGGGATCACAGATTGACACTTAACAGATCCCCAGTTTTTGATAATACATGTTGTACCGGTAAGAAAATTTTTCTCAGCAGATTCACTGGACACCAACCGGAGCGAACTTAGATAAATACCATGGAAGTTAAACTGGGACACACAGTCTACCATCACCCAGCAGTGTTGATTCATCTCCATGGTGATGCAGAGGACATTTTTGACATTATGAGGGAGTGCAATTTATCAGTCGACACAGCCAATTGTTGTATTTGGCAAATGCTCTGCTCGACATGATATCCTAGTTGGGATTGCTACAGGCGCATACACAGAGTTTGTACTTTGGAGGAATTGTGGATTAGACCCACTAAAATGACTGAGGATCCAGCAGTATAGGCAATTCTCAAGAATTCAAGTGTGTGTTCAACAGTCACAAACATGACTACAGTCATATGGAGGATGAGTTCGCAATAGATGGACCGTCCCTTAAGCCACAAAGCCACTTTCCTTAAGCAGGCAGAGGCCAATGTCATTAGCAGCTTGTTAAAGCAAGGAATCCTACATCCTACTGCATCTACCGATAACTTGTCAAATGGCCAGTCAGGAAACCGGACAGCAATTGGTGGCTCAACAGCAATTACAGAGAACTAAATGAAACCACCCTAAATCACTGTGCTGACAGTAAAGACTTGCCCCAAAACCATGATGAGGCAGGGCCCATGGGTAAAACTTTCACCAAACTGGGCATTAATAATGGATTTTGGTCCAGCCCTTTCCACTGACACTGCCATATAATTTCACCTTGACATTTCAGAGCCAGCATAGCACACAGGACTTTTACAATTTTTCATCAATGTTTCATCACAGGCTTACTCAAGGACGAAAGGTGTTTAAATGGTTACCAAGAGATTCTAATACATAGAGAAGCCTTGCTCTACTGGTGATAGAGTCCAGGAGGCATTGGCTACCAGACTGAGTTTCTTGTAAAAATCTTGGAGAAGTCAATTTAAAAGAGATCACAGAGTGGGAAGACTTTAGTGGCACTGTGCGTGAGTGATCCTCTCCTGTAGACAGAGATGAGAATTGAACATTTGACACTATTAGAGGAACTGAGTCAAGATTAGAGTGGTGCTGAAAAAGCACAGCAAGTCAGGCAGCATCTGAGGAGCAGGAAAATTGACGTTTCAGGCAAAAGCCCTTCATCAGGAATGAGCCCTCATTCCTGATGAAGGGCTTTTACCCTAAACGTCAATTTTCCTGCTCCTCAGGTGCTGCCTGACCTGCTGTGTTTTTCCAGCACCACTCTAATCTTGACTCTGATCTCCAGCATCTGCAGTCCTCACTTTCACTGATTAGAGGAACTGTTAACCTTCCTCGCCTCTCAAGGTCTAAATGTTAACCCCAAGAAAGCACAGACCATAAGGACCCAGGTTTAATGCTTGGGAACTTTGATAGCTTAGGGCAAAGACAAAATAAAAAGGAAATATATTGGGGCCCTAACCCATTTGCCTCTCCCCAGGGATGTAACCTCATGGTGTTCCTGTCTGGGATTAGTGGAATACTGTCTGAATCACAATGATGGATTTGCCATTAAAGTCTTCCCACTATCTGATCTCTTTTAAAAGTAATGCCTGCTGGGACTGAGCTGAATAGCACATGAATGCTGTTGCTGAATTAAATTAGCCCCTACACTGCAGGGACCTGACCCAGAACTTCCTTCTTCTTGGAAGTTCTAGCTACATGTGCCACGCTGGCAGCAGGACCTCTCCAACATCGATGTAGGAAACTCAGTCTGGCAGCCGACGCCACCTGGACTGTTTCACCAATAGAGCTAGGCTTCTCTATGTATTGAGAATCTTTTGCTAACTGTGTGCTGGGCTGTACAACATTTTACTGATGTTATCAACCTGAACTTACTCACCATTTTGATGGAACACACCCCCTTTCAACATTTTTTGAATGGCAGGATTAAAGGTAACCAAAACTGTACAATGTGCCTAACAAAATGAGTAGCCAGCCTGCCACAAGCTTGAAGCTGTAACCTATTTGGTTAGCTACGCTGAAATATTTTCATCAGCAGCAGGCAGTCAGACAGCAGAAATGTCAGTAACAGTTTGACTAATGTTTTCCACTGTGGGAAGGTGGAAGATTCACCTTGGCAAATGGGAAATCATTACCATCTGCATCCCTGCTCAAACTCATTCTCTAAACTGCTCAAGGCCCATCACTGAACATCCCCAACTTGGAACAAAAGGGCAGACAATTAGGCTTAGCAGGGGGCCAATGAAGCATAACCATTGCAGCCCTATTTCAGAACAAATAGTTGCTGTCACTATGATCCAAACCAATGATCTGGTATAGGCTCAGAGCAATGAAGCCAAGTTAAAGCAATTACAGGAGGGAACAATTCCTGTATAATGTTGTCAGTGGGAGGACAAGTGAGCACTAAGGACAAACTTGTTCTCAAAGATGGATAGTCAGTGATACTTGAGTGAAATCAAGTGATTTCTACATTTACTCACTCACACACATCCCCTTTGTATTTTGAAGGAATTGCATGCATTCTATATGCTTATGTTGGAATGGTTTTCTGCAATTCACATCATAGAGTTGCATCACAGAAATGGATTTTTAAAAATTGTAACTTTATCTAACTTCTCCACCAAAAATATACTTGTTTTATAATTTCTATCTGTCAGGATATTGCATCATGAAGTTAAATGTAATTTGGAAAGCATTTAGTTCTAAGAGTAC
Source organism: Chiloscyllium plagiosum (assembly GCF_037043375.1). Classification (NCBI taxonomy): domain Eukaryota; kingdom Metazoa; phylum Chordata; class Chondrichthyes; order Orectolobiformes; family Hemiscylliidae; genus Chiloscyllium; species Chiloscyllium plagiosum. The sequence continues at coordinate 86,395,685 of NW_028270145.1, read as the reverse complement.
CCATAAAAGACCAAAAAAAGTTTTGTGCCCATTGGACCCAGCATTAAATAACGCAACAATGAAACAATGTTGACATAGTAGTATGACTGAATTTCATTAGGTACAATGAAGTATTATATAATCATTGTACTTGAATTGTAAAATATGCAACATGATGACTTATTTACAGTACTAAGTTAGATTATATTTTGTGAGGCCCACATTTGAAGCAAGAATGTAAGAAACTATATTGCAATGAGACACTAAAACACACAATTAAGGACACATTCTGTTATAATCAACTACATTTTTATCTGTATTTTGTAAAATGTTTTATTGCACCCAATGGGATCTAGCAAGAAACCTTAAGTTTGAAGTCATTACTTAAGGGATGTCTCCTGTTATGAAAATTCATAAAATGTTCTTATTATAGGATAAAGATGATTGAGATTTAGAATAACTATATCCAATCACATTAGTTGTAACACAAGGAGAACTAAACCTGAGTTACAAGTAATTCAAAGATGAAAATTTGTGTGAGTGAGGAGAAACAAGATCCAGAAATGGAAATTAAAAATATCCATCCTGACAAGTTTCTATCATTTTGTGATACAGTACATTACACATAATATCTTAAAATATTTCCCGAATGACAATTCATTGTCAGTTTGGCAAAATTCAAGTTGTCTGTACAAAATTCAAGTTGATTTCCCAAGTATTGATACATTTTTGGTAGATTACAGACATCTGGAATTAAGGTGGAACTTTCCATACCTACAAGCAGCCAAGAAGGAGGCCGACATCTGGAAAATAAGTTGTATTGCTGTTGATACAGATACCCAATGTCTTCTCACCTCTAGCCATGTCACTATTGTTCATAAAGGCCCAATCCTACTTGGGGTACAATTTTCCCAGGTTCAGATGAGAAAGAAAGCAGGTAGCCCACCCAACAGGTAAGCCTGAGAAGGCCACATATCAGTTGATAGGAAGGAGGCAGGTTCCCTTCCTATCAGCAGCCACTCACTAGTTCTTGCTTCTGACCTGAATAGCCTCCCTTTCCTCATTACCATATAAGATATCTGTACCTGCCCCACTAGCTACCCAAAGAGCAAGCAGTGCAGAAAGGTGAAAGTTAAAGGACCACTATGTGGTGATTCCCTTAGCAAACACTTGTCCGACAAAGACTCTGTATGAGGCCTGCTTTGGCACAAGAAGACCCTGAGTCCAACCGTTGACAGAAATCATGATCAAATCGAGCAGCTTAAATCAAGCTCACCAGAAGGTAATTGTGTTTTTCAGGCAGTCAGTTTGGGGAAACGTTAACTTAATTTTTGTGTAAGAGTTATTTCTTTAATTTCCGCGTGTTTTAATCAAGCTTAGTTTTGGACTACAGTCCTTTCTTTGTCTCATACAATAACAACATCTAGGTAAATGTGTTTTATGAGCAATAAACTGGCAACATGCATGTTTGATTTCATTTAAAGTGCAATGTGCCATAGATTGAAATTACTTACTGAGTCTGTGATAATATTTGTGTTAGGTCAGCTCAGACATAATTGCAAACTACTTCGAACTGGAGAAAGATCAATGGTATCTGTTACTCAGATTACCGTTAACATTCCTTCAAATGATAAATTTAAGTCTCAGAAAATGTCCTTTTCTAAAGGAAGGCCAAAAACTCAAACCCAGATGGAATGTAGTGCAGAAGGAGATTGAGGTGCTCCAATAGGAATTAACTGAATAGTGTCAATTGATAGCAGATTCTGTAGGTATTGAGTTAACAAGAAATGTATAAAATCTACCTTCAGTCAAGATGTGGCCAATGTACTGTAAGACAGGTCATTGATTCATTAGTTACAATGGTAGGAATCAAAATGCTTCTATGCATTTATCTTTCCCAAGATCTTCCATATCAGTGATGGTACTGGATGCCATATGTTAACACAGCCGGTGTTGAACTGCAGTGGGCAAAGTTAAAAATCCGAGTCGAGAGTGTGGCGCTGGAAAAGCACAGCAGGTCAGGCAGCATCCGAGGAGCAGGAGAAATGACACCTTGGGCACAAGTCCTTCATCAGGAAATCAAATCACACAACACCAGGTTATAGTCCAACAGGTTTATTTGTAAGTACAAGCATTTGGAGTGCTGCTCCTTCGTCAGGTAGCTAATGGGACAAGTTCGTAGGACACATAATTTATAGTAAAAGATCAAAGTGTTACACCACTGATGCACTGTAGAAGACAAACCTCGATGGGGTAAGTCTTTATCACTCGGAATGGGGATACAGGCTTCCATTGACTAATATGGAAACCACAGAATTTCTTTCAAGTCACAGCCCTGCGATAACTTAAGGTTTTATTTAGTGAATAAAACAGGTGACATCTCAGTTCAGACAAATTATTAAAGTTATCAGACTAGAGTCTGTATCCCAACTTGGAGTCAGACTGATTTTATTTCCAAAGTAGGAATTTATAAAATTTAAATTTTATAGTCCATAATGAATACCTAAGATATTCATGAAGTGAATGGAGTGAAGTGGTTTTAGAAAGAGATCAAAAGGCTAGCTTAAAATGGGCACAGGGACCACAGGTTGGCTAATGAAACTGGCTTGGATTACGTCAAATGGAGTAGAAGGAAAAATGAACATTTTCCATTTAGACAGTAAAACTAGTCAGTCAGGCATCCAAAGGAAGAGTAAAAGGATCCTCATCTCCTATCTGAATTACACAATTATAAGAATCTCCACAAGCTGATTATGAAATATCACCTGCAATTATCACATCTGAAAAGAATACCCTGGTGGTATATGGATATATGAACTAGCTGCTATGTCAAGTAAAATTTTGACACACTCCAATGAGGTGGAATTTGGAATGTCGAACTGAACCCAAGATGATACAGCTCTCCCTCGCAAGAAGTAAGGTCCCTATTCAACAGGCAGGACTGAAAAGAAGCATCAAAGAGCTTAAAATTTAAAAGACAATGGCAATATTTGCTACTATTGATGATCCTAGAAATTGACCAACTAACCATGGTCAAGACTAACACCCTCAAATCTCAAGGACACTTAAAGGACTCTAAACTGAACATTACTTTATCTTCCTCTGTATTGAATATTCTGCTCATTTAACTTAGTGCTTGTTTGTTTGTAAGGGTTGAAGTGTTTGTACACATCATACCTTTACTAGTTTTCTCAAAATTAGTAGGTATGAAATTTGCTTACTTTCGTTCAAGAGTAACTTGTGATTGACTCCTTACTGCTTTCAGTGGATGTTATTAAACTCAATTTCACTGGAGAGATTTATAACTGCATGACATAAAGGATTTAAACCATTTTAACCAACTGTGAAGTTGAAAGATGGGAAGCTGATGTACCCCTCCTCACTGAACATATTGAATAGTTGATTATTCATAAGAACATGTAAGATTAATCTCATCATGAGGATTAGCTACAACTGCTTTTGTTTAAATCATTGTGTGAGTGGTGATTGAAGTGTATTCAATATCAGTAAACACATCTTGCATTCTCAATGATTCATTTTGTTTTATTCATTCACAGGATGTGGACATCTCTGGCTAGGCCAGTTTTTATTGCCCATAATAATTCACAGGTATTGATAGACTGTAGGATAACCTAGGACTCGAAATAACATTCTCTATCATTAGTAAATCATTAACATTCCTTTTTATTGATTTCACGGTTATAATAATGCTAAATTACAATTCAAGAGCATTGTTTAATGCAGACATCTGTCAATGGGAAGGAGCCTAAATATTGACTGGAATGAAGGAATTATTAATGTTGTGATTATTGAAGATATAAGCCACAACTGCTGACGCTACAAGAACAAGAGTAGGTATTACCACCAACAGGAAACTTGGCATGTCCATAAGGACCCTCACCAACTTTTACAGATTCACGATTGAAGGCATGCTGTCCGCATGCATAACACTCTGCCCAGGACCGTAAGAAACTACAGAAGATTGTGTACACAGCCCTGACCATCACAGAAACCAACCATCCATCTATGGACTCCATTTACATGGCTCATTGCTGGGGAAAGGCTGCTAACATCATCAAAGACCTATCACATCTCAGTAATGATCTCCTACAACCTCTACCATCAGGCAGGAGATGCAGAAGCTTGAATCCATGCACCAGCAGGTTCAGGAACAGCTTCTTCCTGCCATTATTAAACTGATGAATGGACTCTCTAAATTCAAATAATATTGATCTTGTTAATGTTGATCTTGCCTAGCACACATCTCATGAGACATAACCTGCGTGCCGCTGTCTAAGTTTTGTTTTCACCCTGTGATATGTATGTCTTTGCTTACTATGACCTCCCTGTACTGCTTGTAAGCTTTTCACTGTACTTAGGTACATGTGCCAATAAATAAATCAAATCAAATGTTTAGGGTCAGAATTATGACCACCTTTTCACTTAGGGATCAATTCAACACTAAATTTAAAACTGTTATGCTGAATAAAACCACACATATCTTCATTATCAGCCCATCAAGTCACTCTTGTGCCCAGTGGAGTATCTAGACATAATAGGGGTTCAAATGCACAGCTTCTAAAAACAGAACAGTGATTGTATTGATTAACCAGAACATTTCTTCCACACAGGAAATGTGTCAACCTCATTGCTACCTGTGATGTTGTACGATGTCTTTATGCCACTGGTTCTAAACTTGCTTTTGAATGGCTCCCCTTTGAATAATTCTGGATTAGTGGTGCTGGAAAGGCACAGCAGTTCAGGTAGCATCCGAGGAGCAGTAAGATCGACATTTTGGGCAATCGCCCTTCATCAGGAATGATGAACCCCTTTGAATAAGGACACCGAGTCCATATAAGCCCAATACCACTTGGAGCGATTCTATACTTTGTAAAAGGGAAGTTCCAGCTGGTGCTGGAATTGTGTGCAAAATAGATTTGAACACAAAGAAAAGTCAATTATCGTACAAGTCAAAAAGCTTTGTTGGATGAAGATTATTAAAGTAAAGAGTGGCGATGTGATTTAACCACAAATCCCATGAGGCGGTCCAGACAAAGTCTGCACAGCTAATGGAAGCAAATAGCTGGCTAGTCAATGGCAGGTATGTAGCTCTAAAAGACACGGATGCAATACCTAACAATTTCAATGACCTCATAGGAACAGTTAAAGTCAGTAAATGTATCTTTAAATGCCACTCTATCAATTACATCCTGAACCTCACATACGGCTAGCTACACCACAAATCCATTACAGCACCTAAAAACAATTTCTATCAGTTAATATTAATATATAATTTCATAACTTTCTAATATAAATATTGTTCTTTGCCTACGGAGAAGTATAAATAATAGATAAGATGAAACCATGGATGGGCTAGCATCTATGTATCTTCTTTTATTACACTGACATCTGTTTTTCCAATGTACCATGTGCACTCAATACAGTTCAGCCATGATTTTGGATACCTGGATGAATAAAATATGAATTCTCTTCCTATCAGCATTATCAGATGGCACTTGGATTGCAACTTGGGTTTGAAGGGGGTGGGGTGGGTGAATGGAGTAGAATATTGACGAATAGAAAAAGTGATGTTTTGGTCAGGTGTCAAGAGTTGGTCAAATCTGTAAAATTGGGTTCCCTTCATGGAGCTACTTCCTAACCATTTACTTTAAGGCAGCCAGGTGGACAAACAAACTATTTGCTTCAAACTAGGGAGTTGATATCTTCAATATGTCACTGAGACCCCAAGTGCTTTTGTTGCTTTTATTTTAAACTTTGATAGCATTGCCTTTTCCATGCCTTAGGAAACCTGACAGCACCATTCAAATGAGTGATTTCGGAATCCAAGAGGTGCATGTCCTTACACTTGGTTGCTGGATCCACCTTTCCCATCTGGCCAACCTTCCCTTTATCAAACATTAGAACAAGATTTTCCTTTTGAGATGTCCAGCCTGACCACAATGCCAAACCACTGAATGTTCCTATCCCCACACCTTGTCTTTCTAAACCTCAATGTTCCATGTCAGGCCTTAAAGCAGACATAACTCAGCCTACCACACAACAGACCGTCCTTCTCTTTCCATGCTACTGAGATTTACCATCAATCACTAACCCCACTGGGTCTTCAAGCTACACAACCCTCACCCTTCCACTCAGGTTTTGTTGTACTTTTTCCAGGCCTTGCCACATATACCAGGCTGGCCAACCCCTTAGATTTCTAGCCAACCAACAAGTCTCCAATACCGCACCGGTGTTTCAATCCTGTACATGCCCATCTCCGCACAAACACTACGATCTCTAATGACCCCCTCACACCCACCATAGAGGTCTATAATTAGGCCTCAAGTCCACTCCCAGGCCTCTCACATTCCATCCCAAGCTTTAACAATCAGGCTGGCCTCAGGCCAGGGGACTGATGGTGTTGTCATGCTCTGGTGATAAAATCCCATAGTATTTGGAGAAATCCCGATCTCCAGTTTTCCACCTTACGTTGGTTACAACACAGGGTAAACCCTCCTGCTTAATTTAAATCAGCAACACAGAAAAGATTTATCCCGTGCAGTAATTTGTGGAAATTCGAGAGGCCAAGAACTATTTAAAGTAAAAATTAACAGCTTTATTTCTTAAAGTACAGCAGAGAATAATTAACTAACAACTATTTACAATTCCTTCCACTAACTTTTCTTTTACTTGTCCTTCTATAATATAGTCTGATAAAACCCCTGAGTAAGACTTACCAAAAATTCAAATTTCAAAGCTAGACAGCTGTTGAATTTTTCCTTTGAATCTTCCTCTGTAGATGTTCTTCTTCTTAGGGATTTCTGTTTCACAGGTCATTGATAGATAAGGCACCTTTAAGAGAGCTGTGATTCAGGCTGTCTATACAGTGAATTCTGGTGGCATGGTAGTTCTCCTCTCAACTGTTCATTTTTTTTCTGATCTTATACTCCAAAGCATTGGATTGTTTCATTAGTTTTTAATATACTAAATTCAGATGATTGGAGGTTAGTATTTTGGGGTATAATTTAAACTGATTGGCCAAATTTGAATTTGCTTTTGTCCCATAGCAACTTAGCCAGTGTCTGCTGCTAGACCAAATGTCACATTGTAAATTCTCCAGCACTCTGTGTGATTGCTAAGTCCTCACTCTCTTAAAGGTACAGTACACTTCTACACCTTCATAACACCTTACAGAACCACCCTGATCCATCACAGCCCCTTCTGATAATTTAAAGCCAACCCTGGATGTGGTGAATGTAATGTAGAACATCATTGTTGACATCTTCCTTTGGTTTGTTCTCTGCCTTGTGGATGAATGAGGTGTCTGTCAAATCATGTTCCATTCCTGAGTAGCATTTCCTTCACAACAATTTATTCCTCAGCAGCGGAGAAAGTGGGTTTTTTTTCATTGATTGGTGCTGATAAGCAAAATAAAGTCAGAGAGTCACAAAGTCCACAGCACAGGAAAAGGCTTTTGGCTCATCAAATCTGTACCTGTCAGAAATGTGCACTTAACTCAGGCATAGAGATATAGAATAGAAAAAGACCCTTCAGTCCATCTCGTCCATGCTGACCAGATATCCTAAATTAATCTCGTCCCATTTGCCAGCATTTGGCCCATATCCCTCTAAACTCTTCCTGTTCACGTCCCCATGCAGATGCTTTTTAAATGTTGTAATTGTACCAGCCTCCACCACTTCCACTGGCAGTTTATTCCATACACATACCATCCTCTGAGTGAAAAGGTTGGCACTTAGGTCTTTCCCCTCTCACCTTAAACCTATGGTCTCTAGTTTTGAACTTCCCTATCCTGAGAAAAAGACCCTTGCGATTCACCCTATCTATGCCCTTCAGGATTTTATAAATGTCTATTAGGCCATCCCCTCAGCATCTGATGCGCCAGGGAAACTAACCCCAGCATTTCAGCCTCTCCTTATAGCTCAAAACTTCAACTCCGTCAACATTCTTGTAAATCTTTTCTGCATCCTGTCAGGTTTAATAACATTTTTCCTATAGAACTATTCTGATCCCATTTTCCAGTTTAAGGCCCAGAGCCTTGCATGCTTTGGCATCGTAAGATCTTAAATTCTACAATATTTCTATGTTCATCAATTCATTTATCTCGAACAAGTTTTATTCACTTGAAATCCAAATTTCTGACAGGAAATTAGAGATTAAAACAATCAAAAACAAGCAGAAAGAAATTACACAAGTCACTAATTAATGTGGAAGCATATTTTGTAATGGTGGAGTAACTGGTTGTGTCCCTTACACGTCTTGTGGAAAGGAATCTGGCCGAGTTATACAGAAGCTTTGTCATTGACTTGGTGCCCTGTGGCCTTGACTGATTCGTTCAACACCTTGATGAATTTGTACACGTCATGATAGGAATTGTAAAGAGGCACAGGAGCAACTCGTAGGACATTTGGTTCCCTCTGGTCACACTGTTGGCAAGAAGAAAAGATAATCTGACTTTTTTGCATGGATAATAAAGTTGATCGGTTAAAAAGAGCAAATAGTTTAAGAAATTGCTAGCTTTACTAAACCACTGTCTTCTAATGTGACTGCACGCTCTTTCATCCAATTGATATGAATGAAAGCATCCATGGAAAAAATCAGAATATAAACCTTGTGACATATGTGGCCTCTTTGTTCCGATAGTCTCACCTTGAACCACACTGTTAATCCTTGTTGGAAGAGAAAACAGAGACTGGGATGGAAATGAGAAAATGTAGGACGACACATTCTGCTTTGGGTTTTTGGCTCATTTTATCTTGACATTCAATTTACACAAGCCAGAGAGAAAACTAAAAATTAGGGAAAGCAGCAACCAACTATTAAGAATGAAAAACATCATAAAGGTAATCAACCATCTTTCACATTTTGCGAAACATTGAATCATGTCAAGTGGTCTAAAAACTGGATCAGATCTCCAAGGCTTTTGTTTTGATCAGGTGGCCAATTTTAACTTGAAGTGTTTGATGGTAAATCACTCTGTCATTACCCACTCAACAGAGGGAGTTGAAGCCACAACAATTACAACAATCACACTTTATTTAAATGTCATTCACCCACTTTCCATCCGTAAAGGCTACTAGCTGATTTTTGTTTTCCTGCCAGCTAGCTAGCAAGGAGAAGGTTTTGGAATATTTGAACAAAAAAGATGGTAATAGTTGGGCAAGTCCAGAGCAGCACAAGCACAGGTTTTCTTGTAAGGCTCTGTAGAACACTTCTTTCTCCTGAAAGAAACATGTTAGACTCATTTTATGGGTCACTTCTGTCTTCAGGTCAGCTAGGGACCTTCTTCTATCCAATGAGAAAACTAACATAGCATTCCTAATCAGGTGTCAGTTAAACAGGGATAGATCTGTTTGGCATGATGGGACCACAATCTATAAGAATTTATTAACCTTCTGCTTTCTTTAGATAAACACCCTGGCTGCCTGCAGGCAGGTTAATGCAGAAAATGGACAGTGTCTTAATGAGCAAGTAAAACTACTCATTTTTAACTGTTCAGGTTTGGCTGTGGTGCCAGAATTGACCCTGAGTTACATTAGAGCACATTATTGTCAAACACCTCACCAGGGCGAAAATGACAAATGAATTAATTATGCATAGTTTACAAGTTCCATCATGAGAAGCACTTCATCTATTATCCCAGGGGTTGGAAACCTATTGCTTTGGAACTGTGTGCAGCTCTTGAAAGGCTTACACAGGTCTTGAAAGGCTACCAAGGGCTATATCGATCTATCTCATTTTTTGGTGATTTAAAACGTTGCCTTTATTTAAAAAAGAATAGCAACACCGGACTTGTAAAAAAATACAGTCAAATTAACTATTATTTTCAAAAAATCTTTAAAATGTTAGTGAAATATAACTCTCTTAACTTTCAGAAATATTGGCATTTAAGTAGCAGTATTATTATCCCTCTTTAAAATATTATATTTTTGACAATTTATAGAAAAACTGATTCTTTGTGTTATTAACCTTGCTGGCCCCTGTATTATCCCATGAATTTGAACAGGTAGAATTGATCTTTTTTCTCTTGTTTACCAGTCAAAAACAGATTTGCTACCTGTTGTTGGGTAGTGAGTTGAAATAACTCGTTGCTTTCATCGAAAACAATAGGTGAAACGAACACAAAGCATGCTGGAGAAACGCAGCAGGGCTGGCAACATCTATGCAGAGAGGAACAAGGTTAACATGGTGTGACCAATATGACCATAGTGTACACAAAATGTTAACTCTGTGTCTCTCTCCACAGATATTGCCAAACCTGCTGAGTTTCTCCAACATTTTCTGCATTTGTTTCAGATTTCCGGCATCTGGAGTATTTTGCATTTATTAAACTAAAAGTGAGACTAACAAATATGTTTATTTCACCGTTGCAGGATGCTAATGGATCAACTGGGATTGTATTTTGAATGGAAGTAATTCCTCCTTTCATGAGAAGAACCAAGTGAACAGGCAAAATGTCTACAGTATGATTTCCTAAACAATGTTTCGCAAACAACCAATGGAGTATACAACACTGCTCTATCTGTGTATCAAAGAACATAGCATCAATTAAATCTTGGACATAATTAACAAAATGTAAATACCAATAGTTTTAAGTAAGAAACTTAAAATATGGCAATATTTCCAGTGTTACCCACATCGTGTGAACATAGACAAAAATGTGTAAAGCTTCAAATATTATTTATTTGATAAAAAATAAATCTAGTTCCCTGAGGATAGTCATGAATGGATAGTTTGTTTTGGCTTTGGCAGTTACCTTTAGTGAATTTGAAGACAATTAGATTCTCACAAAGTGAATTTCTTGCGAACTATAACGGGGCTCTCAATGTGTTTTAAACAGGATTTGATTAAATAAGATCTTACCAACATGACAAAATGTCACATTGCAGAAGGTGGTAATAATAGATAAAACACTATGTTTCCCTGGTTAATAGTGTGGTATTTCAAGGTGGTTCTTTCAGTATACTAAAAGGGTTCTACAACAGACGCAAGAAAATTAATTCAGTTGGGCAAGATTCTGAAGAATCATACTCAGTAGCAATGTTGCAGTTAATACATCTATTTATCATTCTGTTTGCAATGAGATGTCATGAGATTTGAAGGCCTCAGAACTATAGTTGCCTCACAAATTGGGAAATCATTAGTGAAGGCTTTTATGAGAGGAATTAAGTGGCAAACAGACAAAAAAACAAAAATGTGCTCTTATTCTCGGTATGGTGAAGGGTCTTACCCTGAAACATGCAACAGAACGTATTGTTCTAAAAGAATGTCACGATTCAGTGGATGAGTAACCAATCTTCAAACAGAAAAGCACATTATGATACAGGCTCTGTGATGTGCTGGAAGTGTCAACTAAAGCATATGAACATATGAGTTAGGAGCAGGAGGAGGCCACTTAGCTGCTTGAGCTTGTTCTGTCATAAAATAAGATAATGGCTGATCTGGCTGCAACTCTGCTTCCTTGACTTTCCCAATTACCCAATTTTGCATATTGGAAATCAGTTTAGCTTAGTTGGCTGGTTTGTAGAGCAGTATGTTGCCAACTGTGT